>NW_026689707.1:1014687-1614687 GCF_943734765.1 Anopheles ziemanni | reverse complement strand
CAATACCCTCTCTCACCTATCACGATAAATCAATATTAATTATTCCTCTTGAAAAAGGCAACCCAATCGGCCAACACATATATAGCTCTCACACCCTAACAGCCATAAACCCTGGTCCATATGAAAGGCAAGTTCGCTCTTCAATACAAAAAATTTAAAGATCGATACCGACAAATATCCTGGTCTTATCGTACATTCAAGTCTCAAACACTATTAAAATCCTAAAAAATTTAAGGCTCCTGGGAAAGATGGAAGAAGATTGATGAAAACATATTCTGCCAAGGCTTTAGATAAAAATTAACAATGGTTAAGTAATATCAAAGTATATCTTTAAAACCTTTGATCAAGCTATGTGTTACGGGCGTTTAAGATTTTAATAAGCGTGTCTGGCAACGCTGGACTCGATGCTGTCAGTTGTGTGACAGCATACGAGGACAGAGACGGCACGACCGTTGCGGCCTGGAGGGCATCGGCCCTTTGCGAGGCAGACACAGCTTCGGGGCTTCTATCTCCGGTGCTCGTCCCGGCAAGACGTATTTTCATAATTCAATAAAGTCCCGTTACTCACAACCTACAAAACATAACAGTGGCGACGAGATGTGTTTTAAAGTTTGACTTCTATTTTAAAGTTTTATGTCTGTTTTAAAGTTGTGTTTTTTTTCGTTTTGAATGTAACAGAAACAATGTATGAAACCTTAAAACACCAAAAGTCAGGCGCTTGCAATGCAGTTCGAAGCCAAAATTCAGGAAATTGCAACGTTTGTTGAACAGATCGGAATGAAACGTTTAAAAAAAAGGAACGACATAATAACTGATCAAATTAAATACTTGGGACACATTATAGATAACCATGGATTACTGCAGCCGATAAACTCTTGAAAAAAGTACTCCAGTATGTACAGTATGAATGGCCAACTAATTCAACTGACGAAGGAGAACTGTCACGCTTTCATAGCCGAAAAGATTCATTAACAACAATCGACGGATGTCTTATTTTTAGCGAGAGGGTGGTAATCCCTAAAGTGCTTCAGAAAAAATGTTTAAAGCAAGTGCATCTCGGGC
Organism: Anopheles ziemanni; assembly: GCF_943734765.1. Taxonomy (NCBI): domain Eukaryota; kingdom Metazoa; phylum Arthropoda; class Insecta; order Diptera; family Culicidae; genus Anopheles; species Anopheles ziemanni. Next base: position 1,613,625 of record NW_026689707.1, on the reverse strand, counting down.
ATCCAGGAATCAACAAAATGGTCCCTGGCGCCGCATTCATGTCGACTACGCGGGACCACTTAACGGGGAATGGTATCTGGTGATTATCGACTCGTTCTCCAAATGGCCAGAGGTTATCCCAACTAGCAGCACAACAGCCCCGGCGACGATAAGTATGCTTCGAAACGTATTTGCCCGTTTTGGCAACCCGGAAACACTTGTGTCAGATAACGGCCCACAGTTTACTAGTTCGGAATTTGAATCTTTTTGTAGGCAAACTGGGGTTGAGCGCACCTTTAAGCGCGCTGTAAGGAAGATTTCCGCTGATGGTCTCACAATGCGAGAAGCCCTGGACACCTTCTTGCAGAACTATAGGTCCACCCAAAATGCGCAATTGGTCGGAGGGAAGTCTCCAGCCGAGATTATGCTGGGCAGGCGTCCCAAGACTCTGCTAGAGCTGTTATTGCCGCCTCCCCAAATTGCTCAATCGAATCCCGGCGTACGAGCTCGAGAGCTGAATCCGGGAGATTTGATCTACGCTAAGGAATACCGGCTGAACGATTGGAAGTGGATAGCTGCTACCGTGGTTGAAGGACAAGGACGATTCATGTACCTGGTTAGGACCGCCAACGGGAAGTCCATCCGTCGACATATTAACCAACTACGTCGACGCACAAGCAACGATACGCCTAGGAACACTACACAGGCCCATCCACCGTTACCCTTGGATATACTGCTCGATACTTGGCAATTGGAACCGTCATCAATATCTGCGTCATCGGATTCCACCATCTTCCGAAATATCGAGCTCACCGCAGGAACCTGTACCAAGCGATATTTTAACATCTGAGACTATTGCGAGCAGCCATCCTATACTAAGAAGCCAACGCAGGAGAGCTACATCCCGTATACCGGATCAACCAATCTGTTCTCTCCGGTGCCGGCAAGACGTATTTTTATAATTCAACAAAGTCCCGTTATTCACAACCTACAGAACATAACACTATATATACCTCTGCGAGAATAAATAAAATCGGTAGTTACCCCTTAAGCTCGGGGCCCCCCGCGGCCGCTCAGTCCGCTTATAGGTAGATCCTCCTTTGCTGGTGATGATATGACATTCGCATAAAAATTACTGTCTTCTCACGATTATGCTCGTGCACATTTTTTGTAGGAAAACTTTATGCTATCCCTTGCCAAAATATCCATGTTTTTCGATCTACTCGTCAGACGATATTCGAAATAATCGTCAATAAAATCGTTTGAGCTCTGCCTTTGCTCTACGAACAAATTGAAACAAAGTACAAAGATTAACACCAAAGACGCACACAAGTTTAGAAAAGCAGATTTATTCACCGTTGGTGCTCCGGGTTGGTTCCATTTGGTTCGTGTGAACCTGGTTAGGGTAACGCTCGGCAGTCTGTGGAATATTTCTCATCGAAGTGGTATCCCGGTATTATCGGTTTTTATTTGTGAAGTATTTGTAGATTGAACTAAAGTTATGGATAAAAAAAAGTGAGTACAAGTGTGACTGCATAAAAAAAAAAATTAAAGTGTTTTCTTTCAAGTGCGAATATTAATTAATTAATAATATATTTTTAAGCTGCACTCGTACGACAAAACAACAGCAACAGATGCTTGTTGAATTGATGGAGAAAAATCCTGACGTTGCATGCGGTCGTAAAAGAAAAAGAAGCAACTACATGGAGCAGAGTAATTCTGCATTTGAAAGATTTCGTAAATGAGTTACCTTGAATCTATTTTTATGATTTACTTATTTTTAGGTGTGGATAGAGAAGAAGTACAACGCAAAAAGAAAATTGAGCTACAATAAAAAAGAAATGAATAAGACATGTGGTGGAGTAGCAAAAAAGGCTTTATTGTATGACATAGATGAGCGCGTTTTATCAGTTACGCATTTGAATAAAAACGCAATGGGAGTACCTGAGAGCATATGTATAGGTGTTCCAGAGGGCAATTTAAACGATCAGCAAAGATTTTAACGTTGAGGAGGAAGAAGGGCCATTTAACAAAGGTTCAAATGATGAAGAGCGAGCAGAACCATCGACTCCACCAACTATAACGAGAAAGAGAAAGTAGCGTCGTCGGACAATAATAGAGGCTGGACGGTTACCCAACGCCGTAGAAAAAAAGAATAGTAAAAAACTATTTAAAAAAAGATCAACTAGCCAGTCTCAGGACGGAAAAAGCATTGACATTTTGATTCGTCAAAATGATCAAATGACCAAAATCTTGGGTGAGCTGGCCAACAGTGCCAAAAAACATGTCGAAGAAACTTGAAGTTTTCATTTTAGTATCTTAGAATATTTAAAAAAAATTAACCGCGATATACCATTTATGATTAAGTTGTGCATAGGATTATGTGTTCAATTATATTATGCATTGTCATATAAAAAAAATATTAAAATAATAAATTTATTTGTATAATACTTGAATCAATAAAAAATGAGAATAATTTTTTTTTTATTTGTTGTACTTCTTGCACTACACCTAATCTTCAATTTCGGGTAATCCTGCACGAATGCATAAATTGTGCAGCGCACAGCATACATTCACTATTTTGACACACTTCGGTGGAGCATAATGAAGCTGTCTCGCACCCAGTATGCACCTAAATCTATTTTTCAGCGATCCAAAAGTTTGTTCAATTATTGAACGCCCTCTAGAGTGCTTCAAATTGAACGATGATTCGGGCGTGTCGGGATCCGGATTTCTAAACGGCTGTATAAGCCATAGCTTTGAAGCATATGCAGAGTCACCTATGAGATATGAAATGAAAATAAATATTTAACATCGGAACACATATGTATGTATAACAAGTGATACACTTACGTAATAGCTTTAACATTCACTCGCCATTTCTCAACTTGTCTTCAAAGAAACCCATGCACGAGCTATTATTAAATATAAACGAATCGTGAATCGATCCACTGAACCTAGCATTTACATCCCGATTTTTTTTTTTGTTTTGTGGTCGCAAATCCTTAAAGATAGGTATAATTAGGTTTGACTAGGTTTTTTAGGCCAGGTACCTGGCCCGTCGGCAGTCTCTGGTTCCCCTACCGCCCTTTTGATGGTTCCATGTCGTCCCGTTATGGTTTCAATTGTATCGGCAACTAGCTCGAAGCCCCGGCGAAGCTCGGGGAGGAAAAATGTGACTGAAGTTTTTATTCTTGGTTCATTTTCTATGCTACATTCAGTTTGGCTACATATATATTAGTAGCTGTGATATCACGCGTAAATTTTCTTTCATCAATAGTCCAGGGCAGGGATGTCAAACATGCGGCCCGCGGGCCACATGCGGCCCGCAAGAACATTGGGTGTGGCCCGCGACCCCTTTGAAACATTACATCGAATGTTTGGATCCTTGAGTATTGGCTTATAGCAAATACCAAAATATTTAATGTAAATTTTTTCACGAACTGCGAATTGCAAGAGAACTGAACGAATGTCAATTTAAACAATTTCAATAAGAAAGTGATATGCAACTTTGCAGCAAAGATTTTACACAGATTTTTCTAGACAAGTGGATAAATAGTGTTAACAGACAAACAAAATAACAAATGCGGAGCAATAAGTTAGCTATTGTAATTATATACCTTTACTTCTCTAAAATCATTAACAAACTACACAACAGTGTTGAACTGCAACATATATTTCAATAAACTTGAGTTGAATTCGTTAAAATTTGAAAAACGATTGAGCAACAAACCCTCTCTTTTACTCAAAATTTGTAAATTTTATAAGAAGTAATATAATATGAAAAAATGTGAAAATGTAAAACATTCTTGACCACAAATAAAACCACATTGATAAGAACATATTTTCATCACTCCAATCAATTATAGGGTTTGGCCCGCGAGCCTATATTGAGAGAAAATGCGGCCCGCGAACCTATTTTGGGAGGAAATGCGGCCCGCAAGGTGAAACGAGTTTGACATCACTGGTCTAGGGGGCTATGTGCATGGGTGTTGTTCCGGAGGATCGGAGTTCGAATCTAGGCTGAGAAAAACTTTTTTGTTGACGGTTGTGAAATATTTTTTCATGATTTTTCTCAGATATTTAATGTAATTTTTCAAATCCGATAATAGTGCATGGGTGTTGTTCCGGAGGATCGGAGTGCAAATCGAGGCTAGGAAAAACTTTTTTGTTGCCGGCTATAAAATTTTTTTTTCATGATTTTTTTTTAGATATTTAATGTACTTTTTCAAATCCTATCATATTTTGATACATAGATTTCAAGTTATCATAACCATTATTAAATTAAAAGCTTAGTAGTTCAATTTATTCACATAGCCATGTATACCTGTATTTTCCCTATGCTATCCACTCGTACAACAGGTGTACTGGTAGTGGTGCTCGAGCCTTGCATCAGAGGTTTGGTGTTCGAATCCTGATTGGGAAAATCTTTTATGGGTACGAAACAAAATTTTTCTTCAAAATCTACGTTTGCCATTCAAGTAGCGATATTTCCTCACTATTTCTAACTTGTGCTATGGTTCCTCGGCAAGACTACGGCTTCGCTCTTGGTAAACCCGCGTTCGAGTCCCGTTTCCACTTAGAGTCAGATTGTAAAAAGCATGCTTCACGTGCACTGTTAAAATGTAGGGTTTATTGCCTCATCTCTTCACGGAACTTTGAAACTGAGATTTATAAAAATAAAGATTGCAGAACGGTAAGGGGGTTTAAAATACGTATTGCGGGACCAACGGTAAGATACGAAGTAAGCTGACCGTCTCCTTGTTCGACCAGAGCCTGATCTTGGCGCACAGGATATCTCCCTTTGATTGTAGCCCCCATCGATATAAATGTAAAATTACAGTTATATCGAAAAAATTTACCAAATACCAAACTAAACGTGTTTATCAAACAGCCCGGTTAGTAGGAGGTTTTTCAAAGACATGTACTTAAACCGAGTTACAGCATATTGCACCAGTTTCTGTGCTACGCAGTACATGCAAGCCTACGCATGTCCTGTGGTTACGCCACTTTTTAAAGTGTGGGTCGGACATGAAGCACAAAGCAAACTTTGCAAACGGTAAAATGTTGTCAGTCTGACACTAACTGACTAACTACAGTTGTCAAAATCTGCGCAAATTTGTTTCTCGGTCGTTGAGTTAAAAAAAGGAGTAGGCTAAAATGTGTGCACCTGGTATTGATTGCAAGCGGATGGAAAATAGTTGTTTGTGATGATGTTTAATGTTTGTTGATAAGATTTCGGTGGACACATTACCTCTCTGCTATTGTTTTACAGTTAAGCACTCAAATCATCACTGTATGCGCTTTCATTTGGATCGGCTCACGAATATTAGCGGCGACACGAAACGAAAAAAAAATGACAGCAAAACTGACATTTGCTCGTGTTTTATCAGGCTTTTGCGTCCCGTGTAAACTGAGCATAACACTCCTGCTACGCATGATAATCTATATTATTGCGATGCGATGCGAGGCACATCCTTCTCTCCCTGTGCCATCAGTGCCGCATACGCTGCATGTTCTGTGGTTCACTATTCCCCCCATCGATTTTTTCTTTCTTTCGTTTCTAATGGAGAATCCTTCCATGTGTGTGATGATTCATAAAAGGCGCGGTATCAGCTCGACGGCCTGCACACTCTGCCGCTTGCTATCCCCCACCTTCTGTGGTTCGCGGAAGGAACTATCTCCCTTTTCTTGCCTTGTTCGTTTCGCGGAAGGTAAAGTTACCTGCTCGCATAACTGCAGTCTCGGATCGGTCCACCGTATGCTCAGCCGCGGAAAGCGATCCCACTTCTCACATTCTTGTTTTGTTTTCTTGTAGTGGTAGATCCGTTAACACATGCATAGAGATGCGAGTTCGAATCAACTGGATGCGTTGTAAGCTAATCCTGTATGCGAACGCGATTGTTCTCACTCCTTCTCACATAATCGCTAATTCAGCTCGGACATACCGTCCTATGCCGCTCATTTTCTGTCTCTCTCTTTCTTTTCCCTCCCAAATAACCTTTTGCGTGCTTTAACCTCGCGATGAGTTGATATCCGTTCAAAAACCGAGGGTTATCCGTTCAACGGATAGTTGTGACAATAGCAGCGGCATCCGTGCAATTTTTGAGAGGTGAGCGCGCGAGAGCCCCAGACCCGAGAGTTACCCATGAAACATTTTTGAGAGTTTTCGCTCAATTTTTAAAGGGCTCCGCCTCTGATAATGGGGGCGACCGCGCAAGCAATACTGAGCCGCGATTTAGCTGTCTTCTGTCGCTTTCGCGCCCAAGGGGTCCGTACTCCGGCTGAGCTCTCGGGAGCGTGGATCATATGGAATCGATGGAACGAGAGAATCGGTACAAGAGAATCCAGCGATCGTTCCACCGACGGACAGCGAAAAGCAAAACATCGAGAATGTTCTCCCGTGTACTTGTGTTGTTTACGTCGTACCGAGCACTGGGCAGTAGCATACACACATACCATACCACACATTGTGCTGCCTTTCACGCAGCGGTTCGAAAGCTCAAAAAATGATAGACAATTTTTTCCACAGTTTATTGGTATTGAACGCTTATGATTATTCCCCTTCACACAAGAATATTTATGAAATTGACTTTTGTAAAAAAAATTAAAAATTTCATTGGTTTTACAAAACGGTAACAATACAAATCAACGATTGTGAACCACCGGTAACATCAGGCGGTTCGGCACATCCAAAAGCGATGGAAAGATTGTTATTTCCATAAAACTGTTTCGGAAGAGTATTTTGTTATTTGAAATTACTTTTTTAAATCAACTGAAGTTAAAAATTAATAAAAAGAAGCAATTAGAAAAAAGAGCAAATTCTTGACTTTTTACTTTCTAGCCCGTTTTTGATGGTCAAGAAGGCCTTGTAGGGGAAAGTGGTCCAAGAACGAAAATTGTATTATAATTTACTGTACAACTTTGTCGAAGACCTCAAGTCGCTATCTCTTATCGTTTGGCCAGAAACGCAGAAAAACTGTTTCCGTATGGGTCACGACCAAGTCTTTGACATCAGCATGTCGTCAGACGAAGCCAATTCCATTTCTGAAATAAAAAAAAATCGTCAAAAAAAACCTGATTTTGGCTTCAGAAAAAAGAATATGCATGACCAACATGCGTTAAAAATCAACGATACTTATTGCGTACGAACGTGTCTGTTTTTGGAAGGAAGAATAGACTTACACGTATGACGTGCAGACCGTAATTCTTGACGAACACAAGACCGCATCAAAACCCCTGACAAAACCTGCCACCCGATCCAGCCAAACCATAAATGGGAATTACGTGCATGCAAATCCCCATCAGACGAGCAGCATGCATCCGCCTCACAGGAGCGTCACGGAACGACTGACGAAAAGACAAGAACCACCAAATACGACACCGGTACACATGTGGTGTGAGGCGAGACAAACATAGCCATCGGTGAAAGCGCAAAGTACAGTGCGCAGCTCGCACACACGGCCCCGAGCTCTTTTTTTTCGTCTCTTTTGGTCTGGAGCATGTGGCCCGGAGAGTTGAGTGGTATAGCTCGGGGCCGAGTTTCACTGAATTTGGTACCAAATAGGGTTCCGAATTTCGGCCCCATAAGTCACTCAATTTTATATGGCCGAATGTTTCATGGGTACTTCCGAGAGATTTTTTCTTTCGCTTCTACGCGCGGCTCTGACGTCACAGCCCTTGCGCGAATGAATACACTGGACGAAATGGTTTGTTGCGTTTTTATCTTTTTATTTCTGGATTTCTTGTGAATCCAATAACACCGAAAACTAAGTTAACATCGATGATCCATCAAGAACAGCATACACACTATACAATAAACTATTTCGTATGAAATACACACACTTCACTGCAGAGCTTACCTGCTAGTTGAGGAAGTTTTTTGCTCAGCTTCTTTCGGTCAGGTGCGTTGCTCCGGAACTTATCATTCTGCGTAAAAAGATGTCTCCAACTAGCAAGGATCGTAGGTTGAATAGTTGATAGTTCATTGAATACTATATATACTACCCTGCAATAGATGAAATGTAAAAATTATATGTAATTATCGCCGAAAAACTTTAGCGAACTTACCGTGTTGCTTGTTTACGTCGATCTGGCAAAATCGCTCTACGCATGTGATGTACACAGCGAAGGAGAAAAAAATATTCACGTCTCCATCGTTCTTCAAATAAATAAATAAATTAAATGAAAAAATAAATTTTCAAAACAACAGTTTTTCCTTAAGCGTACTAAAAAATAAAAAATAATGTAAGTTTAATGACATATGTATTTATGTATCAGTTTTTCGTTTTGATCATTATTCGCATTGCATCGAGATTGCTCTCAGTTCGATCGCCATCTACGATCCTATGCGAATAATGACCAAAACAAAAAACTGATACATAAATACATATGTCATTTAACTTACATTATTTTTTATTTTTTAGTACGTTTAAGGAAAAACTATTGTTTTGAAAATTTATTTTTTCATTTAATTTATTTTATACTTTTACGTATTACATGAACAGAGAAAACAGGATTTATTCTTTTATATGAAAATTGTCATTAAGTTAGTTGAGTCGGAGTGTACTTAAGGAAGGAGTAGAAATCCACTGCCTGTTACTGCAGGATCTGGCGCAACTCGTTTTGCTTTGCAGTGAACAGAATCGCGATGTCCGAGTACCAATTTGATAATCCTTGATAGGAGTAAGAGTAGGGCTGCATTCTGTTTTAACGTTTGGTATGAGCACTGAGGAAGTGCTCTCGTTCTTCAGCACTGCTGCGAGTGAACAGAACATGCGATCTCTCAATGTCACACAGCGCTCTCCCGGGAGAGCTGCTGAAAGAGACCAGCACGCTATCTGTTCAAGTGGGCCAGAACGGGATCGCCAACGCACAGTCATAATCTGGGAGCGAAATTTGCTGGTGTTGCTGGCACACTCTTTCATTACTGATCTCCTGTCTTTTATCTCTGTCCGATTCAATTTTTGCGACATCCGGGAAGGTGAATGCAAGAAAACTGTTTAAAAATAATCGAATCGCGACGATTCGCTCCACCCCCTCATCAGCGAGGGACTCGTCTAGCCGCATGTACTGCGAACAGATGTCCTGGTTTGTGTACACCTCGAACCCGTTACCCTCTCGCAGCATATCACCGACGTGCGTTACTGGTTTGGTGGACCCGATCCGTTTCAGTTTAGCCTTGATTATTTCGTTCGTGTCAAGTTGATCATGGCTGGCGATCGGTACCTGCCCACATGGTAGCATTTCAGCATCGTCATTTTCCACCCAGGACAGAGGACGAACCGGAGGAGTTTCCTCGTTTGCAACGTTTGACCGATTTGATGTTAGATTTTCATTACAGCCACTGTCCCTCCCTCCGTCGCTCACCTCGCCACCGTCCATGTTCATTTTAAGCACATAAATCTTGCGACTACTTACAGCTGATTTTTGCAGTTTCGGAGGACTTGCCATAAGCCTTCTTTCAATGGCTGTTACAGGAAAACAGTTTTGAAATAAAGTAAAAAGTATCTTAAATCCTACGTTATTGTCACTCGTATAAATCGTTCACCTACCTCCAACTGATTTGGAACGTTTTCGAAACGGTGTGATCGGTTGATCGGCTGCGGCGCGTGTCATATTTCCGCCCCATGAGGTACGCGGCTTCGAACGTTTGACTTTTTTCTCGATGCTGGCCAAATCGACCGCGTTCAGCAACGTGTTATCTAGCTCCAACAGTTTCGTACTTAAGTCATCTTTAGGTTTGCTGGTACAAGCTGTGACCGGTGCTCGGAAATCAACCGGGTTTGCTGCCGGCGCTGCTGGAGCTACGCCCCTGGCTGCTGAACGTTGATTCGGTGAAATCAAGCATTTCCTCGCCGTTGTGGGAAACTTCTGTCGACCGCGGGAACTTCGATTTCCCGACATGGCTGGCGAACTGTTTTTAATCTAAAGTAATGTGAAGCTTTAATCAAAACGAAGTTGCATTTATTTTTCACTGAATTTTAATGTCGTCATAACAATTTGCACCTGCTTAGGAAATTGACAAACTTACAATTCCCCAACGAGTGAAGAGGAAGAGGTGTGTTCTGTTTTTATTTGACAATCATGAATCGGATGTGTCGCATTGACAATGCGTGTGCTTTTTTTAAAGACGCCTTCCTACGGACGAAAGAAGCAGACTCAACCAATTTACATCAGAATAAATAAAAAGTTTCGTGCAGAAAATGGCCTCGAGTTGGATAAACGCTAGTGAGGATTTGTTCGGATCGGCGGAGACCGAACAATGTGCGAATTTCGGTAACGTAGCTGCCGAACAGTGGACGGTAGCCGAGTACGATGATTTGGTCCACCAGCTTCGAGCAATTTTGCCAGCGGAGGACGAGAAGAAAGCAGACGACCGGCTTCAGAAAATAAATTGGACTCGCGTCGCTGTCGGCAACCATACGGCCGACGAAGCAAAGAAGGCGACAAAAATGTTGTTGCAGAGAGTTGACGCGTATCGGACGCTGGACGAAATATTCTGCATCGTACAGAAGAAAGGAGTCCGGGAGTGTTTGGGCAAGACGCCAAAAACTCGTTCGTTCGTTATATGGCGCTGCAACCGCTGAGCGGTCTTGGCCTGACGAAGCTCCATCCGAAACCGCTCACGGTCGCTCGCCACGCTGGTCCAATTCCGTATCCCGGCTTTATTGGCGGCTTCGTCTACGCCATCCTTCCACCTCAATTTAGGCCTACCACGCCTCCTCTGTCCTTGGGGACAGCCTAAAAGGACTTTACGGGCTGGGTCGTCCGGTGCCATTCTCATGACATGACCAGCCCACCGGAGCCTGGCGAGTCTAATTCGCTGTACGACAGTAAGGTCGCCGTACAGCTCGTAGAGCTCGTCTTTATAACGGCTCCTCCATTGTCCCTCCTCACATACGGGGCCAAAAATCCTCCTGAGCATCTTCCTCTCGAACACGGCTAAGAGGGTTTCGTCAGATTTGGACAGAGTCCATGTCTCGGAGGCGTATGTGAGCACTGGTACTATGTATGTTCGGTATAGTCCCAGCTTCGACTGTCTTGACAGGTATCGTGAGTGGAAGAGATTTCTCAGACTGTAATATGACCGGTTGGCTGCCAGCACCCTAGCGCGAATTTCATCTTCAATGTTGTTGTCGGTGCTGACCTTTGACCCAAGATAGGTGAAATTTTGGACGACTTCAAAAGTGCGTTCACCTACTTGTACGTCACCCCCGCGTAGGCTTTCGGCAATTGTTGGCAGGGCCGCTGATGGTGCCACCATCATCTTGGTTTTTCCCTCGTTTATCTGCAGTCCGAGGTTATTCGCCGCTTGCTCGATCCTTTGGTATGCTTCTGCTACATAGGAGAGTCTTCTACCAACAATATCAATATCATCAGCGTATGCCAGGATCTGGATTGACTTATAGAAGATGGTCCCCGAAGTTTCCACCTCCGAGTCTCGGATGGCCCTCTCTAGCGCTAGGTTGAAGAGTATGCAGGCAAGCCCACGCCGAAACGCCGAAACCTACACAACAAGAAATGCAACAATATTCGTGTGGCGGTCGCGCTAAACGACCGCGTTGTGGAAACTCGACTTCAGCCTACCACACGCGCCACCTATCGGAAAACCAGGGAACCACCGGAATCCTATAAAAGCGCGTAGCGCATTGCGCTTCTCTCGCAGTCGGTTAGTTTAGAGGTGAAAGAGGCCACCCGGCTCAAAGCCTCTCTAAACCATTTTTACTACTACTACTCAGTCGGTTAGCAGTTAGTTATCAGTTATCACTCGCCCGATCGTTCTCCACTACCTGTGTTGAGACCCGCGTGCTTGGTTATTCCTTCAAGGCTCTTTCGTGTCCGACCTTCCACCGTCATCCGTGTTGGGACCGGCGTGCTAGGCTTTTCTTTCTATCACTCGTCCGATAGTTCTCCACCACTCGTGTTACGACGAACACCCGCTCTACGTGAACTTGGATAACAAATAAAAAACGGTAGATTCCCTCTAGAAATCGAAACCTCCGAGGGAACCTCCAAATTCGTAAGTCCTAAATAATCAACTAAAAGGTGCCTTGGTTTTCATTGATTGTATTATTTGTTTTGTTTTGTTTATTTCTAGCCACCACAAGCACCACCAGCAAACCAAAACAGCATACAACAAGATAGCAAACCGCACCATAACACCTTACAATATTTTTTCAAAACAACACAGCACCTCAAATCTGACTTGCCCCGACCGGAAAAAGCTGTGTGTTGGCAAGTAAACACACGCGGCTAAGTAAACAACAGCGAAGTGACAGAATACGAAGGAGCTAGCTAGCGAGGGCAACCTAGCTCCCGAGTTTATAGCAAGTAGGAACTAGGACCCCGTGGTAAGGAACGAAGGTAGATCGAAGAAAGATAACGATTACGATACGGGGTCAAAGTACGAGCGGTCATGGGGTCAGCCCTGCGACGAGTACTGACCACCGCAATATTAACGATCACCGATCAGTAGCATTTTGAAGATCGCGAAGAGCAAACGTGCAAAAGCACTTTGGAAACCACTTTGGAAATCACTAAGGAAATCACTACGAATATCACTTAGAAAACCACTTACGAACGATTCTAAATAAAGTGTAACTTAGCACTAGCTACACGCGTACTTTTATCGGAAAGTTTCCGAACTTTGCTACAAAAATCTTTTGCACAGTTCTTTAAAAACCGTTTTCTTAAAAAACCCTTTGCACGAGTTCTTGCAAAGAGTATAAGTCCGTGTGATTTTTAAAGTTTGAAAAGTGAGTGACTCTTTTCGAAGTGAGTAAAATGCCGAAGAATTTCGATTGTGTTGCGTGCGACCGGGACAATTCAGCATGCGATATGGTGCAGTGCGATATATGTGGCAAGTGGCTGCATTATGATTGCGCCAACGTGACGGCCGAAGTGAAGAACCGGGAATGGAGCTGCAAAAGATGCACGAGGCCAGCCGACGGGAGCGAGATAAGGTTTGGGAAGATGGAGAGACGCGGAAGGGACCTGGGTGGAGAAGCCCAGTCGGACGCGGGCCATCGAGAATCCAAATATGCCAAGCGCCCGGGCAGCGAAACCTCCGAAGCACGGCTCAAGACATTTCCCGAAACGAAGACGAGCCTGATGTCTTCAAAGGCCGAAACGTGCTTAAGCTTGTTGAAGGAGCAAGGGCTTGCCGCGCGTGCGGAGAAAACGGCGATGGCGACCACCCCGAAGGAGATGGCGGCCGAGAAGGATTTAGCGATGGCGTCCGGAGAAGCGACGAACCATCGGGATAGATCTAATGCGTCCGTTGGGGGAAAATCGCATTCAAGTGTTGCAAAAACCTCCGTTTCGAGAACGAGTGGCAGTTCCCGCGCATCGAGGGCAGCCAGGATAGAGCAGCTGGAAAGGGAGCATGCGCTCCAACTGGAGATCCTTAAAGCAACGGCAACGGCAGAGCTAGCAAACTTAAAGCTAAGCCTCGAGAAAAAGATGTCTCGGATAGTGGATGATTTTGCTAGCAGCTCTAGCAAATCATCGAAGATGCTAGATAAGATGAAGAAAACGGAGAGAGATTCCGTTAGTTCGGTGAGTAAAACCAGCGAAGCAAAATGGCCCCGTCGAACCGAATCGAAGGAGCCATCGACCCCGAAGAGGCAGCCATTGCTAGCTGACGAGGCAGCAGCAAGGAAAGTTTGGCCAGCAAAGCTCCCCACGTTTTCCGGGTCGCCCAAAGAGTGGCCGATCTTCTATAGCTGCTACACGGAGTCAACGAAGGCATGTGGGTTTTCGTCGCTCGAAAATATCATGCGACTCGAGGCCGCGTTGACAGGAGCAGCGAGAGATGCCGTCGCTTCGAAACTTATGCTGCCAAATGCTGCCCCGTTGGTCATGGAGGTGCTGAAAAGGCTGTACGGTCGCCCCGCGCTTCTGATAAAGGAGCTTATAGAAAAGGTCCGGGCCACCGAAGCACCAAAACCGGAACGTCTGGATACGCTCATCACGTTCGGTTTAGCGGTTCAGCAACTGTGCGATCACCTTACTGCGTGTGAGATGCAGGACCACATGGCGAACCCAATGCTGCTAGACGAGCTGGTAGAGAAACTCCCTGCAACTAGGCGGTTAGAGTGGGCCCGATTTAAGCGCCATTTCGAACGGCCAACCCTCAGGGAGTTTGGTGCGTTCATGGACGAACTGATGGAGGATTGTTGCGAGGTAACGGTGTACGCTCCCGCCAAAGTCGAGGCAGGTCGAGCTCCCGTGAAACCACTCCACCGTTCACATACGTTCACCCATTCCTCGTCGACCGTTGAAGTTAGCACTCCAGTAGCGCAACCGGTGGTGAAGCAGGATGAGAGAGGCAGCACAGGCAACCTTGTGGCAAAGTGCTTCGTCTGCAATGACCCCAGCCACAGAGTGAGGGAGTGCAAGGAATTCCAACGGATGCCGCTCGCCGCACGAATGGAAGTGGTAACCCAGAGGAACCTGTGCCAAAACTGCCTGAGCCTTCATTGGGATAAGGCGTGCAGATCTAAGCAGTCCTGCCGGGTCACAGCTTGTGGCCAGAGACACCACACCTTACTACACTCGGACACCGGTAACGTGAAAGCACAGTGCAACACGCATCGCGTAGCGGAGCCGGAGATTTTGTTCCGTGTTGTTCCCGTTACGCTGCACAAGGAGGGGCGCAGCGTGGATGCATTCGCGCTTCTGGACGAGGGCTCCAACCTGACGATGATAGAGTCATCGCTTGCGGAGCAGCTAGGCGTCACGGGAAAGCGAGAACCCATGGAGATGCTGTGGACCAGCGACGTGCGGAGGACGGAGGAGGCTTCTCAGCGCGTCTCTTTCGAGATCTCGGCGAGGGGCGAAGGGCGGCGCTACACAGTAGCGGCCGCTCACACAGTCAAACAGCTAAGTCTCCCGAAACAAACCTTAAATGATAACGTACTGATAAGCAAATATAATCACTTCCAGGGTTTGCCAGTCACAACTTATCTGGAGACAGTGCCTCAAATATTGATCGGGCTCCAAGATGTTGCTTTGCTGGAACCACTAGAGACGCGTTCCGGCGAACTAGGTGAGCCGATCGCAGTGCGGTGTCCACTTGGATGGGCCATTTACGGACCATGTGCGGTGCAGCAACCGGCGGTAGACCAGCGCACACAGTCGTACTCAGCAGCAGTTAGCGTGAACCAACCGGCGGAAGAAGAGAAGGCTCCTTCCTGTGGATCCATTCCGGAATGGGAGGCGGAAGTTAGGTTCATACGAGCGTATGTCAACTGCCATACGAGAGTGACAGACAGCATGGACCCTGAAGCCGATCGGGAGCTACACGAAGCGCTACGGCAGTATTTCACGCTAGAGGGTGTTGGGGTGTCCAGTTTTGCCGAAAACCTTCCAGAGCCGAAGGACATAGCTCGAGCGAAGGAGCTGTTGGCAAGCACCACAGTAAAGGAGGATGGCCGCTTCACTACAGGATTGCTGTGGCGAGATGATGATGTCTGCTTACCGGATAGCTACCAAATGGCAGAAAAAAGATTAGTATCCTTAGAACGGAAGTTGGAAAGAAATCCGGAGCTCAAAAAGGAGGTACACGACCAAATTAACACGTACCTAGAACAGGGCTTTGCGCACAAAGCGACCCAAGAAGAGCTGGCTACGGCAGACCCAAACCGCGTTTGGTACCTGCCCATTAACGTTGTGGGTCACCCTCGCAAACCCGAGAAGAAGCGTCTAGTATGGGACGCAGCAGCGAAAGTCGACGGCGTTTCCCTCAACTCGCAGCTGCTAAAGGGGCCGGACCTGCTATTGCAACTGCCTGCTGTTTTTGGCAATTAAGAATAAAACCTACGTGGATGACTACTTTGATAGTTGTGACACGGTAGAGGAAGCCACGGAGAGGGCTAAACAAGTAAAATATATTCACGCACAGGCGGGGTTCAACATGCGGAATTGGGTGAGCAGCAGCCAAAAAGTAGCAGAAGCACTGCAAGAAAACGCCACCACAGAGAAGAAGGCGATCGAGATCGACCAGAATGAGCGATTCCCTCGAGTGCTGGGCATAGAGTGGGACCCGAAGTCGGATACCCTGAAATTTCCTGCGAGCTGGCAGGATCACTTGATTCCATACGTCACCGGGAAAAAGGTTCCCACCAAGAAGGTCGCTCTGAGCATCATCATGAGCTTGTTTGATCCCTTAGGCCTCCTCGCGCCGGTATTGATCCATGGGCGCATTCTCATGCAGGATTTGTGGCGTGCCGGTGCGGAATGGGATACCTACTTGAACGAGGCCCAATTCGAAAAGTGGGTACGCTGGACCAACCTCCTTCCCAGCATGCACCAACTCAGTATTCCACGGTGGTATTTCGGAGGGGCGTCGCCGGAGAGCTTTGAAAACCTGCAACTGCACGTGTTCACCGACGCTAGCGAGCTAGGCTACGGATGTGCAGGCTATCTGCGCATGGCAAACGCGGGCGATATACGTTGTAGCCTGGTGATGGCCCGAAGCCGCGTTGCTCCCCTGAAACACCAGACCATCCCGAGAATGGAGCTGGAAGCAGCATTGCTGGGTGCGAGGATAATGAGAACAATTATTGACAGTCACGAACTTCACATAAGGGAACAGTTCATACATACCGACTCAGAAGTTGTGCTGTCCTAGATCCGCTCCCCCACGAGAGACTTCAAACAGTTTGTGGCATGCAGGATAGGGGAAATAATCGCGCTAACCGATCCATCGCAATGGAGGCATGTACCGAGTAAACAAAATCCTGCCGACTGCCTGACTAAATGGTGCAAAGAAACCGTCATCGAACCCGACGGGATGTGGTTGAACGGGCCAGAGTTTCTGTACCGGTCGAAAGAAGATTGGCCAGCGCAGAAACCCATCCGTGATACAAAGGAGGAAAGAAGGGTTTGATAGGAGCTAAGTTGGTTGTACCACAGTAAAGCTAGCAGTCACACATGCCGAGCTTGACGAAGAAGATGTTGATAGGAGTTAGGTTGAGCTGCAGTGAAGGAAATTTGCCATCGAGTTAGTGAATCCTTTCGAGCCACCAGGATTCACGGGCGGCGGGATGTTGGCAAGTAAACACACGCGGCTAAGTAAACAACAGCGAAGTGACAGAATACGAAGGAGCTAGCTAGCGAGGGCAACCTAGCTCCCGAGTTTATAGCAAGTAGGAACTAGGACCCCGTGGTAAGGAACGAAGGTAGATCGAAGAAAGATAACGATTACGATACGGGGTCAAAGTACGAGCGGTCATGGGGTCAGCCCTGCGACGAGTACTGACCACCGCAATATTAACGATCACCGATCAGTAGCATTTTGAAGATCGCGAAGAGCAAACGTGCAAAAGCACTTTGGAAACCACTTTGGAAATCACTAAGGAAATCACTACGAATATCACTTAGAAAACCACTTACGAACGATTCTAAATAAAGTGTAACTTAGCACTAGCTACACGCGTACTTTTATCGGAAAGTTTCCGAACTTTGCTACACTGTGGAAGCATGCTGATCCTGCCGCGAAACTGCCTTTTATCATCGAAGCATCGCGTTCGGAAAACCACCGGCTTACTAAGGAAGAAAAGCGGCTGTTTGACGAGGCAAACGGAAAGCCCAAATCCGTTCCGCTCACTACAATCGATTTCTTCGTCGCAAAGTACGGAAAACATAAACCACCATATACCGCAGCGAGGTGTCACCGGGCTGCAAGGAAGCGATTCCACCGACTGCCAACAGTCCGCAAAACAGCATTCGAGAAAGAACACCAGGACGCCCTGATTAGATACATCACCGAATATATGGCGTATATTGATACATGTTCATCTTTTCAGATGCAGGCGGAGTGGGAGGAGCTGGATCGGTACATGCTGGCTGTGCTACCGAAAACGGAAGCGGTGGACGAAGACCAGGCCAGATGCAGCACCGATGATTTCGACGACTTGCCGATTGCGGAGTCGACGGCGCTGGACGATGCAACCCTTTTTGGCCATTTGGATCAACGCAACAGCCGTGCTAAACGAAGAAAACCGGAAAATTCATCGTCGTCGTCGAGCGTCCACTCGCTCACTCTATTTTAATATGAATAATTAATTTAACTATAATTAATGCATGCCTTCAATTAATTTAATGCATGCAAAAAATGGAAAATCGCGTTCAATTTAAAGTAATGCATGCTATTTAATAAATTAATGCATGCAAATGTAGATATAGCTTATTCAATTATAATAAATGCATGCAAATAAAAAACTATTAAAACCATATCAGTCGTGTTCAATTTATTTGAGTTTTGGCTACGTTTTCCCTATTTTGGCTTTCCGCACTCTTTAATTTCAATTTCGCTGGCAGTCGATATTTATTTTGTAGTTTGAATCCACGTTTCAAAAAAAAAAAAAACACTTCGTGCATGATAAGCTGCATCTCATAAACCCAGCAAAGCATAGTTTGGAACACAAAAAAAAGCGTAGCTCAGGCTGCATCAAACCAATCCCGCAAAACGAAACTGTTTTGGAAACGTTATGCGGAGTCCAACAACATCCCGTCGAGAGCGAGAAGATCCGATGGTTTTTAGCAAAATCATGTGCTAGGGGAGACATCACTGATTTGGACCCCGTTGAGCCGGTTTTCAGTACCGTAAAAAACACAAAATCAAGCGTAGCTCAGGCTGTATCAAACCAATCTCGCAAAACAAATATTTTTTGGAAACGTTATGCGGAGCCCAACAACATCCCGTCGAGAGCGAGAAGATCCGATGGTTTTTAAGTTAAATCAGGTATGAGGGGATACATCACCGATTTTGGCCCCGTTGAGCCGGTTTTCGGTACCGTAAAAAACACAAAACCAAGCGTAGCTCAGGCTTCATCAAACCAATCTCGCAAAACAAAACAGATTTTGAAACGTTATGCGGAGTCCAACAACATCCCATCGAAAGAGAGGAAAAAGTGAACGAAATACGTGTTTATTAATAAACCATGCAAAATAGCCTCTTCATCGGTGTTCTACAGAAACGAAATAGTTTTCAAGGGCGATTTTTACCATTAATGTGAGTAAACAATGAAGTGAAAGAGGGTGATGTGGCCGTGACCTAGTCTAACAAACGGTTTATTTTTCTCCGAATCCGAGTAGTCACACGTATGCGCCCAATACCGAACTGGTTTCATCTGGAAGGTCAATGCCACCAATGTGTTAACGGCGACGCGCGAGCCATACGAACGGTTGTTTTCCCTCAGAATTCCAGCAACAAAATGTGTGCACCGATTGAACCTGACCCTGAAACCATAATTGCATTTCAAGGGCAGTCATTCTTAAAGCTTAGGCTAACCGGAGCGTAGAACTAGCGGAATGCAGTTAAATAACCAGCGGAATGGAGTTTTATTTTCATTAAACATAATTAATCCTGGTTTTCTGTTTATGTTATTAGTCCTTCCTTCCTTACTTATGAGGCGCTCTTCGTCATTCGACTGGGAATAAGACGGGTTGATTGCAACCGATCTCGCATTATTATATATCGTTGGAAAAGTTATTTGAAGGCAATAAAGATTAATTTTATTTCAATATCCGCAGATGGATATTAAAATAAAGTCTGTTGAAACAGAAAAACATGTATTCCGTATGAAGTTTTCTTTTTGACAATTTTCTTCAATGTCATCGTGTGTACAAGATGCGGGTTCAGTTCTTCAAATAGAATAAAGACCACCAATGAACCAATTTTTTTGATTCTATGTTTAATGATGATTCTAGTTTTAAAAAGAATTGTTCTCTCTAGTCGTTATTTTAAATTTAGTTATGTTTCTTTCACATAATCGCAATAATATTGGCACATTCACGCAGAAAGAGACAACGTGTTCTAAATATTGTTTGTGAACTATTGTCAAGTAATAAATTCCTTTTTCATTCATCTGACATTTTGGGAAGCAGGACAGAAGATGTCCATCTTGTCCGATGTACCTGCCGCAAAAAACGACGCCATTTTGCAGACTCCTTTCTACGGTCAAAAAAAGCAGACGCAACAAGTTTCACTCCAGAAAAAATAAAAAGTTTGGTGAAGAAAATGGCTTCCAATTTGATGAATGCTGTTCGGATCGGCGGACTCCGAACAAGGAGCGAATTTCGGAAACGTAGCTGCCGAACAGTGGACGGAATCAGAGTACAATGATTTGGTCCACGGGCTTCGAGCAATTTTGCCAGCAGAGGACGTGCTAAATGCCGATGCCCGGCTGCAGGAAATAGACTGGGCTCGCGTCGCTGTCGGCAACCGTACGGCCGAAGAAGCAAAGAGCGCTACCAAAATGTTGTTGCAGACAATAAACATGCATCGGACGCTGGACGAAATGCTCTGCATCGTGCAGAAGAAAGGAGTCCGGGAGTGTTTGGGCAAGACGCCGAAAACTACCCCACAAGAAATGCAACAATATTCGTAAGTCTTAAATAATCAACTAAAAGGTGCCTTTATTTTCATTGATTGTATTATTTGTTTTGTTTTGTTTATTTCTAGCCACCACAAGCACCACCAGCAAACCAAAACAACATACAACAAGATAGCAAACCGCACCATAACACCTTACAATTATTTTTCAAAACAACACAGCACCTCAAATCTGACTTGCCCCGACCGGAAAAAGCTGTGGAAGCATGCTGATCCTGCCGCGAAACTGCCTTTTATCATCGAAGCATCGCGTTCGGAAAACCACCGGCTTACTAAGGAAGAAAAGCGGCTGTTTGACGAGGCAAACGGAAAGCCCAAATCCGTTCCGCTCACTACAATCGATTTCTTCGTTGCAAAGTACGGCCAACATAAACCACCATATACCGCAGCGAGGTGTCACCGGGCTGCAAGGAAGCGATTCCACCGACTGCCAACAGTCCGCAAAACAGCATTCGAGAAAGAACACCAGGACGCCCTGATTAGATACATCACCGAATATATGGCGTATATTGATACATGTTCATCTTTTCAGATGCAGGCGGAGTGGGAGGAGCTGGATCGGTACATGCTGGCTGTGCTACCGAAAACGGAAGCGGTGGACGAAGACCAGGCCAGATGCAGCACCGATGATTTCCACGACTTGCCGATTGCGGAGTCGACGGCGCTGGACGATGCAACCCTTTTTGGCCATTTGGATCAACGCAACAGCCGTGCTAAACGAAGAAAACCGGAAAATTCATCGTCGTCGTCGAGCGTCCACTCGCTCACTCTATTTTAATATGAATAATTAATTTAACTATAATTAATGCATGCCTTCAATTAATTTAATGCATGCAAAAAATGGAAAATCGCGTTCAATTTAAAGTAATGCATGCAATATAATAAATTAATGCATGCAAATGTAGATGTAGCTCATTAAATTATGTTTTTTTTACAATTTTACAATTGTTACAATTTTATTAATGTACCCTCGTTAATAGAAAAACTTATTCAATTCTCAGTAATGCATGTAATTTAGTAAATAAATGCATGCAAAGATAGATATAGCACATTAAGTTTTTTTAATGCATGCAAATAAACAAACATCACTTATTAAACATTCGTGTTCAAGTTATTTATGCATAGGCTTCATTTTTGCTGGATTCGTTACTCGCATTGTTTATTTCGCTATCGGTGGCTCTCGATGTTTATGATGACTTTTATTACATGCATGATTTAACTCACATATTGGATTTCGTTTGAGGGTGATGGTAGCCCGAAACTTTTGCAGGAATAATTTGATCATCATAGTCATGAACATCACCCGGCAGTTAGTAAATCTGCCGTCGTGTAAAATTCGTGTAAATGTTCTATCAGCCATAATAAAAAAACGGCTGACATAGTCAAGCTGCAATAAACATACTTGTGTTTTGTTGAAAACTATCCTCGAACGAAAGAATTTACTAAAAACACAAAATGCGTTTCCTGTGCGAGTATCTATAAAGCGCAAGTATCTACGAAAATAAAACTCAATTAAAATAAATGCAAGGAAAGAAAATACTTTGAACGATAAGACGCTCGTATTCAAGTAATTTGAGCTTTGGCTTCATTTTTCCTTGCTTTGTTACTCGCACTCGTTGAATTCACTATCGCTGGCCCTCGTGATTTATTTTGCTGTTTTATTTCACGTTTCACACGCACTGCATGCACGATTTCACTCATATTTTACGCCAAAAATGTTACAAAGTTCGCCCACGTTTGATATTTTTTAAACGGAATGGTTAACAGCTATGGGAGATATGTCTTACTTGATGGGCTGTGACCGTTAACGCTTAGATCTTGTTCACCATCGGCCCATTTTGTTACATGTGCTACAAGTTTTGCTTTAACTTGAAAGCGAACAGATTTTGTCTCGGTTTGCTGTTCATGCAGAAGTTTTATCATTTAAAACGCCAGTGAAACACAGTACAGGTAGCTAGTATTGTACCTATCGTGTCAGCAAGTACAAAATGTTGCACACAGGTAGAGTTTTAGCGTACTTTTCATGGAAACAGGTAACGAATGATTAATTTATGATTGGAATATTGGCAGGCAGGTATATAATTAAACGAAAAGTACGACTTATTTTTACTCCCGTCCCGAACGAAACAGTTTTGGAAACATATGATGTACTAGCTTGACGCCCGGCGTTGCGCGGTGAAGAAGGAATTGAGAAAAGAATTATGGTTTTAACTAATACTTGAAAGATATGTTTGAATTTAATAGTTACAATAACGACATATTTAAAATTTTTGACATTTCATCAATTTCCCCGCTATGTATAAACCTTAGTGTAACTATGGTAGATACACCTTGACATTTGTTTACATGCTTGTTTTGTTTGTGTTAGTAAAACTGAGTTTAAATTGTAAAATTTATATGATTTTATCAAAAAATAGTGATCAAACAAACCTTCAACAACATCTGCAGTACTTAAACTTAATGTGTGAAAAGTTTCAGAAGCGACGGTTCAATGTTGGTCGAGTTTTAGGTGCACATAGAAATCCATACATAAAAAAAAGCTAAAATATGTAGTAGATGCAGCCGATCATCACGCGCGAGGTTGGTTTTTATTTGTACTCGCATCAAATGCGCCTAATGGCAACTCCAGAAAACCTGATTATATTTTGTTTTTGTAGTTTATGCCTTAAGAGATAATAACAACCTTTCTGAAACTGTGCTTAGCAAGGCGCTCGGTTGTATACAGCCCGAACGATAATTCATCATTCAGGTACCTTATTCTGCCATGCCAAGAGTACACCGCGATCGGTCAACGACCCAAACGACCGATTAGCCGTCTAGGGAAAATAAAAATTTGTTGCGAAAAATGCTGGTGCAAAAGCTCCGAATGAACCTTGGTAACTATAACCACCCCACCAACATTTCGCTATGGAAAATGACCGCTGCTTTTCTGTGAAGTGTTCGGCTACTTTTCCTATTAAAGCAGCTCCGTTCATTTCAGATGCAGCACCGGAGTTCATGAAATAATTGAAGCGTATGAAATAATTAATGAAATAATTCAACAAATTTAAGCTTTGTTTTGAACCTTTGCAAAAAAAATTAGAAAAATGTCAAAAAAACATTTCACAACTCTTGTTCCGTTTGTTTCTATTTCTTCTGTTCTGTTCTGCCTTTGCCGTTCTGCTGCCTCGCTCCCCTCTGCGGTCCTCTTGTAACCTCCTGATGTGTTCTGCTCGCCTGGTAGCAGGTGTTCCGCCGTTGCTTCGGTTTTGGGAGTTGGTATGTTGCCTGAGGGTGAAAGATGTATATATTTGTCTTTGTTATTAAAGTTTTTACTTACCATTTGATTCTGCCAGTCCGAAGCGTGTGGGGTGTTAATCTCGAATTGTTCCAGTAGTCCACCGAGATTCTTGTACACCCTCGGGTTTAACTAGGGTTTTCTTTGATCGCTTTGTGTTTGCGTGACAGTACACGCACGCGTCGCATGGTTCATACATGTGTATAACGCACGCGCGTTGACCTTGTAAAAAGAACCGCTAACAAGAACCAGCTGATTCTTGTTTTGCCACACTGGTGTGGCGACAACCGATCGCACCATATGATTATCTTTGTTATATTTTCGCGCTGCATTAAACATACATATGCGCATGGAATTTCTTTGTGTTTTCATTACAGTTGTTCCTCACATTTTTAACATGTAATAAAAGGTACTAAAATATGACCGCAAAATGTTTGATTTAAATTTCTATAAAAACAGTGTACTGCCGGCGTCATTAACAGTGACCAAGCGATTAAGTTGCATGCTTTTGTGTAACATGTGCTTTATACGTTAAGAACATGCAAAACGAAAGTGGATGCGGAGCAAAGAACAATACGAATGATCAAAGATGTACCCGGTTGACAAAAATTCAAATTTTTTGCAGCTGTCATGTAGTACCAGCAAGTTTTTCCATGGCAGATTGCTGGGACTCTTGCTGGAACTACATAGTACCAGCAACAATGTCAATTTCTGTCAACCGGGTACTTTTTTCTCCACGAGGAACTTTGCTTCATACCTAGCTTGCAATATGTTACAGATAAGAAATCACTTTTACAAAGATAAGCCATGCCAAAATCTGGTTAAAAATAATTACACAGCTTACCCACATCCACTATATCCAAGTCACTGCAAGTTGCAATGATTTTTTTTCAGATGTCGATGTCGCATCGCATTTTTCATTGCTTAACATTTGATTGTTTCATGAGATTACGTCTTTTGGAAACTAGTAAAGATCTAGACACAGATCTATACACCGATTGGAGACAGCATTCGGAAGTAACGGATAAAAATCTAGCTCTTATCAAAAGCTACTTTTGTGTGCAAAATACGTTCCAACATCTTCTTCCGCCGGAAACATAATCGTTTCCCAGCATAAGGTGAAATCATGTATTGACAGTTGTTATCTCGAAAATAACGGAATAGTTGTTTTTAGAAGATGTTCGAATGGCAGCTATATTTCACACAATTTCAATCCTCCATCAAGCCTTCACCAAGTGTTCACAAAAAAAAATACTATTACAACCTCCTCTCTCAAAGTCTTCATTGCAACTAACTATTTCTTGGCTAACCTCTTCTATCTTATTTTACTAAGCCTTCTTTGATTGGCGTTTATTATATTTTTCTGGCAGCGCTAACAACAGTTTAAAAGAGAGCAGGTTAATGACACTCCTTAGTCAAAACGCTTTCGTTTTTTTTTAAATGCTGGTTACCCTAATATAAATACATAAACTCGTGTAGCAACTGCTCAAGTGGATAGAAAATTAATCACTGCCGGACAAAGATTACCGTTACTTTTTAATTAACATTTGAACTGAGAAACACGGCCACGACGTTTGCATTAAAAAATAGACAAATTTTCGTTGACGATAAGAAAAAAGTCAACCAAGTATATTGAATCAAGTAAATTTTATTGAAGATTACATATTTTTAGTACTTTCAAAATAACTTCCGACGGCCAGTTGGCCTTGGCCGAAATTTTGGCATAGCCAACCAAACCAGCCATGTAGGAATGTTTTCAGTTGTTGTAAATGTTTTTTTTTTATTGGTTGTAGTTGATAGGCATGAGCAAGGTGAGCAGTGTGAGATATTTCAATTATATTTGACCCATTCAACTCCTCCGATCCTCTTTACGCATGATTTACTGCGGCTATGTATGTCCAAACCACTGAATCGTCTTTATCGTGTTTTCTGATAAAGTGGATTTATTCCGGAAGACACTGCACAAGAACAGCGACTTTGGGCAAATCCTTCTCGCTGATTTTCACTTTTAAAATTTATTATATTTAAAAAAAAATTAAATTTTCGCTTTAAAAATACTGTAACAAGCTTCAACAGTAATATAAAATACTAGGCTTTTTTGCCACTTGCCGCCATCTGGTTTTAAATAATCATTGGTCACGAGGTCCGCTATTAAGCTGGATGTTTAACACACAATCAAACGTAGATGGTTGTTGTCAAACTTGTTTTAAATTTAAACGAAATGCTACTCTTTAATTTGCTTCTAACAGAAAATTGCTAACGTGTTCCGTTTTTTCATGAAAAGTCGTTAAAATTTTTCTCATTTTTTAAATGCCAACGTTATTGTAATATTCGCGAAATGCAAACGTTCGTCACTAATCAAGATTTAATTGGTATAAGGACAGTCTATGTCGATTATGTTGGAACTCTTTCACGCCCGAAGGTGAAACTCGAAAAGAATTCTATATTTCAAATATCAAATGGCGAACATGAATCCTTAACATCAAACACCTCGCAATAGTTGGCGTTCGAGATCATTGATTCAAATGATCAATGTATCACAGGGATATATTTTTGATGTTTTGAATATAAGGCAGCGTCCACACGGCATCGTAGCGTAGCGATTTTGACACTCCGTCGTAGTGTAAATGTTGGTCGAGAGGCCTTAGCCACGGCCATAAAGAATAGTTGACACTACGATGGAGTGTCAAAATCGCTACGCTACGATGCTGTGTGGACGGCCATTAATGGACACACTTTGTGAATAGCCGATCATATGCTAGTTTGATATGCATTCGTTTATTCACAGGTGCAAAACGTGCAGCGGTAGCAATGGTAGCAACTGCGGGAGAAGAGTAAAAATTGAATGCGGGAGAAAAACATATCGCATCCACCCTTCTTAAAACATAACTAGAGCCAGCAACTAGCAAACTTGTAATTTGTTTTTCCAGCGCTGTAATTGCTGATATGCATGTGCATGTGCATGCGCAAACAGATCGTTCCGAGCTAACAGATAAATATCATCAATAAATTGAATAATATTTGTCTATTTTCTCGTTGTCATTATAGGTATGTAATACTTATACGATTTTGTAATAACGTAAATGAAAACATACCCACATATAGAAATTCTGTCGAAGGATTCTTTATTCTATCGAGTGTTGCTTTGAAGAGACCGCACGAGAATGCTTCGAATGCTTTTGAAATCATACATTTTGGATCATCTAAAACACAATCATTTCTGAGGCGATTGAGGTGAAATAAATATTATTGCATAGGTATTTAGTGGAACTATCTTTTGTCTGAATGATGCACTTGGCTAGGAATAACCATTAAGGAGCAGTTTTGTTTTATTTCTTCTCTTTATTGTGCATCGATAATAGATTTGAAAGCGTCAATGTTGTTTACATTGGAAAATGTTCTACCGTTGGTGGCAGCGCTGGTGCCGGTAAATAAACTTTCCGTTCAAACTGTAACGGTTTATGCTTTCCATCCGTCGCTTTATTTCATTTTTCATGCAAAGTTTCACTCAAGAGCGGGTTGAAAAATTTCGGCGCTGCAGCGCGAATGCGACGGGGCATAAGTCAGTCGCTGCGTCTCGCTCCGATGCACGGGGACAGGCCTGAGTTCATTCAAAATTGGTAGTAGGGCAATGTCATAACGGCGACGCCGTGAAAGAACAGGTGATGTAATAAACCAAGTCATTCTAGCGGTTTCTTTTTCTCCGAATTCAAGCAACGAAAGTAGGGCACGCACGGTCATTGACCCAGATTTAGCCAATACGATAGTTGAAGGTCGGACTCCAGTGGCATTAAACGAGCGAAAGAGAGAGCATGCTACGGCATCGCGCCAGCATAATGGAGAAGGAGAGTGCAGCAGAGTAACGTTCGCTCTCACACTGTGTTGCGTTTTGCCACAAGAACTGGCGTGTGTGAGCGAGACAACGCATGAGCCGGACGAGCGTGCGAACAGAAACGTTGGAAACTCCGCACATTTGCAAACACAGTAGAACCGTATGAGGTTAATAGTTTGTGAGAAAACTTTGTATTCCTTTAAAAATAAATGTAATGTTCTATTTTAATTGGACTATGAAACAAATACATCGGTCTAGAATGTTACACATAATTTCACGGCGTACGATCAAGTGTGTTCAAGGCAAGCTTTATACGTATTCAATTTCATTTCGGCGGATTTCCTCCGACTGCCTCATAGTGCATCTGTTACAGCATGTGCGAGCATCGACTTCATAGCAGATACACTCTGGCGCACCTGGCTTTCTGCTCCGTGTGCCAGAAAGAGAACGTAAACGCAAAGTCGTAATCTGCGAGCAAACTATACGGGTTGCTGTATGGTTACCGGCTGCGGTGAACTCGGCGCAAACGTTTGACGGCTAACATTTTGAGAAAAAATAAACATTTTTAAAACTAAGTCATCGCCATATTCCCCTCTTTCACTGCCTCATTTTCTTTCAGTAATGGTATATATAAAAAAGAATCCAATGAACCGGATTATTTTTGCTAATTAAAACAAAAACAAGCTTTCTAAATCTTTGCCCAGCTTACCGCTCGGTTACATACTGCCCGTGCGATAATTCATGAAAAGTACCATGCACTGGATAGCCAAGTGTGCGCCACTGTTGAAGACATGCATGAGCCGTTAGCAAGAATTAAACAACAGCCCGATCGTTTTTCACTTCGCTTAGTTACACCTTTTAAAGAAACTGCCCTTGAAATATAAAGTTGGTTTCAGGGTCAGGGTCAATCGGTGTACACAATTCGTTGCTGGAATTCGAAGGAAAAAGAACCGCTACTATGACTGGCGCGTCGCCGTTATCTCATTGGTGGCATTGACATTCCAGGAGAAACCAGTTCGGAACTGTTGCATACCGGTTGTGGCGCACTTGGCGCATACGTATGACTACTCGTATTCGGGGGAAAATAACCCGTTGGTTAAACTTGGTCATGGTCATATTCCCCTCTGTTACTTTTTCCTTTTCCCACATTAATGGTAAAGATCGCCCTTGAAAACAATTTCGTAACTGTAGAACACCGACGATAAGGCAATTTTGCATGGTAAATTGATAAACACGTATCTCGTTCACTATTTTTGTCACTCACGTGCTTCGGCCACACGCCCTTTTCGGTAGCTGAGATCAAAATTCTATACACGAACAAAATTCACGCCTTGTGGCGTACAACATTTAAGCCAAACAATAATCCTCTGGCTCGTATGCAAAAGTTTGTGCTGTTTTATCAGACGTTTTACCATTTGAGACGCCAGTAAAACACGAGCTCGAATTGTACCAAACGTGTCAGCGAGTAAAAAATGTGGAACACAGGTAAGGTTTAAGTGTACGTTTCAAACAAACGGGTAGAGGCGATCAATTAATTTTCGGCATGTTGGTACGCAGGTATATAATTAAATAGAAAGTACGATTGTTCTAGAGATTCAGGTACGATGCTGCTAGAGATTCAGGTAGGTTCAACCGGTTCAACGAGTTGACAGCTGAAGATCCGGCGATCACCATCTTGCCGAATCCGTCGATTGAACTGAAGACTCGAGAAAGCGGACCGACCGAATCCGCTATGACGGATTGACAGCCGGAAATTAGAACCACGTGTTCGAGCTGGTGCTCGAAATTCGAAATTCGAGCAAGTGCTTTCGCAAATTTCGCAAAATATTAAATTTCGGATTTTCCAACCTTTTTAGATATCGAGCAGGTGCTCGTAGTTCGGAAAATCTGCTCGAAATACGGCGAACGATTAAAATTTTGGATTTTCGTGCAAGGATACTCACGTTAACAGGCGTACTAGGCCCATCTGACCCCCCTACGCCCATGCGTCCCCCCCTCCTCTCCTAGGCACCAGCATGGAGGACGAAACCCCGAGGAGGACTCTTAGATCAAGGACCGCGAAAGGGGAGGCTCCCGAAGATAAGCTGGAGGAAGAGCCGGGGCGAGTTCCTGGTCGGGCACCACCAGCAAACCAAAACAACATACAACAAGATAGCAAACCGCACCATAACACCTTACAATTATTTTTCAAAACAACACAGCACCTCAAATCTGACTTGCCCCGACCGGAAAAAGCTGTGGAAGCATGCTGATCCTGCCGCGAAACTGCCTTTTATCATCGAAGCATCGCGTTCGGAAAACCACCGGCTTACTAAGGAAGAAAAGCGGCTGTTTGACGAGGCAAACGGAAAGCCCAAATCCGTTCCGCTCACTACAATCGATTTCTTCGTTGCAAAGTACGGCCAACATAAACCACCATATACCGCAGCGAGGTGTCACCGGGCTGCAAGGAAGCGATTCCACCGACTGCCAACAGTCCGCAAAACAGCATTCGAGAAAGAACACCAGGACGCCCTGATTAGATACATCACCGAATATATGGCGTATATTGATACATGTTCATCTTTTCAGATGCAGGCGGAGTGGGAGGAGCTGGATCGGTACATGCTGGCTGTGCTACCGAAAACGGAAGCGGTGGACGAAGACCAGGCCCGATGCAGCACCGATGATTTCCACGACTTGCCGATTGCGGAGTCGACGGCGCTGGACGATGCAACCCTTTTTGGCCATTTGGATCAACGCAACAGGCGTGCTAAACGAAGAAAACCGGACAATTCATCGTCGTCGTCGAGCGTCCACTCGCTCACTCTATTTTAATATGAATAATTAATTTAACTATAATTAATGCATGCCTTCAATTAATTTAATGCATGCAAAAAATGGAAAATCGCGTTCAATTTAAAGTAATGCATGCAATATAATAAATTAATGCATGCAAATGTAGATGTAGCTCATTAAATTATGTTTTTTTTACAATTTTACAATTGTTACAATTTTATTAATGTACCCTCGTTAATAGAAAAACTTATTCAATTCTCAGTAATGCATGTAATTTAGTAAATAAATGCATGCAAAGATAGATATAGCACATTAAGTTTTTTTAATGCATGCAAATAAACAAACATCACTTATTAAACATTCGTGTTCAAGTTATTTATGCATAGGCTTCATTTTTGCTGGATTCGTTACTCGCATTGTTTATTTCGCTATCGGTGGCTCTCGATGTTTATGATGACTTTTATTACATGCATGATTTAACTCACATATTGGATTTCGTTTGAGGGTGATGGTAGCCCGAAACTTTTGCAGGAATAATTTGATCATCATAGTCATGAACATCACCCGGCAGTTAGTAAATCTGCCGTCGTGTAAAATTCGTGTAAATGTTCTATCAGCCATAATAAAAAAACGGCTGACATAGTCAAGCTGCAATAAACATACTTGTGTTTTGTTGAAAACTATCCTCGAACGAAAGAATTTACTAAAAACACAAAATGCGTTTCCTGTGCGAGTATCTATAAAGCGCAAGTATCTACGAAAATAAAACTCAATTAAAATATATGCAAGGAAAGAAAATACTTTGAACGATAAGACGCTCGTATTCAAGTAATTTGAGCTTTGGCTTCATTTTTCCTTGCTTTGTTACTCGCACTCGTTGAATTCACTATCGCTGGCCCTCGTGATTTATTTTGCTGTTTTATTTCACGTTTCACACGCACTGCATGCACGATTTCACTCATATTTTACGCCAAAAATGTTACAAAGTTCGCCCACGTTTGATATTTTTTAAACGGAATGGTTAACAGCTATGGGAGATATGTCTTACTTGATGGGCTGTGACCGTTAACGCTTAGATCTTGTTCACCATCGGCCCATTTTGTTACATGTGCTACAAGTTTTGCTTTAACTTGAAAGCGAACAGATTTTGTCTCGGTTTGCTGTTCATGCAGAAGTTTTATCATTTAAAACGCCAGTGAAACACAGTACAGGTAGCTAGTATTGTACCTATCGTGTCAGCAAGTACAAAATGTTGCACACAGGTAGAGTTCTAGCGTACTTTTCATGGAAACAGGTAACGAATGATTAATTTATGATTGGAATATTGGCAGGCAGGTATATAATTAAACGAAAAGTACGACTTATTTTTACTCCCGTCCCGAACGAAACAGTTTTGGAAACATATGATGTACTAGCTTGACGCCCGGCGTTGCGCGGTGAAGAAGGAATTGAGAAAAGAATTATGGTTTTAACTAATACTTGAAAGATATGTTTGAATTTAATAGTTACAATAACGACATATTTAAAATTTTTGACATTTCATCAATTTCCCCGCTATGTATAAACCTTAGTGTAACTATGGTAGATACACCTTGACATTTGTTTACATGCTTGTTTTGTTTGTGTTAGTAAAACTGAGTTTAAATTGTAAAATTTATATGATTTTATCAAAAAATAGTGATCAAACAAACCTTCAACAACATCTGCAGTACTTAAACTTCATGTGTGAAAAGTTTCAGAAGCGACGGTTCAATGTTGGTCGAGTTTTAGGTGCACATAGAAATCCATACATAAAAAAAAGCTAAAATATGTAGTAGATGCAGCCGATCATCACGCGCGAGGTTGGTTTTTATTTGTACTCGCATCAAATGCGCCTAATGGCAACTCCAGAAAACCTGATTATATTTTGTTTTTGTAGTTTATGCCTTAAGAGATAATAACAACCTTTCTGAAACTGTGCTTAGCAAGGCGCTCGGTTGTATACAGCCCGAACGATAATTCATCATTCAGGTACCTTATTCTGCCATGCCAAGAGTACACCGCGATCGGTCAACGACCCAAACGACCGATTAGCCGTCTAGGGAAAATAAAAATTTGTTGCGAAAAATGCTGGTGCAAAAGCTCCGAATGAACCTTGGTAACTATAACCAATGTCATAACGGCGACGCCGTGAAAGAACAGGTGATGTAATAAACCAAGTCATTCTAGCGGTTTCTTTTTCTCCGAATTCAAGCAACGAAAGTAGGGCACGCACGGTCATTGACCCAGATTTAGCCAATACGATAGTTGAAGGTCGGACTCCAGTGGCATTAAACGAGCGAAAGAGAGAGCATGCTACGGCATCGCGCCAGCATAATCGAGAAGGAGAGTGCAGCAGAGTAACGTTCGCTCTCACACTGTGTTGCGTTTTGCCACAAGAACTGGCGTGTGTGAGCGAGACAACGCATGAGCCGGACGAGCGTGCGAACAGAAACGTTGGAAACTCCGCACATTTGCAAACACAGTAGAACCGTATGAGGTTAATAGTTTGTGAGAAAACTTTGTATTCCTTTAAAAATAAATGTAATGTTCTATTTTAATTGGACTATGAAACAAATACATCGGTCTAGAATGTTACACATAATTTCACGGCGTACGATCAAGTGTGTTCAAGGCAAGCTTTATACGTATTCAATTTCATTTCGGCGGATTTCCTCCGACTGCCTCATAGTGCATCTGTTACAGCATGTGCGAGCATCGACTTCATAGCAGATACACTCTGGCGCACCTGGCTTTCTGCTCCGTGTGCCAGAAAGAGAACGTAAACGCAAAGTCGTAATCTGCGAGCAAACTATACGGGTTGCTGTATGGTTACCGGCTGCGGTGAACTCGGCGCAAACGTTTGACGGCTAACATTTTGAGAAAAAATAAACATTTTTAAAACTAAGTCATCGCCATATTCCCCTCTTTCACTGCCTCATTTTCTTTCAGTAATGGTATATATAAAAAAGAATCCAATGAACCGGATTATTTTTGCTAATTAAAACAAAAACAAGCTTTCTAAATCTTTGCCCAGCTTACCGCTCGGTTACATACTGCCCGTGCGATAATTCATGAAAAGTACCATGCACTGGATAGCCAAGTGTGCGCCACTGTTGAAGACATGCATGAGCCGTTAGCAAGAATTAAACAACAGCCCGATCGTTTTTCACTTCGCTTAGTTACACCTTTTAAAGAGACTGCCCTTGAAATATAAAGTTGGTTTCAGGGTCAGGGTCAATCGGTGTACACAATTCGTTGCTGGAATTCGAAGGAAAAAGAACCGCTACTATGACTGGCGCGTCGCCGTTATCTCATTGGTGGCATTGACATTCCAGGAGAAACCAGTTCGGAACTGTTGCATACCGGTTGTGGCGCACTTGGCGCATACGTATGACTACTCGTATTCGGGGGAAAATAACCCGTTGGTTAAACTTGGTCATGGTCATATTCCCCTCTGTTACTTTTTCCTTTTCCCACATCCTATATAATAATTTTCCTTCCGAGGGTCGACCATGGCCCAACAAACACGCGCGCGAAAAGTAACCCTTATTCGAATGATGCCTGATTCAATGTCGCTACTAATTCAAAATCAGAAAAATGGGCCTGTTAAGCAAAACCGACCCTTCTGTGCGTTGTTGTTGGAATTTTGTGCTGTTAGTGTGTGTAAGAGTGAGATAAAGAAATAGGGAGAGGTAGAACGATAAAATGAGAGAGAAAGAGAGAGACATACAGTAAAGATAGAAGCTGACATAGTGGGAAAAAGAGAGATAAAAATGGAATGTATGACAAGGCGAGAGAGATAAATAGACAGAGAGAGAGAGAGAGAGAGAGAGAGAGAGAGAGAGAGAGAGAGAGAGAGAGAGAGATAAATAGACAGAGAGAGAGATAATGAGAGAGAGCGAGACAGTGTGAATGTGATGGTAGACGTGGTTGGCAAAGTGAGAAAGAGTAGATGGGAGATGGGAGATGGGAGATGGGAGATGGAAGATGGGAGATGGTTGATGGGCGGTTCATGGTGGTTGGTGAAAGGTTGGTCGTGGTTGGTGGGCAGTTGTTGGTGGTTGGTGGGCGGTTCGTGGCGGTTGGTGGGCGGTTCGTGGCGGTTGGTGTGCGGTTCGTGGCGGTTGGTGGGCGGTTGGTGGTGGTTGGTGGGCGGTTGGTGGTGGTTGATGGTGGTGGGTTGATGGTCATCAGTGGAGGTAGATGGGTGGTGGGAGGAGGGAGGTAGGAAATGGGCGGTGGAAGGTGAGAGGGTAGAGTTGGGTAAGTAAGGGACATAGAGTGGTGAACAAAGCAAGAGAGGTATTGGGTGATAATGAGAGGGATGGGGAGAAAACGAGAAAGAAAGAAAAAGAGAGTGAGAGTGAGAGAAGAGAGGGAGGGAGAGCGAGAATGCGAGCGGCATAGGACGATATGTTCGAGCTGTGCGAGCAGGTAGCTTTACCTTCCAAACGGGTGTATAATACTCGCGCGAATGTCAGTTTTGCTGTCATTTTTTTGTTTTGTTTCGTATCGACGCTCCTATTCGTGAGCCGATCCAAATGAAAGCGCATTCAGTGTTGATTTGAATGTTTAACTGTAACAAATTACAGAGAGGTAATGTGTTCACCGAAATCTTTTGAACTAACATTAAATATCATCACAAACAACTATTTTCCATCGGCTTGCAAGCAATACCAGTTGCGCAAATTTTTGCAAATCTATTTGTCACTCGACGACCGAAAACACATTTGCGCAGATTTTGACAGTTTGCTGACTATCTGACATTTTACCGTTTGCAAAGGTTGCAGTACCCGGTTGCATGTGCTGTGTGGCACAGAAACTGGTACAATATGCTGTACCCACACAACACGAAGTCGTATTAAGTTGAATAAATTGAATCTCATATTAGTATATTTCGAATCGGAATCGCATTATGCATAGACAATGTACGAGCAATGTATATTCTTTGTTGCATATGATGCCGATTAAGAATGTAATACGATTTTCTTTATGCATACGTATAGATATACGAACAATGTACGGCTGATGTACATCGTAAGTCGTATATGATGCCGACTTAGAAAATATACGACTAAACATATACATTTTGAACAATGTACGGTTAGCGCCTCCACTTTTGTACGTTTAGGCATTATTTTAGCATCATTTACGATTCAACCATATTGCATAGAAGTACGATTATTTCAAGTTGATATTCGATTTACATGCATATGTGTTGTGTGGGTAATTCGGTTCAAGTCCCTGTCTTCGAAAAACCTTCTACTAACCGAGCTGTTCCATAGACGCGTTTGGTTTTTTGGTTACATTTTGCGATATAACAGTGCTTTTGCATACATATCGATGGGGGCTTCAATTCAAGGGACACATCTTGCGCGTGAAGATCGGACGCTGGTCGAACAGAGAGAGGGTCAGATTATTTCGTAATTTTTTATCCCGCAATTCGTATTTGTATTTGAACCCACTTATCGCTCGGCAATTGTCAACACAATATACCTTCTGCGGAAAGACCTAGAAACTGTAACGGGGACGGCATGGAACCAACAATGGGACGGTAGGGGAGCCAGGGACTGCTGACGGGCCAGGTACCTGGCCTAAAAATCCTAGTAATATAATAAATCGAATTATCCGAGTGCTTCTAACGATGCCCAAGAGTCTTCTGCATCGATATTAACAAATATCAAGTGTCGAAACTGACTTACATACCACTTTAGCTAACAAAAATACGATGAAATATAACTGTCCGACTTTGCGATTGGCCGTCAAAATTCTGACTTTTTCCACTCTTTTGTTTATTGCGCCGTTTGGGTACGATTTTTTTCACCGTTCTTTTTGCACGTACTTCGTAGGAAGGTGCACCAAAAAGATGCAATGAACAAAAATCATTGTTATCAATTCTAAGTACTCTAAAATCAACCACAAAGTCGGACGCATGCTCATTTTTTGAGCGTCCGGATTAACTTTGGGCCCAGTGTATCTCGTTCACTATTTTTGTCACTCACGTGCTTCGGCCACACGCCCTTTTCGGTAGCTGAGATCAAAATTCTATACACGAACAAAATTCACGCCTTGTGGCGTACAACATTTAAGCCAAACAATAATCCTCTGGCTCGTATGCAAAAGTTTGTGCTGTTTTATCAGACGTTTTACCATTTGAGACGCCAGTAAAACACGAGCTCGAATTGTACCAAACGTGTCAGCGAGTAAAAAATGTGGAACACAGGTAAGGTTTAAGTGTACGTTTCAAACAAACGGGTAGAGGCGATCAATTAATTTTCGGCATGTTGGTACGCAGGTATATAATTAAATAGAAAGTACGATTGTTCTAGAGATTCAGGTACGATGCTGCTAGAGATTCAGGTAGGTTCAACCGGTTCAACGAGTTGACAGCTGAAGATCCGGCGATCACCATCTTGCCGAATCCGTCGATTGAACTGAAGACTCGAGAAAGCGGACCGACCGAATCCGCTATGACGGATTGACAGCCGGAAATTAGAACCACGTGTTCGAGCTGGTGCTCGAAATTCGAAATTCGAGCAAGTGCTTTCGCAAATTTCGCAAAATATTAAATTTCGGATTTTCCAACCTTTTTAGATATCGAGCAGGTGCTCGTAGTTCGGAAAATCTGCTCGAAATACGGCGAACGATTAAAATTTTAGATTTTCGTGCAAGGATACTCACGTTAACAGGCGTACTAGGCCCATCTGACCCCCCTACGCCCATGCGTCCCCCCCTCCTCTCCTAGGCACCAGCATGGAGGACGAAACCCCGAGGAGGACTCTTAGATCAAGGACCGCGAAAGGGGAGGCTCCCGAAGATAAGCTGGAGGAAGAGCCGGGGCGAGTTCCTGGTCGGGCACTCCGGAGTCGCTCGGCTTCGGTGAGCTCTTGCCAGCACTCTAAAGAGGAACGCTCGTTTTTCGGGAAAATAGGAGACAGACTTGGGGTGCTCTTGGGACCACTGCCACTGGACCCGGTATCGGCCTCCCCGTCGGGGAACTCAGTCAACAATCGATCGGGCGATGTAACGATTGATACTGAAAGCAGCGACGAGGAGACTTCGGAGCATTCGATTGCAACGCCAAAGCCAACGAGCGCATCACTATCGTCAGCAGCGGCATCACCATCACCACCGCCGGCTACGCCGATCTCTACATTAGTAATCGGGCGCACGATGGTGATGGACGAGGATCGAACTACCCCAGAGAGAGATGGTCTCGTTGAACAGGGCGCATCGGCCCACCTGGCAGCATCATCGGCCGAACCTGAAGCCCACAGAGGGCAGGATTCAGGGGTGATGGCAGACATGCTGGCCGTCATGCGGGAGGAGTCATCGCGGAACGCGACGGTCATCGCTGAACTGCGGGAGATGCTCAAGGAGTTGCGAGATGACAACCGTGAGCTCCGGACCCAGGTTAGCGTCCTCCCCCAGCAGCTGGCGACCATGAAAAATGAGCAGAACGAGCAACTGGCGCAGACCATTAAACAAGGTGCTGCAACAATCAACAACCTGGCAGTTGAAACGCTCGGAACGGCTCCTTTGTCGGAGAGTAAAAAGCCTCGCCGCAAAGCAACCAGCAGCCAGCAGAAGAAGGAGAAGCCGGCTCTGAAAGAAAAGAAAACGTTTGACGGCTAACATTTTGAGAAAAAATAAACATTTTTAAAACTAAGTCATCGCCATATTCCCCTCTTTCACTGCCTCATTTTCTTTCAGTAATGGTATATATAAAAAAGAATCCAATGAACCGGGTTATTTTTGCTAATTTAAACAAAAACAAGCTTTCTAAATCTTTGCCCAGCTTACCGCTCGGTTACATACTGCCCGTGCGATAATTCATGAAAAGTACCATGCACTGGATAGCCAAGTGTGCGCCACTGTTGAAGACATGCATGAGCCGTTAGCAAGAATTAAACAACAGCCCGATCGTTTTTCACTTCGCTTAGTTACACCTTTTAAAGAGACTGCCCTTGAAATATAAAGTTGGTTTCAGGGTCAGGGTCAATCGGTGTACACAATTCGTTGCTGGAATTCGAAGGAAAAAGAACCGCTACTATGACTGGCGCGTCGCCGTTATCTCATTGGTGGCATTGACATTCCAGGAAAAACCAGTTCGGAACTGTTGCATACCGGTTGTGGCGCACTTGGCGCATACGTATGACTACTCGTATTCGGGGGAAAATAACCCGTTGGTTAAACTTGGTCATGGTCATATTCCCCTCTGTTACTTTTTCCTTTTCCCACATTAATGGTAAAGATCGCCCTTGAAAACAATTTCGTAACTGTAGAACACCGACGATAAGGCAATTTTGCATGGTAAATTGATAAACACGTATCTCGTTCACTATTTTTGTCACTCACGTGCTTCGGCCACACGCCCTTTTCGGTAGCTGAGATCAAAATTCTATACACGAACAAAATTCACGCCTTGTGGCGTACAACATTTAAGCCAAACAATAATCCTCTGGCTCGTATGCAAAAGTTTGCGCTGTTTTATCAGACGTTTTACCATTTGAGACGCCAGTAAAACACGAGCTCGAATTGTACCAAACGTGTCAGCGAGTAAAAAATGTGGAACACAGGTAAGGTTTAAGTGTACGTTTCAAACAAACGGGTAGAGGCGATCAATTAATTTTCGGCATGTTGGTACGCAGGTATATAATTAAATAGAAAGTACGATTGTTCTAGAGATTCAGGTACGATGCTGCTAGAGATTCAGGTAGGTTCAACCGGTTCAACGAGTTGACAGCTGAAGATCCGGCGATCACCATCTTGCCGAATCCGTCGATTGAACTGAAGACTCGAGAAAGCGGACCGACCAAATCCGCTATGACGGATTGACAGCCGGAAATTAGAACCACGTGTTCGAGCTGGTGCTCGAAATTCGAAATTCGAGCAAGTGCTTTCGCAAATTTCGCAAAATATTAAATTTCGGATTTTCCAACCTTTTTAGATATCGAGCAGGTGCTCGTAGTTCGGAAAATCTGCTCGAAATACGGCGAACGATTAAAATTTTGGATTTTCGTGCAAGGATACTCACGTTAACAGGCGTACTAGGCCCATCTGACCCCCCTACGCCCATGCGTCCCCCCCTCCTCTCCTAGGCACCAGCATGGAGGACGAAACCCCGAGGAGGACTCTTAGATCAAGGACCGCGAAAGGGGAGGCTCCCGAAGATAAGCTGGAGGAAGAGCCGGGGCGAGTTCCTGGTCGGGCACTCCGGAGTCGCTCGGCTTCGGTGAGCTCTTGCCAGCATTCTAAAGAGGAACGCTCGTTTTTCGGGAAAATAGGAGACAGACTTGGGGTGCTCTTGGGACCACTGCCACTGGACCCGGTATCGGCCTCCCCGTCGGGGAACTCAGTCAACAATTGATCGGCCGATGTAACGATTGATACTGAAAGCAGCGACGAGGAGACTTCGGAGCATTCGATTGCAACGCCAAAGCCAACGAGCGCATCACTATCGTCAGCAGCGGCATCACCATCACCACCGACGGCTACGCCGATCTCTACATTAGTAATCGGGCGCACGATGGCGATGGACGAGGGTCGAACTACCCCAGAGAGAGATGGTCTCGTTGAACAGGGCGCATCGGCCCACCTGGCAGCATCATCGGCCGAACCTGAAGCCCACAGAGGGCAGGATTCAGGGGTGATGGCAGACATGCTGGCCGTCATGCGGGAGGAGTCATCGCGGAACGCGACGGTCATCGCTGAACTGCGGGAGATGCTCAAGGAGTTGCGAGATGACAACCGTGAGCTCCGGACCCAGGTTAGCGTCCTCACCCAGCAGCTGGCGACCATGAAAAATGAGCAGAACGAGCAACTGGCGCAGACCATTAAACAAGGTGCTGCAACAATCAACAACCTGGTAGTTGAAACGCTCGGAACGGCTCCTTTGTCGGAGAGTAAAAAGCCTCGCCGCAAAGCACCACCAGCCAGCAGCAGAAGGAGAAGCCGGCTCCGAAAGAAAAGCCTCAAAGGAGCCAGCAAATAGATCCGCAGCAGCAGTCGAAGCCTCGGCGGGAGACTGCCGCGAAACTGCCTTTTATCATCGAAGCATCGCGTTCGGAAAACCACCGGCTTACTAAGGAAGAAAAGCGGCTGTTTGACGAGGCAAACGGAAAGCCCAAATCCGTTCCGCTCACTACAATCGATTTCTTCGTCGCAAAGTACGGCCAACATAAACCACCATATACCGCAGCGAGGTGTCACCGGGCTGCAAGGAAGCGATTCCACCGACTGCCAACAGTCCGCAAAACAGCATTCGAGAAAGAACACCAGGACGCCCTGATTAGATACATCACCGAATATATGGCGTATACTGATACATGTTCATCTTTTCAGATGCAGGCGGAGTGGGAGGAGCTGGATCGGTACATGCTGGCTGTGCTACCGAAAACGGAAGCGGTGGACGAAGACCAGGCCAGATGCAGCACCGATGATTTCCACGACTTGCCGATTGCGGAGTCGACGGCGCTGGACGATGCAACCCTTTTTGGCCATTTGGATCAACGCAACAGGCGTGCTAAACGAAGAAAACCGGACAATTCATCGTCGTCGTCGAGCGTCCACTCGCTCACTCTTTTTTAATATGAATAATTAATTTAACTATAATTAATGCATGCCTTCAATTAATTTAATGCATGCAAAAAATGGAAAATCGCGTTCAATTTAAAGTAATGCATGCAATACAATAAATTAATGCATGCAAATGTAGATATAGCACATTAAATTATGTTTTTTTTTACAATTTTACAATTGTTACAATTTTATTAATGTACCCTCGTTAATAGAAAAACTTATTCAATTCTCAGTAATGCATGTAATTTAGTAAATAAATGCATGCAAAGATAGATATAGCACATTCAGTTTTTTTAATGCATGCAAATAAACAAACATCACTTATTAAACATTCGTGTTCAAGTTATTTATGCATAGGCTTCATTTTTGCTGGATTCGTTACTCGCATTGTTTATTTCGCTATCGGTGGCTCTCGATGTTTATGATGACTTTTATTACAAGCATGATTTAACTCACATATTGGATTTCGTTTGAGGGTGATGGTAGCCTGAAACTTTTGCAGGAATAATTTGATCATCATAGTCATGAACATCACCCGGCAGTTAGTAAATCTGCCGTCGTGTAAAATTCGTGTAAATGTTCTATCAGCCATAATAAAAAAACGGCTGACATAGTCAAGCTGCAATAAACATACTTGTGTTTTGTTGAAAACTATCCTCGAACGAAAGAATTTACTAAAAACACAAAATGCGTTTCCTGTGCGAGTATCTATAAAGCGCAAGTATCTACGAAAATAAAACTCAATTAAAATAAATGCAAGGAAAGAAAATACTTTGAACGATAAGACGCTCGTATTCAAGTAATTTGAGCTTTGGCTTCATTTTTCCTTGCTTTGTTACTCGCACTCGTTGAATTCACTATCGCTGGCCCTCGTGATTTATTTTGCTGTTTTATTTCACGTTTCACACGCACTGCATGCACGATTTCACTCATATTTTACGCCAAAAATGTTACAAAGTTCGCCCACGTTTGATATTTTTTAAACGGAATGGTTAACAGCTATGGGAGATATGTCTTACTTGATGGGCTGTGACCGTTAACGCTTAGATCTTGTTCACCATCGGCCCATTTTGTTACATGTGCTACAAGTTTTGCTTTAACTTGAAAGCGAACAGATTTTGTCTCGGTTTGCTGTTCATGCAGAAGTTTTATCATTTAAAACGCCAGTGAAACACAGTACAGGTAGCTAGTATTGTACCTATCGTGTCAGCAAGTACAAAATGTTGCACACAGGTAGAGTTTTAGCGTACTTTTCATGGAAACAGGTAACGAATGATTAATTTATGATTGGAATATTGGCAGGCAGGTATATAATTAAACGAAAAGTACGACTTATTTTTACTCCCGTCCCGAACGAAACAGTTTTGGAAACATATGATGTACTAGCTTGACGCCCGGCGTTGCGCGGTGAAGAAGGAATTGAGAAAAGAATTATGGTTTTAACTAATACTTGAAAGATATGTTTGAATTTAATAGTTACAATAACGACATATTTAAAATTTTTGACATTTCATCAATTTCCCCGCTATGTATAAACCTTAGTGTAACTATGGTAGATACACCTTGACATTTGTTTACATGCTTGTTTTGTTTGTGTTAGTAAAACTGAGTTTAAATTGTAAAATTTATATGATTTTATCAAAAAATAGTGATCAAACAAACCTTCAACAACATCTGCAGTACTTAAACTTCATGTGTGAAAAGTTTCAGAAGCGACGGTTCAATGTTGGTCGAGTTTTAGGTGCACATAGAAATCCATACATAAAAAAAAGCTAAAATATGTAGTAGATGCAGCCGATCATCACGCGCGAGGTTGGTTTTTATTTGTACTCGCATCAAATGCGCCTAATGGCAACTCCAGAAAACCTGATTATATTTTGTTTTTGTAGTTTATGCCTTAAGAGATAATAACAACCTTTCTGAAACTGTGCTTAGCAAGGCGCTCGGTTGTATACAGCCCGAACGATAATTCATCATTCAGGTACCTTATTCTGCCATGCCAAGAGTACACCGCGATCGGTCAACGACCCAAACGACCGATTAGCCGTCTAGGGAAAATAAAAATTTGTTGCGAAAAATGCTGGTGCAAAAGCTCCGAATGAACCTTGGTAACTATAACCAATGTCATAACGGCGACGCCGTGAAAGAACAGGTGATGTAATAAACCAAGTCATTCTAGCGGTTTCTTTTTCTCCGAATTCAAGCAACGAAAGTAGGGCACGCACGGTCATTGACCCAGATTTAGCCAATACGATAGTTGAAGGTCGGACTCCAGTGGCATTAAACGAGCGAAAGAGAGAGCATGCTACGGCATCGCGCCAGCATAATCGAGAAGGAGAGTGCAGCAGAGTAACGTTCGCTCTCACACTGTGTTGCGTTTTGCCACAAGAACTGGCGTGTGTGAGCGAGACAACGCATGAGCCGGACGAGCGTGCGAACAGAAACGTTGGAAACTCCGCACATTTGCAAACACAGTAGAACCGTATGAGGTTAATAGTTTGTGAGAAAACTTTGTATTCCTTTAAAAATAAATGTAATGTTCTATTTTAATTGGACTATGAAACAAATACATCGGTCTAGAATGTTACACATAATTTCACGGCGTACGATCAAGTGTGTTCAAGGCAAGCTTTATACGTATTCAATTTCATTTCGGCGGATTTCCTCCGACTGCCTCATAGTGCATCTGTTACAGCATGTGCGAGCATCGACTTCATAGCAGATACACTCTGGCGCACCTGGCTTTCTGCTCCGTGTGCCAGAAAGAGAACGTAAACGCAAAGTCGTAATCTGCGAGCAAACTATACGGGTTGCTGTATGGTTACCGGCTGCGGTGAACTCGGCGCAAACGTTTGACGGCTAACATTTTGAGAAAAAATAAACATTTTTAAAACTAAGTCATCGCCATATTCCCCTCTTTCACTGCCTCATTTTCTTTCAGTAATGGTATATATAAAAAAGAATCCAATGAACCGGATTATTTTTGCTAATTAAAACAAAAACAAGCTTTCTAAATCTTTGCCCAGCTTACCGCTCGGTTACATACTGCCCGTGCGATAATTCATGAAAAGTACCATGCACTGGATAGCCAAGTGTGCGCCACTGTTGAAGACATGCATGAGCCGTTAGCAAGAATTAAACAACAGCCCGATCGTTTTTCACTTCGCTTAGTTACACCTTTTAAAGAGACTGCCCTTGAAATATAAAGTTGGTTTCAGGGTCAGGGTCAATCGGTGTACACAATTCGTTGCTGGAATTCGAAGGAAAAAGAACCGCTACTATGACTGGCGCGTCGCCGTTATCTCATTGGTGGCATTGACATTCCAGGAAAAACCAGTTCGGAACTGTTGCATACCGGTTGTGGCGCACTTGGCGCATACGTATGACTACTCGTATTCGGGGGAAAATAACCCGTTGGTTAAACTTGGTCATGGTCATATTCCCCTCTGTTACTTTTTCCTTTTCCCACATTAATGGTAAAGATCGCCCTTGAAAACAATTTCGTAACTGTAGAACACCGACGATAAGGCAATTTTGCATGGTAAATTGATAAACACGTATCTCGTTCACTATTTTTGTCACTCACGTGCTTCGGCCACACGCCCTTTTCGGTAGCTGAGATCAAAATTCTATACACGAACAAAATTCACGCCTTGTGGCGTACAACATTTAAGCCAAACAATAATCCTCTGGCTCGTATGCAAAAGTTT
This sequence comes from Anopheles ziemanni, assembly GCF_943734765.1. NCBI lineage: Eukaryota > Metazoa > Arthropoda > Insecta > Diptera > Culicidae > Anopheles > Anopheles ziemanni. The sequence continues at coordinate 1,569,043 of NW_026689707.1, read as the reverse complement.
GTGCTGTTTTATCAGACGTTTTACCATTTGAGACGCCAGTAAAACACGAGCTCGAATTGTACCAAACGTGTCAGCGAGTAAAAAATGTGGAACACAGGTAAGGTTTAAGTGTACGTTTCAAACAAACGGGTAGAGGCGATCAATTAATTTTCGGCATGTTGGTACGCAGGTATATAATTAAATAGAAAGTACGATTGTTCTAGAGATTCAGGTACGATGCTGCTAGAGATTCAGGTAGATGCTTCTATTGATTCAGGTACGTTTAAGACACAACAGTTCACGTGGCGCGTGATCGATAGCATTCTTAGCGCTATCTTGCCCGCCCTTTATTTCAAACAATCATAGTTGAGGGCAGACACCACCGATTTTGGCTTCGTTGAGCCGGTTTTCGGTACCGTAAAAAACACAAAACCAAGCGTAGCTCAGGCTGCATCAAACCAATCTCGCAAAACAAAACAGTTTTGGAAACGTTATGCGGAGTCCAACATCATCCCGTCGAGAGCGAGAAGATCCGATGGTTTTTTAGCAAAACCATGTGCTAGGGGAGACATCACTGATTTGGACCCCGTTGAGCCGGTTTTCAGTACCGTAAAAAACACAAAATCAAGCGTAGCTCAGGCTGTATCAAATCAATCTCGCAAAACAAATAAGTTTTGGAAACGTTATGAGGAGTCCAACAATATCCCGTCGCGTTGCGTTTGAACTTTATTCATTTACGTTTGGACCATGCCCAGATACGCAACAGTATTTCAGTTGGACGTCAAATGTTTACTAACGGTTGAACAGTGATACACAAGCACTTGAACGATGCTTACCTGGGCTCCAAAACGGTGTATTGTGACCCATGTCCGTCCGGGCACAACAATAATGGCTGATTGTTGGAGGTCTTACAATGCCTTGCATGGTTTCATCCGTCAGACCATAAACCATTCGCAGTATTTTATTCACCCTGAAGACCCCACGGTGCACACGCAGAATATTGAGAATGTCTGACGATGGTTGAAACCGTTTCTGAAGAGAAAAGAGAACAAACCGAGGAGGAGTACATTACGGAGTACGAAGTCAAACGCCGAAACGATGACACATTTTTAACTATTTGGAATTTCATCAAAATAGCACAAAGCTAAAAAAGCTCTTGCAAAAGCGATACGCCTCCTGCGTTCGTTCCCTAAACATATATTTTTTTGGCTAGCAAAAGCTTATATACAAATTAAATGTTTTACAAAATGTGTATTCTTGAACTCCGACACCAACCTCATCGTGGTGCTAGCTGGAGTAAGATCTCGGAACGTATTAAGTTCTTCAGCACTTTGTGCAACAATCGTATACTAATTTATTTATTTACTTATTTATTTATTCAGGCTTACAAAGCAAAAATAAAAAAGTGTCTGCAAAGGCAACAGGTAAGATGATAGCAAAACATTTGCAAATATTTTTCACCAAAACAAATGATTTTCTTTTCCAGACGCTAATATATGTAGCAGATACAGCCAAAAGAGAATGCACAACTCCTTGGAATACATTATGGGAACTGTTCAACGTTTTTTAATTACATATCGGTACCTTTTCATCCCGGTAGCCTTTCGGTAGATAGGACAGGCCCACTTCGTACTCGGAGAAAAAACTAAACTAAATTAAATATGTTTTCCATTTCAGTTTAAACTGTGCACTGTGTAGAAAAAATCATAGGGAAGCTGATTCAATCGAAGCTTAACGGACATGGGCTGTACCAGATAACTTTATATAATAATTCCTACATCCTAGGGAATTTCACGGAGACATCTTGCTGTGCCGCTAAACACTCGACAAACATATCCTTTTATTGAAAGCCGATCGATAATATTGTTTACCAAGAGTGCTTTGCAACAAGGCAATTTTACACCACATAGTATAGTAACACTCAGTTTGATATCATTCATCTTGAGCTGACAGAGACTTGCTACCCTCTCTACTTGTAGAACTTCGTCCACCGTTTAGCTGAACTTTCATACCAAGAGGCTTTACTTTACCTTTTTTTAAAAGATTGCAGCGCTCTTCTCGGATGAAAACAGCTTCTGGCACTGTTTCTGTGACGAAATGATCTCTGATCACCGAAAGCACAGGAATATCATCAGCAAACTTCGCTCTCACCCATTCTCAACCGTTTTGCATCACCTATCCGCATCTACTGTTCCAACGCGGATCAGTTGTATGGATGACCGTTCATCATTGTAAATGGCTCTGGTTCTGTTTTTTCTGTAATGTTCTTTCCTGTTATTGTAAGTACCACTGCACCACCTTTTTAATGTTTTGTTAACTTATCGTCTTATTTCTCTCGTTTTTGCAGCCTTGAATTAAAAAAGTATCCTTTAGATTTTTCGGCGATTCCTTATATCCCTATTCAATCGTAATCGCGTTCCTGAAGCGACCATTCTATAATCCATTGTATGTTAACGCATGTTGATTAGCTCATTAAGGTGGAGCCACTTTGAAACACTTTTTTGCTGATAGATCCTATAATTTAATTTTTCTTGTTCCGTGTTTATCAACCTTTTGAACTTGTCCACTTGTGCAATCATTTTTGGTCCATAATGTAATGAAAAAAACTGGAAAATAATTTTTGTTTATTTGAGCTGCAAGAAATTCTGCAAGAAGTTATTTTAATTGTTCAATAAAAGGTTACCAAAAGAAACCCGGCCTTTTCGCGATTTTACGTTGGGTTCTGTTTGACCGGGATGAAAAAGAGAGATGATATCAAGAATGATGAGAAATAGATTAGATTTGGTTTTTGCGTGATGCGATCGAAAACGTTGACAATTTCTTTTATGTGGATATTATGTATACATTATTCCGTATACACATAATTAAAGAAGAACAGTTTTGCATCTTTATAACACGATAAGATTTATGTGCTTTAATTTCGAACACAGGATCAATCACTTTAGTTAATCAACCATCGCAAGATCAATTTCTTGATTAATATCGATCCATGCAAGGTACCGTATGATAAGCAAGGCCTAACAAACTCTCGGCCTCATCCGACGCATGGCATCTGACTTCACAGATTCCATGTGTCTCAGAACCCCCTAATGCAGCTTGGTTAGATCTCATCTTGAGTTCGCACGTGTGCCTAGTTGGAGCGATATCGGGTATTTGAAGTACCCGACATACTGGTCCGATCTGTTCTGAGACTGCGAGTCTCAGCGGCTCTAAGGCTCAGACGCTGTACATCGAGCGCACACCTTATGATCCTGGGGACCAATGAGCAGGCTACCTCCTCGTGCCTGTGTAGGCGGGGCCTGGCACACCTGTCTCGTGTGCAACGACATCAGCTCACATCATGTGAGGCTGCTCACTGATCAGAAACAACTCAATTTTGTGTTTGATAACAAGTTCGCAAAAAAGACGATGGTGTGACATGCAATCTGCATCTGCGGGCACAAAACGGCACCGCAATGACGTCGGACGTTTACAGAACCCAATGTTTGGAGAAATGGATTCTACCATTTATCAAAGCGCACAGGGGCAAAGTTGTCTCTTGGCCCGATTTGGCGACCTGTATTTATTCCAAGGTGGCCTTGAGTGGTACAGGGCCAATAAGATCAACTTTATCCCTAAAATAACGAATCCACCAAATTGCCCAAAGTTTCGCTCCATCGAAAAATACTCGACAATCAGCAAACTACGTCTTAGACGAAGTGGTGGGACAGGAAGGAGAGCTGATGTTAGAGCCGAAGAAAAAAATACGTGAGTTTATTAGAACCTGCAACACGTAAATATATAGTAAAAAGCTATTTTTATAATGACGACGTAACGCAATGGAATAGTCGACGACCCAACGATCAAAGGAACTGTGAAGCACCCGGTGAATGAGTGGTTGGAAATAAGGATGGAAATGAACATGGAAGGAACGTTATATGCCTGTCAATTTATGTTGATAATTTGATTCTAGGCAGTATCAACGTGGAAGCGTTCAGAATGAATTCAAAAACCTTCTGGGAATTTATCCCTGAAGTGCCTTAACGAAGGAGCATTTAAACGAAACGAATGCTCCGTATTGTTTGTTTGATTCAAACTCGACAATTAATTTGTTTGCTGTTTGAAACACAAAGTTTTCAAACTAATCGCAATATTAGTTATCGAGTAAAGTTTTTTATTATTGAAGCAATTGAAAAGAAAATGCTTTTTACTTCATCGAAGTTAGAAGTTGAGATTAAAATGTAAACTCGGCTAAGTGTCGATGACAAATTTATCCCTATAAAAAAATCGAAAAGTGACGGTGTATTTCCGGCATCGATGTCTCTGACTGGTAACACATACTCAGGCGAATAGAATCTTTGTGACGCCTTTGCCACCTACTTTTCTTCACTGTATGACAGTGCATCAACATTGGTTTATTCACAATTCTTGGAGCCATTCAAGAGCAAGTAGATATTCCCTTGCCATCCATCACCGAAGAAGAAGTGTTCTCTGCTGTTAAGGACCTTGTACCGATCTTAACAAAAATCTTGAACAAATCAACCCTTATAGTCTCCAAGCTTTCCGTTCCTTTGGAAATCATCATGGATGTTCCCTGTTCACAAGAAGACGGACCGGGGTGATATCACCATGCTATTCGCGTGTAGAAAATTGTTTGAGCTACTTATAGTCAAACATCTCCAGCGAGGATTTCGACTTTCGATCTGTACTGTTCAACATGGTTTAATGCCAAACAGATCCATCGATACTAACATAATGTGCTTCCTGATCTTTATACGGGCTTCCTCACTGACTTCGACTACGTCAACCATGCCTTGCTGCTTGATAAATTGATAAGGTATGGTGTTCATGGTGGCCTTGTCCAGTAGATTCAGAGTTTCTTGACTGGAAGATGCATTCAAGTCAGCATTGGTTCGAGCTTTGGTGCTCCATTCTGCAACATGAATTAGCAAAAATGGTTTCACTGCTTTAAAACAATACAGTCAAGCAAGCAATGCTGCTAGATCTACAGATGAAAAGCCATAGCATCGAAAACGAAGAGAAAATATATGAATAACCTATTAAATTTGTATTAGAAGGCATAACAACGTATCAAAATATGAATCCTCCAGAAAGTCAAATACAAACTCTAGTTGACAAAAAAGATAATGATCAATACCGCCAACACCTGTTTGGAGACTTTGTGAGTCGTATAAGAGTACAAGGAAAATTATCTGACCCAAACCTCAACCTCAACCTCAATTATGCACGGAGCCTCAACCATACGCTTCCAAGTCCCCATTGCGCCAGCAATCGGGGTCAAGGTTAGCCGTGCCCAGCGACAGCCTAGACGTCGGGTGTTTCCTACATTATGGCGAAGTTACACAAATATCAATCAAGATTTTCAACCCTGTATATACAAGTGCGGCAATTTTTATGTAAACCAGCCACTTCTGTACCCTGTGAAAGAGTATTTTCGAAAGCCGGACAAATTTATAATGACAAGCGATCGCGATTAAATCCAAAAAAAAAAATGACGGAATTAGTGTTCCTTCATCACAATGACTTTTAGATTGATTGAAATAAAAAACACTACATTATGTAAAAGTTTCATATTGTTTACGAACGTCTTTAGGTATAGAAATGAATATATTTTATAGATAGTATCGTTTAGTACAGTTAATCATAGTATAATATTGCATATAGTGAATAGTTCATGAATTCTTTAATACAATGCTATGAATTATGTCTGACTGAACTGCAAAGAGAAAATGAAGTTTAGAGTATTTGATTTCAATAAAACAAAAGATTATTGACAATGTTCACAATGTTTTTGGACTTCTGGACTGCATCGAAATGTATATAGTTTATATAAATGAATAATGAGTAAATAGCTAAAATAGTTTAGTTAAGGCTAAGAATGTATTGTACATAGTTGATAGTTTATGAACTCTATTGCAACGATATGAATTATGGTTGATTGAACTGCGATAAAACCAAATCCACAAATAAGATGCATAAGCATAACAAATATTCTCTTGTTAAATATTCTAGTATTGAATACTTTTTAAAATGTTTTTTTTTTATGTATGTGATATTTTACGATACATCAGATTTTACAATGCGGTGAAAGTAATGATCTGGCAAATATTTGTAGTTTAACGTTATAACCAATTTGAAGAAAAAATCGGTCCTGGGACGTGCGGAAGAATCACCGCACACGCTCACTTCACCTCACTGAACTGGACCGCACCTGATCTTTCTAAAGAATCATCTTTCCCACACCGAGCACCTTTTGCGGCCACATTTTGTATGTAAGGGAGATGTCACGGAGACCGAGCACCTTTTGCGGCAACATATTTTATGTAAGGAACATAGCACGGAGAGGCACTTCTGTTCGTTAAGCTACAAAAAACAAAAAGAGGAACAAATTCGCGCCAAAACGAATGCAGCTCGTGAAGCAAAGAAAGTCTCTGTAGGTCAAGGTTTCAAAAGCTAAGTCCGCTGCAAAAAATGCTAAATTGACTATTTGATTGCTGTTGAAATGTATTTCTATCATTTCAAGTTGATCATTGAATATTGTTGAATAAAGCAGTTGAATGTTATGAAATACATCCATTTTGTTTTAAGTGCGTCAGGTAAGGCACATTACAAAAACCAGGCGCCAAAATAGGAACATGATGTGCCACACAAAGAGTTTGTGTAATTTGAAGAAATATTAATCTTCGTGTTTTTCATTTATTTTAGTAATATTCTATGGTAGTTAGGCTATCACTGTGCAAAAAAAGCATCATTTGACCGAACATTGCTTTTGTTATTCAACTTTGTATGCACAGTTTCCTCAACAGCACCAAATATCAACGGTATAAGATAATTAAATATGCTCCAGAATGAGATTACGAAGAATACATATCATGGAAGACTTTTGTGCAAGAATATAAATGGGAAGTAATGATGAAGACTTTTCTATAACTAATAAATGTAATACAGTTTAACATAAACCGACGAAGAAAAGTGAATTTAAAATTATTACAAAATAAAAGGATGGCAAAGTTCCACTACTCATTTTTTCAGCAATAGCGTCATTTCTCTTGCCATCATCTCATCAAGAGGAATAGTTATAAGCTCAAAAAGGTTCAATAAAATACTTATCTGATCTCTGACTGGAAGTACTAACTCTTATTGAGCCCCCACGTTCGCTGCATTCTCTTCATTGAACTTAATTGCACAGCAAAACAGATTATGCACTAACGATTGATTAAATCTGCATCAAATTTCTAACACCGTATCTATTTCAAACACCGTATTGAATCTGAAAAATAAAACGACGTTTACATCCATTAATTTACTGTATTAAAAATAAAGAAAATAACAGGTATACTACTTTCGCCTATAAGTTCAGACAAACGACACATTGATCAACATGCATTGAAAATATAAACTAATGAGAATTATTGAATGGAGGGGCCCATGACGCAGGGGAGGCGCGAGGAAAGCTTAATAGAGCTTGACCGATTCACCCATCAACAATCGAATAAAATTTCTTTTCACTTAAAACATTGGAAAACAAAATCAAAATGGTAAAAATGCTATACTTTGGATAGACGAACCGAAGAAACCATTCATAAAAATCCTGACTAACTCAGCAGACTTATGGAACCATATGGAGACATAAAAATCTTTTTTTTTACTATTTTTAACAGATCAACCAAACATAATGTTTTTTTTACAATACAATTTCAATTAAGTTGAACAATGAGAATTTCGATAATTTGAAATTTCGATTGAAACGATTTTCGTAAGATAAGGACTTTTTCCAATAATAAATTTAAATTCTAAGAAAATCTTAAAATTCATAATACTCACCATACTTAACAAAATCGATTTCGTCACTGGCAATCAGAGGAACAACCGTATCGAAAACAATTCTGAAATAGATTCACGCATTTATATCAACATTAGTTTTCATAGTATTCAAAGGATCAAAACAAAAACTACTCACAATTAGTCAATCTTATTTGTATTTTTAAAACTACACGCAAATATGCTGTAACGAATGATTGTATACATACTCTAATTAACACGTTAAGTGCTACGCGTAATTTGCACTCCTTACCGTTCTGCCGGCGATTGGTAGCAAACCATCGACGGCGAGCAAGGCAGTACTTTCATGTTCAATCATGTCTCGACGAAACAAAACGAGGCAAAACAGAGAAATGAAAATACGGTCAGACTCTTAAACAAATGATTTTAATAATGCGGGACCTAAGGTATGCTATTGAAAAACTTACTACGCTGTCGGTCCCGAACCGCCTGTGTCCCTACCAAACCGGCTCTGTTGGTCCGAGCGAGCCGACGCCGGCATACGGGAAAGAACGCTGTCGGCCCCACGGGACCGACGTAGTGCTTAACGTGTTAAAGAAACGCAAGACGGATCATTCTCAAAAACATTATAAAACGCATTCTATCCGGACACCTCAAATGGTTTTAGCTCATTCAATACATATATGCGTGAAAAGATTAATGATTTCACATTTGACACTGTTCAATAATTTTTACACAATCAAACAATCTGATTTTCATAATCTGTGATCGTGAGATTATCTTGAGAAACATTCATTTAGCTGAAACTTATGGAAGCTTTGACCATTTTGGCCATTAGTCTCTCTATTTCAAGATTAACGACGGTAAAACTGCATTGTTACTTACCACACTTTACACAACTGTTCTCGTTTTTTCTCGTTCCTTGCATGACGTAACCAAATTTCGTAGAATATTGTTCAGGGGGCAAGCACTTCCCACATGCAATCAAATTGATGCTGCACTAGAATCAAAAGAAAAATATAGATTTCATGAATGGCTGACTAATCTATAGAAAAAAAATTTTTTCTGCAATCATTCGTCGTAACTACCACAAGTCTAATAATTACATTTAAGTCAAGATGCACTGCCTGACTTACGGTGTGATGTTGCCTTTTCCGCAATGACATGCCATTGTCCGCCCCATTTTCGACAAGGAAAATTTCACTATGCTTTTAATAACGATGTAAAAAACGCTTCATAGTGAGCGATGAAACACTAAACTGTTAGAATGTTCACATTGAACAACATTTCAGTAAATAAAAATCGGAAAAAAAACACCTAAGTAAGAAGTATGGCATGCTTTTTTCTCAACCGGAATCCAACCAACTGGTGATGGCAGAATCCAGATTCGGATGATCCGAAGATTCGATCCCTAGACGGATTCTAAAGATTCGAACCTCATCTGACAGATTCTAAAGATTTGGGTCCCATTTGACGGATTCTAAAGATTTGATAAGGATTCGAATCAGATTTGATTGGTTTGGGACTCGATTTGATTCGATTCTGACTTGATCATAAACTGTTTGAAGCGACTCACAATGATTTGAGTTGAATTAGTCACATAACTAGTCGATCTAGAGATGATGTAATTGATTTAAGTTTACTCAAATCGAACACTGGATAGAATGTCCAATGGACATAGATTGAGTTGTTTGCGCGGTTTGCAAGTGGAACCTTTTTTTTACAAAGAAATACAGTACAATCTCCAGTATCCAAGTTGGTCTACCCAAAACAAACCCATTTCATCAGGACCAGACCATTTTCACCGGATTCTGAATCGGATTTTGGGGATTCAGATTAAGATACACAATTTCCAGACCGATTTTGATTTGTTTGCATGATGATGATGAAACTCGGATAAATCGGTTAGTCTGCATATTCCCTCAAAGGACTAGATTGTTCGTGCTGTTTGAATACAATTAGAAGAATAATGTCAACTTTACTGATATTCTTATTTAAGTCATTCATTGAATTAAACAAATCATATGAAAAATCGGCATTAGATGAGCATGTATGACATGACGAATTGGGATTCGGATTCGGAGATCCGGATCTCAGAATGGATTTGAATCGAAAGATTCGAATCCCTATAGGATTCAGTTTCACCATCACTACAACCAACAACTGACAGCTGGAACCCAATGCATATCTAGACATAATTTCTCAAGACAAAAAACAAATTATTTGCGGTTGTAGGCTTATGTACTTAAAAAGTAAACATTCGTTTTCCAAATTATCAAAACGTCCGCAAGACATTTAATATCGATTTCTGTCAAAACTTTTCAACGCGAAAAAAAATCTCTCAATTTTTAATGGCCCGAGGCGGGTTGTAACAAAATTAGGAACTCCTTATCGTTTAACCCCTGGTCACAGCTTTGCGCAACCGCATGCGGTTGCGTTTTTTCCCATGGGAGCGATAGGAGCTGTCATGGGCTGTCACCGCAGACGCAAGACCAAAGTGATTATTATCCAGGTGGGTTCATCGCGAACAAATCACCTTGACTTTTTTAGAAAAATAAAGGAAAAATTTGACAATTATTCCGGGTTTTGTTTATGCTTACAATTTGCCAGTTGTTGTTTCCAAAGTTCTTTCCAATAGCGTAAGAATGCCGTATTTATCCTGTTCGGCTGTTTTTTGCAAAAATAACTCCTATGGAATGGGAAAAAATGCGATATAATGAAGATATTGTCGTTTTAACTAACACGTTTCGTGTAGCATTGTAGCAACAAAGTGTTAACGCATGTGCCTTTGGACGACCTAACCGCATTACCCATCTCGTCCAACCTCATTTACTAGATGACTTTGCAATGCATCGTAGATGGAACTGTGTCCTCAGTAAAGTTGTGGCTAATGAGGGCAGAGTCTTCCGGTAACCGTATCAACTGGAACCAGCAGCTTGCTAACGCGTCGTTATCCTTTTGTAGGTAAACAAAACCAGGAACGATTGTCAAAAATTAATTTCAAAATGGCTGCCACGACCAGGCCTTTGAGCTCACCTCCCTTAGGACCCACCTTGCGGTTTCTGTACAAAAAAATCAAACGAGTTTGATTCTTGCCACATACTCCTGCGTTTTGATATGTCAACAGTAAATATTGTTCCTAGTAGACTTTAATGAGATTGTATGCTCATATAAGTGGTATATTCAAACATTAAAGTATTATTTTTGGCAAAAAGCTGTGCTCCTTTGACAGATCAAAAACGCAACCGCATGCGGTTGCGAAAAGCTGTGACCACAGGTTTACTGTATACGTTTACTGTAATCATACGTTTTTAATATTTGTCACACAGAAATGGCAAAATGTATGGACCACCCGGGTAGTCTGGTTGAACGTCTACGTATGTAGGTTTGGTTGAACGGGTGACGGTTAAATGTCTAGCGGACGTTTTGAAATTTTGAAAAACAAAAGTTTATTTTTTTAGTACAGAACCCTACAACCGCAAATAATGTGTTTTTTGTCTTGAGAAATTATGTCTAGATATGCATTGGGTTCCAGCTGTCAGTTGTTGGTTGTAGTGATGGTGAAATTGAATCCTATAGGGATTCGAATCTTTCGATTCAAATCCATTCTGAGATCCGGATCTCCGAATCCGAATCCCAATTCGTCATGTCATACATGCTCATCTAATGCCGATTTTTCATATGATTTGTTTAATTCAATGAATGACTTAAATAAGAATATCAGTAAAGTTGACATTATTCTTCTAATTGTATTCAAACAACACGAACAATCTAGTACTTTTAGGGAATATGCAGACTAACTGGTTTATCCGAGTTTCAGCATCATCATGCAAACAAATCAAAATCGGTCTGGAAATTGTGTATCCTAATCTGAATCCACAAAATCCGATTCAGAATCCGGTAAAAATGGTCTGGTCCTGATGAAATGGGTTTTTTTTGGGTAGAACAACTTGGATAATGGACATTGTACTGTATTTCTTTGTAAAAAATAGGTTCCACTTGCAAACCGCGCAAACAACTCAATCTATGGCCATTGGACATTCTATCCAGTGTTCGACTTGAGTAAACTTAAATCAATTACATTATCTCTAGATCGACTAGTTATGTGACTAATTCGACTCAAATCATTGTGAGTCGATTCAAACAGTTTATGATCAAGTCAGAATCGAATCAAATCGAGTCCCAAACCAATCAAATCTGATTCGAATCCTTATCAAATCTTTAGAATCCGTCAAATGGGACCCAAATCTTTAGAATCTGTCAGATGAGGTTCGAATCTTTAGAATCCGTCTAGGGATCGAATCTTCGGATCATCCGAATCTGGATTCTGCCAACACTAGTTGGTTGGATTCCGGTTGAGAAAAAAGCATGCCATACTTCTTACTTAGGTGTATATTTCCCGATTTTATTTATTGAAATGCTGTTCAATGTGAACATTCTAACAGTTTAGTGTTTCATCGCTCACTATGAAGCGTTTTTTACATCGTTATTAAAAGCATAGTGAAATTTTCCTTGTCGAAAATGGGGCGGGCAATGGCATGTCATTGCGGAAAAGGCAACATCACACCGTAAGTCAGGCAGTGCATCTTGACTAAAATTTAATTATTAGACTTGTGGTAGTTACGACGAATGATTGCAGAAAATGTTTTTTCTCTATAGATTAGTTGGCCATTCATGAAATCTATATTTTTCTTTTGATTCTAGTGCAGCATCAATTTGATTGCATGTGGGAAGTGCTTGCCCCCTGAACAATATTCTACGAAATTTGGTTACGTCATGCAAGGAACGAGAAAAAACGAGAACAGTTGTGTAAAGTGTGGTAAGTAACAATGCAGTTTTACCGTCGTTAATCTTGAAATAGAGAGACTAATGGCCAAAATGGTCAAAGCTTCCATAGGTTTCAGCTAAATGAATGTTTCTCAAGATAATCTCACGATCACAGATTATGAAAATCAGATTGTTCGATTGTGTAAAAATTATTGAACAGTGTCAAATGTGAAATCATTAATCTTTTCACGCATATATGTATTGAATGAGCTAAAACCATTTGAGGTGTCCGGATAGAATGCGTTTTATAATGTTTTTGAGAATGATCCGTCTTGCGTTTCTTTAACACGTTAAGCACTACGTCGGTCCCGTGGGGCCGACAACGTTCTTTCCCGTATGCCGGCGTCGGCTCGCTCGGACCAACAGAGCCGGTTTGGTAGGGACACAGGCGGTTCGGGACCGACAGCGTAGTAAGTTTTTCAATAGCATACCTTAGGTCCCGCATTATTAAAATCATTTGTTTAAGAGTCTGACCGTATTTTCATTTCTCTGTTTTGCCTCGTTTTGTTTCGTCGAGACATGATTGAACATGAAAGTACTGCCTTGCTCGCCGTCGATGGTTTGCTACCAATCGCCGGCAGAACGGTAAGGAGTGCAAATTACGCGTAGCACTTAACGTGTTAATTAGAGTATGTATACAATCATTCGTTACAGCATATTTGCGTGTAGTTTTAAAAATACAAATAAGATTGACTAATTGTGAGTAGTTTTTGTTTTGATCCTTTGAATACTATGAAAACTAATGTTGATATAAATGCGTGAATCTATTTCAGAATTGTTTCCGATACGGTTGTTCCTCTGATTGCCAGTGATGAAATCGATTTTGTTAAGTATGGTGAGTATTATGAATTTTAAGATTTTCTTAGAATTTAAATTTATTATTGAAAAAAGTCCTTATCTTACGAAAATCATTTCAATCGAAATTTCAAATTATCGAAATTCTCATTGTTCAACTTAATTGAAATTGTATTGTAAAAAAAACATTATGTTTGGTTGATCTGTTAAAAATAGTAAAAAAAAAAGATTTTTATGTCTCCATATGGTTCCATAAGTCTGCTGAGTTAGTCAGGATTTTTATGAATGGTTTCTTCGGTTCGTCTATCCAAAGTATAGCATTTTTACCATATTGATTTTGTTTTCCAATGTTTTAAGTGAAAAGAAATTTTATTCGATTGTTGATGGGTGAATCGGTCAAGCTCTATTAAGCTTTCCTCGCGCCTCCCCTGCGTCATGGGCCCCTCCATTCAATAATTCTCATTAGTTTATATTTTCAATGCATGTTGATCAATGTGTCGTTTGTCTGAACTTATAGGCGAAAGTAGTATACCTGTTATTTTCTTTATTTTTAATACAGTAAATTAATGGATGTAAACGTCGTTTTATTTTTCAGATTCAATACGGTGTTTGAAATAGATACGGTGTTAGAAATTTGATGCAGATTTAATCAATCGTTAGTGCATAATCTGTTTTGCTGTGCAATTAAGTTCAATGAAGAGAATGCAGCGAACGTGGGGGCTCAATAAGAGTTAGTACTTCCAGTCAGAGATCAGATAAGTATTTTATTGAACCTTTTTGAGCTTATAACTATTCCTCTTGATGAGATGATGGCAAGAGAAATGACGCTATTGCTGAAAAAATGAGTAGTGGAACTTTGCCGTCCTTTTATTTTGTAATAATTTTAAATTCACTTTTCTTCGTCGGTTTATGTTAAACTGTATTACATTTATTAGTTATAGAAAAGTCTTCATCATTACTTCCCATTTATATTCTTGCACAAAAGTCTTCCATGATATGTATTCTTCGTAATCTCATTCTGGAGCATATTTAATTATCTTATACCGTTGATATTTGGTGCTGTTGAGGAAACTGTGCATACAAAGTTGAATAACAAAAGCAATGTTCGGTCAAATGATGCTTTTTTTGCACAGTGATAGCCTAACTACCATAGAATATTACTAAAATAAATGAAAAACACGAAGATTAATATTTCTTCAAATTACACAAACTCTTTGTGTGGCACATCATGTTTCTATTTTGGCGCCTGGTTTTTGTAATGTGCCTTACTTGGCGCACTTAAAACAAAATGGATGTAGTTCATTACATTCAACTGCTTTATTCAACAATATTCAATGATCAACTTGAAATGATAGAAATACATTTCAACAGCAATCAAATAGTCAATTTAGCATTTTTTGTAGCGAACTTAGCTTTTGAAACTTTGACCTACAGAGACTTTCTTTGCTTCACGAGCTGCACTCGTTTTGGCGCGAATTCGTTCCTTATTTTTGTTTTTTGTAGCTTAACGAACAGAAGTGCCTCTCCGTGCCATGTTCCTTACATAAAATATGTTGCCGCAAAAGGTGCTCGGTCTCCGTGACATCTCCCTTACATACAAAATGTGGCCGCAAAAGGTGCTCGGTCTGGGAAAGATGATTCTTTAGAAAGATCAGGTGCGGTCCAGTTCAGTGAGGTGAAGTGAGCGTGTGCGGTGATTCTTCCGCACGTCCCAGGACCGATTATTTCTTCAAATTGGTTATAATGTTAAACGACAAATATTTTCCAGATCATTACTTTCACCGCATTGTAAAATCTGATCTATCGTAAAATATCACATACATTAAAAAAAAAACATTTTAAAAAGTATTCAATACTAGAATATTTAACAAGAGAATATTTGTTATGCTTATGCATCTTATTTGTGGCTTTGGTTTTATCGCAGTTCAATCAACCATAATTCATATCGTTGCAATAGAGTTCATAAACTATCAACTATGTACAATACATTCTTAGCCTTAGCTAAACTATATTAGCTATTTACTCATTATTCATTTATATGATTTATATACATTTCGATGCAGTCCAGAAATCCAAAAACATTGTGAACATTGTCAATAATTTTTTGTTTTATTGAAATCAAATACTCTAAACTTCATTTTCTCTTTGCAGTTCAGTCAGACATAATTCATAGCATTGTATTAAAGAATTCATGAACTATTCACTATATGCAATATTATACTATGATTAACTGTACTAAACGATACTATCTATAAAATATATTCATTTCTATACCTAAAGACGTTCGTAAACAATATGAAACTTTTACATAATGTAGTGTTTTTTATTTCAATCAATCTAAAAGTCATTGTGATGAAGGAACACTAATTCCGTCATTTTTTTTTTTTGGATTTAATCGCGATCGCTTGTCATTATAAATTTGTCCGGCTTTCGAAAATACTCTTTCACAGGGTACAGAAGTGGCTGGTTTACATAAAAATTGCCGCACTTATATATACAGGGTTGAAAATCTTGATTGATATTTGTGTAACTTCGCCATAATGTAGGAAACACCCGACGTCTAGGCTGTTGCTGGGCACGGCTAACCTTGACCCCGATTGCTGGCGCAATGGGGACTTGGAAGCGTATGGTTGAGGCTCCGTGCATAATTGAGGTTGAGGTTGAGGTTTGGGTCAGATAATTTTCCTTGTACTCTTATACGACTCACAAAGTCTCCAAACAGGTGTTGGCGGTATTGATCATTATCTTTTTTGTCAACTAGAGTTTGTATTTGACTTTCTGGAGGATTCATATTTTGATACGTTGTTATGCCTTCTAATACAAATTTAATAGGTTATTCATATATTTTCTCTTCGTTTTCGATGCTATGGCTTTTCATCTGTAGATCTAGCAGCATTGCTTGCTTGACTGTATTGTTTTAAAGCAGTGAAACCATTTTTGCTAATTCATGTTGCAGAATGGAGCACCAAAGCTCGAACCAATGCTGACTTGAATGCATCTTCCAGTCAAGAAACTCTGAATCTACTGGACAAGGCCACCATGAACACCATACCTTATCAATTTATCAAGCAGCAAGGCATGGTTGACGTAGTCGAAGTCAGTGAGGAAGCCCGTATAAAGATCAGGAAGCACATTATGTTAGTATCGATGGATCTGTTTGGCATTAAACCATGTTGAACAGTACAGATCGAAAGTCGAAATCCTCGCTGGAGATGTTTGACTATAACTAGCTCAACCAATTTTCTACACGCGAATAGCATGGTGATATCACCCCGGTCCGTCTTCTTGTGAACAGGAAACATCCATGATGATTTTCAAAGGAACGGAAAGCTTCGAGACTACAAGGATTTGTTCAAGATTTTTGTTAAGATCGGTACAAGGTCCTTAACAGCAGAGAACACCTCTTCTTCGGTGATGGATGGCAAGGGAATATCTACTTGCTCTTGAATGGCTCCAAGAATCGTGAATAAACCAATGTTGATGCACTGTCATACAGTGACGAAAAGTAGGTGGCAAAGGCGTCACAAAGATTCTATTCGCCTTAGTATGTGTTACCAGTCAGAGACATCGATGCCGGAAATACACCGTCACTTTTCGATTTTTTTGTAGGGATAAATTCGTCATCGACACTTCGCCGAGTTTACATTTTAATCTCAACTTCTAACTTCAATGAAGTAAAAAGCATTTTCTTTTCAATTGCTTCAATAATAAAAAACTTTGCTCGATAACTAATATTGCGAATAGTTTGAAAACTTTGTGTTTCAAACAGCAAACAAATTAATTGCCGAGTTGGAATCAAACAAACAAACAATACGCAGTATTCGTTTCGTTTAAATGCTCCTTCGTTAAGGCACTTAAGGAATAAATTCCCAGAAGGTTTTTGAATTCATTCTGAACGCTTCCACGTTGAAACTGCCTAGAATCAAATTATCAACATAAATTGACAGGCATATAACGTTCCTTCCATGTTAATTTCCACCCTTATTTCCAGCCACTCATTCACCGGGTGCTTCACAGTTCCTTTGATCGTTGGGTCGTCGACTATTCCATTGCGTTACGTCGTCATTATAAAAATAGCTTTTTACTATATATTTACGTATTGCTGGTTCTAATAAACTCACGTATTTTTTTCTTCGACTCTAACATCGGCTCTCCTTCCTGTCCCACCACTTCGTCTAAGACGTAGTTTGCTGATTGTCGAGTATTTTTCGATGAAGCGAAACTCTGGGCAATTTGGTGGATTCGTTATTTTAGGGATAAAGTTGATCTTATTAGCCCTGTACCACTCAAGGCCACCTTGGAATAATGGCAGGTTGCCAAATCGGGTCAAGAGACAACTTTGCCCCTGTGCGCTTTGATAAATGGTAGAATCCATTTCTCCAAACATTGGGTTCTGGAAACGTCCGACGTCATTGCGGTGCCGTTTTGTGCCCGCAGATGCAGATTGCATGTCACACCATCGTTTTTTTTGCGAACTTGTTATCAAACACAAAATTGAGTGTGAGCAGCCTCACATGATGTGAGCTGATGTCGTTGCACACGAGACAGGCGTGCCAGGCCCCGCGTACACAGCCACGAGGAAGTAGCCTGCTCATTGCCTTAGAGCCGCTTAGACTCGCAGTCTCAGAACAGATCGGACCAGTATGTCGGGTACTTCAAATACCCGATATCGCTCCAACTAGGCACACGTGCGAACTCAAGATGAGATCTAACCAAGCTGCATTAGGGGGTTCTGAGACACATGGAATCTGTGAAGTCAGATGCCATGCGTCGGATGAGGCCGAGAGTTTGTTAGGCCTTTCTTATCATACGGTATCTTGCATGGATCGATATTAATCATGAAATTGATCTTGCGATGGTTGATTATTTAAAGTGATTGATCCTGTGTTCGAAATTAGGGCACATACATCTTATCGTGTTATAAAGATGCAAAACTGTTCTACTTTAATGACGTGTACACGGAATAATGTATACATAATATCCACATAAAAGAAATTGTCAACGTTTTCGATCGCATCACGCAAAAATTAAATCTAATCTATTTCTCATCATTCTTGTTATCATCTTTCTTTGTCATCCCGGTCAAACACAACCCAACGTAAAATCGCGAAAAGGCCGGGTTTCTTATGGTAACCTTTTATTGAACAATTAAAATAACTTCTTGCAGAATTTCTTGCAGCTCAAATAAACAAAAATTAATTTCCAATTTTTTTCATTACGTTATGGACCAAAAATGATTGCACAAGTGGACAAGTTCAAAAGGTTGATAGACACGGAACCAGAAAAATTAAATTACAGGATCTATCAGCAAAAAAGTGTTTCAAAGAGGCTCCACCTTAATGAGCTAATCAACATGCTTTAACATACAATGGATTATAGAATGGTCGCTTCAGGAACGCTTACAAATACGATTGAATAGGGATATAAGGAATCGCCGAAAAATCTAAAGGATACTTTTTTAATTCAAGGCTGCAAAAACGAGAGAAATAAGACGATAAGTTAACAAAACATTAAAAAGGTGGTGCAGTGGTACTTACAATTACAGGAAAAACAGAACCAGAGCCATTTACAATGATGAACGGTCATCCATACAACTGATCCGCGTTGGAACAGTAGATGCGGATAGGTGATGCAAACAATTGAGAATGGGTGAGAGCGAAGTTTGCTGGTGATATTCCTGTGCTTTCGGTGATCAGAGATCATTTCGTCACAGAAACAGTGCCAGAAGCTGTTTTCATCCGAGAAGAGCGCTGCAATCTTTTCAAAAAAAGGTAAAGTAAAGCCTCTTGGTATGAAAGTTCGGCTAAACGGTAGACGAAGTTCTACAAGTAGAGAGGGTAGCAAGTCTCTGTCAGCCCAAGATGAATGATATCAAACTGAGTGTTACTATACTGTGTGGTGTAAAATTGCCTTGCTGTGTTGCAAAGCACTCTTGGTAAACAATATTATCGATCGACTTTCAATAAAAGGATATGTTTGTCGAGTGTTAAGCGGCACAGCAAGATGTCTCCGTGAAATTCCCTAGTATGTAGGAATTATTATATAAAGTTATCTGGTACAGCCCATGTCCGTTAAGCTTCGATTGAATCAGCTTCCCTATGATTTTTTCTACACAGTGCTCAGTTTAAACTGAAATGGAAAACATATTTAATTTAGTTTAGTTTTTTCTCCGAGTACGAAGTGGGCCTGTCCTATCTACCGAAAGGCTACCGGGATGAAAAGGTACCGATATGTAATTAAAAAACGTTGAACAGTTCCCATAATGTATTCCAAGGAGTTGTGCATTCTCTTTTGGCTGTATCTGCTACATATATTAGCGTCTGGAAAAGAAAATCATTTGTTTTGGTGAAAAATATTTGCAAATGTTTTGCTATCATCTTACCTGTTGCCTTTGCAGACACTTTTTTATTTTTGCTTTGTAAGCCTGAATAAATAAATAAGTAAATAAATAAATTAGTATACGATTGTTGCACAAAGTGCTGAAGAACTTAATACGTTCCGAGATCTTACTCCAGCTAGCACCACGATGAGGTTGGTGTCGGAGTTCAAGAATACACATTTTGTAAAACATTTAATTTGTATATAAGCTTTTGCTAGCCAAAAAAATATATAGTTACGAGTGAGATGCGTCTCGTTCAGAGAATAAGCTCGTAATGTCCTTTATTTTCTTCTACAGTAATTTATATTCTAACTTAAAACTAACACACTTATCTACTGGCGTACTATAGCAGTGTATAGTACGCCTTGATGTGCCCTGTTCTGTTGCTCACTACACTACCACTTGCAGTTGGCATGTAGGAGTGTCAATCATATAGCTATATGTTTAGGGAACGAACGCAGGAAGCGTATCGCTTTTGCAAGAGCTAGCGACCCTTTTGCAAGAGCTAGTGAGCTCTGTGCTATTTTGATGATATTCCAAATAGTTAAAAATGTGTCATCGTTTGACTTCGTGCTCCGTAATGTACTCCTCCTCGATTTGTTCTCTTTTCTCTTCAGAAACGGTTTCAACCATCGCCAGACATTCTCAATATTCTGCGTGTGCACCGTGGGGTCTTCAGGGTGAATAAAATACTGCGAATGGTTTATGGTCTGACGGATGAAACCATGCAAGGCATTGTAAGACCTCCAACAATCGGCCATTATTGTTGTGCCCGGACGGATATGTGTCATAATAAGATTGCGAAGAGTTACACGATCACGCTTCTCCACGATCTCAACGAAAATATCTCTGGATTCACGACAAATGCCTCCAAAACCCACACATGGTAGTTGTGCGACATTCGTCCCCGGTGATATTTCCGCTGGGTGACGACGGATTCGTCGAGTTCAAATACGCATCCCTCGTCACCAATTTGATTCTGCTGGTGAAACACGTGATCGGCACTCAATTTTCTTAATATTTGATACCACTTTCCAGCGGTCTGTCGCTATGTACCGGAATCGGTAGCCGCGAGCTCTAGCTTGGTGTTACGCGCCTAAACAAAAACCACTCGCATAAGCTGGGGGGTGAAGGGTGGAGTTATTGAATATACTGCCCCTACGGACCGTACATTCACTCCCTGGGCAGATTAGGGTTTTTATACAAACCCACTTGCACGAATTAGCACGCTTCGTAGACTTTAATGTCATGAAGCGGCCACACTTTTCGCACAACATGCTAGTGGCGAGCAACCCCGCCTGTTGCAGCACCTTCACAAGTTCTATTTCATTGTCAGTGATCTTTAGTAGATCACTCGCACTGCGGATCGATGCCAAAACATCCATCTTATAGCACTGCAAATTTTTACTCACATATACGAAAAAATAATCACGCAGGGTGACGAAATATGAGAGCTACGCAAAACGAACCTTCGTACTTCAAGTGCAACTACGTTACTTGTATCGCTTATATTTAAAGGTCTCCCCATTCCCTGAAATTCCCTCTACGTTTGTTTTGTAAAATATTGTTTATTTGTAGAGAAAATCCATAGGTTTTGGTACAGTGATTGCTGTCCTCTTAAGGCACACGCGTGAATATCAAGATCAAACACACGATGTTGTTTCCAACGATGTGGATGATATAGTTGGCGTAAGGACGAAGTATAGTGAGGCGCATGTGGGTGCTCATTCCAGACAGTATTGGCTATCGTAGCCCCGTAAACGTACGTGACCATCTTGGAGAAAAACTGTGAGTCACACTTCGCAGCAGGTCCCAGGCCGCGGTAACTCTTGGACACAGCGTAAACTTATGCTCCAGGATGTTCACTTCGGGGTACGACGCACACGTGTCTGTTGGTACACGTCTCATCCGATGCAGTGGTTGACCGTGTTGCATTTTGTTGTTAGCAAATAAGTAGAGAATCAATCGTTGGTCTGACGGGACTCTTTTGTTGAGTATATTACTCCAGACAGTTTTCCATCTTACCGAGGAGCCACTCGTGAGCTAACGAACGCGTAGACCGAATTTTTTGGCCTGAGCTTTTTGCGGCAAGCCATACCATATTTATAACAGTTGGTCTGCTTTTTTTTACCCATACATGGAAGGGGAAGAATGCCCAAAAAATTCGCTCGACTTTTTCTGTGCGCTAGCCTAGCGAACGTTCGCTCGAATTCTGAGCATAGCTTCAACACCGAACGTGAACCGAAGGAAGGAAAATACAACTGCCATTAGAGCGAGAGGCAGTAGTGACACGGAAAGCTCCAGCCGCTGGAAAAAAACGTTCGTTCGGTGTAAAAAGCTTCACGTGTGGCTCCTCGGTTACTCCTGGTGTGTGGACCACCTTTGGCTCAGGTAGGTGATTAACAAGTAACCGACGTAGCGACCGGAATGACCTTGGGTCCACATCCATTGCGGATTTGAATTGTTGGTTACAGCGTTAAAAATAGTATATATAGTAATTAGTTAGATTTAAGAATAGTGCAGGAATTTTTACATTCTCATTTTTTGATACAATTGTTTGTTTCAGGGGCTATACAAACTAATTTTAAAAAGATTGGGGTAATAGAGAGGATACGGAAACGGAATTGGAAGATTGAAATATTGTAGTCAAATAGACCACTGACTGCATTGAAGACCGATAGTGACCGAATTAACGGATCATTCTGGCCATAACTTGTCCGACGAGTGGGAAGCAGGAAAGGATGTCTATCACGAAAATGACGCGAAGGGATGTAGGACAATAGGAGAAGGGCATCAAGGTTATGACGAAGGAGGTTCGCGATGAACAAGGATTGGGTGGCGCGTGCCGTTGCTGAAAGGTTTGAAGTCCGAGCAAGTGACATCGCGAGGGGTAGGGGGGAACAGGATATGTAGAGTCGTTGTCCAGCTACACCCCAAGGTCCTTCGCCGTAGATACCCTCGTAAGTGGTGTGCCTCAAAGGGAGTAATCGAAACGGATCGGATCTCGAATGCAACAAGCTAAGAAGCCATCAAGGTAACTTTGGAGAGAATGACAGTTAACGAGGGAGTAGACAGGAAGGAAGATCTTAAGTAAGTGCCTATCGCCAGGAAAGACACCCACGCAGATAAAGATGTAAAACCCCGTGGTACATCGGTGGTCCACCAAGCTTTATTCGCACCCATAAAATATCGAAAGAGATGAACGCACCAACGAAGTTACGTAAGGCTTGGTTCATTTAGAAATGGGGCTTGCCAAATCGTATTTTTGAGCGAATTTATCGGCGAAAAAAAGATTGAACTTCTTGGGGATGTTGCCATAAGCATAAGTCGTATAAAATTTAACGCTCGGAATTTGCTTAAAATCAGTTTTCACGTTGCTTTAATCGTCCATGAAAATGCAACCATGCGGTTTGGTCAGCACCTGATCGTACAGCTTCTGAGCCGAGTTTTTGACCTTTGTTTTTTTGTATTAAATTGTAATATGATTTATCTCGGATAGGAGAAACACTTTATTTTACACTTCGAAGCTTGTTCGAGCTTCACCGATAACTTTATTGCGAATGCGTTTTTACATCGTTCGTAGCGCGTTTTTATATTAATTTGAACAAAAGCCTGGTAGCACCGCGCAATTGCGCGCAAGGTGACCGCTTGAGTATGCTGCGCAATTTGATCCTTTCTTTTACTTTTAATGTTTACTGATAGTACTATCCTACCTAAATCATATCTTAAACTAACCTAATTTAAATTACCTATCTGTTGAGAGTGTCTCCTATTTAATTAATATATTATTTGAATCGAAATTTATGGATAATTTATTATTTACGGGGAAACAACTATCTGTCTCTTTCTAATATATTATCGTTCTATCTTATCTAGACTGCCTAGTTCAATTTAACTTCTATCCTTATCTTAACGAAACTATTAATCTTACACCTTTAATCTATACACCTGATCCTTTGCCATAATTAATATCTAGCTTTAAATAATTTCAAATAATGATCGTTTTATATTTTCTATAATTTAAAAATAAATTCTATTATGATTTATTACTTAAAGTATATTACACCAAAACTGTTTTGTTTTGCGAAATTGGTTTGATGCAGCCTGAGCATAGCTTGATTTTGTGTTTTTTACGGTACTGAAAACCGGCTCAACGGGGACAATATCGGTGATGTCTCCCCTAACACATGATTTTGCTGAAAAAGCATCGGATTTTCTCGCTCTCGATGGTATGTTGTTGGTCTCCGCATAACGTTTCCAAAACTGTTTTATTTTGCGAGATTGGTTTGATGCAGCCTGAGCATAGCTTGGTTTTGTGTTTTTTACGGTACTGAAAACCGGCTCAACGGGGCCAACATCGGTGATGTCTGCCCTAACAAATGATTTTGCTGAAAAAGCATCGGATTTTCTCGCTCTCGATGGTATGTTGTTGGGCTCCTCATAACGTTTCCAAAACTTATTTGTTTTGCGAGATTGGTTTGATACAGCCTGAGCTACGCTTGGTTTTGTGTTTTTTACGGTACTGAAAACCGGCTCAACGGGGCCAACATCGGCGGTGTCTGCCCTCATCTATGATTTTTTTGAATAAGCATCTACGTATCTCGCTAAGTGGTGTATCATGTTGGTTGTACCGATCGATATGGACTGAAGTCTTGCGTTCGCGATAGGCACCACGATAAGCCATCGCAAACAAGCACTCGTCTATCCGGCGGGTCGATTTGGTTGTAATTGTCTAAAACTGGAGTGAGATTTCATTACGCTGCAACTGGTACGAAATGAATATCGGCATGCTTGTGCTTACCCTTTTTAACAAGGCCAGGATTGGCGACACCGATTGCGCCGGAACTTCCGACTCCGACTTTGCTGCCGCGGATGTAGTTTCCCCGGTCGCTTTGTCGGTTTCCTGAGATGCTGCTTTCCTTACTTTTTACAGTTGAGTGTCTCCATCGAACTGAAGATAACAATGTTCTGGAATCACTAAAAGAAATTACAGATCCGCAGATACTAAAACAATTACCACGATTAGATTTGCTTTCGCGTGTGTTCAACTCACTTCTTGTTGTGATACTGATTCGGCTTCTCGAACTTGTCATTTGCTCACTGGCTTTCTTTCCACGCGCGGTTCCACTAACACAGACACATTTTTGAATCGCTGTGTCCAAACACGGGAAGTTACGTTTATACCACCCGGGTTGGATCCAACATAACGTTGATTTATACAGATGATTACGAGCTACACGCTAAAAAGAGATGGCATACTCGATATCTTGTGTGCAAAGACCGAAGTATGGGCCAAGAGGGATCGGTGGTGGGTAAACTTGTATGGTAACGGTTAAATTGACTAGTGGGTCATGCCGGTCGGGGAATTACACGCGGTGGCGCATTTTTTGCACACTTTTTGTCACATTTGCGTACCTCGGATCGAAATGCCGTACATGGACGAAAGATAAGCCTCGTGGCGATACACATTCGTGCCGAACATTGCTTTTCGCTAGCTCGTACGAAAAGTGAGTTTTTGGGTATACGGCAGTTTACCATGCATATTTACCTTGCCTTTTGCTCACCATGCCTATTTACCTTGCGTTTTGGCCAAAGTTGTAGATAAGGTAAGACTATTTTCTCAATATTCATTTTCCCCTCCGAATGCATGACGGCATGCAACATTGCTAATTCTGAAGGAATTCCTCAATCGCCGCTTTGCATTCACTGGAATATTGTGCGTAGGCCACTTCATGATCTTCAGGTTCCCCAAAAAAGAGGTACTTCTTGTGAAACTCTGAAATTTCTCTGAAAAACATTGAAAAAAAGCATTGTTTATAGTTAAATTCACATAATATTTAAAAACTTTTGAAGTAAATAAACCTACGTTGGTGTAATTTTTCGCTTCACCAAAACTCCTGATTGTCGTTTTACGCGAGATGTTGATTGTTCGCTTTCCCTACGAAGAAAAATAAAAAGAAACTAAAATGTAATTGTCATTCAAAAAATTGTTGATATAACTGAAACATTCTAACTTAACTCCAAAACTTAAAAATTTCTCAAACGGGACTCATCCACAGCATATCTGGCATAAGTCTCAAGCCCATTAAACCATAATTTTCTTTTCAAATTAACATGCATGATAACATTAGATACTGAAGAGTTATTTACCTTTCCGACAACTGAAATGTTACCTTTTTTTTCGGTAACATCGCCATATCCGAAGCAGCAACATCATGCTTCCGATTAAGAATTGATTTCGGCTGGTTTCTTTCAGCCGTAATCAATGGCGGAGTTTCACCCTCTGGCGGAAATGGATTTCCTGAGGCTGAGAAGGCGAGGTCTTCTTTAGCGGAAACTTCGTTTGCGTTGAAACCGAAATCTTCATAAGGTGATTCTGATGCTTCTTCTTGAACCAGTTTGGCTTCATCATTTCTAAAATTATTTGAAACAAAAAGGATTATGAGAATGTCATATGGTATTTCAATCGAATTTGATAATTAAAATAGAAAACAGTAAAGGCCAATTTACAAACCTTTTGAGCATGAAAGTTTGAAACTCGATTGGCTCCTTAGCCTTTAGCTCCAGGTATCGTAGATACACCTTTCGCTTCTGCTTTGGGAGCAAATCCAAAAAATGTCGAAGTTCGTTGAAATAATGCTTTTGGATTTCCTTCGTTTTCGTTTTTAAGATACATCTTGACGCATCGGTTAAATTGTTATACGGTTGACGAAAACTGCTTACGTTCCCGGTGTAAATGTATCTTGCGTAGTATTCAAGCGAGGTTCTGTTGAAATACAATTTTGAGAATGATTCAGTTGCGCATTTGACGAAAAATTAGAGTAAATATTGTTGTGGGCATTCTTACCTTGGTGGAAGGGTGGGTTCCCGCAAGCTTGCGCTGTCTGGAGTTGTTCTTCCTATAAAAGTCGCGCCAGTCCTGTCAAGAGTGAGTCATTAAAAAGAACGGTTTTTAAAAAAATATTCATCAGCATTTTGGCCAAACAACTTGTCTTACAGTTCATTGCCATTCCTTTCGCGAATCAGCGTTTCTTTCAAATAATGCATGTTTTCCTGTCTAGAATGATTAGGAAGGCTGTCAATGAATTTTTCCACCTCCTGCAGGAATAGTTTTTGCGCATAATCCTTCACTGTCTCAAGGATGCGCCTAATTCTTATCGACAGCCCCTCAAACGTGTTTTCGCAATCCACTGGATCACCAAAAAATAAGAACCGCTTGTAAAAGTGAAGCAAATTGCTGTTGGGAATAGGCAGAAACAGTTGACACGTTCCGTACCGCGTCACCCAAATATGGGTGACCAGTTTGCTTTGCTGCATTCGCAATCGTACGAACGATTGCAAAGCAGAATTTGCGTTTTTTCGGCCCGCAGTTAACTATACCGTTTTGTGCTTGGTACGGAACGTGTTAAGTATCGTGTAACGGACCATTATCGACGCAAAAACGTTTTTTCAAGAAATATAGTTAACGCACTGCTGCTGGTGTTTGAGATTTAAAAAAACTTAAACTTTATTTCCTACAACATATGTGCGGGTTAATATCTAACTATCGCGTTTGGATGCTGGACACCAACTGATGATCGCTTCCCGATCTGGATCGTTGGTTCACGGTCTTCAGATTGTAGGTGGTCCGCGTCGCTGCGGGAAGCGAGGAGGAATCACGATCGGATCCTGTGATTCCTTTAATTCCCACTAGTGAATGAGGAGGAACTCTAGCGACCGTTGCATATGTTGCGATCGTGTGTGTGGTATCCGAGGCTGGCGGGTTGGGAGCGCAATTATTGTTGATGTTTATGGATGACTCCAAATCATCTATGATGCGACGGCGTTTACCCACTGGAAATGCTGAGCGAGTGCTATAGGGCGAGGAGGGCTTAAGAGCCTCGAAACCGGTTCGAATCTCACTGGTCAGCGGTTCGACGACTAAAGTCTTAATTGATGACAACGCCGACTGAAGGGCCGCCTGAAAGCCCACTTGGAGGCCCATCTCCTTAACTGCTTTACTACGTGGGTTCTTCAGCACGTTA
This sequence comes from Anopheles ziemanni, assembly GCF_943734765.1. NCBI lineage: Eukaryota > Metazoa > Arthropoda > Insecta > Diptera > Culicidae > Anopheles > Anopheles ziemanni. The sequence goes on along the minus strand of NW_026689707.1, from coordinate 1,541,257 downwards.
GTGCAACCGATGCAGCTCCAGTGTAGATCCGCATACATTCCCACAGCCGTTACTAATTGCTGCGCAAGCTTGGAGCAGCTGTGATGAAATGATGCCTCGCAATACGCGCAATTGATCCTCTCGTCACCCGCGTCCAACTGCTTAGCACAAGAAAAGCAAATCTCCTCCATTTCAGTGGTTGAAAAGGCGGGCTTCAACGGGAACAAGCAACAGGCACTGACTCGAGTAAAGTGAGCAACGTATCGCCACCAAACTTGGTCCAATCGAAAATCGAAAACCGTTAACGAACAGTTCTATAGACTTTTGATTAAACGCAGAGTTTATTCTTTCGACACGTGTGGTGAGTGTAACTGGCTTGACACGACTGACAGGTTCAGCTTATGTCAAACAACATAGTTCTTAAGTTTATATCATCCGGGTTGGATGTCCCATAATTCTCAACACCCCCTCTCAATTGGCGACCCCAATCATACTTCTAAGCCATTGAAACGGGATGACATCCAATGCTTTAGTAAAGCTATCGGCTTGTTGCTGGTTAGACGATATTGAGACTGTAGCTTGCTTCCGACTAGTCCAAGAAACTGTAGAGTCGTATACTTTGAACATAAATCCCGTAACCGATTTACGATCCTCCAAATCGGCTGCCCAGTCAGCATTCACATATCCAACAAGAGGTCCTGTATCAGTGTGTTTCTTATAATGGAGTCCCATGGCAGTTGTTCCTTTCAGGAATCTCATGTAGGAAAGCTGTTTTCACGTCCATCTGATGTATGTGGAATTCATCGTTGACGGCAACGGCTACCACCAACCACTCGAATTGTAGACAACTTCGCAACCGGGGCAAGCGTGTCCTCATATTCGATTTCCGGACGCTGCAGAACTACCAGTCGCGCCTTACACCTGACCTGATGCCCAGTATCGTCTTCCTTAAGTCGAAACGCCCACTTTGTCTTTGATGTTCGTCATCCACAGCCTGGAACCATATATCACTATCCCCACGAGCACCAATGTTTTTATACGTTTCGGGAACGTCTGCGAAGAAGGGAAAGCCAACAGCACTGGCACTGAACCCTGTAAAGTAGTCAAGGAACTTACTTGGAAGACAGCGCTCTCGTTTGCTGCGCCTCAAGGACTGGTCGTCACCGGAAAAGTCCCGATCTAGATGCGCGGAATCATCTGCATCCGCTGCATCTTCATGCGTCGATTGAAACTCTCCCACTTGACATGGCATTTCATTCAAGACATTTTGGGCGGCAGGTTGCTCATCTTTTTCTTCTCTTACATCAATGGCATCCTCGTAGCATTCCTGTTCTTCTTCCTTTTTGACTACATTTTCACCTTCCCCTTCTTGCTCGTGAGTTATCGATATAACCAGCTTTTCTGCATTTGGTGTTTCTTTGTTCCACGCGAAGCATTGTTCGTTGAATTTAACTGAATAACGGTGGCCTTTCCACGACGGAGGGTCGATAGGTCCACATACGTCGGAGTGAATACGTTCCAACGGTCGGGATGCTCTGTCTCTCGTACCATTGAACGACTCACGGCAATGTGTACCAAGAGCACATACGTCACTAAACTTCAGCTTCTTAGGTTTGAATTTCACACCAAGGGCCAGATTCTCACGCACCAGAGTGGTCATGCCACTTTCACTGATGTGACCAAGTACACCGGTTGCTGCAGTGGTTCCACAGATGCAAAATATTGCTTCGAATTAACCATGTGATCACTGGCTCCTGAGTCAAGAATAAACTCGAGCTTTTCCGATCCTTCATCTGATAGCTTCTTGCATCTGACATCATCCGCCGTGAACACGACCGATCTTGATCCATTTGCAATGTTGGCATTCGTCTTGTTTCGACAGTCTTTCTTCATCTGACCACGTTTGCCACAGCCATGACATTTTCCTGAGAATTTTTTGATTTCGTACTTCTTACGATGTTCTCCAGCAAACGCAGTAGGCTTTTCTTCATAGCTATACAGTCGATCTAACCGCTTCGACTCATCGCTTAACAACCGGACTTTCATCGGCGTTAATTCGGCTTCCGGTAGATTGTCAAGAGCGGTTATTAGGGGATCGTAAGATTCCGGAAGGGTCAAGCTAAGAGCTGAGCAAACGTCACTTTCCTCGAGTTTCGAACGACTTTCCTCAGCCAATCGAAGCTGTCGAATGAGGTCCTCGAATGTCATAAGGTGGGTACGCAATGATGTCCCTTCCTTAAGCTGGAGCCGAGCAAGCTGCCTTCTGATAACTTTTTGCTTTCCTGCAGACTTTTTCTCGAATGTGTCTTCGAGAGCCTTCCACATTTCTTTTACCGTAGACTTCTCTCGAATGCAGCCTAGATATTCATCCGATATTAGGCTTACTAGTATAGCTTTTGCTTTGGCGTCCATTTCTTGGAATTTCGCCGCCTCTTTGTCGTCTGCTGGCCCTTCCTTCACCACCGTATCTCACACCTTCCAGGCTTCCAGATGGATCTGAACCCGGAATTTCCATGTGTCGAAGCCGGTTCTGGCGAACTGCGGGATACCGTGAACGGCCAATTCTCGTTGCTTATCTGGGCCCATAACCTATAGACTTTTGTTTCAACGCAGAGTTTATTCATTCGACACGTGTGGTGAGTGTAACTGGCTTGACACGACTGACAGGTTCAGCTTATGTCAAACAACATAGTTCTTAAGTTTATATCATCCGGGTTGGATGTCCCATAATTCTCAACAAGTTCAGACTAAAATCAGCAAAAAAATCAACGAAAAAACTTAATGATAAGCTCGCAGACAAACGACACAACCGAGTTCTATGACAGTCCACTGTCAACTGTCAACTTCTTACTGACAATTCTAGCCGTTTGCCTTTTCTAAGCCTGCACCCGCAATCAAGGAAATAAACTTTAAGATGTTAAAACTCTAAGTCTTATTGCTTTGATGCTTAGATATTTAACCCTTTATTTGGACGTACATATTGAATACAATTTGTAGGTTGTATTAAAGTTTATGTCGTCCTTCCTCGGCGGTGGCACAGTTCCAAAAGAAAGGCTTTCTCCGCGCTCCGCCGAGGACGACTTCCTTTCTCTCATCTTCCATCTTTATCCTACTTAGCATCGGGCGGGTCAACGTGCCTCGAACCGAAGTGAATCCTGGATCCACGGTAAGTACGGCTGGCGTTTGCGTCTGAGGCGCTGACGGTTTCTGCGACGTTGCCAGGTGCCACGGGTCCAACAAAACCTCTAAAGGTAAACGTCGCTGATGATGACCAGCTGTGCCTCGTTGAGAAGGTGTGTGTCGTTCGCGTAGCTGATTCACGTGACTTTTCATGATCTTTTGGTCAAAGGTCTTGACCTTGTAGAGAACCGCTCCAAGTCGCTCAATGATAGTACCTGCGACCCAACTCCATCCATTTCGCGAATAGCCCTTAGCGTAAATTTGGTCCGACGGCTTGAACTCTCTGTTATGTCCGGTAGTAGGCACCGTTGTAGGATCGTTGGAATGTGCCGGACGTAGCAAATCCAACGAGGTACGTATTGGCCTACCTAGCATCTTTTCCGCTGGCGATTTGGACAATTCCAGAACAGAGTTCGGTGTGCTTCGGTAGGCGAGTAAGAAGATATCTAACGCTTCTTGAAGTGTCTGCTGAGATTTTCCGAATGGCTCGTTTAAAAGTATCGACGAACCTTTCTGCCTGCCCATTGGATTGTGGATGATAGGGAGCCATCGTTATATGTTGTAGGGCGTTCTGGGCACAGTATTCGGTGAATTCCGCGCTCGTAAATTGGGTTCCGTTATCCGACACGAGAAGGTTTGGAACTCCGAAACGTGTGAATAGTGCGCGTAGTAATCCAATTGTTGTAGATGCACTGATACTGCTTGTGCGAACAATTTCGGGCCATTTTGAAAACGAATCAACTACCACAAGAAAGTGATCTCCATCTAGCGGACCCGCATAGTCCACGTGTTTTCGTTCCCAAGGTCTTGTAGCATCTGGCCAAGGCACCGGGCTTGCGTGCGGAGGGGATTTTGCAGCCATCTGGCATGCATGGCAGGTTTTCACCCCCTCCGCGATGTCTGAGTCTAGCGATGGCCAGTAGAAAAAACTTCGAGCCAAAGCTTTCATACGATGAATTCTAGGATGACCTTGGGGAACCTGACGGAGGCATCGCTGCTGCAGCGTTTGAGGGATCACCACCCTCTCTCCGAAAAGAATGCACTCGTCCACGATTGATAGCGCCTCCCTTTTGGCGTGAAGACGCGACAGGTCACCCGTAAACGTGGAATTTGTTGGCCAGCCATCACGAATGAAGCGTGTGACTTTTTGTAATAATGGATCTCGCTTTGTTTATCTTGCTAGGTCCGCGAAACTAATGATTTGACGTCCGCTTCTAAGCTGGCAATTATTTGATCTTCATCAGGCTTGGTGTGTGTGCTTATCACACGCGATAAGCATTTCCGAAATCTTCGGTGCGAACATACTCGATGTCAAAGTCGTATGCTAGCAACGTGAGCGCGAAACTCTGAAGACGGTTTGCCGTGAATGTCGGTATGCCTTTCTTTGAACCGAAGATGTGTAGAAGCGGGCGATGATCCGTCTGCAGGGTGAAGTGCCTACCAAAAATCATGTTGTGAAACTTTTTAACAGCAAATATAATGGCCAAGCCTTCCCTGTCAATTTGGCTGTATCGTTGCTCTGTTTCAGTGAGGGCACGTGAGGCATGTTGGATAACTCTTCTGAAACCGTTGGGGTATACATGGCTGATGGTTGCCCCGAGACCGATTGACGATGCATCTGCCGAAACCACTATTTTGAGATGCGGATCATAGTGGGCGAGTTGTAAGTCCGATGCAAGGGGGCCTTGAACTCAAGGAAAACCCGCTTGCACTCCGAAGTCCACTGGAATGGAGTGTTTTCCTTCAGAAGCGTGTCTAGGGGGTATCGCAGATTACGTATGTTGGGAATAAATCGGCCATAAAAATTAATCGCCCCTAAGAACGACAGCACACCGGTAACGTCCGTCGGCTCCGGAAGATTCTTTATCACCGCGATTTTTGTTGGATCTGGATGCAGTCCGCGGCAATCGATAACGTGTCCTAGGTATGTTATCTGTTGCATTTTAAATGCACATTTATCGACCCGAATGGTGAACCCATGCTCTTGAATCCTGGCAAGCACGTTTGCGAGTAACTCGTCGTGCTCTGCTTCCGTAGATCCACCCACAATAATATCGTCGAGATAACCTGACACGTTGTTAAGGCCGGCTAGCATTTTATCCATAACCATTTGAAATGCTGCTGGAGCTATCTTTATACCTGGAGGGAGGCGGTTGTAATGCTAGAGACCGCGATGCGTGTTTATGGTCAGCAACGGACGGAACTGAGGCTCGATTTCAACTTGGAGGAACTCGTCGGAGAAGTCGATTTTGATAAAGACTGTGGAGTTAGCCAGTTTTGCAAATTTATCATCCGGTAGCGATAGCGGGTATTCATTTGGTTCTAGGGCATCGTTTAGTCCAGTGGAATAGTCTCCACATAAGCGCAAAGAGCCATTGGCCTTTTTACTATTGTTGTGCTTCTATGTGGGTGTACTTTATTATAATTAACGTTAGCTTATACTTATGGTAGTGGTGGCTGCGGAGAGGTACGTGCGTTCGCCTTGAGTGTCGCTGGTAAAAAGGGCCGAACGACCACGCTGTCTCCAGCTCGCGTCATCTCGCTGATGACGTATGATCGGCATGCATTTATACCTGGCGGTACACTGCTCCAGCCTCCAACATCTCCCCCCTATGAAGACTGTTGTCCATATCGGTTTGGAGCGAAACGGTTACGGCTGGAACGACGTGGAGCCGCTGGTTGTGCTTGATCAGACTCTTGAACTGGCGTATCTACTGGGTCATTGTTTTGAGAGGGAAAAGCTAGTTGACTAGGTCTCGTTGGAGTATCCTCGTTTGATTGAAACTGTTCTACGAGCGTATACCATGTAAGATCCTGATCTGATGAATCCCTATTGTTAGTAATTTCCCTTAAATCGCCGCGAGTACGTAGTTGGTTAGTGTGAGCCCTAATGAGTTTTCCTCCGTCTAGTAGTACATTATATAATACGTTTCCTACTCGCTCAATCACAACACCTGCTAACCACGATAGTTTTCCTGTCTTGAAAGTACTTGCGTAGACTTTCTGATTCTTCTCAAAAACTCTCTTTTTAGCGCCGTGATGCCTATTGAATTGATCTTCCATACGGCGGTTTCTTTTTTGTTCGCATGTCGTCTGTGTAGAAGGTTTGAGCAAGTCCAGGGTTGTCCTATGCCTCCTCCCCAATAAAATTTCTGCAGGTGAGAGTCCGTTTGGAGCTGATTTGTTTGGCGTTGATCTGTAAACAGACAAAAAGGTTTGTAGTGCTCTAGATACAGACTTAGTTTCTGGCAAAATTTTCCTTAACCCTCTCTTGAGTGTGTCTACGAAGCGTTCCGCTTGTCCGTTGGACTGAGGATGATATGGTGTGGTTCTCAAGTGAATTATTCCGAAAGAATCGCAAAATTCCTTGAATTCGGCACTCGAGAATTGTGTACCATTGCGGGATACAATGGTTTCTGGTAATCCAAATCGCGCGAATGTTTCATGCAGCAAATCCAGTGTCGTTGTCGTTGAGATAGATGACGTGCGGATGATTTCAGGCCATTTGCTGTATGCGTCAATGATTACAAGAAAATATGAACCTTCGAAAGGACCCGCGTAGTCTAGATGTATGCGTTGCCAAGGGTTGCTGGGTAGCGGCTACGATGATAGAAGCGATTTCGATGGTGCCTTTGCTACTGCTGCGCATTCCTTGCACGCTGACACAAAATTTACGACGTCTCGATCTATTCCAGGCCAGTATACATAACTCCTCATTATTGATTTCATTCGTTCCTGACCAGGATGTCCTTTGTGTAGTTCCTTGAGCACTGCAGCTTGGTATTGTTTTGGAATCACTATGCGATCACCTAGCATGAGACACTCTTTCACAATTGAAAATCCTTCCTTACGATCGTAGAAAGGACGGAGCTCTGGACTCACTTTTTTTGCGTTATTTGGCCAACCAGTTCTCTCATATTGAATTACTTCCTGTAGTAGCATGTCCTTAGATGTGGCTGCTTGAATATCTTTGAAGCTGAGCACTGGTAGTGCTGTGAAAACTGCTGACACGTTTGCAAAAATTTCTTCCTCTAAGTGCACTGCTGCTATGACGTAGTCTTCTTCTTCTACTTGTCCATAGCGTTGTTCTGCAGACGTCAATGTTCTAGAAGCATGGCACACCGCCTTTATGGAACCATCTGGATAACGATGCATGAGACACGCTCCTATTCCATGACTGGATGCATCGGCAGCAACTATTGTCTCCAAACTGGGGTCATAGTGAGCCAACAACAGGTCTGAGCGAAGCAAGGCTTTGAACTGATCAAATGATTCTTGGCAATCCTTATTCCAATTCCATTTTGAATCCTTCTTCAGAAGTGCATCTAGCGGACGTCTCAGTTGATGCATGCTGCTAACGAATTTTCCATAAAAATTAATAGCGCCTAGAAATGATCGTAACGTTGTTAGATCTTGAGGAGGTGTTAAGTTGCAAATAGCCTCTGTTTTCGTTGGATCTGGGCGAATTCCTTTGTGGTTTACAATGAACCCGAGATAACGGATTTCTGACGCGAAAAATGAGCATTTGTTGAATCTTAGTGTGAATCCCCACTCTTGGATGCGGTCGAGCGTTTTATATAATCTGGATTGATGTTCTTCGACAGTTCTGCCATGCACCAGAACATCATCGAGATAAGTTTCCACACCTTCCAGTCCGGCTATCATCGAATCCACTATTTTTTGGAATGTGCCGGGAGCTGATTTAATGCCCGGTGGTAATCGGTTAAACACGTAGAGACCACGATGGGTGTTTACCGTGAGCAGTTTTTTTGATGTTTCTTCTACGGGAACCTGCAAGTAAGCATCAGAGAGATCGATGTGTGAGAACATAGTACTGCCTGAGAGTTTGGCGAAGATTTCTTCCGGCAATGGTAGCGGATGTTGATTCATCTCAATGCTATTGTTCAGGCCAGTGGAATAATCTGCGCACACACGAATTTTCGAAGGCTGGCCGTTGATTGCTTTCTTTCGAACGGCTAATATTGGTGCTGCCCATTCCGAAAATTCTACTGTAGATATGACACCCATGGGGGTCCGCGACAGCCGAGCGGTAGCGCCGGTTAGAACATCGGCCCATGAGCGCCGGGGCTCACCACCTCGACGGCGTGGGTTCGAATCCCAACCGAGACCGGACCCTCCCCTGTACGAGAGGACTGACTATCCACGTACAACAGGGAAACAAGTCTCGTAAGCCCTTAACGGGCAGGCATGACCAAGAGGTCGTTACGCCAAGAAGAAGAAGAAGATATGACACCCATATTCTCTAATCGATTTAACTCTGCCTCAATTTCCTGTAGAGCGGCAAATGGAACTGGTCTTTTAGTGCGATAAATTGGCTGAACATTTTCCTTCAAATAAAGCTTTGCTTCAGCTTTGGTGCAGCAACCGAGTGTGTTTGCGAAGAGAGATGGATACTTTGTTTGCAGCTCCTGAGCTTCGCTGGTTGCGCTCACACTTTTACACACAGTTTCTAGCGGCATTTGCCATAAGTTGAACGATTCTAAAAGATCCAACCCAAAAAGATTGAGGTTGTCAACTTTTGTGATAAATAATGTGCATCTACGCTCGGTTCCGTTGAGGATGACGTCACAGTCAATTTGCGCGTGAAGTGGAAGTGGCTGTCCTGAAGCGGTCCGAGCTTTAACTGTCGGTTGTTTTGTAGGTGGACTTCCAATCCGTTTCCAATTGTCTTCCGTGATGATGGAGATGTCAGAAGCACAATCTAGCTGGAGCTTCACTTTCACGTTATTTATCATTACACTGATAAATTTACGCCTGCTTTGCGCATTGATGTGATTAACCGTGCGGATCGTATTGATATTCGATGCCTTCCCTTTTCTACGTTTGCCTGGGTTTGATTTCACACATTGACAAAACCCTTCTTTGTGTCCGATGCCATCGCACTCTTTGCATCGGTGATCGAGATAGGGACAGTCTCGAACAAAGTGTAACTTTCCACACTTCCAACACGGCGTTCTAGGTTTTCGATGCGTAGAGCCCTTTTGTTCGATTTGCGACGGCGAGAACGCTCCTCTTGGTGCTTCGGTTTTTTTCTTTGTGAAGCGCGGTTGCTGAACCACGTGCACTGCAGCATCACTTGATTTTTTTTCCACTAATTCCACATCACGTCGCAGATTTGTTATTCGGCCGCACTCGGTTATGAGTTGTTCCAAAGTGGTTGCTTTGTTTGCTTCGAGCTTTGCGAGCAATGCTTTTCTTATTTCGGCGTCTTGAGCTTCGTGTAGACCGCACACAAAAATAAGGCACTTAAACTCGTCCACTGAACAACTCCCGATGCCAAATTCTTCACATTGCCGATTAACTAACCCTGCGTAATCAGTATAATCTTGCGTAGCACGTTTTCTCATTGCGAGACAGTTGTAACGTTTCGAGAACAGTGAAGTTTGAGAACCGAAAAGCTTTCTCAATTTCGATACTGTGTCTTCGAAGTTTACGTCTCGTGTCGCTAGCAGCAAAATATGATTTGAATACTGCTGAAAAGCGTCATTACCCAGTTTTCGCAGTAATAACCGTGTTTTTGCAGCGTTATCGAGATTTGCAGCGTCCACTGTGAATATGTCCTCGTATCGACTGTACCACATATCGAAAGTGTGGCTTTTGTCTTGCGTAGGATTGAAGTCGGTCATGGACCTTAGCAACGTTTCAATACGCGTATCCGTTGTCGATGTTTTATCCGTTGTGGAGAATTTGGACATAAATTCCGCGAAAAGTTTTTTAAACTCTTCGTCCATCCTCGTCGCCAAAATGTTGTGCTTCTATGTGGGTGTACTTTATTATAATTAACGTTAGCTTATACTTATGGTAGTGGTGGCTGCGGAGAGGTACGTGCGTTCGCCTTGAGTGTCGCTGGTAAAAAGGGCCGAACGACCACGCTGTCTCCAGCTCGCGTCATCTCGCTGATGACGTATGATCGGCATGCATTTATACCTGGCGGTACACTGCTCCAGCCTCCAACAACTATGACAACTGGCGCAGCTCAATGAGACGCTTTTACTGGTGTGATGACACCTAGCGTTTCCAAACGGTCTAGTTCCCGGTCAACTGCTTCTCGTACCGCGTAAGCTACTGGACGCTTGGGCCGGAATACCGGATGATAATTATCCTTGAGTGTAAACGAGACACTCGCTTTTGTACATAAACCAGTACCTTGGAATACTTGGGGGAACCTCTCTTGCCATGATTGCTGCGCGTCGTTCGATTTCTTCAGCTGGAGGCAGAATTTATCAATGGGAGTTGACCACAACGAAAATGCGTCGATTAGATCAAGCCCTAGATGAAGCAGGCGTGCTGGAGTAACAAAAATCTGAACCTGCTTGGTTTGGTCGGCCGCGCTAACATTACCCATAAAACTCCCGTCCAGTGCCAGGTTAGCACCCGATGCTGTGTGAGCTATTATCGAAGAAGATGCTAGTTCAGGACTGCCAATACGCTGCCAGGTTTTCCGATCGATCACGGTGATATCCGATGCGGTGTCAAGCTGCAATCGGACTGGCGAGCGGTTTATCAAAACAGGCACAAATTTTCGCCGTTGTTGAACATTGTGGACGTTTGAAGATAGCATTTGCGTTCTTCTGCGCCGGGTGAAACGGTTTTTTGATCTGCATCGAGCTGCTGTTTCGCAATGGCCCTCTTTATGCCCAATACTCGAACACGTTTCGCATCGGTGTGTACGATAAGCACATTCTCGCATCCAATGACGGCCTCCGCACAGCCAACAAGGATTTTTAGGAACAGCTGTGTCGGTAGAGTGTTGTCGTCTTTGGCGATCCCCTCTAGTGTTGACTGCCAACACGCGCTCCGATGCGGGGGCCTCTATCATGGCGCTGTCCTTTTTCAGGTTTGCAAGCCGGTGGCATTCTGTGGACACTTGCTGCAGAGTTGTGCACACTCGATCCTCGGTGCGGGCCAAAAGGCGTGGCCGTAAATCAGAATCGGCATCGTCCTTCAGGCCACAGACGAATAGTAGCCGAGCTCAAACTCTACGCACGCTTTGTTGATGCGGTGATGCTGAGCTCCTTGTTTTTCTAGAAATGTTCGAAATCTTTCAGAATTAAACGGGGTACCATTATTTGACACTCACTCTCTAGGAGTACCAAAATAAGCAAAGAAGGATTCTAATTGTTCTTCCACATCTGATGTCTTTGACATTTTCAACAACCTTACGTCCATATACTTTGTATAGGAATCTACTTTTATCAAAAATGTACGCGAATCATAATAGAACAGATCTACATGGATTCTTTCAAATGGATCTTCGGTTTTCATTCATTTGGTTGTTACGACTTCTTTCCTGACTGGTTGTCGCGATTGACAACAATATTGCCTAATATAACCGTGAGTTTTGCGTTGAAACCAAGGCTTCCGTCCCTCCAACCTTTGAGAAGCCGCTTCATTATCCCCAGATTAATTAGGTGGAGGTGGTCTGCTATCTTCTACCATATCGAAATAGGGAATCTGAAGCAGAGGTGAACGTGATTTATGGTGATTCCCGTAGCCACCTACACGAAACTCCTCATCCGTTCGTTTTCTTCCAGCCTTAACGGAAAACACAACGGTTCTAGCATCGTGAGAATATACTCCTATAGCGTGGCATTTTTGGCACCCGCCTTTCGCAATAAAATTAATAAAAAGCAACACCTAAAAAAAAGATTTTTTATTTACTATGTTATTCCATGATGGTGCTTCTGTAATTACCTTTAACACGTTAACTGCCAAGCCTTTTTGAGCGCATTTCACCGTCAGGCCAAGAAAATCGCTTCAGAGAGGGAGTCGCTTACTCATATGTATTTGTGGCAAGCGCTTCGCTCATTGATGACCTACTCACATGCTTTGCGATATTATTCTCTATTTTATTATTTTATAAATTATTATACTTTTATTATATACGAAGTAGCAGCATGGACCGGTCGAAGTCTCGCGCTAATGTAAAAAAAGTTACTACATATTGTGCAAGTTGCCTGAACCAATCACTGATGTGTTTAATTTGTTTCGACATTGTACACAAAAATTAATGTTATAATAAACTTAATAACGATTTTTTTTTTTTTTTAAAGGAAATTGAAGCTTTATTATATAAAGAATATTTACATGTGTAGAGTTTTTCCTTCACAGGATGGCAGCTACTTAGAGTTTGGTTACATCTCTTGACGAGATGTTTCAAGATTGTGTTATGAACTAGTTGTTGCTTTAAAGCTTGAAACACTTTACATACTAATTAATTGCTACTTATATTAATCATAAACTAGTTTATTTACTTATGAAACTAAATTACGAATCAATTCATGTATTGATAGGAGACATTTAGCTCTTGTTGATATACAGTTACTCCCAAATATGAAGGTACAATGTCGATTTGCTGGTTTAACCCCGATTCTCTTGGTCAATTCTCATCGTAGCCGTAAAATTCTAAAACCATATGATAGAGGAACTAGTAATGCTTCAAATAAGCCTCGAACGAGATTTTTATTGGCCAAATTGGCTTAGTTTTAAGCCATTAACTGAAAAAACACCATATTGAGATCTCACAAAAGTCATGGTACACCGTTTAGTTCCTCTGGGAGTTTCTTGAAACTTGTCAATTAACCATAGGGAATCATGTCATATAGGGTTCAGGACAGTTTGCAAACTTGTTTCACACGTAACTTCCTTGGAGTTTTTAATTTTGTTGCGAAATGGAGGAGTCAAGAAAGGAAACTGGCGTTGAATTGAGGAAACGAATTCTTTCCCTATATTGCAAAGGATATTCGATGCGAAAAGTTGGTGGTATAGTTGAACGGACACATTCTACAGTCCAGCATGTCATCGACAGATGGCGATAAGAAGGAAAAGTGAAGAATGGTCCTCGATCTGGGAGAAAAAGATTATTAACAGCAAACGATGAAAGATTAATTGTTTGAAAAGTACGGCAAGAACCAATCGCCAGTGCTCCATTAGCTCAAATTAGCCGAAGACTGGACACTATTTCTAGGTCGATTTCTGCTGAAACTATCCGAAAAGTGTTAAGAAAACATGGTTTAAATGGAAGGATAGCACGATGGAAACCTTTCATATCTGCTACCAATAGACAAAAAGATTGGAATTTGCTAAAAACAATATGTTAATCAACGCATATAATTTTGGTCGGACGTATTGTTTACTGATGAAACCTAAATAAATCTTTTTGGTAGCGATGGGCGAAAAATTGTGTGGAAAACGAAAAATACGGAGCGAGATGCGAAGCATGTAATACCAACCGTTAGGCATAATTTTTTTTTCCATAAGGGTTCGTTTATTTCTCCTTTTTTAATGCTAGGCTTAACTAATATCACATATTAGAAGAAGAAACATCCTACTCCCTCCTCTTGCCCTTGCGTTGCCCCCACACAGCATGCACCTACACGGTATAGCTATGTGGGGGCGGGCATCTGGCCGTATTGCCCTACTACTAACTCCCGATCGGGACCTCATTTCCGTTTATTTTGATTTTATTGTAATTGGCCCGGCTGGCCAAACCGTCAAGCATAATGGTGGAAACGTTATGTTATGGAGCTCTATGTCCTCAAACGGAGTAGGAAAAATGGAATTCATCGAAACTCATATGTATTTGTGGGAAGCGCTTTGCTCATTGATCGCCTACTCACATGCTTTGCGATATTATTCTCTATTTTATTATTTTATAAATTATTATACTTTTATTATATACGAAGTAGCAGCATGTACCGGTCGAAGTCTCGCGCTAATGTAAAAAAAGTTACTACATATTGTGCAAGTTGCCTGAACCAATCACTGATGTGTTTAATTTGTTTCGACATTGTACACAAAAATTAATGTTATAATAAACTTAATAACGTTTTTTTTTTTTTTTTTTGAAAGGAAATTGAAGCTTTATTATATAAAGAATATTTACATGTGTAAAGTTTTTCATTCACAGGATGGCAGCTACTTAGAGTTTGGTTACATCTCTTGACGAGATGTTTCAAGATTGTGTTATGAACTAGTTGTTGCTTTAAAGCTTGAAACACTTTACATACTAATTAATTGCTACTTATATTAATCTTAAACTAGTTTATTTACTTATGAAACTAAATTACGAATCAATTCATGTATTGATAGGAGACATTTAGCTCTTGTTGATATATTTGTATTGGTCAACTGAATATTGATCCGTTCCACTTCAGCAAGCTCCAGAACACGATTTGTAGGGGTCCTCCAGTGAAGGTTTAGCATCATTTTTAGAATCTTGTTTGCTCTGATTTGTAACTTATTTTTGTGTGTACTCGCACACTTCGACCATACTGGAGATGCGTATAGTATCATTGGAAGTATTATTGTTTTATATATAAGTAATTTGTTTTTAGAATTGAGTTTTGATTTTCTGTTGATCAGTGGATACAATAATCTTATGAGTTTATCCAATTTATTGTTCGTTGTGTCTAGGTGAGGGCGATATATTAATTTATTGTCTAATTTTAGTCCAAGGTATACGACTGTTGCACTCCTGTTTATGGTTCTCGTATCCATATGCAAGTTTTGGTGAGGTTTTGGAATAACGCGTTTGTTAAATTTGTATGGAAAGAATATGCTTTGAGTTTTCGAAGGGTTAATTTTAATTTTCCAACTCTTGAAGTAATTGTAAAACTTATCTAAATAGATTTGAAGATTGCGGATCACGGTTTAAGTTACTTTGCTGGTTGAGATTAAGGCGGTGTCATCGGCATAATTCGCAATAACACATCCTTTTGGGGTGGGAATATCGGAAGTAAAAATATTGTATAGTGTGGAGCCTAAGAAACTTCCTTGGGGAACTCCTGCAGGGGAGTCAAATGTGTTCGAGTACGTGTTATGCACGAAAACCTCAAAGTGTCTGTTGGAGAGGTAGCTACGTATCATTTTGATAACGAACATAGGAAAGTTGAACTTATATAGTTTATGCATCAGACCATCGTGCCAGACGCTATCGAAGGCTTTTTCAATGTCTAATAATGCCATAGCAGAAGACTTGCAATTTATTTTAGCATTTGTGATGTGGTTGGCCACTCGAATTAGTTGAAGGGTAGTGGAATTAGTTGAAGGGTTGGGGGTGCCCATGGCGCAGCGGTAGCGCGAGGAAACACCACACCCCAGGTGTGGGATCGAATCTCGAGTCTGGCACCCTCCGGTATTACGAACGGCTGACCACCGATCTATAATATACCGTCTTTCGGTCACACAAACTCTCTTCGGAGGGAGGCCTTGTCCCACTAGGGGATGTCGTGCCACATTAAAAAAAAAAAGTGGAATGGCCGGAACGGAAACCAAATTGTTGAGGGGGATATATATTGTTTGACTCTACATGATCAATAATATGACACATGAGAAGTTTTTCTAATATTTTGCTGAGTGAACTAAGGAGGCTTATAGGGCGATAGCTACTTGGTAAGGTTGGGTCTTTACTTGGTTTAATGATTGGGATAATCTTACTTGTCTTCCATGAATTTGGAAAGTAACTTTTGTTGAGACAGGGATTAAAAATATTTGTTATGTGTTTTATGGTGTTGATATTTAAGTGTTTGAAAAGTAAGTTGAAAATTCCATCTTTCCCAGGAGCCTTAAATTTTTTAGGGTTTAAATAGTGTTTGAGACTTGAATGTACGATAAGACCAGGATATTTGTCGGTATAATGTGTCCCAAGTATTTAATTTGATCAGTTATTATGTCGTTCCTTTCTTTTAAACGTTTCATTCCGATCTGTTCAACAAACGTCGCAATTTTCTGAATTTTGGCTCCGAACTGCATTGCAAGCGCCTGACTTTTGGTGTTTTAAGGTTTCATACATGGTTTCTGTTACATTCAAAACGAAAAAAAAACACAACTTTAAAACAGACATAAAACTTTAAAATAGAAGTCAAACTTTAAAACACATCTCGTCGCCGTTCTGTAGGTTGTGAGTAACGGGACTTTATTGAATTATGAAAATACGTCTTGCCCGGACGAGCACCGGAGATAGAAGCCCCGAAGCTGTGTCTGCCTCGCAAAGGCCGATGCCCTCCAGGCCGCAACTTGTCTTCCATGATAATCTTACTTGTCTTCCATGAATTTGGAAAGTAACTATTGTTGAGACTTTAGTTCGCTCCCAACCTCCGGACGGAACGGATGCGATTATAATTGCTGCGTCGAGCGAAGTCTCAGCCAGCCTGGGTCAACGCCTGCGCTTACTTAGTCCTCCGAGCATTCGTATTAGTGTTGTGCAGCGTCGAAGTGTTGTGCATAGTGGAAGTTTTGTGTCGTCCGGATTAGCCGCCCGGTGCTCAGCACCGGACTGATAAGCGGGCTTTTGTTCTTCTTGCCATCTCTCGCCTCCACGTTATTCGTGCAGGAGAGCAACTGTGTGATTAGTTTCGACTTGCCTTCCTTGGGTAAGTCGAAAAGTATCGTCTCATACCTTTTCCCGTAATTTTTTTTTTTTTTTTTTTCTTTTTGTTATTATCCGGGGAGTGTTTTCTGGTCCCTTGGCGTTGGAGGGGTGATCCATCCATGGAAGTCGAGGAGACCGTCGACCTAACCGACGGCGACGGCGGACCCTTCACCTTGGTAAAGGGTAAAGGTGACTCCACGAAGCGTAAAGCTTCCCAGCCGTTGGGTGAGGCGACATCCAAGAAAACTAGTGATGGCTCTGTCCTGAGACCCCGCTCGTATCCGGAGTCATGGCAGGGAGATTATTTGGTGTTCTTCATGCCTGGACGAAAGGCGTTAGATATTAGATCGATCGCTGCTTCACTACGCAAGAACTATCCAGCCGTTACGGATGTTCTTCGTACGCGTCCAAGTAGAATTAGGGTCACCGTAAAAGACCGGGAGCAAGCGAATGCTATTGCTGCTAGTGCCGCTTATGCGCAAGACTACCGGGTTTATATCCCTGGTAGCGTTGTCGAGATCGATGGTGTCATCGAGGATTTGGATTTCCCCCATGAGGACATCCTAAAATACGGATTGGGTGGTTTCCATTCCCCTGCGATGGGGGCGGTGAGGATTACGGCGGTTCGACCGTTGTTCTCCTCCGCAACTGTCAACGGGAAGAAGCTGTATCGGGAGACCCGCTCGATTAGGGTTACCTTTGAGGGTGATGCTCTTCCGCAGTTTTTGATCCTCGAGGGTATCCGCGTCCCGATAGCCAGGCCTTTTGTAAAAAGAGTTTTGACCTGCGGCAAGTGTAGTAAGTTGGGCCACCATACGGACTTCTGCAGCAACAAGCTAAGGTGCGCTAAGTGTCGTGGTGAGCACCTGACTAGCAGCTGCATGGCCCCAGAGTACAGATGTGTGCACTGTAAAAAAGAGTGGCATGAGACTAACTCATGCCCGGTGTACAAACGTGCGCAGCTGGAATTCAAAAAGGCACAATTCCAGCGTGCTGACGGAATGTACTCCTCGGCCCTGAAGCGTGGCCTACCGAGTGACGACGCCCTGAGTCTCCTGGAGGAGGTTCGCAATGCGTCTCCTACTGCGATCTCGGAGCCAGCTCCTGCGCTTCCGCAGGTTGAAGTGGTTAAGAAAAAGTCTGGGATGCAGTCTTTCGGAAGGCAGCCGAAAAAGGCCAAGTCCAAAAATCCCAAGGCACCCCCTCGTCCAACAAAAGTGCCAAGCCGTAAAAACCCTTCCCTTAAATTGGACGAGCCTCCTACCCCTCCTCACCGTCCCCCAATATCCCCTGCTAGACGCAAAGAGCTGAGGCAGCTCTCGAGGGAGCGGAGGTCCTCGCTTCCGTCCCTCTCGGGGCTGCTGAACTCTTTGCTTAACAGTCTAAGCATTCCTGAGCCCCTAAAAAACCTGGCTGCCTTTGCCTTGCCCCTGATCCAATGCGCTCTTAAGCAATGGCTGGAGCAATGGCCTGCTTTGAAGTCGTTGGTGCGTCTAGACGATTAAACTTTAAAATGGCCAACATTCTCCAATGGAACTGCAGAAGCTTTCTTGGTAAAATAGATTTTTTTAAGGGTCTGGCATTTCAACATAACTGCGAAGTGTTTGCTCTCTCAGAAACTTGGCTTACCTCAAATATCACTTTAACCTTCCAGGGATACAACCTAATACGTCAAGATCGTCACGCTACAGACAGGGCTAGGCGTGGAGGCGGAGTAATGATTGGTATCAGAGACTGTCACAGTTTTTGCCGATTACCCCTCCCCTCCCTCGAGGTCATCGAATGTGTCGCAATTAAGACAAAGCTAGGAGATCTTGACTTTTCTATTGCCAGTATTTACATCCCTCCGGAAGCCAAGGCTGATACAAGCAAGATCAAAAAGGATCTCCAATTAATAGCAACGGCAATACCTCCGCCGTTTTTCATCCTAGGCGATTTCAATTGCCATGGAGTGGATTGGGGATGCACACGCGATGATAATTGCGTACCAATCATAAGGGACCTTTGCGACAATTATAGCTTGACAATCCTCAACTCCGGTGAGGCAACTAGGGTTTCAACACCTATGGCACGAGGAAGCGCAGTCGATTTATCTCTATGCACGGGATCGCTTGCTCTGGATGTTTCGTGGAAGGTCATCCAGGATCCGAATGGCAGTGATCACCTACCGATAAAGATTGTGATCACTAATGGATTCAGCCCGGTGGATAGACCGGACGAATATGACTTGACCCGGAATATCAACTGGGCAAGGTACGGCGAGCTGATGTCAGCTTCGCTTTCTCTTGTAGAGCCTGTTTCTAATCCCTTAGAGGAGTATCAAAAACTCGTCAGCTCAATTTACGAGTGTGCCCTTGTAGCCCAGACAAGGAATCCCCACCAAAGGCGCAAATTCAAGAGACCTCCAACTCCCTGGTGGGACAAGGATTGCCAAGCCGCATTCACTGCAAAAGAAGAGGCATATGCCCTTTTTATTACCACTGGCTCCATGACTCTATTTGATAACTATAGAGCATTGGAGAAAAAGTGCAAGAACTTACTGAAGGCAAAAAAGAGAGGTGGGTGGCGGAGATACGTCAGTAACTTAACTCCTTCCACCTCTCTTAGCTCGCTTTGGGGCATGGCAAGAAGGATGCGAAATAGAAGCGCCACTAATGAGAGCGAAAGACTTGATACGGACTGGCTTGAGCCTTTTGCACGCAAGGTTTGTCCTGACTTCGTTCCTGTGCCAAATTTTCTCCAATGCGCACCTGGCAGTGATCCTAACATGGATGCACCATTCACAATGTCTGAACTCTCACTAGCTCTTTATTCAGGCAAAAATTCCTCGCCGGGAATGGACCAGATTGGAAATAAATTGATTCTCAATCTACCAGACGTGGTGCGGAAACGACTGTTGTGTTTATTCAATAACATGTTTGAGCACAACATCGTCCCTCCTGAATGGAGAGAAGTGAAAGTAATTTCTGCGTTGAAAAACGGCAAACCTGCATCAAGGCACGACTCATATCGCCCAATTTCGATGATGTCCTGCCTGCGAAAATTGCTCGAAAGGATGATTCTACGCCGCTTGGATAGTTGGTTAGAAACAAACAACCTCCTATCCGAAACCCAATTCGGCTTTCGCAAAAGCAAGGGCTCTAATGACTGCTTAGCTCTTCTTGTGACTGAGATTGAGTTGGCTCATTCTCGAGGCGAAATGATGGCCTCAATCTTCTTAGATATCAAGGGCGCTTTTGACGCAGTATGTGTAAATATACTGTGTGAAAAGTTAGAAAACGCGGGATTGGGACCGCGGTTAAACAACCTTCTTTTCAATCTTCTTTCGGAAAAGGTAATGAATTTCGAACATGGTCAGACTAAAGTGCGCTTGACCAGCTACTTTGGACTTCCGCAAGGGTCCTGTTTGAGCCCGTTATTGTACAATTTTTACGTGAGTGATATTGACTCATGCCTGGCGCCAAATTGTACCCTTAGACAACTAGCGGACGACGGTGTTGTTTCAGTCACAAGCAACAGCATCATCGGATTACAACGCCCTTTGCAAACCACGATGGATAATCTTGTCACGTGGGCTGACAACCTAGGTATTGAGTTCTCTACTCAGAAAACGGAGATGGTTATTTTTTCTTTTCACTACAACACGGCGGAAAATAGGCAAAAGAACCTAGTAAATCCCCAATTTGATGTCCATATCTATGGCTCAAATATCAAAATCTCCAGCACGTTTAAATACCTAGGTGTGTGGTTTGATAGAAAGAATATGTGGAGAAGCCACATAGACTACCTCGCTCAAAAATGCGCTAAAAGGATCAACTTCCTTCGAACGATCTCGGGGTTCTGGTGGGGGGCACACCCACAAGATCTCCTGAGATTATATAAGACAACTGTACTGTCCGTCTTGGAATATGGGAGCATATGCTTCCACTGGGCGGCCAAGACGCATTTGATCAGACTAGAAAGGATCCAGTACAGATGTCTTAGACTTGCACTAGGGGCTATGAAATCCACTCATACCATGTCCCTAGAAGTGATGTCAGGAGTGATGCCGCTTAAACTTCGCTTCGAGCAACTTTCGCTTCGCCTTCTCATCCGTGCCTCAGTATCGAATCCGTTAGTGATTGACAACTTTAGCCGGCTGCTAGAGATGCGCTCAAAATGTAGGATAACAAAAACTTTTCATGACTACTTATCCCTACAGGTAACCCCTAGTCAATTGTGCCAATATCGTGCCAGTCTCCCGGAGTCCTTCAGTTCCTCTTTTATAACTGATTCCTCAATGAAGGAGGAAATGAAGGCTATTCCAGAAAGCCTTCGCTGGACGCAGATTCCCAGCATTTTTATGGAAAAGTATGGCCACCTAGACAACCAGTTCTACACCGATGGCTCCTCATCAGAGGAAGGCACGGGTTTCGGGGTGTACAGTAGTTCCACCGAAATCTTCTTTAAGCTGAGGCAACCTTGTACAGTGTACATATCAGAGTTGGCCGCAATATTTTACGCTCTGTTGATTATCAGCGCGAGCCCTGCTGATCACTACCATGTTTTTACGGACAGCCTCAGCGCAGTGGAGGCGCTCAGGTCAGTGAAGGCTGCTAAGAGCCCCGATCATTTCATAAAACAAATATTGGAATTGCTGGGCTCATTGTTTGATAAATCATTCAGAGTATCTCTGATATGGATCCCATCTCATTGCGGCATCACCGGCAACGAGAAAGCGGATGAGTTGGCCAAACGGGGGGCCTTATCCGACCTGTTTTTCGAGAGACCAATTCCCCCTCACGAGTTCCTCCGTGTCCCTCTACAGCTCTGTCTCTCACGATGGCAGGGCTTGTGGGATGCGGATGAGCTCGGCAGGTTCTTATATTCGATATCACCGCGGGTTTCCCTGCGACCCTGGTTCAAAGGCTTTTCTGTGGGTCGCTCGTTCATTCGCATGATGTCGAGGCTAATGTCAAACCATTATGCGTTGAATGCGCACCTACAGCGCATAGGAATAACTGATAGCAAAGCATGCAGCTGTGGCAACGGATTCCACGACATTGACCATCTCCTTTGGTCGTGCGTGGAGTTTGAAGCCGCCAGACCCGAACTATTTGCCGCAGTCCGAGCGGCAGGAAGAGTCCCTGTGACCCCCATCCGTGACATCTTGGGACAGAGAGATTACAAGTATGCATGGATCATATTCGCTTTCGCCAGGGAGTTTGGAATCACTCTCTAACCTTCTCCTCTTCCTCCCCATATATCCCTTAGCCTCCCACGTCCTATCCATTCCTACTAGTATATGTTAATCCTTGCTCGTAGTCTCGTGTAATTAGTATATCTAAGTAGTAAATGTTATACGTCTTGTTCGGCAGGGCGGTTGCCAGGCCAAGTATCGGGCACTGAGCAACCGAGCAAGACAAGCAAGAATGCTGAAGAAGCATTAATACGGCCTGGCCGTTCAAACTAAAAATTTAATTAATTAATTATTGTTGAGACAGGGATTAAAAATATTTGTTATGTGTTTTATGGTGTTGATATTTAAGTGTTTGAAAAGTAAGTTGAAAATTCCGTCTTTCCCAGGAGCCTTAAATTTTTTAGGGTTTAAATAGTGTTTGAGACTTGAATGTACGATAAGACCAGGATATTTGTCGGTATAATGTGTCCCAAGTATTTAATTTGATCAGTTATTATGTCGTTTCTTTCTTTTAAACGTTTCATTCCGATCTGTTCAACAAACGTCGCAATTTTCTGAATTTTGGCTCCGAACTGCATTGCAAGCGCCTGACTTTTGGTGTTTTAAGGTTTCATACATGGTTTCTGTTACATTCAAAACGAAAAAAAAAACACAACTTTAAAACAGACATAAAACTTTAAAATAGAAGTCAAACTTTAAAACACATCTCGTCGCCGTTCTGTAGGTTGTGAGTAACGGGACTTTATTGAATTATGAAAATACGTCTTGCCCGGACGAGCACCGGAGATAGAAGCCCCGAAGCTGTGTCTGCCTCGCAAAGGCCGATGCCCTCCAGGCCGCAACTTGTCTTCCATGATAATCTTACTTGTCTTCCATGAATTTGGAAAGTAACTATTGTTGAGACAGGGATTAAAAATATTTGTTATGTGTTTTATGGTGTTGATATTTAAGTGTTTGAAAAGTAAGTTGAAAATTCCATCTTTCCCAGGAGCCTTAAATTTTTTAGGGTTTAAATAGTGTTTGAGACTTGAATGTACGATAAGACCAGGATATTTGTCGGTATAATGTGTCCCAAGTATTTAATTTGATCAGTTATTATGTCGTTTCTTTCTTTTAAACGTTTCATTCCGATCTGTTCAACAAACGTCGCAATTTTCTGAATTTTGGCTCCGAACTGCATTGCAAGCGCCTGACTTTTGGTGTTTTAAGGTTTCATACATGGTTTCTGTTACATTCAAAACGAAAAAAAAACACAACTTTAAAACAGACATAAAACTTTAAAATAGAAGTCAAACTTTAAAACACATCTCGTCGCCGTTCTGTAGGTTGTGAGTAACGGGACTTTATTGAATTATGAAAATACGTCTTGCCCGGACGAGCACCGGAGATAGAAGCCCCGAAGCTGTGTCTGCCTCGCAAAGGCCGATGCCCTCCAGGCCGCAACTTGTCTTCCATGATAATCTTACTTGTCTTCCATGAATTTGGAAAGTAACTATTGTTGAGACAGGGATTAAAAATATTTGTTATGTGTTTTATGGTGTTGATATTTAAGTGTTTGAAAAGTAAGTTGAAAATTCCATCTTTCCCAGGAGCCTTAAATTTTTTAGGGTTTAAATAGTGTTTGAGACTTGAATGTACGATAAGACCAGGATATTTGTCGGTATAATGTGTCCCAAGTATTTAATTTGATCAGTTATTATGTCGTTTCTTTCTTTTAAACGTTTCATTCCGATCTGTTCAACAAACGTCGCAATTTTCTGAATTTTGGCTCCGAACTGCATTGCAAGCGCCTGACTTTTGGTGTTTTAAGGTTTCATACATGGTTTCTGTTACATTCAAAACGAAAAAAAAACACAACTTTAAAACAGACATAAAACTTTAAAATAGAAGTCAAACTTTAAAACACATCTCGTCGCCGTTCTGTAGGTTGTGAGTAACGGGACTTTATTGAATTATGAAAATACGTCTTGCCCGGACGAGCACCGGAGATAGAAGCCCCGAAGCTGTGTCTGCCTCGCAAAGGCCGATGCCCTCCAGGCCGCAACGGTCGTGCCGTCTCTGTCCTCGTATGCTGTCACACAACTGACATCATCGAGTCCAGCGTTGCCAGACACGCTTATTAAAATCTTAAACGCCCGTAACACATAGCTTGATCAAAGTTTTTAAAGATATACTTTGATATTACTTAACCATTGTTAATTTTTATCTAAAGCCTTGGCAGAATATGTGTTCATCAATCTTCTTCCATCTTTCCCAGGAGCCTTAAAGTTTTTAAGGCTTTTAATAGTGTTTGAGACTTGGATGTACGATAAGACCGGGATATTTGTCGGTATCGATCTTTCAATTTTTTGTATTGATGAGCGAACTTGCCTTTCATATGGACTAGGGTTTATTGCTGTTAGGGTGTGAGAGCTATATATGTGTTGGCCGATGGCGTTGCCTTTTTCAAGAGGATTAATTAATACTGAGTTATCATGAGTGGTAAGAGGGGGTATTGGTTTGAGTTTTTTCCTAAGAATTTTTGTGACTTTCCAGAACGGTTTGCTAGATGACTTGAGGTTTTCAACCATGTGACTGAAGTTTAGGTTTTTTAGTTCTTCGCATCGAGATTGGATTATTTTATTTAATTTTTTAAGACAAGTGCTGAAAGTGGTTGTTCGCTTTCTATAGAATAGTCTACGTGTAGCGTTCCTGAATGTTATTATAGCAAGTGTAGTGTGGTCTATAGCGATGTTTGAGCAATTGAATTGAATAGTTGGAATAGTGGTAGCTTCCGCAGATACCATGGCTTCTGTGAGTTCCTCTAGGGATCGATCTATATCATTATTTGTTTCCAAGCGTGTTCCAATATTAATATTATACTCCACCAATCTTTCAAAGTTTACCCAGTTTGCATTCTTAAAATCTTTTTTAACGACTGGATCTTTGATTTGAAGAGTGTCTAAGACTGATGCTTGTACCGGTAAGTGGTCAGAGGATAGGACGGTCAAAGTTTTCGGGAGACTGATGTTAACTAGGTTAGACAAGAAAAAATAGGTAACCATCTAAGGTAGATGGTCTGTTTCCTGCTCTTACAAAGGTTGGAGAAAGTGGTGTATAGATGTTAAAGTGGCCGTCTTGAAGAATTTGATATAGTATTCTCCCATTACAATTATCGCTTGAGTTATTCCATGATCGATGTTTAGCGTTAAGATCTCCTGCAATAATGAACTTTTGTTGTGGATTTCCATATGATTTTTATATCAGCGGTAAACTGTGATTCTCGTTCTGAACGGGCTGAACATTGTACCGGGCAATATACGGCTATTACTTTAATAGGTCCATTCAATCCCTGGATTTGGATGACTAAAGATTTTATAACAGTTGTTTTTGGATGGGGTAGAGTTTTGAATTGTATTGTACTTTTAATGGCTATGACTAGACCGTTTGAGTAAGCCGTACCATCCAGTCTAATAATATTATACCCTGTTAGGCGAAAACTTACATCTGGGATCAGATGAGTTTCTGTGAGAACTGCAATCTATTTTTCTCAATTGAAGAAAATGATCGAGTTCAACTTGTTTTTGCCGTACAGAGCGGGCGTTCCATGTGAGCATTTGAATTTCAGCAGACATATTGGATAATAAAGGTTCCAAGTACATGGATTTGCTCAACCTTAGACTTACACGAGGTAAGGGAGGGTAACAAATTATTAAAAATATGTGTGCGCAGGTAGCTGGTTGTTGGTGCTCGAGCTGGGTGTATCAGTGAGTGTGAGCGAGACAGCAGGGGATGAAGCTGATGCAGCATTCTGGGATGCAGGTAGCTGAGATGGCAGACTTGAAGACGGCGACAGATGACTATTGTCTGGTGCAGGTGCGTCGACTTGCATGTTGGAAGTAGGAAGATGTGCGGCGCCGGAGGGGTTTGTACGCACTGATGATTTTTTACTGGTAGTTGTGACTATTGGTGTGCAGGCTTGCAGATTTGTGAGGATATCCACGAAGGACGGAGAATCCTTCGTTCGTATGTGTGGGTTTAGCTGCTGCGATGGTGATGTGCGGGAGTTTGGTGTCGCTTTTGTGGTAGCCTTCTGTCGGACTTCGATAAACCTAGCCCGCTCGGGGCAGGTAAGATCGTTGGCTTGGTGGTTTCCTCCACAGTTCGCGCAGCAATATTCTCTATTCATTTCGCAAATATTGGTGAGGTGGGCCAAACCGCATTTGGCACATCGTGGGTTTAGGTGGCATGAAGAAGCACCGTGGCCAAACATGAGACAACGATGGCACTGTGTGACATTATTGCGGTTTGGCCGTTCTGGTTCCCACCGGATTTTTACATCACAAAGGAATCGGATGTTGGCTTGTAGCAGCTCCAAACTAACGTCGCCTTGTCTAAACTTTGCTATGTAGATACAGTTGTCTAGGGTAGCTCGACCGATTGGGAAAACCCCTAGTGGTTCGATTCCCAGTTGTTGCTTTAGGTCGGCTTTGATTTCAGACGGCTCAAGCGATGGTAGGCCCTTGATGATTAGTTTAACTGTCTTCATGGTTCTTTCCGGGTGCGTGAAGTAGTTGATTTTACTCTTAACCAGGAGAGCTTCTATTTTTTGCCGGTCTATTGATGTTTTGGTGAAGAATTTGATGCCAATCGAACATGACTTAAATTGCGCATTCAATCCGGCATTTTTTATTAAGTTGCGTATGGCCAAGAGGTTGGTGTCCATGGCCATTATATAGTGGAGGAGGACCCAAAATTGGGTGACATGGCAGTCAAAATGTTAATAAATGCCCGGGCAAGCGAATCACTTATAAAAGTCCGAATGCTTACATTTAACCGATTACCATTTAGCCACATGTCATTATTGTACATGTCCTTTATCTCTGCCACTAGTGGATTGAGAAATGACGCGGAGCAAAGCGGTTTTTTACTGCCACAGAATATGGCAACTGGCATCGGGCTAATTTTGAGCATCTCGTGTATCGAAACTAGTATAGGCCAAAACTGCGTGGAGCTTTAACAAAACACGGATATCACATCGACATTCATATTCAATGAGATGGAGTTTGGGACATGCAGATCTCTGAAAAAAGCAAAATAAATTTCTATGATGTATCATACTGCATGTGTTTATTACAGTGTATTTGTTACACAATTAAATCTTACTTACTTCAGAACATGTGAAAGACTTTTTGCAATGCCTTTGTACCAATACTTTCCTCCCGGTATTCCAACAATTATAGCTGTCTCTGTTTTTGATGTTTTCAGCAGTGTTTTTGCTGAACGTGGTAGGTTCGACAATCGACTGACTTGTGACACTGGTTGGTCTTCAGGGCCCACTGTCTAAGCCGTTGAACATAGCTCATCCCAAAAGTTTCAATCGAAAAACGATTGAGCTGCAATTAAGTAGAAACATACATGATACATGCAGGGAGCTCTGAACTAGATAAACTTACTGGATTAGGTTCACGGACTGGGCAAGATGGATGAACTGGGCTGGAAGAGCCAATTGGGCGTGGTGTACGTAATGGACTTGGCGAGCGGGTAATCACAGATCCATCTGGAACATTTTCCGATGGCTAGCTGATCAAATCTGTTTCAAGGAAGGTAATTCACGTTGTAGTTTGGCAAAATAATGGTATTGTTTACAAATTCGCAACTAACCCACCTTCATTAGTGCACTCTAATTTTTTATGCTCTGCGAATACTGTTTATTTGACGGTAAAACGTGACACTGCGTTTCATTCTTACAAGACTGTCCATTTCACACACAATAATACGGCTATAACTGTTCATCTCCACATAGCGAACTCTCCTCCGTCGAACTGTCGAACTCAGTTCCCGCAACAGCTGGGAAACTCGTAGGCAACTGGTAGGAAACTCTTGACAGCACTAGCAAAGCCCCTCATTCTGACGTTTAATAACTGACGGATTAAGAAGAAGCGAAGAAGACCGAAACAAATGCGTGTCCACTTAGCGAACTCGGGAAACTCGAAACTCCATACAAGTTTGACAGGAGTTTCACCAGAGTTTCCTATGAGTTCGCTATGTGGAGATGAACAGTAACAAAAACCAAACAACTTATGAAACAACGAATACGCTGGTAAAAACACGGTAGAATGCCTGCTAGTTGGCCAGACTTGCACAGTAAACAGTAAACAGTAAACAAACAAAGGTTTAACAGCCTGTTCCTCTCGAAACATTGCGGTGCCTACCAAAAAAAAAACATCATTGGTAGGTTATGAGGAGTACATGCCTACCAAAAATACACTTGGCAAGGTTCTTTTTGGTAGGTATGAGCACTTTTGGTAGGAAAGTGATAATTATTTTGAAGAATAGCATTAGGGGCGTCTGGAAACTCCTTCGACTGAACCTGGGCGTTCGGTTTCTTTACATATTGTGGTGATATGAAAGTCGCCACGTCCATCACGTCCATTGGATCTGGTGGTTTCTTGCGGTAAACGAATGGTTGCAATTGGCGATCAAGGTGGCGGATTCCGATTTGATGAAATATCTGCGTAAGGTCCCCCGACACGGCCACGGGATAGTTTTTGAAGCGACCCAATACTTGGCTGAGCGTTGGCAGGAAATCGGGCCCTTTCATCATTCTTGAGTTAAGGGAAACACCCTTCACCTTAGCTGTAGCCTCCCAGACCAGTCTAAACTTATCAGGATTTTTGGATTTTGAATCACTCCTAGAGGCAAGTAGAAGGCTTTCTCGAATTTGCTTTCTAGTGACTCCATACTTCTTACTGCCGTGGGGTAACCTTCCGTCCCGACGCGGTTTTCTAATTCATTGCGTTGCTCATCTTCCGGGTCCAGGATTCCGCGAACGGTGCTGGTGCCATATTCTTCCATTGTGAAGTCCCGGTTGAACAAAATCACTCAGTTCACTCAGATTCCAAACGTCTCTCCATGTTTCCACTATGTATGTTACCCTGCATGTCCACAAACTTGCTCATCGTGCAACAACATAGAGTCCTCGCCATATAGTTTGAAATCTCAGCTGGTTCGGCAGCTTGTTGTTTTCATGCGTTGTAAGTGGAAGTGCAGGCAGCCTTTGCAAAATTAAGCAAATAGGGCTGATAAGATGATTGGCACCGAGCGGTCAGATAAGATAGATAGCTAGACAGCAAGAAAGAGACTGATAAATCGAAATATAATTATAAATAGATAGGAAATAATTCCACAAGAAAGGTTATTGAAATTAGGGTAATTAGGAGTATAATTTAGATAGGGTAAGGTGATCAAATTATATATAGATTCCGAAAAGGATAATATTGCGCATCACAAGCACGCGGTCACCTTACTTTAATTACGTCGTGTCATTGGGCCTTTTGTGAAAGATTAATATAAAAGCGCGCTGCGTGCGAAGCAAGGCTTCGGTGCGCTCCGTTTGGACCGTCTGCTCCATCTGGGCCGTCTGCTCGAGCTCCAAGCTCAACGGCTACTACAATTGTCCCTGGTTCGGTAGCGAGCCGAACCGCCAACCGCCTGCTACGGGACAGCGATCGCGGCCACGATCGAACCGTCACCTTGCTTGAACTTTCTCCCTCAGCGGGCGAATCGGGCAGCCGCTTGCCCTGCTTTTTTTTTTTTTTTTTTTACATGAGGGTTCGTATATTTCTCACTTAAAATTCTATGTCTTACTACTATCACAGATAACCGAGAAATAGCCTAATCCCTCCTCTTGCCCTTGCGTTGCCCCCACACAGCATGCACCTACACGGTAGAGCTGTGTGGGGGCGGGCATCAGACCGTATGGCCCTACTTTCTAACTCCCGATCGGGACCTCAATTCCGTTTATTTTGTTTTTATTTTACAAATGGCCCGGCTGGCCTCGATTTTCACCATTTCTCCGGTTCGCCCGCTGGCGTTCATTGACGCGCTCACGTCGAGCGCGCCGGAGGTTTCCTTCAGCTTCTTGCAAAGCTGCTGCCGCTGCTTGCTGACCCTCTGGACCCGCATCATGAAGCTGGAGCGCTGCGATGTTCCTGGCCATCGTCGCTGCGTACAAGGCTGGCGGCATCCGATGTTGTCGCCCTCGCAGCCGCCGGATGTTTTGGAGCAGCTGCCGCGTCCGCCTCCTGAAAGCTATCCTGGCGGGCTCCTCCATCGCCAGGACTCTTCCCCGGAGGGTCGGGTCACGTCCAAACCGACCCATCCGGCGCTGCTCCTGCGCCGCCGCGACTGCCTCCGCTTGCGCAACGACTCGCCGTCTCCCCGCCGCCGTCGTCCGCTCCGCTTCAGCTGCCCTGTCCGCATTCCACTGGCGCTGCAGCCTGGAACAGATCACCCTTGCCGCCTCAGCTACCCGGTCCCACGCCTCCGGGCTGTGCAGCATGTAAATGCCAAGGTTGTCGGCCGTCGCTGTCTGCATACCGTAGCCAGTCAGGAGCCGCTGCCGTACCTCGTCAAAACGTGGGCACTGGAACATCGCGTGCTCGACTGACTGGTCCACTCCTGGGCATTCGGGGCAGCCCGGGGATCGGATGATCTTCTTCACTGCAAAGTACTGCCGGAAAAATCCGTGCCCCGTCAGCACCTGCGAAAGGAAAAAGTCAACCCGTCCATGTTTCCGGGTCACCCATTGCTCCACATCCGGGATGAGCCGATGCGTCCACCGCACGAACCTGCTCCCTCGCTCCGGATCCTGAGCGAGATCGTCCCAGGTGCGCTGCCATCTCCGGAACGTCTCAGCCCGCTCCTGCTGCCGGATCACCGCGGGGGCTTCGGTGGCTGCTTGGCGGCGCTCGTGACATCGATGGTCCTCATGGATCAGTTCCACAATCGGCGGCAGCGAAGCTACGACAGTGGCCACATCGTACTTGACAGTACGGAACGTACTGGCCACCATCTTTGCCGACCGATTGTGAACCCGGTTCAGCCTTCTGCGGTTACACTGGAGTTCGGTCCCCTTCCACCACACTGGAGCCGCGTACCGCATCACGGACGTCGCGACGCTGGCAAGGGTGCGGCGACGAACGCTGGACGGCCCCCCATGGTTCCGCAACAAACAGCCAAGGGCACGGCTGATCTTCGCTGCCTTGTCGGTGACCGCCCTGACGTGGAAGTTCCACGACAGGTGATCCTCAACTTGCACCCCCAGGTACTTGATGTGACGGCTCGAGCGTAGTACCGTTCCTCCAACACGTACCGGCACCTTCGGATGGCCCCTCCGGAGACTGCTGATCATTACCATCTCCGTTTTGTGCAGGGCTAGGGACAGCTGGTGTTGTTGCATCCACCGCTGCACCGCGAAGACGGACTGGGTGGCCAGCCTCGATGCTTCCCGTGGTGTACGGCCGGGGACGGTCAGGACGAGGTCGTCCGCGAATCCAACAAGCTCCACACCAGGAGGTAGCCGCGTCTCGAACACGCCGTCGTACATTACGTTCCAAAGGGTCGGGCCCAGGATGGACCCTTGTGGAACTCCGGCTGTTATGTTGCGTGTGACCGTGCCGCCGCTCGTCGCGTACTGCAAAACTCTGCCCTGGAAGTAGTCCCCGATGATCATCCGCAACTGCGCAGGGACTCCCTTCTGACTCAACGCCTCGCCGATGTGCGTCCAGCTGCCGGAGTTGAACGCATTACGAACATCGAGGGCCACAACCATGCAGCAGCGACGGTCTCTTTGTTCGTCCGGCCGAAGGACATCCCGCGCCTTCCTGCTGCGACCACCTCCTGAATCGCATCCACCGTCGATCTCCTCTTACGGAACACCCGTACTGGCGAGGAGAGAGGCGGGGACCATCTGGCTGTGGGGACTCCAGATGGTCATTAAGGCGATCCAGGACTATGCGCTCAAACACTTTTCCGACAGTGTCGAGCATACATAGGGGCCGGTAAGACGACGCCTGGCCCGGTGGCTTGCCTGCCTTAGGTAGCAGCACCAGTCTCTGCAGCTTCCACTGGTTCGGGAATCGCGCACTGTCGAGCAACTGCTGGAAAATGCTCTTGAACGTGGCAGGAAACGCTCTGATGGCAGCAGTCACCGCTCCATTGGGGATCCCATCTGGGCCCGGCGCCTTCCTTGGGTTGAGGCGCGCTGCGATGGTGATAAGCTCGTCCTCCGTGATGGGCCTAACTTCCGGCTCATCGGTGGGTGCTGTCTCTGGCCATTCCGTTGGAGCGTGTGTGGGGAATAGCTCGTCGACGATGCCGCCCAGGACCTCGGGGTCGGTCTCCTGGGGCATCCGAGCACCTTTCACCCACTGCTTGACGAGCTTATACGCGTTCCCCCAAGGATCGTCCTCCACGGTGTTCGCCAGCTCCTCGTTACATCGACGCTTGCTCGCATTGATGGCCTTGCGGAGGCTCTTTCGAAGACTCCGGAAACTACCGGCGCGCAGGGATCGCAGCACCTGGTCGCGGGTCCGACGGACGATTGCCTGGGCGCGCTTGCACGCCGTGCGCAGCCCCGCTATCTCCTCGGTCCACCAGTATACGTGCGTCCGGTTTCTGGCGCCGGTTAGCCTCGGCATGGTTTCGTCGCATGCTGCCCGAAGTGTTGAAATCAGCGTCGACGCATCCGTCACGACCTCGTCGAAATGCAGCGTCCTTAGGGCCTCGACGAACAGTTCCGCTGAGAAAAGTGCAGTGTCCCAGCGTCGTCCGGGCGGCGCCGACGACCTTGGTCCCGCGGATGGCGTCTGGCTCGTCGCTGCCCGTGTTCCAATGCTGAAAACGATCGGCTGATGGTCGCTAGAGGTGTAATCAGGCAGCACCGCCCAGCTGTCGACTCCCACCAAGCTGGTACTGGCTAGCGTGATATCAATCACCGATGGACGCGCCACGCCGTTCCCAGTAAACGTCGGTGTGTTACCCTCGTTGACGACACGGAGGGAGAGCAACTCCGCCAGGGCGAGGATCTCGTGCCCTCTGCCATCTGTTGTTCTCCTTCCCCACTCCACAGCGGCCGCGTTGAAGTCACCGGCGACGATGACACGCTGGCGTCCGTGGGCTGTTGTCTGGATCGTCTCGATTAGAGCCTTGAACCGGGGGAGATCCCAGGATGGTGGGGCTTAACAGCTGATGAAGGTAATTCCGTTAACCTCCACCGCCACCATCCCTTCCACGACGTTGATGATTCGCTGTATCGGGTATCTCCCCAATGCGACGACCGCGGTTCTTGTTGCTGGATCGAAGACCCAGTTGCCATTGTTCGCGGGAACGCGGTGGTAGTCGGACAGTAACGCCACGTCCGCACCACGTTCGCGGGCCAACTGGGTCGAGAGATCCTGGGCCGTCGCACTCCGTCTCAAGTTCTGTTGGATCACTGCGAACTTGGACGGCGGTTCTTGCACTGTCCTGCACCCGTGAAGTGCGGTCCTCTGCAATCCAGACACATTTCCGGATTGCTGCAGTTTGCTGCCTTGTGTCCTTTTTCACCACACCGACGGCACAATGCGGGTCGGTCGGGGCCGTTGCAGGAGCTCGCTTTGTGGCCGAGCCACATGCAGCGAGAGCAGCGCATTTTTTCGAGCTGTAGGGGCGGTGCCAGCGTCGCTCGGCAGCTGCTGTAGCCGATGTGGACCCGGTCGTCGATCAGTGCGTTGGCAATTCTCCGCTGGACTCGCACCAGGGCCATTTGATCGCCTTTCAGATAGCGGTGCATCCGCACGGATCCCGCATCCACTGGTTCGCCCATGTGATTCGCCACCGCTTTGGCCACGTCAGCTGCTTCCGCCAGCATATCTACGCCCCGGAACACGACGGTCACCTCATCCAGCCGCAGGTGGACCGCGCTGCCCTCAGGAGCCAACTCCTTCACACGCTGGTAGATTGCCTTGGCATCCGCGGACCGCTTGAGCGTCATCGCGAGGTGGCTGGACGCGGTCCGGATGCCCTTCTGCACCGCTGCTGGCACCCTCGTGTCCGCCCGAACGCTCCTGAATACGTCGAGGAATGTTGTTCCTGGCGCCGGCACGACCGTGATGACCGTGTCCCTCCTCGCAGGTGGCCGCGGCTGTCGGGCGCTCGGTGGACGAGCCGACTACACTGGCGAAGCTCTGCTTTTCCTTCAGACCACTCTGATGGTCAATTCTCCTGCCTTTGTTGACCTGGGGTTTTTCTTGGTTGGTGTGTTGGTCATGCCCTTGTTTGTTATCAACCGGGCGGCCTTTCTAGCCAACCATCGTAAACCCATCTTCCTGCTGCTGCTGCCGCTTCTCCTGCTGCTGCCGACCCTGCTGCCCATGCGGATGCTGCTGCTGCTTTGACCGCTGCCGCTGCTGATCCGGGTTCTCCCGCCGAGGCTTCGACTGCTGCTGCGGATCTATTTGCTGGCTCCTTTGAGGCTTTTCTTTCGGAGCCGGCTTCTCCTTCTTCTGCTGGCTGCTGGTTGCTTTGCGGCGAGGCTTTTTACTCTCCGACAAAGGAGCCGTTCCGAGCGTTTCAACTACCAGGTTGTTGATTGTTGCAGCACCTTGTTTAATGGTCTGCGCCAGTTGCTCGTTCTGCTCATTTTTCATGGTCGCCAGCTGCTGGGTGAGGACGCTAACCTGGGTCCGGAGCTCCCGGTTGTCATCTCGCAACTCCTTGAGCATCTCCCGCAGTTCAGCGATGACCGTCGCGTTCCGCGATGACTCCTCCCGCATGACGGCCAGCATGTCTGCCATCACCCCTGAATCCTGCCCTCTGTGGGCTTCAGGTTCGGCCGATGATGCTGCCAGGTGGGCCGATGCGCCCTGTTCAACGAGACCATCTCTCTCTGGGGTAGTTCGATCCTCGTCCATCGCCATCGTGCGCCCGATTACTAATGTAGAGATCGGCGTAGCCGGCGGTGGTGATGGTGATGCCGCTGCTGACGATAGTGATGCGCTCGTTGGCTTTGGCGTTGCAATCGAATGCTCCGAAGTCTCCTCGTCGCTGCTTTCAGTATCAATCGTTACATCGGCCGATCGATTGTTGACTGAGTTCCCCGACGGGGAGGCCGATACCGGGTCCAGTGGCAGTGGTCCCAAGAGCACCCCAAGTCTGTCTCCTATTTTCCCGAAAAACGAGCGTTCCTCTTTAGAATGCTGGCAAGAGCTCACCGAAGCCGAGCGACTCCGGAGTGCCCGATCAGGAACTCGCCCCGGCTCTTCCTCCAGCTTATCTTCGGGAGCCTCCCCTTTCGCGGTCCTTGATCTAAGAGTCCTCCTCGGGGTTTCGTCCTCCATGCTGGTGCCTAGGAGAGGAGGGGAGGACGCATGGGCGTAGGGGGGTCAGATGGGCCTAGTACGCCTGTTAACGTGAGTATCCTTGCACGAAAATCCAAAATTTAATCGTTCGCCGTATTTCGAGCAGATTTTCCGAACTACGAGCACCTGCTCGATATCTTAAAAGGTTGGAAAATCCGAAATTTAATATTTTGCGAAATTTGCGAAAGCACTTGCTCGAATTTCGAATTTCGAGAACCAGCTCGAACACGTGGTTCTAATTTCCGGCTGTCAATCCGTCATAGCGGATTCGGTCGGTCCGCTTTCTCGAGTCTTCAGTTCAATCGACGGATTCGGCAAGATGGTGATCGCCGGATCTTCAGCTGTCAACTCGTTGAACCGGTTGAACCTACCTGAATCTCTAGCAGCATCGTACCTGAATCTCTAGAACAATCGTACTTTCTATTTAATTATATACACTGTGCCAATCGGTAAGTGGGACGGTCATAAAAAGAACACTTGTCTGACTTTGCGATCAATTTTAGGGTACTTAGAATTGATAACAATGAATTTCGCTTATCACATCTTCTTTGTCTATCTTTCTACGAAGCATGTGCAAAAAGAGAGAGTAAAAATCGGTCACCAAGCGGCGCAATGATCGAAAAAGTGCAAAAAGTCAAAATTTTGTCAGCCAAACGTAAAGTTGGACACTTAGGATTCCTAAGAATGTCTGCGGCTGAAGTGTTATGGAAGCTAGCTTAGGCACGTAAAATCATTTTCTGATGATCTATGATATACTAAATTATTGTTATATGTATAAAAAAGATGAGTTTTGATAAATTATTTACACTTTGTGGTTGAAATATGTTACACCACTGCAAGGAATGAAATATTATCTTTTTATCATATAAATCGATTAAAAATGCCGAAAGTTATCAGGTTTTATCAATTTAACCAAAGTTACTGTTTTGCGATACACTAACAATCGATAAAAAAGCCCATATTGTCAAAAATATAACTTGAAATGGGTCGTCTTACAATAAACTTAAAGGACGATGATGTGAGATTCATCAAAAAACCAACTGAATTGAAGACTTTTCCTCAATTATAGATGTCTAAGAATTTAATAAAACAATGAAAGCATTTAGAAAGTTCCAAACTATTTCCAGAACATACCCGCAGAAACCGCAAACAACGCCTTTACTTTTCAAAACCTTATATAGACGATGATTTTAGATTATGTTGAAAGGTACTCTCCCTATCTCGTTCAAATGCATTCATTTAATGTGGTAATTGTCGTCACAGTAAGTATGACTTACATATGAAGCAAACATATACACTTTTGGTTAGAAAGGCAGGCAGTTTTAGAACGTAAAACGGAGCTGACGAGTTTTAAAAAAATTGTTGTTTTAACTTCTATTCCTTGGAGGTCATTTGTTAATGTTGTAGGTGTTTATGTGATCAGAATGAACTGAAAAACTTGTTTTTAATTAAAGTACGATAAGTACCCATCACAACGTTCATATGATGAAGAAAATTATGACAGATGTTGTTGATATAGTTTGACTATTCCAAGATTAAGAGTTCCGCCAGGTTAACTATACTCACTATAAGCTACGAATAACACAAAAGTTACTACTCTAAATCAGCCTCAAAGTTCAGAAGAATCGTTCTGAGTCTTTAGTATGAAATCCAATAGCCAATTTGAGTAAAATTGTACAGTATCCTATGTTACAAACACTGTATAGTATAAATTGGTAACAAAACAGCAATAGGAAGAAATTTAAGCAGAAATGTCCAATAAAGTTAGAAAAAACTGTTGTCAAGCATCAACAAACAGTCATAGACTATAACAGAAATAACATTAAATACCAAAAACTTCTGGAAATAGTTCAACAAACCACGTATTAAACCTGAAAAGCAAGTGTCCAACTTTACGTTTGGCTGGCAAAATTATGATTTTTTGCACTTTTTCGATCATTGCGCCGCTTGGTGACCGATTTTTACTCTCTCTTTTTGCACATGCTTCGTAGAAAGATAGACAAAGAAGATGTGATAAGCGAAATTCATTGTTATCAATTCTAAGTACCCTAAAATTGATCGCAAAGTCAGACAAGTGTTCTTTTTTTGACCGTCCCACTTACCGATTGGCACAGTGTACCTGCGTACCAACATGCCGAAAATTAATTGATCGCCTCTACCCGTTTGTTTGAAACGTACACTTAAACCTTACCTGTGTTCCACATTTTTTACTCGCTGACACGTTTGGTACAATTCGAGCTCGTGTTTTACTGGCGTCTCAAATGGTAAAACGTCTGATAAAACAGCACAAACTTTTGCATACGAGCCAGAGGATTATTGTTTGGCTTAAATGTTGTACGCCACAAGGCGTGAATTTTGTTCGTGTATAGAATTTTGATCTCAGCTACCGAAAAGGGCGTGTGGCCGAAGCACGTGAGTGACAAAAATAGTGAACGAGATACGTGTTTATCAATTTACCATGCAAAATTGCCTTATCGTCGGTGTTCTACAGTTACGAAATTGTTTTCAAGGGCGATCTTTACCATTAATGTGGGAAAAGGAAAAAGTAACAGAGGGGAATATGACCATGACCAAGTTTAACCAACGGGTTATTTTCCCCCGAATACGAGTAGTCATACGTATGCGCCAAGTGCGCCACAACCGGTATGCAACAGTTCCGAACTGGTTTCTCCTGGAATGTCAATGCCACCAATGAGATAACGGCGACGCGCCAGTCATAGTAGCGGTTCTTTTTCCTTCGAATTCCAGCAACGAATTGTGTACACCGATTGACCCTGACCCTGAAACCAACTTTATATTTCAAGGGCAGTCTCTTTAAAAGGTGTAACTAAGCGAAGTGAAAAACGATCGGGCTGTTGTTTAATTCTTGCTAACGGCTCATGCATGTCTTCAACAGTGGCGCACACTTGGCTATCCAGTGCATGGTACTTTTCATGAATTATCGCACGGGCAGTATGTAACCGAGCGGTAAGCTGGGCAAAGATTTAGAAAGCTTGTTTTTGTTTTAATTAGCAAAAATAATCCGGTTCATTGGATTCTTTTTTATATATACCACTAGCTGATTAACCCGATTTCATCCGGGTAGAAATAAATTCCAAACTGAAGAGTGTTGGCATTCAGTATCAGTTTTCAGTTTTACTATCCTAAATTTTGTACTGAAAATTTTAGTATTACCTTTAGTCGACGAAACCATGTAAATATACATTTTGCATTCATTACTTAAATGTGCTTCCAGCTTAGTGCAAGCATTTAACATTAATCCATTAAAGTAAGTATGAGACAAACTGTGCCTAAACCACAGTTGGACCAAAACAACAGATAATCGACGATTATTTAAGAGCACCTCTATCATTACCCCGCGATATTTACGGTGTTAGATAGCGTCTTCTTTTTAATCTGTCGCATCTGTCGTAAGGTAGCATCATATTTTTTTTAGATATTTTCTATCGTTTAGAGTATATCCTCCTTGGGTAAATGTGGCCTAACGCTACGGTTATTCCACCCAATGCGGCCCGCGTTAAAAAAAGTTTGGTGGACCCTGGTTTAGGGGATAGAAAATTATAGGCAGGAAGGAGGCATAAGAATGTTGGACATTTCGCACTTGAAAAATTGGCTTTCTTATAATTATGTTTGGTTGATTTGATTTGACCGATTTTGTATGATTGAGAATATTTATTACGTAGGAGAGATGAGATTGAGCACTCAAACTGGTACCATTCGATTTAGTGACCCCAAATTGTACAAAAATGATACCCATATTGCATTGTAACCATTGTTAAGATAGAAGGTAGGATGGGAGCCCCCCTTACCCCTTCCGCCAAATGGATGAAATATTATCACATGATGGCTACATGTCAAAATAGTATGTGGTCCAATTTTGCAAGAACCCATTCCATATTTGACGAATTATTATTATTTTTCATCATTTTAAGCGATAGGTGTTCGAAAGGGGAGCAGGGAAGGAGGGCATTCGAAAGTATAAAAATTAGCTACATTCCAGCCAAGTTTGGTACAGATAGACTTGGTAGATTTTGCGTAATGCTGTTGCATGTGATACGACTTAACGCTTTTAGTTTTGAGCTTTGCTATTGTTTTACTGAAGAGGAGGAGGCTAATATTGAACATTAAAAATAAGGCCATTCGATTTAGAGACCATAAATACTGCGAAATTAACACCCATATTGCATTTTTACCATTTTTAAGGTATGGGGTAGTATGGGAGCCCCCCTTTCCCCTTCCCCTAGTTGGATGAAATTTTAACCCATGATATGTCCCTATGTAATTAATATTTGTACCAAGTTTTGTGAAAATCCGTTCAATAATTGTTGAATTATAATTGTTTTTCATTAATTTTAGAGGTTAGGTGTTCGGGAGGGGTAGGAAGGGATGGGGATATCAACAAATGAAGTTTAGATCATTCAATCCTGGAAAATTAGCTACCTTCCTGCCAAGTTTGGTGTAAATCGGCCCGGTAGATTTTGCGTGATGCGAGCACATACATATATATATATATACAGACAACGGTGACTTTTATATAATAGATTACTGAAAGAAAATGAGGCAGTGAAAGAGGGGAATATGGCGATGACTTAGTTTTAAAAATGTTTATTTTTTCTCAAAATGTTAGCCGTCAAACGTTTGCGCCGAGTTCACCGCAGCCGGTAACCATACAGCAACCCGTATAGTTTGCTCGCAGATTACG
Source organism: Anopheles ziemanni (assembly GCF_943734765.1). Classification (NCBI taxonomy): domain Eukaryota; kingdom Metazoa; phylum Arthropoda; class Insecta; order Diptera; family Culicidae; genus Anopheles; species Anopheles ziemanni. Next base: position 1,501,661 of record NW_026689707.1, on the reverse strand, counting down.
ACTTTGCGTTTACGTTCTCTTTCTGGCACACGGAGCAGAAAGCCAGGTGCGCCAGAGTGTATCTGCTATGAAGTCGATGCTCGCACATGCTGTAACAGATGCACTATGAGGCAGTCGGAGGAAATCCGCCGAAATGAAATTGAATACGTATAAAGCTTGCCTTGAACACACTTGATCGTACGCCGTGAACTTATGTGTAACATTCTAGACCGATGTATTTGTTTCATAGTCCAATTAAAATAGAACATTACATTTATTTTTAAAGGAATACAAAGTTTTCTCACAAACTATTAACCTCATACGGTTCTACTGTGTTTGCAAATGTGCGGAGTTTCCAACGTTTCTGTTCGCACGCTCGTCCGGCTCATGCGTTGTCTCGCTCACACACGCCAGTTCTTGTGGCAAAACGCAACACAGTGTGAGAGCGAACGTTACTCTGCTGCACTCTCCTTCTCGATTATGCTGGCGCGATGCCGTAGCATGCTCTCTCTTTCGCTCGTTTAATGCCACTGGAGTCCGACCTTCAACTATCGTATTGGCTAAATCTGGGTCAATGACCGTGCGTGCCCTACTTTCGTTGCTTGAATTCGGAGAAAAAGAAACCGTTAGAATGACTTGGTTTATTACATCACCTGTTCTTTCACGGCGTCGCCGTTATGACATTGGTTATAGTTACCAAGGTTCATTCGGAGCTTTTGCACCAGCATTTTTCGCAACAAATTTTTATTTTCCCTAGACGGCTAATCGGTCGTTTGGGTCGTTGACCGATCGCGGTGTACTCTTGGCATGGCAGAATAAGGTATCTGAATGATGAATTATCGTTCGGGCTGTATACAACCGAGCGCCTTGCTAAGCACAGTTTCAGAAAGGTTGTTATTATCTCTTAAGGCATAAACTACAAAAACAAAATATAATCAGGTTTTCTGGAGTTGCCATTAGGCGCATTTGATGCGAGTACAAATAAAAACCAACCTCGCGCGTGATGATCGGCTGCATACATCATATGTTTCCAAAACTGTTTCGTTCGGGACGGGAGTAAAAATAAGTCGTACTTTTCGTTTAATTATATACCTGCCTGCCAATATTCCAATCATAAATTAATCTTTCGTTACCTGTTTCCATGAAAAGTACGCCAAAACTCTACCTGTGTGCAACATTTTGTACTTGCTGACACGATAGGTACAATACTAGCTTGTGTTTCACTGGCGTTTTAAATGATAAAACTTCTGCATGAACAGCAAACCGAGACAAAATCTGTTCGCTTTCAAGTTAAAGCAAAACTTGTAGCACATGTAACAAAATGGGCCGATGGTGAACAAGATCTAAGCGTTAACGGTCACAGCCCATCAAGTAAGACATATCTCCCATAGCTGTTAACCATTCCGTTTAAAAAATATCAAACGTGGGCGAACTTTGTAACATTTTTGGCGTAAAATATGAGTGAAATCGTGCATGAAGTGCGTGTGAAACGTGAAAAAAAACAGCAAAATAAATCACGAGGGCCAGCGATAGTGAATTCAACGAGTGCGAGTAACAAAGCAAGGAAAAATGAAGCCAAAGCTCAAATTACTTGAATACGAGCGTCTTATCGTTCAAAGTATTTTCTTTTCTTGCATTTATTTTAATTGAGTTTTATTTTCGTAGATACTTGCGCTTTATAGATACTCGCACAGGAAACGCATTTTGTGTTTTTAGTAAATTCTTTCGTTCGAGGATAGTTTTCAACAAAACACAAGTATGTTTATTGCAGCTTGACTATGTCAGCCGTTTTTTTATTATGGCTGATAGAACATTTACACGAATTTTACACGACGGCAGATTTACTAACTGCCGGGTGATGTTCATGACTATGATGATCAAATTATTCCTGCAAAAGTTTCGGGCTACCATCACCCTCAAACGAAATCCAATATGTGAGTTAAATCATGCATGTAATAAAAGTCATCATAAACATCGAGAGCCACCGATAGCGAAATAAACAATGCGAGTAACGAATCCAGCAAAAATGAAGCCTATGCATAAATAACTTGAACACGAATGTTTAATAAGTGATGTTTGTTTATTTGCATGCATTAAAAAAACTTAATGTGCTATATCTATCTTTGCATGCATTTATTTACTAAATTACATGCATTACTGAGAATTGAATAAGTTTTTTCTATTAACGAGGGTACATTAATAAAATTGTAACAATTGTAAAATTGTAAAAAAAAACATAATTTAATGAGCTATATCTACATTTGCATGCATTAATTTATTATATTGCATGCATTACTTTAAATTGAACGCGATTTTCCATTTTTTGCATGCATTAAATTAATTGAAGGCATGCATTAATTATAGTTAAATTAATTATTCATATTAAAATAGAGTGAGCGAGTGGACGCTCGACGACGACGATGAATTGTCCGGTTTTCTTCGTTTAGTTCCAAATGGCCAAACAGGGTTGCATCGTCCAGCGCCGTCGACTCCGCAATCGGCAAGTCGTGGAAATCATCGGTGCTGCATCTGGCCTGGTCTTCGTCCCCCGCTTCCGTTTTCGGTAGCACAGCCAGCATGTACCGATCCAGCTCCTCCCACTCCATCTGCATCTGAAAAGATGAACATGTATCAATATACGCCATATATTCGGTGATGTATCTAATCAGGGCGTCCTGGTGTTCTTTCTCGAATGCTGTTTTGCGGACTGTTGGCAGTCGGTGGAATCGCTTCCTTGCAGCCCGGTGACACCTCGCTGCGGTATATGGTGGTTTATGTTGGCCGTACTTTGCGACGAAGAAATCGATTGTAGTGAGCGGAACGGATTTGGGCTTTCCGTTTGCCTCGTCAAACAGCCGCTTTTCTTCCTTAGTAAGCCGGTGGTTTTCCGAACGCGATGCTTCGATGATAAAAGGCAGTTTCGCGGCAGTCTCCCGCCGAGGCTTCGACTGCTGCTGCGGATCTATTTGCTGGCTCCTTTGAGGCTTTTCTTTCGGAGCCGGCTTCTCCTTCTTCTGCTGGCTGCTGGTTGCTTTGCGGCGAGGCTTTTTACTCTCCGACAAAGGAGCCGTTCCGAGCGTTTCAACTACCAGGTTGTTGATTGTTGCAGCACCTTGTTTAATGGTCTGCGCCAGTTGCTCGTTCTGCTCATTTTTCATGGTCGCCAGCTGCTGGGTGAGGACGCTAACCTGGGTCCGGAGCTCACGGTTGTCATCTCGCAACTCCTTGAGCATCTCCCGCAGTTCAGCGATGACCGTCGCGTTCCGCGATGACTCCTCCCGCATGACGGCCAGCATGTCTGCCATCACCCCTGAGTCCTGCCCTCTGTGGGCTTCAGGTTCGGCCGATGATGCTGCCAGGTGGGCCGATGCGCCCTGTTCAACGAGACCATCTCTCTCTGGGGTAGTTCGACCCTCGTCCATCGCCATCGTGCGCCCGATTAATAATGTAGAGATCGGCGTAGCCGGCGGTGGTGATGGTGATGCCGCTGCTGACGATAGTGATGCGCTCGTTGGCTTTGGCGTTGCAATCGAGTGCTCCGAAGTCTCCTCGTCGCTGCTTTCAGTATCAATCGTTACATCGGCCGATCTTCTCTGTCTCCTATTTTCCCGAAAAACGAGCGTTCCTCTTTAGAATGCTGGCAAGAGCTCACCGAAGCCGAGCGACTCCGGAGTGCCCGATCAGAAACTCGCCCCGGCTCTTCCTCCAGCTTATCTTCGGGAGCCTCCCCTTTCGCGGTCCTTGATCTAAGAGTCCTCCTCGGGGTTTCGTCCTCCATGCTGGTGCCTAGGAGAGGAGGGGAGGACGCATGGGCGTAGGGGGGTCAGATGGGCCTAGTACGCCTGTTAACGTGAGTATCCTTGCACGAAAATCCAAAATTTAATCGTTCGACGTATTTCGAGCAGATTTTCCGAACTACGAGCACCTGCTCGATATCTTAAAAGGTTGGAAAATCCGAAATTTAATATTTTGCGAAATTTGCGAAAGCACTTGCTCGAATTTCGAATTTCGAGCACCAGCTCGAACACGTGGTTCTAATTTCCGGCTGTCAATCCGTCATAGCGGATTCGGTCGGTCCGCTTTCTCGAGTCTTCAGTTCAATCGACGGATTCGGCAAGATGGTGATCGCCGGATCTTCAGCTGTCAACTCGTTGAACCGGTTGAACCTACCTGAATCTCTAGCAGCATCGTACCTGAATCTCTAGAACAATCGTACTTTCTATTTAATTATATACCTGCGTACCAACATGCCGAAAATTAATTGATCGCCTCTACCCGTTTGTTTGAAACGTACACTTAAACCTTACCTGTGTTCCACATTTTTTACTCGCTGACACGTTTGGTACAATTCGAGCTCGTGTTTTACTTGCGTCTCAAATGGTAAAACGTCTGATAAAACAGCGCAAACTTTTGCATACGAGCCAGAGGATTATTGTTTGGCTTAAATGTTGTACGCCACAAGGCGTGAATTTTGTTCGTGTATAGAATTTTGATCTCAGCTACCGAAAAGGGCGTGTGGCCGAAGCACGTGAGTGACAAAAATAGTGAACGGGATACGTGTTTATCAATTTACCATGCAAAATTGCCTTATCGTCGGTGTTCTACAGTTACGAAATTGTTTTCAAGGGCGATCTTTACCATTAATGTGGGAAAAGGAAAAAGTAACAGAGGGGAATATGACCATGACCAAGTTTAACCAACGGGTTATTTTCCCCCGAATACGAGTAGTCATACGTATGCGCCAAGTGCGCCACAACCGGTATGCAACAGTTCCGAACTGGTTTCTCCTGGAATGTCAATGCCACCAATGAGATAACGGCGACGCGCCAGTCATAGTAGCGGTTCTTTTTCCTTCGAATTCCAGCAACGAATTGTGTACACCGATTGACCCTGACCCTGAAACCAACTTTATATTTCAAGGGCAGTCTCTTTAAAAGGTGTAACTAAGCGAAGTGAAAAACGATCGGGCTGTTGTTTAATTCTTGCTAACGGCTCATGCATGTCTTCAACAGTGGCGCACACTTGGCTATCCAGTGCATGGTACTTTTCATGAATTATCGCACGGGCAGTATGTAACCGAGCGGTAAGCTGGGCAAAGATTTAGAAAGCTTGTTTTTGTTTTAATTAGCAAAAATAATCCGGTTCATTGGATTCTTTTTTATATATACCATTACTGAAAGAAAATGAGGCAGTGAAAGAGGGGAATATGGCGATGACTTAGTTTTAAAAATGTTTATTTTTTCTCAAAATGTTAGCCGTCAAACGTTTGCGCCGAGTTCACCGCAGCCGGTAACCATACAGCAACCCGTATAGTTTGCTCGCAGATTACGACTTTGCGTTTACGTTCTCTTTCTGGCACACGGAGCAGAAAGCCAGGTGCGCCAGAGTGTATCTGCTATGAAGTCGATGCTCGCACATGCTGTAACAGATGCACTATGAGGCAGTCGGAGGAAATCCGCCGAAATGAAATTGAATACGTATAAAGCTTGCCTTGAACACACTTGATCGTACGCCGTGAACTTATGTGTAACATTCTAGACCGATGTATTTGTTTCATAGTCCAATTAAAATAGAACATTACATTTATTTTTAAAGGAATACAAAGTTTTCTCACAAACTATTAACCTCATACGGTTCTACTGTGTTTGCAAATGTGCGGAGTTTCCAACGTTTCTGTTCGCACGCTCGTCCGGCTCATGCGTTGTCTCGCTCACACACGCCAGTTCTTGTGGCAAAACGCAACACAGTGTGAGAGCGAACGTTACTCTGCTGCACTCTCCTTCTCGATTATGCTGGCGCGATGCCGTAGCATGCTCTCTCTTTCGCTCGTTTAATGCCACTGGAGTCCGACCTTCAACTATCGTATTGGCTAAATCTGGGTCAATGACCGTGCGTGCCCTACTTTCGTTGCTTGAATTCGGAGAAAAAGAAACCGTTAGAATGACTTGGTTTATTACATCACCTGTTCTTTCACGGCGTCGCCGTTATGACATTGGTTATAGTTACCAAGGTTCATTCGGAGCTTTTGCACCAGCATTTTTCGCAACAAATTTTTATTTTCCCTAGACGGCTAATCGGTCGTTTGGGTCGTTGACCGATCGCGGTGTACTCTTGGCATGGCAGAATAAGGTATCTGAATGATGAATTATCGTTCGGGCTGTATACAACCGAGCGCCTTGCTAAGCACAGTTTCAGAAAGGTTGTTATTATCTCTTAAGGCATAAACTACAAAAACAAAATATAATCAGGTTTTCTGGAGTTGCCATTAGGCGCATTTGATGCGAGTACAAATAAAAACCAACCTCGCGCGTGATGATCGGCTGCATACATCATATGTTTCCAAAACTGTTTCGTTCGGGACGGGAGTAAAAATAAGTCGTACTTTTCGTTTAATTATATACCTGCCTGCCAATATTCCAATCATAAATTAATCTTTCGTTACCTGTTTCCATGAAAAGTACGCCAAAACTCTACCTGTGTGCAACATTTTGTACTTGCTGACACGATAGGTACAATACTAGCTTGTGTTTCACTGGCGTTTTAAATGATAAAACTTCTGCATGAACAGCAAACCGAGACAAAATCTGTTCGCTTTCAAGTTAAAGCAAAACTTGTAGCACATGTAACAAAATGGGCCGATGGTGAACAAGATCTAAGCGTTAACGGTCACAGCCCATCAAGTAAGACATATCTCCCATAGCTGTTAACCATTCCGTTTAAAAAATATCAAACGTGGGCGAACTTTGTAACATTTTTGGCGTAAAATATGAGTGAAATCGTGCATGAAGTGCGTGTGAAACGTGAAAAAAAACAGCAAAATAAATCACGAGGGCCAGCGATAGTGAATTCAACGAGTGCGAGTAACAAAGCAAGGAAAAATGAAGCCAAAGCTCAAATTACTTGAATACGAGCGTCTTATCGTTCAAAGTATTTTCTTTTCTTGCATTTATTTTAATTGAGTTTTATTTTCGTAGATACTTGCGCTTTATAGATACTCGCACAGGAAACGCATTTTGTGTTTTTAGTAAATTCTTTCGTTCGAGGATAGTTTTCAACAAAACACAAGTATGTTTATTGCAGCTTGACTATGTCAGCCGTTTTTTTATTATGGCTGATAGAACATTTACACGAATTTTACACGACGGCAGATTTACTAACTGCCGGGTGATGTTCATGACTATGATGATCAAATTATTCCTGCAAAAGTTTCGGGCTACCATCACCCTCAAACGAAATCCAATATGTGAGTTAAATCATGCATGTAATAAAAGTCATCATAAACATCGAGAGCCACCGATAGCGAAATAAACAATGCGAGTAACGAATCCAGCAAAAATGAAGCCTATGCATAAATAACTTGAACACGAATGTTTAATAAGTGATGTTTGTTTATTTGCATGCATTAAAAAAACTTAATGTGCTATATCTATCTTTGCATGCATTTATTTACTAAATTACATGCATTACTGAGAATTGAATAAGTTTTTTCTATTAACGAGGGTACATTAATAAAATTGTAACAATTGTAAAATTGTAAAAAAAAACATAATTTAATGAGCTATATCTACATTTGCATGCATTAATTTATTATATTGCATGCATTACTTTAAATTGAACGCGATTTTCCATTTTTTGCATGCATTAAATTAATTGAAGGCATGCATTAATTATAGTTAAATTAATTATTCACATTAAAATAGAGTGAGCGAGTGGACGCTCGACGACGACGATGAATTGTCCGGTTTTCTTCGTTTAGTTCCAAATGGCCAAACAGGGTTGCATCGTCCAGCGCCGTCGACTCCGCAATCGGCAAGTCGTGGAAATCATCGGTGCTGCATCTGGCCTGGTCTTCGTCCCCCGCTTCCGTTTTCGGTAGCACAGCCAGCATGTACCGATCCAGCTCCTCCCACTCCGTCTGCATCTGAAAAGATGAACATGTATCAATATACGCCATATATTCGGTGATGTATCTAATCAGGGCGTCCTGGTGTTCTTTCTCGAATGCTGTTTTGCGGACTGTTGGCAGTCGGTGGAATCGCTTCCTTGCAGCCCGGTGACACCTCGCTGCGGTATATGGTGGTTTATGTTGGCCGTACTTTGCGACGAAGAAATCGATTGTAGTGAGCGGAACGGATTTGGGCTTTCTGTTTGCCTCGTCAAACAGCCGCTTTTCTTCCTTAGTAAGCCGGTGGTTTTCCGAACGCGATGCTTCGATGATAAAAGGCAGTTTCGCGGCAGTCTCCCGCCGAGGCTTCGACTGCTGCTGCGGATCTATTTGCTGGCTCCTTTGAGGCTTTTCTTTCGGAGCCGGCTTCTCCTTCTTCTGCTGGCTGCTGGTTGCTTTGCGGCGAGGCTTTTTACTCTCCGACAAAGGAGCCGTTCCGAGCGTTTCAACTACCAGGTTGTTGATTGTTGCAGCACCTTGTTTAATGGTCTGCGCCAGTTGCTCGTTCTGCTCATTTTTCATGGTCGCCAGCTGCTGGGTGAGGACGCTAACCTGGGTCCGGAGCTCACGGTTGTCATCTCGCAACTCCTTGAGCATCTCCCGCAGTTCAGCGATGACCGTCGCGTTCCGCGATGACTCCTCCCGCATGACGGCCAGCATGTCTGCCATCACCCCTGAGTCCTGCCCTCTGTGGGCTTCAGGTTCGGCCGATGATGCTGCCAGGTGGGCCGATGCGCCCTGTTCAACGAGACCATCTCTCTCTGGGGTAGTTCGACCCTCGTCCATCGCCATCGTGCGCCCGATTAATAATGTAGAGATCGGCGTAGCCGGCGGTGGTGATGGTGATGCCGCTGCTGACGATAGTGATGCGCTCGTTGGCTTTGGCGTTGCAATCGAGTGCTCCGAAGTCTCCTCGTCGCTGCTTTCAGTATCAATCGTTACATCGGCCGATCTTCTCTGTCTCCTATTTTCCCGAAAAACGAGCGTTCCTCTTTAGAATGCTGGCAAGAGCTCACCGAAGCCGAGCGACTCCGGAGTGCCCGATCAGAAACTCGCCCCGGCTCTTCCTCCAGCTTATCTTCGGGAGCCTCCCCTTTCGCGGTCCTTGATCTAAGAGTCCTCCTCGGGGTTTCGTCCTCCATGCTGGTGCCTAGTAGAGGAGGGGAGGACGCATGGGCGTAGGGGGGTCAGATGGGCCTAGTACGCCTGTTAACGTGAGTATCCTTGCACGAAAATCCAAAATTTAATCGTTCGACGTATTTCGAGCAGATTTTCCGAACTACGAGCACCTGCTCGATATCTTAAAAGGTTGGAAAATCCGAAATTTAATATTTTGCGAAATTTGCGAAAGCACTTGCTCGAATTTCGAATTTCGAGCACCAGCTCGAACACGTGGTTCTAATTTCCGGCTGTCAATCCGTCATAGCGGATTCGGTCGGTCCGCTTTCTCGAGTCTTCAGTTCAATCGACGGATTCGGCAAGATGGTGATCGCCGGATCTTCAGCTGTCAACTCGTTGAACCGGTTGAACCTACCTGAATCTCTAGCAGCATCGTACCTGAATCTCTAGAACAATCGTACTTTCTATTTAATTATATACCTGCGTACCAACATGCCGAAAATTAATTGATCGCCTCTACCCGTTTGTTTGAAACGTACACTTAAACCTTACCTGTGTTCCACATTTTTTACTCGCTGACACGTTTGGTACAATTCGAGCTCGTGTTTTACTTGCGTCTCAAATGGTAAAACGTCTGATAAAACAGCGCAAACTTTTGCATACGAGCCAGAGGATTATTGTTTGGCTTAAATGTTGTACGCCACAAGGCGTGAATTTTGTTCGTGTATAGAATTTTGATCTCAGCTACCGAAAAGGGCGTGTGGCCGAAGCACGTGAGTGACAAAAATAGTGAACGGGATACGTGTTTATCAATTTACCATGCAAAATTGCCTTATCGTCGGTGTTCTACAGTTACGAAATTGTTTTCAAGGGCGATCTTTACCATTAATGTGGGAAAAGGAAAAAGTAACAGAGGGGAATATGACCATGACCAAGTTTAACCAACGGGTTATTTTCCCCCGAATACGAGTAGTCATACGTATGCGCCAAGTGCGCCACAACCGGTATGCAACAGTTCCGAACTGGTTTCTCCTGGAATGTCAATGCCACCAATGAGATAACGGCGACGCGCCAGTCATAGTAGCGGTTCTTTTTCCTTCGAATTCCAGCAACGAATTGTGTACACCGATTGACCCTGACCCTGAAACCAACTTTATATTTCAAGGGCAGTCTCTTTAAAAGGTGTAACTAAGCGAAGTGAAAAACGATCGGGCTGTTGTTTAATTCTTGCTAACGGCTCATGCATGTGTGGGGTTACCTTTCTCTTTTAGTCTCACAATTTCTTTATTCTTTCTTTATGCAGTGCACACGTCGAAGTCTATGAGTCGAATGTCCGAGCTCAATTGCTCGTTACGTTTTGGGGCGCGAAGTTGGCGTTTAGTGATGAGCGATAGATGTAGGGATTCGACTCCTTCAAATCCGACTCCCAATCCGTCATATGTCATCTGTCAGTCATTTCGGACAGACCATTTTTCCGCTCGCTGCTCATTATCGCCACAGTACTCCCCCTCTAGATGGGAGTTACCGATAACGCGTTGGGATGAAAACTCGACGTTGGGATCGTGTAACTCCGGTCGAGAAATCTGTAGAAGGTGGCGATAAGTTGCGCTGCGACTGGTCCGTCGTCGCCGCTGGTTTCGCGCAACCGGGGGTTGTCGTCGGAGATGTTCCGTTTGCCAAGTTGGCTGAGGCTCTGGATGGAGTAGCTGGTGTTCCAGTACCTGTTGCTGGCGGTTCCTCTGAGGTTGTTGCGGGGCGATAACACGGTTTGAGGCGGTCAATGGAAACGGTGGAGGTTTTACCATTGATCGACACGAGGAATGTTTTTTCGCCGCGCTTGATGACCAAATAGGGACCTTGATATGGCGGTGTTAAAGCAGGTCGTATGGTGTCGTTCCGTATAAAAACATGGGTACATGTCTTCAGGTCAGAATGAACGAACGTGTTTGTACCGGAGTGCCATGCTGTGGATGGTGCTTGTAGATGGGCCATGGCTTCTGTGAAGGATCGAGCGAAGTCTGATGTCTCCGGGGGTGTCGTCTGTGGTGGACAATTAAAAAACTGTGCCGGTATTTTTAACGTCGTCCCGTACACTAGTTCCGCCGGGGATGCCTGTAGGTCCTCTTTCGCCGTTGTCCGTAGGCCCAAAAGGATGATAGGCAGGTGCTCGGCCCAATGTATGCTGCCTTTGGCGCAGATGGCTGCCTTCAGTGTCCGGTGCCACCGCTCGATGAGGCCGTTCGCCTGTGGATGGTATGCAGTGGTTCTGAGGTGTTTGATTCCCAGTGCTTTGGTCAGTTCGGCAAACAATGTTGATTCGAACTGCCTCCCTTGGTCCGTCGTGATGTAGGCTGGCACTCCGAAACGGGCTATCCAACCGCTCAGTAATGCTGAGGCTACTGTCGACGCGGTGATGTCAGGGATCGGGAACGCCTCTGGCCAGCGCGTAAATCGGTCGATGACCGTAAGGCAATAACGGTTGCCGTTGCTCACCGGGAACGGGCCAACAATGTCCATGTTGATGTGGGCGAAGCGGTTCTCCGGTGGGGTGTAACGCTGTAGCGGGCTCTTCGTGTGCCGCTGCACTTTGCTGGCTTGGCACTGGAGGCAGTTTCGAACGAACTTTGCACAGTCCTGGCGGATGTTTAACCAAACAAATCGTTCCGTGGTCAACCTCGTTGTCGCCTTTACGCCGGGGTGGCTCATACTGTGTATGGAGTGTAGCAAAGGTTGCCGGAACCGTTTGGTGACGTATGGTCGAACAATACCAGTCGGACAATCGCAGAACAGCTTGCGTGTGCTGCCGGGTATTGCGATTTCTTGTAAGACTAGGTCCGTTCGAGTCTTCCCGCTGATAATGTCTGCCAGCTCCGGATCTTGTGTCTGGTCCTCGGCCAACTCCTCAAAGTCTATGCTGGTCGCAGACTGGATGGATCCTATCCTAGACAGGAGGTCGGCCGTCACGTTGTCCTGTCCCTTCACATGCCGTATGTCGGACGTAAACTGCGCGAGAAAATCCAGTTGGCGCGCCTGCCTAGGCGAGGCCTTGTCCAACGCCTGCTGGAACGCGTATACTAGTGGCTTGTGGTCGGTTACGATGTGAAAACTTCGCCCTTCTAGGAGATGACGGAAGTGGCGGACAGCGAGGAACATGGCGGTCAACTCACGATCGTAAGTTGAATACTTTCGTTGGGCCGGTTTGAACTTCTTTGAGAAGAATCCTATTGGCTGTAGTTCCCCATCCACTATCTGGTGTAACGCTGCTCCAGCGGCTAGGTCCGACGCGTCCGTCCATAGCGACAACTCTGCATCCCGATCGGGGTGTGCCAACAAGGTCGCCGTTGCCAACTTTTGTTTAGTTTCGTCGAACGCTTCAATGGCCTTGGGTGTCCAGATAAGAGGTGTTTTATCTTTCTTTTTGTTGGAACACGCCATGTCCAGGAGAAGGATCTGCTGCTCTACCGCTCGTGGAATAAAGCGCCGATAAAAGTTGAGCATGGCCAGGTATCGTTTTAGGTCCATTATCGTCGTTGGCCTGGGATAGTTGGATATCGCCTCAACTTTTTCGGGAAGCGGCCGTATTCCATCCGCGTTGACCTTGTGTCCCAAGAAAGTGATCTCCTGCTGTGCAAACACGCACTTCGCCGGGTTGATGGTCAGTTGCTGCTCGGTTAGCCGGTTGAACAGGGTCCGCAGGTGGTCACGATGTTCGTCCAGCGTCGTCGATGCCACGATGATGTCGTCAACGTAGGGGAACACAAATTCCAAACCTCGGAGAGCCCCGTGTATAATCCTTTGGAAGGTTTGAGCTGCATTCCGCAGACCGAACGGCATCGTCACGAATTCGAATAAACCAAAAGGCGTGGTGATTGCAGTCTTTCCCCGGCGGCAAAATCAGCATGCTTTCTCGTTCTGTCGGTATCAATTGTCAATTGGACAGAACGAGAAAGCATGCTGATTTTGCCACTAGGGTTTGGTATATCGTCTGGGTGAAGGGGTATCTGGTGATACGCCTTCTGTAGATCCACCTTCGAAAACACTGCTTTACCCCTCAGCTGAATGGTAAAATCCTGTAGATAAGGCAGTGGGTATCTATCGGGAGTCGTCCTCGCGTTAAGCGCTCGGTAATCGCCGCATGGACGCCAAGTCCCGTCAGCCTTTTTTCCTTATGTAGGGGGCTTGCCCAGCTGCTGTTAGAGGGGCGGCAAACTCCTAACCGCATCAGTGCCTCGAATTCAGCTTTCGCCGCTGCGTACTTGTCCGGTGCAAGGCGTCGGGTTCGGGCACATACTGGGGATCCGGTGGTCTCGATGCGGTGTGTGATGTTGGACGGTCGTACCGTGCCGACTGGTTGCAAGGTTGTGATGTGTGGAAATTCCAGCAAAAGATCTGCCATCAGTGATGTCGAATCGAAGACCTTTACGGAAACTTCGCGTGCGTTTGCTGCTATGCCCTTTACCCGCAGGTTTGTGATTTTGTTAACCAGGCATCGTTGTTTCAGATCTACCATCAAATCGTAGTGGCTTAGAAAGTCGGCTCCGATGATGGCAGAGTTTACGTCCGCTATAACGAAGTTCCATAGGAACGCGCGACGCAAACTCAGGTCAAGCGTATGGAGCGACTGACCAAAAACAGTGATGGGAGTGCCGTTGGCTGCGTAAAGGCGCATGGTTGACTCTTTTACAGTATTGTGGGCTTTTGCCCTCGGGATTACGGAGACGTCGGCTCCCGTGTCTATAAGGAAAGGCTGTTGCGTTCGGCGGTCTACTACGATGAGCCGGTTGCTCTCCGGTGCAACAGAGCCTACCTGGTTTTGGACGTCTCCGGCGTGGCCTCACAACGACGCCTGAGCTATGTCATGGTTTGCGCCCGATGTCGGTGCTGTGAAGCGGCACGGTGGGCGGCAGGTCCGTGCGGCGGTCCCGAACTTCCGGTGGTAGTAGCATATTTGGTCGGTCGTTGGCGGGGCTCTAGCCGGTGTTCGTTCCCGTTGTCGCGAACCGCTGTGGTTTTTCCGTCCGCGTTGCATGTCACGCCTGAGGTGTTGCAGTTGCTGCCTAAGGTCGTCTATCTCGCGTTCCATCCAACCAGGTGCATCGGAAACAGGGCGACGTTGTTCCGATTGTCGTGGTTCGCTCGGCGTGCGCATCTCGGATACACCATAAAACGTGTCGTTGCGCTGCGGGGCGGCCAAGCAGTCCATTACGGCGTCCGCTACGCGGGCCTTGTCGGTGGTGTTTCCGCTTGCTGCGATGGTCGCCGATTGCACGTGGGGGCCGGCAGTCGACCGATCCAAAGGTCGAACAGCATCTGCTCTGACAACGCGTTGTTGGCTGTGCGTCGCATTTCCGCAAGCAACTGTGTTGGCTTGCGGTCGCCGAGCTCCATCGTCGCTAGCAAGCGGTGTAGTCGGGATCGCTGGGACTCCTCGAAGTGTCCGATTAGGGTCCGTTTTGCAAATGCATACCGGTCAGTTTTGGGAGGGTCCTCCAGTAACGAACGCACCTCTGCCACCACGTTAGTTGGGATTTGCGCCATCACAATGTGGAAACGCTTGTTGTCCATGCGGGGAAGAATGCCGGTCGCCGCAAACCAGTGCTCTAATGCCCAGAAAAATGAATTGAGGTCTTTTACGTCCATCTGTGGCGGAGGTAAGCGCAGCTGGTGCATTGCTTCCACGTGGGCGCTCGTATCTGGTCCGGGACCAGGGTTGCCTTCCAGGAGCGTGGGGTCCATTTCCTCGGAACCCGTGTCTGTGACCGGGGGCGTTGGTGGGACGACGTTTTCTCGCGTCGGACTTCGTTGCATGCTGTACCTGTAGTGCGATTGTTTGTTCTTTTGAAGTCAAGTGCGTCGTACGGCTTTTCGTTTGTCCGTAGTTCGAACAAATTCGCGGTAAAAACGTGGGCTCGATCGTAAGTGCGCACTTTCGATGCGGCGCAAGCTCAGCAGTTCTAGGTATTGCGCTCCGACGGCGTGGAGTGATTCGCGGAAACAAGCTGATCGAACGCTTCGTCGCGGGGTCCGTGTGGGGGCGGAATTCTAAAACGCGTTTTCGGTTCGCACTTTTTACGGAATTTTCACTGCACTATATACCGCGCACCTTTTTTCAAAAGTTTTTTTTTTTTTTTAATAGTTTTTCACTGCGTACGCGATGCGAACGTATTGGCACTACAAGTTAGGTCGTGAGAACAATGTTCAATCACGTCGGGGTCACCATTTTGTGGAGTTACCTTTGGTTTTTAGTCCCACAATTTCGTTATTCTTCCTTTATGCAGTGCACACGTCGAAGTCTATGAGTCGAATGTCCGAGCTCAATTGCTCGTTACGTTTTGGGGCGCGAAGTTGGCGTTTAGTGATGAGCGATAGATGTAGGGATTCGACTCCTTCAAATCCGACTCCCAATCCGTCATATGTCATCTGTCAGTCATTTCGGACAGACCATTTTTCCGCTCGCTGCTCATTATCACCACACATGTCTTCAACAGTGGCGCACACTTGGCTATCCAGTGCATGGTACTTTTCATGAATTATCGCACGGGCAGTATGTAACCGAGCGGTAAGCTGGGCAAAGATTTAGAAAGCTTGTTTTTGTTTTAATTAGCAAAAATAATCCGGTTCATTGGATTCTTTTTTATATATACCATTACTGAAAGAAAATGAGGCAGTGAAAGAGGGGAATATGGCGATGAATTAGTTTTAAAAATGTTTATTTTTTCTCAAAATGTTAGCCGTCAAACGTTTGCGCCGAGTTCACCGCAGCCGGTAACCATACAGCAACCCGTATAGTTTGCTCGCAGATTACGAATTGCGTTTACGTTCTCTTTCTGGCACACGGAGCAGAAAGCCAGGTGCGCCAGAGTGTATCTGCTATGAAGTCGATGCTCGCACATGCTGTAACAGATGCACTATGAGACAGCCATTAGGCGCATTTGATGCTAGTACAAATAAAAACCAACCTCGCGCGTGATGATCGGCTGCATACATCATATGTTTCCAAAACTGTTTCGTTCGGGACGGGAGTAAAAATAAGTCGTACTTTTCGTTTAATTATATACCTGCCTGCCAATATTCCAATCATAAATTAATCTTTCGTTACCTGTTTCCATGAAAAGTACGCCAAAACTCTACCTGTGTGCAACATTTTGTACTTGCTGACACGATAGGTACAATACTAGCTTGTGTTTCACTGGCGTTTTAAATGATAAAACTTCTGCATGAACAGCAAACCGAGACAAAATCTGTTCGCTTTCAAGTTAAAGCAAAACTTGTAGCACATGTAACAAAATGGGCCGATGGTGAACAAGATCTAAGCGTTAACGGTCACAGCCCATCAAGTAAGACATATCTCCCATAGCTGTTAACCATTCCGTTTAAAAAATATCAAACGTGGGCGAACTTTGTAACATTTTTGGCGTAAAATATGAGTGAAATCGTGCATGAAGTGCGTGTGAAACGTGAAATAAAACAGCAAAATAAATCACGAGGGCCAGCGATAGTGAATTCAACGAGTGCGAGTAACAAAGCAAGGAAAAATGAAGCCAAAGCTCAAATTACTTGAATACGAGCGTCTTATCGTTCAAAGTATTTTCTTTCCTTGCATTTATTTTAATTGAGTTTTATTTTCGTAGATACTTGCGCTTTATAGATACTCGCACAGGAAACGCATTTTGTGTTTTTAGTAAATTCTTTCGTTCGAGGATAGTTTTCAACAAAACACAAGTATGTTTATTGCAGCTTGACTATGTCAGCCGTTTTTTTATTATGGCTGATAGAACATTTACACGAATTTTACACGACGGCAGATTTACTAACTGCCGGGTGATGTTCATGACTATGATGATCAAATTATTCCTGCAAAAGTTTCGGGCTACCATCACCCTCAAACGAAATCCAATATGTGAGTTAAATCATGCATGTAATAAAAGTCATCATAAACATCGAGAGCCACCGATAGCGAAATAAACAATGCGAGTAACGAATCCAGCAAAAATGAAGCCTATGCATAAATAACTTGAACACGAATGTTTAATAAGTGATGTTTGTTTATTTGCATGCATTAAAAACACTTAATGTGCTATATCTATCTTTGCATGCATTTATTTACTAAATTACATGCATTACTGAGAATTGAATAAGTTTTTCTATTAACGAGGGTACATTAATAAAATTGTAACAATTGTAAAATTGTAAAAAAAAACATAATTTAATGAGCTACATCTACATTTGCATGCATTAATTTATTATATTGCATGCATTACTTTAAATTGAACGCGATTTTCCATTTTTTGCATGCATTAAATTAATTGAAGGCATGCATTAATTATAGTTAAATTAATTATTCATATTAAAATAGAGTGAGCGAGTGGACGCTCGACGACGACGATGAATTGTCCGGTTTTCTTCGTTTAGCACGCCTGTTGCGTTGATCCAAATGGCCAAAAAGGGTTGCATCGTCCAGCGCCGTCGACTCCGCAATCGGCAAGTCGTGGAAATCATCGGTGCTGCATCTGGCCTGGTCTTCGTCCCCCGCTTCCGTTTTCGGTAGCACAGCCAGCATGTACCGATCCAGCTCCTCCCACTCCGTCTGCATCTGAAAAGATGAACATGTATCAATATACGCCATATATTCGGTGATGTATCTAATCAGGGCGTCCTGGTGTTCTTTCTCGAATGCTGTTTTGCGGACTGTTGGCAGTCGGTGGAATCGCTTCCTTGCAGCCCGGTGACACCTCGCTGCGGTATATGGTGGTTTATGTTGGCCGTACTTTGCGACGAAGAAATCGATTGTAGTGAGCGGAACGGATTTGGGCTTTCCGTTTGCCTCGTCAAACAGCCGCTTTTCTTCCTTAGTAAGCCGGTGGTTTTCCGAACGCGATGCTTCGATGATAAAAGGCAGTTTCGCGGCAGTCTCCCGCCGAGGCTTCGACTGCTGCTGCGGATCTATTTGCTGGCTCCTTTGAGGCTTTTCTTTCGGAGCCGGCTTCTCCTTCTTCTGCTGGCTGCTGGTTGCTTTGCGGCGAGGCTTTTTACTCTCCGACAAAGGAGCCGTTCCGAGCGTTTCAACTACCAGGTTGTTGATTGTTGCAGCACCTTGTTTAATGGTCTGCGCCAGTTGCTCGTTCTGCTCATTTTTCATGGTCGCCAGCTGCTGGGTGAGGACGCTAACCTGGGTCCGGAGCTCACGGTTGTCATCTCGCAACTCCTTGAGCATCTCCCGCAGTTCAGCGATGACCGTCGCGTTCCGCGATGACTCCTCCCGCATGACGGCCAGCATGTCTGCCATCACCCCTGAATCCTGCCCTCTGTGGGCTTCAGGTTCGGCCGATGATGCTGCCAGGTGGGCCGATGCGCCCTGTTCAACGAGACCATCTCTCTCTGGGGTAGTTCGACCCTCGTCCATCGTCATCGTGCGCCCGATTACTAATGTAGAGATCGGCGTAGCCGGCGGTGGTGATGGTGATGCCGCTGCTGACGATAGTGATGCGCTCGTTGGCTTTGGCGTTGCAATCGAATGCTCCGAAGTCTCCTCGTCGCTGCTTTCAGTATCAATCGTTACATCGGCCGATCGATTGTTGACTGAGTTCCCCGACGGGGAGGCCGATACCGGGTCCAGTGGCAGTGGTCCCAAGAGCACCCCAAGTCTGTCTCCTATTTTCCCGAAAAACGAGCGTTCCTCTTTAGAATGCTGGCAAGAGCTCACCGAAGCCGAGCGACTCCGGAGTACCCGATCAGGAACTCGCCCCGGCTCTTCCTCCAGCTTATCTTCGGGAGCCTCCCCTTTCGCGGTCCTTGATCTAACAGTCCTCCTCGGGGTTTCGTCCTCCATGCTAGTGCCTAGGAGAGGAGGGGAGGACGCATGGGCGTAGGGGGGTCAGATGGGCCTAGTACGCCTGTTAACGTGAGTATCCTTGCACGAAAATCCAAAATTTTAATCGTTCGCCGTATTTCGAGCAGATTTTCCGAACTACGAGCACCTGCTCGATATCTAAAAAGGTTGGAAAATCCGAAATTTAATATTTTGCGAAATTTGCGAAAGCACTTGCTCGAATTTCGAATTTCGAGCACCAGCTCGAACACGTGGTTCTAATTTCCGGCTGTCAATCCGTCATAGCGGATTCGGTCGGTCCGCTTTCTCGAGTCTTCAGTTCAATCGACGGATTCGGCAAGATGGTGATCGCCGGATCTTCAGCTGTCAACTCGTTGAACCGGTTGAACCTACCTGAATCTCTAGCAGCATCGTACCTGAATCTCTAGAACAATCGTACTTTCTATTTAATTATATACCTGCGTACCAACATGCCGAAAATTAATTGATCGCCTCTACCCGTTTGTTTGAAACGTACACTTAAACCTTACCTGTGCTCCACATTTTTTACTCGCTGACACGTTTGGTACAATTCGAGCTCGTGTTTTACTGGCGTCTCAAATGGTAAAACGTCTGATAAAACAGCACAAACTTTTGCATACGAGCCAGAGGATTATTGTTTGGCTTAAATGTTGTACGCCACAAGGCGTGAATTTTGTTCGTGTATAGAATTTTGATCTCAGCTACCGAAAAGGGCGTGTGGCCGAAGCACGTGAGTGACAAAAATAGTGAACGAGATACGTGTTTATCAATTTACCATGCAAAATTGCCTTATCGTCGGTGTTCTACAGTTACGAAATTGTTTTCAAGGGCGATCTTTACCATTAATGTGGGAAAAGGAAAAAGTAACAGAGGGGAATATGACCATGACCAAGTTTAACCAACGGGTTATTTTCCCCCGAATACGAGTAGTCATACGTATGCGCCAAGTGCGCCACAACCGGTATGCAACAGTTCCGAACTGAGCTATGTCATGGTTTGCGCCCGATGTCGGTGCTGTGAAGCGGCACGGTGGGCGGCAGGTCCGTGCGGCGGTCCCGAACTTCCGGTGGTAGTAGCATATTTGGTCGGTCGTTGGCGGGGCTCTAGCCGGTGTTCGTTCCCGTTGTCGCGAACCGCTGTGGTTTTTCCGTCCGCGTTGCATGTCACGCCTGAGGTGTTGCAGTTGCTGCCTAAGGTCGTCTATCTCGCGTTCCATCCAACCAGGTGCATCGGAAACAGGGCGACGTTGTTCCGATTGTCGTGGTGCGCTCGGCGTGCGCATCTCGGATACACCATAAAACGTGTCGTTGCGCTGCGGGGCGGCCAAGCAGTCCATTACGGCGTCCGCTACGCGGGCCTTGTCGGTGGTGTTTCCGCTTGCTGCGATGGTCGCCGATTGCACGTGGGGGCCGGCAGTCGACCGATCCAAAGGTCGAACAGCATCTGCTCTGACAACGCGTTGTTGGCTGTGCGTCGCATTTCCGCAAGCAACTG
The DNA here is from genome assembly GCF_943734765.1 of Anopheles ziemanni. NCBI lineage: Eukaryota > Metazoa > Arthropoda > Insecta > Diptera > Culicidae > Anopheles > Anopheles ziemanni. The sequence continues at coordinate 1,481,274 of NW_026689707.1, read as the reverse complement.
TGTTGGCTTGCGGTCGCCGAGCTCCATCGTCGCTAGCAAGCGGTGTAGTCGGGATCGCTGGGACTCCTCGAAGTGTCCGATTAGGGTCCGTTTTGCAAATGCATACCGGTCAGTTTTGGGAGGGTCCTCCAGTAACGAACGCACCTCTGCCACCACGTTAGTTGGGATTTGCGCCATCACAATGTGGAAACGCTTGTTGTCCATGCGGGGAAGAATGCCGGTCGCCGCAAACCAGTGCTCTAATGCCCAGAAAAATGAATTGAGGTCTTTTACGTCCATCTGTGGCGGAGGTAAGCGCAGCTGGTGCATTGCTTCCACGTGGGCGCTCGTATCTGGTCCGGGACCAGGGTTGCCTTCCAGGAGCGTGGGGTCCATTTCCTCGGAACCCGTGTCTGTGACCGGGGGCGTTGGTGGGACGACGTTTTCTCGCGTCGGACTTCGTTGCATGCTGTACCTGTAGTGCGATTGTTTGTTCTTTTGAAGTCAAGTGCGTCGTACGGCTTTTCGTTTGTCCGTAGTTCGAACAAATTCGCGGTAAAAACGTGGGCTCGATCGTAAGTGCGCACTTTCGATGCGGCGCAAGCTCAGCAGTTCTAGGTATTGCGCTCCGACGGCGTGGAGTGATTCGCGGAAACAAGCTGATCGAACGCTTCGTCGCGGGGTCCGTGTGGGGGCGGAATTCTAAAACGCGTTTTCGGTTCGCACTTTTTACGGAATTTTCACTGCACTATATACCGCGCACCTTTTTTCAAAAGTTTTTTTTTTTTTTTAATAGTTTTTCACTGCGTACGCGATGCGAACGTATTGGCACTACAAGTTAGGTCGTGAGAACAATGTTCAATCACGTCGGGGTCACCATTTTGTGGAGTTACCTTTGGTTTTTAGTCCCACAATTTCGTTATTCTTCCTTTATGCAGTGCACACGTCGAAGTCTATGAGTCGAATGTCCGAGCTCAATTGCTCGTTACGTTTTGGGGCGCGAAGTTGGCGTTTAGTGATGAGCGATAGATGTAGGGATTCGACTCCTTCAAATCCGACTCCCAATCCGTCATATGTCATCTGTCAGTCATTTCGGACAGACCATTTTTCCGCTCGCTGCTCATTATCACCACACATGTCTTCAACAGTGGCGCACACTTGGCTATCCAGTGCATGGTACTTTTCATGAATTATCGCACGGGCAGTATGTAACCGAGCGGTAAGCTGGGCAAAGATTTAGAAAGCTTGTTTTTGTTTTAATTAGCAAAAATAATCCGGTTCATTGGATTCTTTTTTATATATACCATTACTGAAAGAAAATGAGGCAGTGAAAGAGGGGAATATGGCGATGAATTAGTTTTAAAAATGTTTATTTTTTGTCAAAATGTTAGCCGTCAAACGTTTGCGCCGAGTTCACCGCAGCCGGTAACCATACAGCAACCCGTATAGTTTGCTCGCAGATTACGAATTGCGTTTACGTTCTCTTTCTGGCACACGGAGCAGAAAGCCAGGTGCGCCAGAGTGTATCTGCTATGAAGTCGATGCTCGCACATGCTGTAACAGATGCACTATGAGACAGCCATTAGGCGCATTTGATGCTAGTACAAATAAAAACCAACCTCGCGCGTGATGATCGGCTGCATACATCATATGTTTCCAAAACTGTTTCGTTCGGGACGGGAGTAAAAATAAGTCGTACTTTTCGTTTAATTATATACCTGCCTGCCAATATTCCAATCATAAATTAATCTTTCGTTACCTGTTTCCATGAAAAGTACGCCAAAACTCTACCTGTGTGCAACATTTTGTACTTGCTGACACGATAGGTACAATACTAGCTTGTGTTTCACTGGCGTTTTAAATGATAAAACTTCTGCATGAACAGCAAACCGAGACAAAATCTGTTCGCTTTCAAGTTAAAGCAAAACTTGTAGCACATGTAACAAAATGGGCCGATGGTGAACAAGATCTAAGCGTTAACGGTCACAGCCCATCAAGTAAGACATATCTCCCATAGCTGTTAACCATTCCGTTTAAAAAATATCAAACGTGGGCGAACTTTGTAACATTTTTGGCGTAAAATATGAGTGAAATCGTGCATGAAGTGCGTGTGAAACGTGAAATAAAACAGCAAAATAAATCACGAGGGCCAGCGATAGTGAATTCAACGAGTGCGAGTAACAAAGCAAGGAAAAATGAAGCCAAAGCTCAAATTACTTGAATACGAGCGTCTTATCGTTCAAAGTATTTTCTTTCCTTGCATTTATTTTAATTGAGTTTTATTTTCGTAGATACTTGCGCTTTATAGATACTCGCACAGGAAACGCATTTTGTGTTTTTAGTAAATTCTTTCGTTCGAGGATAGTTTTCAACAAAACACAAGTATGTTTATTGCAGCTTGACTATGTCAGCCGTTTTTTTATTATGGCTGATAGAACATTTACACGAATTTTACACGACGGCAGATTTACTAACTGCCGGGTGATGTTCATGACTATGATGATCAAATTATTCCTGCAAAAGTTTCGGGCTACCATCACCCTCAAACGAAATCCAATATGTGAGTTAAATCATGCATGTAATAAAAGTCATCATAAACATCGAGAGCCACCGATAGCGAAATAAACAATGCGAGTAACGAATCCAGCAAAAATGAAGCCTATGCATAAATAACTTGAACACGAATGTTTAATAAGTGATGTTTGTTTATTTGCATGCATTAAAAACACTTAATGTGCTATATCTATCTTTGCATGCATTTATTTACTAAATTACATGCATTACTGAGAATTGAATAAGTTTTTCTATTAACGAGGGTACATTAATAAAATTGTAACAATTGTAAAATTGTAAAAAAAAACATAATTTAATGAGCTACATCTACATTTGCATGCATTAATTTATTATATTGCATGCATTACTTTAAATTGAACGCGATTTTCCATTTTTTGCATGCATTAAATTAATTGAAGGCATGCATTAATTATAGTTAAATTAATTATTCATATTAAAATAGAGTGAGCGAGTGGACGCTCGACGACGACGATGAATTGTCCGGTTTTCTTCGTTTAGCACGCCTGTTGCGTTGATCCAAATGGCCAAAAAGGGTTGCATCGTCCAGCGCCGTCGACTCCGCAATCGGCAAGTCGTGGAAATCATCGGTGCTGCATCTGGCCTGGTCTTCGTCCCCCGCTTCCGTTTTCGGTAGCACAGCCAGCATGTACCGATCCAGCTCCTCCCACTCCGTCTGCATCTGAAAAGATGAACATGTATCAATATACGCCATATATTCGGTGATGTATCTAATCAGGGCGTCCTGGTGTTCTTTCTCGAATGCTGTTTTGCGGACTGTTGGCAGTCGGTGGAATCGCTTCCTTGCAGCCCGGTGACACCTCGCTGCGGTATATGGTGGTTTATGTTGGCCGTACTTTGCGACGAAGAAATCGATTGTAGTGAGCGGAACGGATTTGGGCTTTCCGTTTGCCTCGTCAAACAGCCGCTTTTCTTCCTTAGTAAGCCGGTGGTTTTCCGAACGCGATGCTTCGATGATAAAAGGCAGTTTCGCGGCAGTCTCCCGCCGAGGCTTCGACTGCTGCTGCGGATCTATTTGCTGGCTCCTTTGAGGCTTTTCTTTCGGAGCCGGCTTCTCCTTCTTCTGCTGGCTGCTGGTTGCTTTGCGGCGAGGCTTTTTACTCTCCGACAAAGGAGCCGTTCCGAGCGTTTCAACTACCAGGTTGTTGATTGTTGCAGCACCTTGTTTAATGGTCTGCGCCAGTTGCTCGTTCTGCTCATTTTTCATGGTCGCCAGCTGCTGGGTGAGGACGCTAACCTGGGTCCGGAGCTCACGGTTGTCATCTCGCAACTCCTTGAGCATCTCCCGCAGTTCAGCGATGACCGTCGCGTTCCGCGATGACTCCTCCCGCATGACGGCCAGCATGTCTGCCATCACCCCTGAATCCTGCCCTCTGTGGGCTTCAGGTTCGGCCGATGATGCTGCCAGGTGGGCCGATGCGCCCTGTTCAACGAGACCATCTCTCTCTGGGGTAGTTCGACCCTCGTCCATCGTCATCGTGCGCCCGATTACTAATGTAGAGATCGGCGTAGCCGGCGGTGGTGATGGTGATGCCGCTGCTGACGATAGTGATGCGCTCGTTGGCTTTGGCGTTGCAATCGAATGCTCCGAAGTCTCCTCGTCGCTGCTTTCAGTATCAATCGTTACATCGGCCGATCGATTGTTGACTGAGTTCCCCGACGGGGAGGCCGATACCGGGTCCAGTGGCAGTGGTCCCAAGAGCACCCCAAGTCTGTCTCCTATTTTCCCGAAAAACGAGCGTTCCTCTTTAGAATGCTGGCAAGAGCTCACCGAAGCCGAGCGACTCCGGAGTACCCGATCAGGAACTCGCCCCGGCTCTTCCTCCAGCTTATCTTCGGGAGCCTCCCCTTTCGCGGTCCTTGATCTAACAGTCCTCCTCGGGGTTTCGTCCTCCATGCTAGTGCCTAGGAGAGGAGGGGAGGACGCATGGGCGTAGGGGGGTCAGATGGGCCTAGTACGCCTGTTAACGTGAGTATCCTTGCACGAAAATCCAAAATTTTAATCGTTCGCCGTATTTCGAGCAGATTTTCCGAACTACGAGCACCTGCTCGATATCTAAAAAGGTTGGAAAATCCGAAATTTAATATTTTGCGAAATTTGCGAAAGCACTTGCTCGAATTTCGAATTTCGAGCACCAGCTCGAACACGTGGTTCTAATTTCCGGCTGTCAATCCGTCATAGCGGATTCGGTCGGTCCGCTTTCTCGAGTCTTCAGTTCAATCGACGGATTCGGCAAGATGGTGATCGCCGGATCTTCAGCTGTCAACTCGTTGAACCGGTTGAACCTACCTGAATCTCTAGCAGCATCGTACCTGAATCTCTAGAACAATCGTACTTTCTATTTAATTATATACCTGCGTACCAACATGCCGAAAATTAATTGATCGCCTCTACCCGTTTGTTTGAAACGTACACTTAAACCTTACCTGTGCTCCACATTTTTTACTCGCTGACACGTTTGGTACAATTCGAGCTCGTGTTTTACTGGCGTCTCAAATGGTAAAACGTCTGATAAAACAGCACAAACTTTTGCATACGAGCCAGAGGATTATTGTTTGGCTTAAATGTTGTACGCCACAAGGCGTGAATTTTGTTCGTGTATAGAATTTTGATCTCAGCTACCGAAAAGGGCGTGTGGCCGAAGCACGTGAGTGACAAAAATAGTGAACGAGATACGTGTTTATCAATTTACCATGCAAAATTGCCTTATCGTCGGTGTTCTACAGTTACGAAATTGTTTTCAAGGGCGATCTTTACCATTAATGTGGGAAAAGGAAAAAGTAACAGAGGGGAATATGACCATGACCAAGTTTAACCAACGGGTTATTTTCCCCCGAATACGAGTAGTCATACGTATGCGCCAAGTGCGCCACAACCGGTATGCAACAGTTCCGAACTGAGCTATGTCATGGTTTGCGCCCGATGTCGGTGCTGTGAAGCGGCACGGTGGGCGGCAGGTCCGTGCGGCGGTCCCGAACTTCCGGTGGTAGTAGCATATTTGGTCGGTCGTTGGCGGGGCTCTAGCCGGTGTTCGTTCCCGTTGTCGCGAACCGCTGTGGTTTTTCCGTCCGCGTTGCATGTCACGCCTGAGGTGTTGCAGTTGCTGCCTAAGGTCGTCTATCTCGCGTTCCATCCAACCAGGTGCATCGGAAACAGGGCGACGTTGTTCCGATTGTCGTGGTGCGCTCGGCGTGCGCATCTCGGATACACCATAAAACGTGTCGTTGCGCTGCGGGGCGGCCAAGCAGTCCATTACGGCGTCCGCTACGCGGGCCTTGTCGGTGGTGTTTCCGCTTGCTGCGATGGTCGCCGATTGCACGTGGGGGCCGGCAGTCGACCGATCCAAAGGTCGAACAGCATCTGCTCTGACAACGCGTTGTTGGCTGTGCGTCGCATTTCCGCAAGCAACTGTGTTGGCTTGCGGTCGCCGAGCTCCATCGTCGCTAGCAAGCGGTGTAGTCGGGATCGCTGGGACTCCTCGAAGTGTCCGATTAGGGTCCGTTTTGCAAATGCATACCGGTCAGTTTTGGGAGGGTCCTCCAGTAACGAACGCACCTCTGCCACCACGTTAGTTGGGATTTGCGCCATCACAATGTGGAAACGCTTGTTGTCCATGCGGGGAAGAATGCCGGTCGCCGCAAACCAGTGCTCTAATGCCCAGAAAAATGAATTGAGGTCTTTTACGTCCATCTGTGGCGGAGGTAAGCGCAGCTGGTGCATTGCTTCCACGTGGGCGCTCGTATCTGGTCCGGGACCAGGGTTGCCTTCCAGGAGCGTGGGGTCCATTTCCTCGGAACCCGTGTCTGTGACCGGGGGCGTTGGTGGGACGACGTTTTCTCGCGTCGGACTTCGTTGCATGCTGTACCTGTAGTGCGATTGTTTGTTCTTTTGAAGTCAAGTGCGTCGTACGGCTTTTCGTTTGTCCGTAGTTCGAACAAATTCGCGGTAAAAACGTGGGCTCGATCGTAAGTGCGCACTTTCGATGCGGCGCAAGCTCAGCAGTTCTAGGTATTGCGCTCCGACGGCGTGGAGTGATTCGCGGAAACAAGCTGATCGAACGCTTCGTCGCGGGGTCCGTGTGGGGGCGGAATTCTAAAACGCGTTTTCGGTTCGCACTTTTTACGGAATTTTCACTGCACTATATACCGCGCACCTTTTTTCAAAAGTTTTTTTTTTTTTTTAATAGTTTTTCACTGCGTACGCGATGCGAACGTATTGGCACTACAAGTTAGGTCGTGAGAACAATGTTTAATCACGTCGGGGTCACCATTTTGTGGAGTTACCTTTGGTTTTTAGTCCCACAATTTCTTTATTCTTCCTTTATGCAGTGCACACGTCGAAGTCTATGAGTCGAATGTCCGAGCTCAATTGCTCGTTACGTTTTGGGGCGCGAAGTTGGCGTTTAGTGATGAGCGATAGATGTAGGGATTCGACTCCTTCAAATCCGGCTCCCAATCCGTCATATGTCATCTGTCAGTCATTTCGGACAGACCATTTTTCCGCTCGCTGCTCATTATCACCACACATGTCTTCAACAGTGGCGCACACTTGGCTATCCAGTGCATGGTCTTCTTCTTCTTCTTTAATGGCCCGCTCGCAGTTGAGCACGTCGTGCTGACATGGCCTGGTCACCAATCGTTCTCCAGGTAGCTCGGTCCATGGCTGCAGCCCTCCAACCCCGGTCGCATCCGATATCTCGCAGGTTCTGCTCCACTTGGTCCATCCACCGAGCTCGCTGAGCTCCTCGTCGTCTCGTGCCGGGCGGGTCGCTGGTGAGCACCTTCTTGGTGGGGCATGAGTCCGGCATCCTCATGACATGCCCCAACCAACGAATCCTGCCGGCCTTCGCCACCGTCAGGATGTCCGGCTCGCCATACAGCTCAGCTAACTCGTGGTTCATTCTTCTCCTCCACACGCCCTGCTCGTACACACCGCCAAAGATAGACCGGAGCACGCGCCTCTCGAAGACTGCGAGGGCGTTGGCGTCCTCCGTGAGCAGAGTCCAGGATTCATGCCCATAGAGAACGACCGGTCTTATCAGCGTGCGGTATATGACACATTTCGTGTGTGGGAGAAGCCATCTGGACCGCAGGAGTTTGTGGAGTCCATAGTAGGCACGATTCCCCTGAACAATGCGCCTCCGGATTTCACAGCTCACGTTGTTGTCCGGAGTTACGACAGTGCCGAGGTAGCAAAACTCCTCTACTACCTCAAGTTCGTCGCCGTCCACTGATACACTGCTCCCCAGCCTGGCTCTGTCACTGTCAGAGCCTCCGACGAGCAGGTACTTTGTTTTCGTCGCATTGATCATTAGTCCAATCCTTGCGGCCTCGCGTTTCAGTCGGGTGTACGCCTCGCACACCGTCCTAGTGTTCCGCCCGATGATGTCGATGTCATCCGCGAAGCCGAGGAATTGGAGAGAGCGGGTGAAAATCGTGCCACGGATGTCGAAGCCCGCGCTTCTCATGACACCTTCCAGAGCGATGTTGAATAGAAGGCAGGAGAGTCCATCACCTTGCCTCAGACCCCGGTGAGATTCGAACGGATCCGACAGCATGTTCGAAATCCTCACCTTACACAGCACCCCCTCCATTGTGGCCTCTAGCAGTCGAACCAACTTCTCGGGGAAGCTGTACTGCCGCATGGTCTTCCATAGCTCCTTCCTATCTATGGTATCGTAGGCCGCCTTGAAGTCGATGAAGAGGTGGTGCGTCGGGATCTGGTGCTCCCGGCACTTCTGGAGGATCTGCCGTAGAGTGAAGATCTGGTCGGTGGTGGATTTGCCTCCAACAAACCCAGCTTGGTAGCTTCCGACGAAATCTGTAGCAAGGGGCGCGAGTCTGCAGAAGAGTATCTGGGATAGGATTTTGTAGGCGGCATTGAGGACTGTGATGGCTCGAAAGTTGGCACAGTCCATTCTGTCACCCTTCTTGTACACTGGGTGGATGACACCCAGCTTCCAGTCCTCCGGTATCCTTTCCTGCTCCCAGATTTTCACAATTAGCTGGTGCATACTGACGGCAAGCTCTACCGAACCCATCTTGAATAGTTCTGCCACCAGCCCATCGCTGCCAGCTGCTTTGTTCTGTTTCAGCTGCTTGATGACACTAGTGACTTCATCCAAGGATGGTGGGAGCACATCGTCATCTACCTCCTGGCTAATGTGCTGCTCAATTCTGCCTGCGCCGCTGCTGGACTCCCCTAATTCCGCTCCGTTCAGGTGTCCGTTGAAGTAGCACTTCCACCTTTCGATCACCTCTCGCTCGTCCGTAAGAATGTTGCCCTCCTCGTCACGACACATTGCGATGTTTGGCGTGTAGCCGCCTCGTGTCTTCTTCAACATCCTGTAGAACTGGCGAGTTTCCCCCGACTGAGTTAGCTGCTGCATCAGTTGTTCATCCGACTCCTCGAAGCGGCGCTTCTTGCTCTCGAAGAGCCGGGTTTGCTGTGTCCTCAGTCGTTTGTAGTGTTCCACGTTCTGACGGGTTTCGCGCTGCAGCATTCGGGCGCGCGCTGCGTTCTTCTCGGATAGTGCCCGCCTGCACTCGTCATCGAACCAATCTTTCCTCTGGTTACGTGGCTTATGGCCCAGTGTCTGCTCGGCTGTGCTGCTGATGACTCGCTCCACCATACGCCAGTGGTCATCGAGGGACATCGTGGCGGTCGCGTTGTTGTCCGGTAGCGCTTCCCCAAGCGCTGACGCGTAGCCCTCGGCAACAGCAGGTGTTCGCAGCCGATCCGTGTTTAGGCGTGGGGTAGGCCGGTGACGCAGTGTATTGACAGCGCAGAGCTTCTGCCGTAGCTTCACCATAACCAGGAAGTGGTCCGAGTCGACGTTTGCGCCCCTGTACGTACGTACGTCGATGATGTCCGAGAAGTGCCTTCCGTCTATGAGAACGTGGTCTATTTGGGAATATGTCTGCTGTGGTGATCTCCAGGTGTAGCTGAAACGAGGTTTGTGCTGGAAGAAGGTGCTACGGATGTTCATGTGCCTCGAGGATGCGAAGTTGATGAGCCGGAGGCCGTTGTCGTTGGTTAGCTGGTGGACGCTAAAGCTACCAATCGTAGGTTTATAGGCCTCCTGTCGCCCGACCTGAGCATTTAGATCTCCGATGACTATCTTCACATCATGTTGTGGGCAGCGGTCGTACTCCCTTTCCAGCTGCGTATAAAACGCGTCTTTGTCGTCATCGCTGCTCCCAAGGTGCGGGCTGTGCACATTAATAATGCTCAGGTTGAAGAAGCGTCCACGTATCCTCAACCTGCACATCCTGTCGTTGATCGGCCACCATCCGATCACACGCTTCCTCATAGCACCCATAACAAGGAACGCCGTACCGAGCTCGTGCTTGTCTCCACCACTCTGGTAGATCATGCAATCGCTACGGTAGGGGCGCTCCGAGACTCCTTTCCAGCGAACCTCCTGAAGTGCTACTATTTCAAAGCCGCGGGCTCTCACTTCTTCTGCGAGTATTCTGGTACTCCCAGGTGAGGTAAGAGACCTGCAGTTCCATGTACCGAGTTTCCAATCGTAGTCCTTTTTCCGTTGCGAGGGTCGGGCATGATTGGTCCAAATCGGTTTTTCTTCTTGGTAACTTTTCGTTGCAAATGTACAGGGGGTGGCTTGCAAGGCCTCTCCCCCCGCCTCCTATCTCGTCGGTGGAACAACGCATCCTAGCTGTTTTACGTCCCGTAGGATGCCAGGACAGGGTGTACAGCCGCCCCTAACATGGGGAACAGACGCTGGTTCGAGCCGCTCCTAACATGGAGGACAGACGCTCGGGGATGAACTACTAGCAAGTAGCAGTCCATTCCCCCTCTCAATTCAGCCTTGCCGCCAATCCGCCCAAGGGGGTGGGTTTCCCCGTGTACCCAAGCTTGGATATTTAGGCGACAAGTTACCGTTCTGTACGTCGCGGACGTATTGAGTAGGAGTTGGGGAGGAGAGCCTATAGTAGCCTTCAGGAGGCGTCGGATCCAACCCTTTACAGAACATTTTTCTGTAGGTAGGTAGGAATTCTGAGGTAGAGATGGTGGAAATGGAGAAACAACTGCATGATGATGCAACCTTTAAGGAGAACTTGAGCAAGTTTTGAAAAAATCATATTATAACTGACGATATTCCAAATCGGTTGCATGAAACCTTAGATGTATTATTCACAAAACATGGTTTGCTTCATGTAGTTGGACAGAAGTCAGCAGGATTGTACTCAAAATTAAAATGCGCAGCGTTACAAAAATTTGAAGTTTAGCTAGGGATGTTTCGGGTAGTAACGGTCGCGTTTTTAAAAACAAAATATTTAATAATTTTTTTTAAAATCGGCTGCAAAGAGCTGTCCAACGGTCGAAACAGTGTTCCGGGATGAGAATTACATCCTGTAAACATAAATTTAGTGAAGAAGATTTTGAAGTAAGCCAGTGATAAAGTGACACACTAAGTTTAGACATATATTTGGCAGTGAATAAAAACAAGAACAACAAGTACAATATTACCCATACAAAGGTTTTTATTAGTCTACTAAAGTATGCAACAAAGGAGTGAACAATGCACTATTCTCTTGGTCAAGATTAATAAAAACTAACTTCCATTTTATATGGTCTGGAGTATACAAAGTTGTTTCTACAGTCAAGTCAGTGATGTATCCACAAGAGGCTAACCGAACCGAGGAGAGATGTGGTTTGTCAAAATAAGCATATTTTTTTGTTAATTTTTGTCCAGCTATTTTTATCCCGGCGGGTGTTTTCATGGCAGTAGAATATTTAATTATTTCAAAATTTTTCTTCAAAAACCAGCCGTCTCTTTTGTCATTTTTGAGAATAAAATCGTCAAAGTTTACTTCTATACTATTTCCAGATTTTGTCAAGTATGCGCTTCTTGGATCATTTGGTTGATATCCTGTCCTAATATTAAAATTATCTAATTCGGAAAGTCTATCTGCTACTTGCTGCAAGCCTCTGTAGCCGTTCCGGAGCATATTTTTAATATGCTGTAACTCGTTTTCGAAAGGGTATGCCGACAAGGTACCTAGTGCACCAAATTTGGCCACTTCGTCATAGACGTGTACCGTAAACTAGACTGTACCGTCATAGACGTGTACGTGTGCTCGTAAACTACGTTACTTACATTATTTTTTAAAACTACAATACTTCCATAGTGTAGGAAGGAACTATGCTCGGACCCTTTCCACTTCTGAACGTCGTTAAGGGTCCGAAATTTCCTATGTATCTCATTGGGAAGCACTATTCTTGTAAGCTTAGCAGATATTTCTTTCGTTTTTTCGCTCGCCACCCCTGCTATAAATTTCGCATCACTCCGAGATCGATTAGATGCAACCAATCGGAGACGATGACATCCTCGAACATGTTAAAATTATGCATATCTAGGAGTGGCGAGCGAGTGCGGTGGTGGTCGAGATAAGTTTCGCTTCTAAAATCTAGGTCCGTTCTCTTTGAAGCAGTAGTGCTTTCAAAAACTACTGCACCTGTTTGTGCATTTTTGGTGCCCAGCGCAGTGCACTTGAGGCATCCTTGTCGCGCATTGTGGCTGGCAGCTCCTGCAGTTAAAAAAAAAATGTTGCAAAAACTAAAAGAAAAATTCTTACTTTATTTAAACATCATACCTTTGACCATTGCTCTGGCAGGAGCATCGGCGATGACGCACCGAATTGCTACGGTGACCGTTTGCCCTCTTATGGTAATTCCAGTGGCCAAAATAGCATTCATTTCATCTACGAAACAACGAAGGAAGCCCTCCATACTTTGCGGTTTTTGTTGGCCGCTATATATGGGCGCACTATCATTGCAGCTTCTTTCGGCAATTCGTGGATAGAAATTAGAATCGGTCAGAATGCTTCGTGGCTGCTTCGATGTAAAGGAATGCCATCGATCGAAATATTCAGTGAAATATTGGAAGCCATTATCACGACGCTAAAAGAAAAAAAAACATTAGAAAACAAAGCACTTACAAGACCTCTGATCAAATTCTTACCTTGATCGCTTTTCCAGGCATTTGTGTATCCCATTGTACCACATTCGGCCACCTTCAGTAGATGTGATGGTTGCAGGTATTCTGTTGGTGTGCGACAGTGTACGCGCATCCTTGGGCAAAGCTAAATGCGTTTTTTCGTGGATTAACTCCAGCAGGAGGTTCAGCCACACGTGAGGAAGGCTTGATAAATCTATCTAATATCCAATATCTAAGACCTTCCTCGAAAGAAAGGTTTTTAATTATTGATTGTCTCTTCGAAATCAACTCTTCCTCATTCTACAGTTGCTGCTGGGCTCCACATCACTGTCCATTTGCACATTCCGAGCGGCTTCCACTTCCATTGGTTCTTCGTCATGAACCACTAAAACATTTACTTGGGATTAATCTTCACACTTATTCTTTCACTTTCCATTTACTTACTTGTTAATTAATTAATTAATTTATTTATTTATATAATCAAAGTGTATGGCCAAACAGCAGGTCTAAACACAGTATTAACTTAATTAGGGTCTAACAGTATTGAACATGAGACGCAGTTTGTTTTTAAATTCAGAAATAGACGAGTTGAAGTCAAAGAGATGGTACACATCATTAAACTTGCGCATGAAGACTAGGATCGGGTCGTTATAACTATATTGTTGCCGACGTAGCTGCGGTGCTAAAAACTCACGTTGGCTAAGGACTCTTGATGGTGTATAAATATTAAGTCTTGCCAGTAAATCTGGGGCGTCGATTTCGCCAACTAGAAGCTTAGAAACAAACACACACAGAGCTATTATGCGCCTGTGGTCGAGAGGCTCAAGTCCAAGCATTAAACATCGAGTTCTGTAGTCAACATTGAACGAAACATTACGTGAAAAAGAGTACAGTGCAAATCGTGTAAATCGCCGTTGTACAGCTTCAAGTTTTTCGATCCACTGGTTCGTATAGGGACACCGTAAGATGCTGTTAGACTCAAGAATAGAGCGGACGTGACAAACATAGAGAGCCTTCAGGCATGTCGGGTCGTTGAAATTTTTGGACAATTTACAAATAAAACCTAGCATTCTCAAAGCTTGAGCTATAATTTGTTTCAAATGGAGGTTAAAATTAAGTTTGCTATCTAACATAACTCCTAGGTCACGTACATTATTCGATCGTCTTGCGATCTAGCTAGCCTAGCTAGGTCATCCGCGATAACCGTCCACTACCGCGCATACGACGAAAAACAAACCGGCTTCGTTGCATGGTTCTAAAGATTGTTGTAATTAACAAAACACCAAGCAATAGTTTATATGATAATAAATACAACGTTTTTAAAAGCGTAACAGTCTTTATTTAAAAAAGCGATGTTCAAAAGCGAAAGCGTCTGTTGATTGCAAAGATCACAATGCAGAATGGCGGTATGAACACTAGCTTTTAGACTTTTAGATTTATTTCGTCAATCTCACACATATCAATTAAAAAATGCATTGAGAAAGCAAAAAAAGTTGGTCCACCACTTAATTATTCAGTCTATGTCCATTACACTTGAGTGTATTTTGTAAACTATTCAACACATGTTTAAATGCAGCACATTGACCTACGCATAATTGACATGACACACCATAATTAAACCGAAAGTAATTGATAATAAAGGTAAACAAATCACCACCGGTTCATTTTGAGACTGCTTTGAGATTCGACACGGTATCCTGGTATGTGAAACTGATCAAAAGCCTCAACTTCCGAGATATGTGTTTCGGCAACTAGAACCATCAATGGTTTAACTTTCTCTACTGTCGTACGCAACATTGCATAGTTGGTTGACAGCCCAGCAATATTAATATACAATATTTCATTTTGCCGAACAATATCCCAATCGTCTTGCTATTGTGTAGACTTCTTTTTTTTGTTCAAACTCCTTCTGGAACATTGGACACACACGACTACACTGACCCCAAAGTTAATCCGGACGCTCAAAAAATGAGCATGCATCCGACTTTGTGGTCGATTTTAGAGTACTTAGAACTGATAACAATGATTTTTGTTCATTGCATTGATTTTTGTTCATTGCAAAAAAAAAACGGTGAAAAAAATCGTACCCAAGCGGCGCAATAAACAATAAACAAATGGAAAAAGTCAGAATTTTGATGGCCAATCGCAAAGTTGGACAGTTATATTTGTTATTATTGATGCTGACGACTCTTGGGCATCTTTAGTAGCACTCGGGTGATTCGATTTATTATATTATTGAAGTTTTTATTGAAATATGCGTCACAATACTTTGTTGGAACGAAACGGCATAGCAGCAGCCAGGCCACGCGAAACGAGACCAGACGTAGATTGTGCAGGAGCGCAATTTTGCGGTCTGGCCTCAGTGAGGAAGAGAAACGGATCTGTTACTCGATGTTTAAGATGCTTTGGGGAAGGATGCACCGGGGGTGCTCCTAGGTGATCGCGGTACCAATCCATCGCTGATCATGATCTTGGACACCGGTCACGTTCAGGGCCTGGCACAAGACCAGCCAGGCCAAGGAATAGCACCAGCGGGTGCAGAACGTGGATACCCGGCACGTAGACTGAGCAGGAGCTTGGTTTTGCGGGCCGTCGATTAAGATCAAGAGG
This sequence comes from Anopheles ziemanni, assembly GCF_943734765.1. Classification (NCBI taxonomy): domain Eukaryota; kingdom Metazoa; phylum Arthropoda; class Insecta; order Diptera; family Culicidae; genus Anopheles; species Anopheles ziemanni. The sequence goes on along the minus strand of NW_026689707.1, from coordinate 1,466,128 downwards.
TGTCAGACCCTAATGTGGTACCCGGCACGTAGACTGAGCAGGAGCTTGGTTTTGCGGGTCGACGATCAAGTGTCAGAACCTACCGTAAGTCCACTCACGTGTTTTTAGGTGGTAGTGCTGTCAGATAAGTCAGCTGTCGGATCGATCTCTTGAGCCGCTTAAGTTTGCATTGCACCGAGTCCATTGCATTAGGCTTGGGAAATAGCCCCTGGTAGTCTGGCTAGTACCTGTTAGACCTTTAGCAACATACGCTTTTATCCTTCAAGAGTTAGTTGCGTGCCACAGCGTCCGTGAACTGTGATTTTAGCCCACGGAGAGGCCTCTTCCATCATTGCTTCTACCGTGTAGGTTCATAGCGTCATGGAAGGTGAAAAGGAAGAGGAGGGAGTAAGGTTGGTCGTGGTCTCAGGGGGCTACGTCCAATCTGAACCCTCGTCCAAAACAAAAACAAAAATATGATTAAATATAACTGTCCGACTTTGCGTTTGGCCGTCAAAATTTTGACCTTTTCCACTCTAATGCTTATTGCGTCGCTTGGGCTCGATTTTTTTACCGTTCTTTTTGCACGTAATTTGTAGGAAGGTGCACCAAGAAGTTGCAATGAACAAAAATCATTGTTATCAATTCTAAGTACTCTAAAATCGATCATAAAGTCTGAAGCAGGCTCATTTTTTGAGTGTCCGGATTAACTTTGGGCCTAGTGTTTATCTTCCACTCAGGTATCTCATTGAATTTGATCCGTTCTCTCAAGCAATTTCCTTAACATCAAGCCGTTTATTCTGAGAAAATATTAAGTATCGCATCTACTTTACTTGTCTAATACTCAGGACAACCCGATGACTATATTCAAACTCTTATAATTCTTGCTATCTAAGACACGGTGTAATTATTTTACTTTTATTGCTAAACCTCGCTGTTCCAATCTGCAATCTTTCCAAAATTATCTCAATACCACAATATAGAAGGTGTAGAAAAATGACTTCTAAAATTAATTATATTTCGTTACAAAAGCATCACGAAAAATTGGAAAAGTAACCATGATTTCCTAGCCAAGTAAAATCTCGAATTTATAAGTTGCCAAACTTCGAATGGCAATCACCATTTTTAGTAACCTGCTCAATATTCTTAAGGCCATTCTACTATGAGTAGATCGATATAGAACGCCATCTTTACTCTGGGTAAAGCCTCAACCAAATATCATTTTTTAATCAAAACTATGAACGTTTGTCCTCATTCTTCTACAAATCTTTCGCTTTTTATTAAAAAGTTTTTATGCATTCACCTTCCCGGATGTCGCAAAATATGAATCGGACAGAGATAAACGATAGGAGATCAATAATGAAAGAGTGTGCTAGCAATACCCGCATTTTTCGCTCCCAGATTATGACTGTGCGTTGGCGATCCCGTTCTGGCACACTTGAACAGATAGCGTGCTGGTCTCCTTCAGCAGCCCTCCCGGGAGAGCGCTGTGTGACATTGAGAGATCGCATGTTGTGTTCTCTCGCAGCAGTGCAGTAGAACGAGAGCACTTGTTCAGTACTTATAGCAAACGTTAAAACAGAATGCAGCCCTACTCTTAGTCCTTGATAATTGGTACTCGGACATCGCGATCCTGTTCACAGAAAAGCAAAACGAGTTGCGCCAGATCCTGCAGTAACAGGCAGTGGATTTCTACTCCTTCCTTAAGTTTGATAATGAATTATAACACTCCGACTCAACTAATTAAATGACAATTTTCATATAAAAGAATCATTCCTGTTTCTCTGTTCATGTAATACGTAAAAGTATAAAATAAATTAAATGAAAAAATAAATTTTCAAAACAAAAGTTTTTCCCTAAACTTACTAAAAAATAAAAAATAATGTATGTTAAATGACATATGCATTTATGTATCAGTTTTTCGTTTTTGTCGTTATTCGCATAGCATCGTAGATGGCGATCGAACTGAGAGCCACAAAAAAAATCATATCTCTTATCCTGATGAATATTTTTACATGAAATTTGCTGTAAAAATCAAAAACACATATAGCAACCATAAAAAAATAACAATCCGCCAATACCTTGGACGCGCACAGTTTGCGTACCAAAGTCACCTTACTTTTTGGACACAGTAGTATGTAGCGTTAAGGACTATGGTAGAAGAGGCACAACCAATTATGGTCTTCATCACAGAAACTCATATTGTTGAAGAGGATGCTTTTATCCAGTATGGCATTGCAGGATATCGTGTGGCGTATTGTTTATCACAATCGCGACACACAGGAGGTGTCGCTGTGTATGTCCATGAAAGTATTGGGTTCAAACTGTTAGGCACTGAGTCTTGTGCAGGAAGTTGGGTACTAGCAATATCGGTGAACAAGGGCATGAGAGCCACAAACTGCGGTGAAGTTTATCGTTCTCCGAGTTCTAGTACACCTGATTTCTTAAGTTTTTTTGGATGGGTGGCTCGAAATGGTCATTATACAAATTCATGGTCTAAACGGAGAAACTCAGTCTCCAGGATACATAAAAACCACTTTATCTTTTTCATCAAACGAATACCCTATAATTTTCCACATAGTGAACACTTTACCGTCAAATATTGTGGGATTAATCGGAGCATATTTTTTATCAGAACATGGAGCAATTTTAAACTTTAACGAAAAAATTTTTTAATTCATTTCAATGAATAATCACAATTCGTTTGTTATAGCTCCAAGAATGGAATCTATACTGCATGTTCCTACGACATTAAACGACACTTGAATGGTACTAAGCGAAGAAATCGTTCCATTTGTATATATTGCAAACACCATAGCAAACCCTTGTAACGGTACCATACCGGTCCGTGTAGTAAATTTTCAAAATCGTCCAATTACTTTAAAGGCATCAAAACCCACTATAAAACCAGCCAGTAACTACTGTATGCTTAAAATAAATACACCAAAATTTGATAGCGCTAATGCTAATCTACGATACAGTATTTTCAGTCATACAATTGCTAGTTTCAACCGGTTAATTGAACCATCCAAATGTTGCGGTGATTCATACACCTGCTCAATTGCGGCTTACAAGCATATAGTGGCAAGAACCAATCGCTGAGGGGAATCATCGAAGCGAATTGTGGCGGCTGCCAACCGGTTGCAAACTTGCGGTTGTTTGGCAACCTTGCAACGGCGGCGCTGTTTACCGCACATTCAAATGTGTTACACAAATTTCCGTATCCATTTGCATTATGGTTTTGATTAAAGGTATGACACCAAAAGTTGCTTCGTCGTTTGCTTCGGTTGGTTCGCATTCGAGCGCATCGGAAATTGCTTTATTCAGAGTAGTGGGGTTCCGGGCTTGTAAGAAAAACCGGGTGCTAGGATTTTTTAAACCATTGATAAACGTACGGACTGCGATGGGTTCGACTATTTTGGTAGCGGCTGCTTCCGTTGGAAACGTATTGACTGACACATGGGCTGCTGCTAGTTTGGATGCTAGCTTTTCTATTTCCACACCGTACTCAGAAACAGGTTGTTTGGATTGTCTTTTTGCAGACATTTCTTTTTCTACTGCCAGTGGTGTCAGACGTACACAAAAGCGGTTTCGCAACAGTTGGAAAGCTTTATCAATGGACGATGCATTTTCTATTGTTCCAATGGCACTTCCGTTGAAGGTGGTTTTAATAAACTTCAGTATATCCGTTTCACTTACACCTTCCGAATAGTCTCGTAGTAAATCGACACTTACGATGAAGGTATTTAGTTCCGACGTGGATTCATTAAACGGTTTAACCAACTTTAAAGCTAGGTTAATGTCCAATTTGGGCCTCATTGTAATTCCTTCCTCGGTCATGGTTTGGGTTTTGGTTGGAGCTAACCTTTTTGGTTTAACCTTTGATTTGGCTATTACCTTGGCAGAAATGCGTACTGATCTTTTCATATGAGCGATTTAAAGCAACTAAATATGGCGTACACTTGCACTGATTACCGTTAACACATATACTGGTTTATCACAGTTGCGGAATAATTTAGGTAACAAAATGTAAAAATGTAAATCAATCATTAAAACAGTACTTATAGAATTATGCAACAATTTGATAGAATAAATAGTGTTAGTGTTATAAATAATAAAAAGGTATAATATGAAGTGTACGAAGATATTGCAAAAGTTACCAGGAGAACTTCGCAAAAAAAAGAAAAATCTAAAAATTTATCCACACACATAAAACGTTTTACGCTGACAAGGATTTGTAGAAGATAATTTTTTTTTTTAGAAAATGATTTTTTCAACCATAGCAATATTAGCTGGTATTCGCGGCACTTTTCAATTCAGCTTTCTTTTGTTGTTTTTCGTTACACATGGATTACAATTCTCTTTTTTTCCCTACTGTTCTAAACTTAAACTTAATTTAACGTACGCACTCGCAGGTTGGTGTTAGTTTTTCTTTCGTTGATTCACTCGCTTACCTCGCTTCTTGCTGGTGTAATAGTGATATCATTTCGCTAGCCAGGTGTCGTCTTCGAGGATGGTTAGGGCCGATTCGCGATGGCGGCAAGCGGCGACCACATGCTTCTGGTGCGGGATCTTCGGTGGTGTCGATGTCCTCTCAGTGCCGATTCGTGATGGCGTAAAACGGCGACCGCATGCTTCTTTTTTTTTTTACTTGAGAAATACATACGTTACTCTCTACGCTGGCCCTTTTGGTGCCCCACACGGCATGCACCTACAAGGTAGAGCCGTGTTTGGCGGGCTTCTGGCCATCGGGCCACTAACTCCTAATCATATGTTTTCCGGGACGCATCCCCATTCCATCTTCCACGTCGGACGTGGCCGCTTTCCCGGCTTCGCTGCCGGTAACTTCTCCGCGTCGCTCGTTGCCGGGCGTTCCTCTGCTGTCGACGAGCGTTCTCCAGGCCCAGTTCGGCCTGCTGCAGGGTTGCTGCTGTTTCTGCCTGGTGTCGAAGCCTCGCCACATAGAGTGCCATCGTGGCCTCGAACATCCTTACCGCTGCCTCTTCCACACGCTCCCAGGAGTCAGGATCGTGCAGCATGTGGTCGAGGAGTGTGTCCGCTGTCACTGGTCGGAGACCATGACCCGTCAGGAGCCGGCTACGTACGTCCGCGAACCGCGGACACTCAAACAAGACATCCTCCGGTGGCGCGTCGACTCCCGGACAGGCTGAGCAATTCGGGGACCGGGTAAACTTCCTGGAGTGCAGGTATTGCCTAAAAAAACCGTGGCCTGTCAGGACCTGCTACAGGTGGAAGTTCACCCGTCCGTGCTTCCGATTCACCCATCTCTCCACGTCCGGGAGGACTCTGTGGCTCCAGCGGACGAAGCGGCTGGATTCCTCGCCATCCTGCGCCAGCTCTGCTGCCAGGTGCGCAGTGTCGCTGCCCTCTCCTCTTTGCGGATTGCTTCAGGGGTGCCCCCGGACAGTTGAATATTTGAATGTGTGGTTTGGAATCTCTTTTATTAACTGAAGATACCGACTGCTTCCACTCGCTGCTAGCTTAAGACTCAATCACTTCAACGCAAGCTAAGGATACTATGATTGCTTCCTCAACACCCCCTCTCAATCATAGCCTCTTTAACAAGCACAGATCTTTCGACAGTTTCCGGATTTCGAACACTCAAAGTTAATCTATGTCTTTTAAAATTTCCTGCCGAAAGACTCTTTGTAAGCATATCTGCTACTTGTTCGCTGGTTGGTATGTACTTCACACTGATGGTACCGTTTTCAATACATTCTCTTATGAAGTTGTACCTTATATCCAAATGCTTCATTCTTTTCTGGTCACGAGGCTCCTCTACTATGCATATACATGACTGATTGTCCTCGTAGATTACCAATGGAACGTTTATGACTATTCCAAATTCGCTTAGCAGATTCCTCAACCAAATTGCTTCACACGATGACTGACTCAATGATACGTACTCAGCCTCTGTGGAGGATAAAGCCACTGTTGTTTGTTTTCGTGTAGTCCAAGAGATCGTATTTCCGTATACTTGAAACAAATAACCACTGGTTGAACGACGATCGTCCATGTCGCTACCCCAATCTGCATCAGCAAACCCTACGATTGGTTCGACTCGAGCTTCACGATGGTATTCCAAACAATAATTCTTCGTTCCTTGCAAATATCGTAACACACGTTTCAGATAATTCCAGTGTACATCAGTAGCACCACTCTGGAAACGGCTTAAAATATTGATTGCTATACTTATATCGGGGCGCGACGTTAGCATCAGGTACATCAAACATCCAATAAGTTCCCGATACGGTTTTTCTGTTGCTGGTTCACTATCCTTTTTCTTTTTCACCTTGATATTCGATTCCATAGGAGTTGATGCCGGTTTACAATTCTCCATTCCGAACCTTTGCAATTATGCCGAAATATAGGCTGTCTGATTTAATTTCAATATTCCCTTATTTATATTTCGTAATATTCGTATGCCGAGAAAGTTCTTTAACTCCTCCATATCGTCCAGCTCGAACTCATTTTTCAAAAGCTGTTTTAAATTCAAAATTTCCTCCATTGAACTGGATGCCAGAATGATATCATCGACGTACAATACCATATAAATGCATACACCATTAACAATCCTAGTGTAAAGACAACTGTCATAAAGTGACCGCCGATATCCTTGATATAGCACAAATGAATTGAAACGTTCGTTCCATGCACGCGGCGCCTGCTTTAGTCCATACAAGGATTTGCGCAAACGACATACCTTTTTCCCCCTCTCAAATCCTGGTGGCTGCCGCATATAAACAGTTTCCGATAATTTTCCGTTGAGAAAAGCAGTACGTACATCCATCTGGTGCAAATGTAGATTTTGCTTAACTGCCACTGCCAATAAGGTTCTTACAGTTGTCATTCGCACCACGGGGGCATAAGTTTCCTGATAGTCGTAACCTTCTCTTTGAGAACAACCTTTAGCCACAAGTCGCGCTTTGTATTTGTTAATGGATCCATCATCAGCATATTTGATTTTAAATACCCATTTGCAGGGCACTGCCTTTGCACCGACTGGTAGATCCACTAAATTCCACGTCTCGTTTTTCTTGAGGGCTTGCATCTCATCCTCAATTGCACGCTTCCAATGTGGCCAATCATCACGTTCTCGCAAACCGTTGATGTTTTCCGGTAATGCGTCTACGTAATTTTCCGCATGTAATGCAAAAGCTGCAAACTTTTCATCACTATAGCGTTCAGGCACCTTACGATTCCGATCGCATCGCCGAAGTGAATCGTCGACTTGTTCTGCGCTATTGTATTCTTCTTCCGTCTCTCGAAGTTCCCCTTCTTGATCTTCCGTTTCCAAGAAATCCCTTCTGCCCTGAATCGAATCTTTCTGTGTTTCCGAGATCTCCTTTTCAAGTGATTCCACGCTAGATTGTTCCGGTACTATTTCCAATTTTCGTGATTCCACATGATCATTCACTAGGTGATCCTCAGTGAACACTTGAACTTTGCTTTTCGATTCTTGAAAAACAACATCTCGAGCCATGAAGATCTTCTTTTTCACAGGATCCCATATTCGATATGCGTTGCTTCCATACCCGACCATATAACCAATTTGGCTTTTGGCATCAAGCTTCATTCGCTTTTGCTTTGGTATGTGACAAAATGCCTTACTTCCGAAAATTTTCAGACAAGATACATTTGGTTTCTCTCCGAACCACATTTCGTACGGCGTTTTGTTGTTTTGTAGCGCTGAAGTTGGACTGCGATTGATCAAATATACTGCAGTCAAAACTGCCTCATTCCACATTGATCGTTTGAAATCTGAATCATCTAACATTGACCGGGCACGTTCCATGATAGTCCTATTCATTCGTTCTGCAACGCCATTCTGCTGTGGCGTATATGGCACTGTCGACTCCATCAAAATTCCAGCTTCCTCACAGAATTGCATAAATCGAGCATTTATGTATTCTCCGCCGTTATCACTTCTTAATTTGCTGATTCGACTGCCAAAGTGTGCCGTGACCATCGCTACATATTTTTTAAAAACATCCACGACATCTTCTTTTGACTTTAGTATGAATGCTATTGTCAGATGTGTATAATCATCAATAAAAGTGATGAAATACTTCTTTCCATCCCATGAAGCTGGTGTAAAAGGACCGCAGACATCAGTGTGAACCAACTGCAACGGACGAGAAGTTCGATGTTCAGTTGATTTTTTAAACGGTAGCTTGGATTGTTTTCCCATCATACAGGAAGAACAAACTTCTTTTTCCGATTTCAAAATTCCACTAATATCGATTCCTTCAACCATTTCGCCTCGTACAAGCTTTTCCAGTCCAGCATTTCCAATGTGTCCATACCGTTGATGCCATAATGTTATGTTGCTTCCTTGATCTACGGACAATGCAGATACGATTTTCGGAACAATCATTTCTATTTCGTATAACCGACCCTTCTTCTTTGCAAAACCAATTACTTCCGTTTGACGTGTTATTCGCGCATTTTCTTTTCCAAAAACTACTTCATTTCCTTTTTCTGTTAATTGTCTTACCGATAGTAAGTTGGCGGAGAGTTCAGGAACATACAAGACGTTGTATATTCTGCACACTTGATTTTTATCATTTACAGAGCATACTACTTTCACTTCGCCGACCAGGTTGCTTGAAAGTGATACTCCTGACTTCGCTACATGGACCATGATTGGTGTTTCCAATTTCCGTAAATTTTCAAGATATGTTTTATCATTTACCATGTGCTCCGATGCTCCACTGTCTAGGATCCAGCGAATTCTTCCTTCAGTTGGTGTAGCATTACATGATAAAAATGCAATTTCATTGCCTGTATCCGCTGTGTATATCTTACTATTTTTCCTCGGTTTGTTCCAATTTTTACTGCTGTTTTCCTTTTTCGATAATTCTGGACAATTAACTCGCTTGTGTCCAATTTTTCCACAACCGTGACACTTGAACTGAAACTTTCCAGTTTTTCCAGTATTTCCAGCAAATGCTGTGCTCGATTCCGGTGTAGCTTCACCGTATTTTCGCTTAGTTTCTTCACTTAGCAACCGCGACTTTACAAATTCCAAAGTACACTGTTCTGCTGGTAACGTCTCAAGTACCGTGATGAGATTTTCGTACGCAGTAGACATTGACTGGAGCAGAAAGAATACTACCACTGGTTTGTCGAATTTTATGTTCGCCGACTCCAATTCCCGAATGGTCTTTTCAAATTCCAAAATATATTCTTCCATTGATTGTCCTCCGTCGTACTTCATTCCTGCCAGCTTTTTCAATAGATAAAATATCCCTGAAATTCCTTTCCTTTCGAAAGTGTTCAGCAGTGTAGTCCAAATTGCCTTGGGTGATGTTTTCCCGCGAATATACTCAAGCTGCGAGTCCGCTATTTTATGGATAAGGACAGATTTACACTTAGCGTCTTCCTTCTTCCGCTTAGCCCGTTTTTCCTCCTTTTCCTTTTTTACAGCCGCTGAATCTTCGGCTACTTCCGGGTAGAAATCTTCTTCTTCTAAAGTTTTCTCAATACAATGAAGCAATCCCAATTCTTCCAGGTAGGCTTCAATCCGAAAGCTCCAATTTGAAAAATTTGTCCCGTCGAAAAGATATACACGAACACGAGATTCCTCCATTTCCGGACGTTCTGGGCCCATAACCAGTTGAATATTTGAATGTGTGGTTTGGAATCTCTTTTATTAACTGAAGATACCGACTGCTTCCACTCGCTGCTAGCTTAAGACTCAATCACTTCAACGCAAGCTAAGGATACTATGATTGCTTCCTCAACACGGACTGCTGCCTCCGCTCGTGGCAGCGATGGTCTTCCTTGAGGAGCTCGACGATTGGCGGCAGACCGGCCACCAGCGTGGCGACGTCGTACCTCAAGGTCCGGAAGGTTGCAATCAACTTCGCCGAACGGTTCTGCACTCGGTTGAGTAGGCGGCGATTGCTCTGGATCTTCGTGGCTTCCCACCAGACCGGACCTGCGTATCGTAGGATCGAGGTTGATACGCTTGCAAGGTACCGACGCCTGACGCTGGAAGGGCCACCATGATTCTTGAGAAGGTAACCGAGTGCCCGGTTGATCTTATTGGCCTTCTCGGTTACAGCACGAACATGGAAATTCCAGAAAAGATGATGTTTGGACGTTTGGACCGAAGCGTCGAGCCCCCAACGCGCACCGGAACCCTCGGATGGCCCTGCCGCAGACAGCTGACCATCACCATTTCGGTCTTTTAGGGCGAGGGACAGCTGGTGCTCCGCCATCCACCGCCGCACCACGTTGATCGCCCTTGTTGCCAGCGTTGATGACTCCCTTGGTGTTCGGCCGGGCACCAGCAGGACGATGTCATCCGCGAACCCCACTATTTCCGCTCCCGGTGGCAGCTCCAGTCCGAGGACTGCGTCGTACATAGCATTCCACAGGGTGGGTCCCAAGATGGATCCCTGTGGAACGCCGGCGGTGACGGGCCTCGATACCTGCCCGGTGTTGGTGGAGTAATGGAGCACACAGTCGCGGAAATAGCTGCCGATGATGCGAAGCAGTGACTGGGGAACGCCTTTGGCCTCCAGGGCCCTCCCAATGTGGGTCCAGCCAGCAGAATTGAAGGCGTTGCGGACGTCCAGGGCGACCACGATACAGCACCGGCGGTCTCGCTGGTTGGTACGCTTGAACGCCATCGCCCGACGTCCTGCCTTCACCACCTCCTGGATTGCCTCCACCGTAGATCTCCCCTTACGGAAACCGTACTGGCGGGGAGAGAGGCGAGGACCATCTGGCAGTGGGGCCTCCAGATGGTCGTTGAGGCGATCCAGGACTATGCGCTCAAACACTTTACCGACAGTGTCGAGCATGCATAGGGGCCGGAAGGATGACGCATGGCCCAGTGGTTTCCCTGGCTTGGGCAGCAACACAAGGCGCTGTGACTTCCACTGCACCGGGAAGTCTCCGCTGTCCAGCAGCTGCTGGTAGATGCGCCGGAACGTTGCGGGTGACTCCCGGATAGCCGCCGTGACTGCACCGTTGGGAATGCCGTCTGGTCCGGGGGCCTTTCGCGGGTTGAGCTTGGCCGCAATGGCCAGAAGCTCATCTTCACAGATGGCTCTCAAGGGCTGCTCTTCCGCGCTTGGCTCCGGTGCCTCCGGCCACTCCATTGGGGGGTGCGTGGGAAACAGTTCGTTCACGATGTCTCCCATTACTTCGGCGTCTCGTTCCTGCGGCGATCGGGCACCCTTCACCCACGATGTCACAATCCGATACGCATCCCCTCAAGGGTTGTCTTCGACGCTGTCAGCTAACTCCTCGTTGCTGCGGCGTTTGCTGACGTTGATGGCTATCCTGAGGCGCTTTTTGATGGCTCGGAAGGTAACTGCTCGCAGTGATCGTAGCGTTGGGTCGCGCGTGCGACGGAGAGTCGCCCTGGCCCGCTGGCAGCTCACGCGCAGTTCCGCTATTTCCTCTGTCCACCAAAAGACGTGGGTCCGGTTTCTGGTGTACATCCTAGGCATCACCTCGTCACACGCGCGCTGCATCGTGGCAACAAGGGTGGCAGGATAACGTGCAACCTCGTCGAAATGCAACTCGCGGAGCGCCTCGGTGAATAGCTCAGCCGAAAATACCGAGGTATCCCAACGTCGGCTCGGCGCGGGTTGTTGGTTTTCCCTCGTTGCCTGGCTCGTTGGTGCTACTGGCGTGCCTACGGTATACCACAGCGGTTGGTGGTCGCTTGCCGTGTAATTTGGGAGGACGACCCAATCCTCGCCACCCGCGATGCTCCGAGACGCCAGGCTGATGTCATTGACCACCGGCGGGGCAACGCCACTCCCCGTGAAGGTCGATGTCCGGCCGCGGTTCAGCACCCGCAACGAAAGCAACTCCGCAAGCGCCATAACTTCGTGCCCTCTGCAGTTGGTGGATCGGCGGCCCCACTCGACCGCAGCCGCGTTGAAGTCGCCGCCTTGAAGGACCCGTTGCGCTGCTACTTGGATTGGTTCCATCAATACTCTAAACCGGGGGAGATCCCAGGATGGTGGTGCATAGCAGCTTATGAAAGTGATGCCGTTCACTTCCACCGCCACCATCCCCTCTGCGACGCTCACCACTTGCTGGATTGGGAATCTCCCCAGTGCGACGACCGCGGTTCTTGTCGCAGGATCGAAGACCCAGTTGCCATTGTTCGCTGGAACGCGGTGATAAACGGACAAAAGCGCCACGTCCGCACCACGTTCGCGGGCCACCTGGGTCAGGAGATCCTGGGCCATCGCACTTCGTCTCAAATTCTGCTGGATTACAGAGAATTTGGACGGCGGTTTCTACATTGTGCCGACCCGAGGGTGTGTGGTCCTTCACACACCAGGCACCTCTCTTTGGCAGAGCAGCTCGACGCCTTGTGGCCTTTGCCTCCGCACTTACGGCACAGTGCGGAGCGGTCGGGGCCGTTGCAGGATCGGGCTATATGTCCCCGCAGCAAGCAGCGGGCGCAAGTGGCTTTCTCGGCTGGCTTCCTCGGCACCAGCTCCCCCCGCGATCTTGTGTATCCTACTAGCAGCTTCTCCCCGAGAAGCGCGTTGGCGGTGCGTCGTGGGACTCTGAAGTTCGCCCATTGGTCCCCTCGCTGGTACCGGTGGAGAACTACGTCCTCCTCGGAGATGTTGTCTAAAACCGCTGCTTCCACCGCTGCTTCCACCGCTGCCTCCACCGCTGCCACGACGTCCGCTTTCTCTGCCAACATATCCACGCCACGCAGTCGCAGAGTGACGGTGTCGGCACGAAGAACCACCGTGCTCTCCTCCGGAGCCAGCTTTCTGACCATCTGAAGGACCGCCCTCGAATCCGCGGATCTCTTCAGGATCATCTCTAGGGTGTTGTTTGAGATTCGGGAGCCCTTCCATACCAGTTCCGCAACCTCCGGCACCGCTCGCACCTTCCTGAATACCTCCAGGAAGGAAACGCCCGCTGGTGGTGTCACCGTGATGATGTCTGGGCGACCCTTTAGCGCCGGACGGGTTTGCTCGCGTGCAGGCTGCTCTGGCTGTGGGTTCAGCCGCGTGCCAGATTTCACCTTGGCGAAAGATACCACAGGCTCGTCCTGCTGACGATCCTCTGTTGAGCGGTGCTTACGTCGAGCCGTCTGGCAGGGCTCCTCATGCTCTCGCTGCCGCTGAGACTTCGGAGGGCGCTGCTGGTCCGGTTGCTGCTGCTGCCGTGGCTTCTCGTTTGTCTTACGCCGCGGCTGCTCCTGCTGCTGTTCCGGTGCCAACTGCTGCTCTCGCTGAGGCTTCGATGGCTGCTGCTGGCTCGGCTTCTTGCCGTTCCCAGACTGCTGCTGCTGCTGCTGCTTCCGCTCTGGCCGCTCCTGTGCCGGCTTTGACCGCTGCTGCGGCGGTGGCTGCTTGCAGCTGCTATCCGCTTTCTGGCCCTTGGCTTCTGCGACCAGGCGCTCAATAGTCTTGCGGCCCTCGACTATTGTCTTGTTGGTCACCTGGCCGTTTACAAGACTGCTCACCTGCTTGGTGAGCTCTTGGACCAACGCTCTTAGTTCCCGGTTCTCAGCCCGGAGCTCGTCGATCATCTTCTCGTTTTTCTCCGCGTTGCGCCGCATGAACTCGAGGGTCGACCTTATCGAGTCCTCGATTGGCGGTGGTGGTACGCCTCCATGCCCTTCCCGCTCCGCTGGGTCAGCCGCAGGTTGCACGGCTGGTGAAGCAAAAAGCGCAGCGGGGATTGGAGCAACGACGGGCGCTGCAGGTGCGGGGTCTCTGGTCCAATTGGGTCGATTGGCAGCACGGCGGGAACCTCGTTGCTGCCCTCGGTCGATTGTTACGTCGAGTTTGCCGATGTCGTCCCGCGGCCCGCTGCCCGGTGCCTCAGCATGTGGAGAGGACGGTACCACCCCTTCCACCTCCGTATCAGCGTCTTCGAACGTTTCGTTCGCCCTCGGAGACTCTGGAGACGGGCGCCGCTCCGAAACCGAGGCAGTGGTTTCTTCGGATGGACCGAATGGCAGCACGGCGGGAACCTCTGGTGTCGCCACTGTTCCCTACTCGTCGCTGCTGCTGCCGATGTCGATGGTTACATCGAGTGATCTGTCCATTGCGGGGGTGTGCTCGACGGATGTTGGTTCCGGTGACGGGATGGGGCCGAGTAACACCCCTTTTAGCGTATCTCCCATTCTCCCGAACTGCGACCTGCTCGTCTGTTCGTGAGTCGAGCGCGACCGAGCCCGGGTCACCCTCTTAGGGGACTCTTCTTTCGGTGGTGATTCCACCGACTCATCACTTCTGACGGCCGACACCTCCCGGTTCACCGCCCTAGACCGGTGTTCGTATGCGGATCGGAGCGCCCGCTTCGGCGTCCCCTTGCTCAACTCCTCCATGCTGGTGCCTAGGGGAGGAGCGGGGACTCATGGGCGCAGGGGGGTCGGATGGGCCTAGTACGCCAGTTAACGGGAGGATCTTTGCAGGAAAGTTCAAAATTTAATAGTTCGCCGAATTTCGAGCAGATTTTTCCGAATTTCGAGCACCTGCTCGAAAACCCCGAAGTAAGAAGTAATTGTCCAGTCTGCTACTGTCCCTAAAAAGAGACAAGAGGTAAAGTTCTGCTTCTCCTCGTGTTACCCTGGATTCGGCTTGATGGTGGTCTCTCCGGTCTTAACCGTCGGTGTGTTGTGTGGAGTGCTGTTGCGGTTGTGGTAATTGTGTCGGTTTTAAGTAAAATTTTGCGTAATTTTAGCGCACACGACGGCAGATTTGCAAGGATGCTGCTCACTGCCACGGTTATCTGGCCGTCGGCGATCGGGAGTACTACGTCCGGAAGATGTTGTCTTGGTTTCTTAGGCTACTGAAGATGACCAAAGATCCCGCGTTGCATATTGCTATTGGTCAGCTGTTTGCGAACACGTTGCAGGGTCTTCCAAAGTGCGAAACGGTCGACGGAACAGTAGGCAATGTGGACGACAAAACGTTGTCTTGCTTTTTGATCAAGCTAGTGAAGCAGGTGAAAGAAGCACATGCCTATCTGAAGCAGGCTTGTGCTATCTGATTGCCGTCGAAAAGTGCAGAAAGTTGCTGCCGATACGTAGTTGTCCGAGAAAGGCGTTCTCATCAAGGTACCGGATGAGTAAGGCTGGGTCCTCCAGAAAAGGGAAAATTGTCGTCAGTGCTCGTCGTTTTCCCTT
Source organism: Anopheles ziemanni (assembly GCF_943734765.1). Lineage (NCBI taxonomy): Eukaryota > Metazoa > Arthropoda > Insecta > Diptera > Culicidae > Anopheles > Anopheles ziemanni. The sequence goes on along the minus strand of NW_026689707.1, from coordinate 1,450,992 downwards.
TGTGTATAAAAAATATTTGACACTTGAGTATAATCAGTATGGTGGACATGAAATCCCCTATTCGATAAATGTATTCATTAACCGTGGGCGGTACACTGAATATCGAGCAGTTTTTTGCCTTTTTCTTTCGGACCCCCCGATATCCGCTTAACGGGTGGTCGGATTACACGCACACAACGTTGAGTCAGAGGTGACACGTACACCAAGCGCGCCAGAAAAAAGAGAGCAAAAACATAGTTGCTCTCGTATTCCACTCTCTACTATCTCCAGCCCCACTCTTTCTCCCAGCTCGTCTTCAATTCTCACCAATGCGTCTTTTTCTACTATTTAGTCGTCATGTTGCCTCGATAGGATAAGTCAGTGCTATAATACACTGTAGCTATAGCACAGTGCTATAATTAACATCCAATATTAACCTACGAAGAATGGACATCGGTTTCCATGACGTTCCATTCTCTCTCCCATCACGGCGCACGACTTTGCTCCGCTCAGGTGTAAGCACGGATGGTTTCGCTTACAGCTGTTCGACGTTAATGATATGAATGGTGTATGTGTTCGATGCATGCATGGGGTATTGTTTTGATTGCGGAATGAAATTGCGTGAAGCTAATGGAACGAAATTGCATACATGAAACTAAGTTATTTCTTTATTTGTCGTTAAACTTCCTCTTCTACTTTGTTTTCCATACTTTTCACTATTGCATTGAATAAATGAAAGAACAACATTAAAACAACGATTAAAAATAATGAATTGCTACCCAACTACCCATTTGAATGCGATACACTCGAGTTGAGCGGGATCTAGCCGGCTATCGGCAAATAATAGCCGGCAGCGACAACTCCCCGCGATAGCAGCGTCTTCGCGGGCTATTTCAGTGGTGAGCGCGCGAGCACCCCAGGGCCTTGAGTTACTTTTCCCCGCGGTGTATTTGTTTCTTTCACTCCGACGCTTGGCTGTGACGTCACAGCTGTGACGGGCTAGCCCGTGCGCCGAATAAATACGCTGAACGAAAATTATTTCCTTTTTTACAATTTATTTACCGATTTTTTGGTTGCTTACAGTTGAATTACGCGATCTTCGGCATCCAATGGTAAATCTGAAACGAAAAAAAGAAAACAATTGAATAAATAAATCTTTATCTGTAAAAATCGTCATTGAGTTGATATTATAAATTAACGCCAGCAGAGTTGTTATTGATTATTTACGATATCAACTAAACACAGTTGATACCCGAAATCACCTGTAGTATCGGATATTAACGATTTGTTAATTGATCTTTTCATACAATAACACTATTTTAATATTATTCAACATAAATTTCACGGACTTCATTATTTATAATGAAAACTGTTTACCCGTGAAATGAAAGCAATGTGTTAGCAAATTGGTGCTTTAAAATTTATAAAGCTTAGCTTAGGGGTATGATCCTTATTACTATGATAGTAAATATAAGAAATAGCTTACCATATGATCGGGCAGAATCGGGACGGGCAGTCCATCCGCTATGATGATGTTGAGGATCACCAAGTGGTGCTGTTGAAAGTACCAGACATTAGGTCATTCCCAAAATTTCAAACGCGCACCGATGAAGAAATTATCTAGAAAGTTTCGAATATATTAGTTACCAAATAAAGTTTTACCCAATTCAATTTGTCTTATAGCATTTAACTTAAAGAAAAGAATAACATTTCAATAAATATCAATGCAATGCCTTTCCGATACTATCACGGCTCATTGATATTCCAACCATCTCAGATAAATTGTTTGTGGCAAGTCTAATTGGTTTATTAAGTTTATAATATATTTAATAAGTTTATAATATTTGATAAAGTTAATATCAATTAAAATGAAACAATATGCACCTTATTTGGAAAAAAACTTTAGGCTCTAAGTGGATGGATCATATAATCAAAGGCGTATGTGATGGTTGCAAAGTTATTATGAATTAGAGTGGATTAAGACAGTCATCCGTTTCTTAATCGTAGTTTAAACAAGCGATAAAATTATAGCTTACCCATAGATCTCCTCGTCACGTTCGTTTACTATACTTATCGTATCGTTCGAATCGTATGTGGTTTTGTCTACTAGGTCAAACATTCCAGATACATCGTACATGAGTTGATGTAATACACGGTGGATGATCTAAATTTGAACGAAGAATAGTTTAGTTATGTTCCAAGATGCGTAGTACTATTTATTTAAGATAATATAAAAATATGAAATATAACTAACCTTATTGTTGCACGCAGCACATCAAGTAAAACTTATTCACACACGTTTAAAACATACGTTTTAAGTAAGTATGCCACCCTGTTAGCTGCCCGAAGAAATAACGTGTGAACGATGCCCAAGAGACCTAAAATGATTGAAAATATATATAAGATAAGGTTTAGATTGATTCATCATATGTTTACGGGCTGTAATTGGACACGTAACCCTACAAATATTATGACCAACGTGATCATTCCTGTTGATAACCTGATAGAAGAAGAACCTAAAATGAAATTGAAATCATAGCAGTGTGTAAGAAACATTGACTTAACAAATCAAGATTATCTTTGATAAATAGCATAACATACCTCAACAAATATTTCCACAGTATCGCTTTTCTTGCGCCCAGTACTTCCGCTTTAATGCAACATCACCTGTAATAATGAAAACCGAGTTATTTGAACCGAGAACTTTTCAAAAATATTCATGCATTGTAAGAACACGTGTTGCAATGTTCATCTCGTCACCACTGCAGCACAATTCTCCGATTTAAACCAACAAGTATTGTGGGTTTGATACATTTTTTCTAAAGCCGTGACAAAGGAAACACCATCAAATAATGTGGTTCGATAATTTTTTTTCATTGCTCACCTTATTGCATAGTTGATCCTCCGACGCGTAGAACTGCTAGATTCACGAGCTGAACTAGCATTATCGCCTTGTCACCAAACTCACAATACGGTGGATATCTTGTTTTCCTTTTCGATTGAGAATGAGTATGTTCATTACGTTTAGCTGCCTGCAAGCACCATTCGAAAACATTCAGTTGAACACAATACACATAACAATAGCAACATTATGAAAACGAACAAACTTTCGTTTTACGACTCACCTGTAAATTTCTGGAAGGTTCCGTTGTTAAATATCTAACGCTACGAGATCTATCGTGCGTATGTGTTGAACCGCTGGATGTACCAACGCAAAACGCTAGTAATATAAGAGATTTTGTACCGGCCATAAAGCTAGAAACACAGAAGACAATTGCAACGATGTAATGTTAGTGTATTTCAGTTAAGAAGACTTTCACTTCAAAGCTTACCCTATTGTTTCCGATGTTTCCTCTGCTAATCTGCTAACTAACAGGTCGATGCGCGTGTCGATCTGACAACGAAACACACGACTTGGCTTCTTCGCAAAACTGTACCTTGTACATGTTAGCTGGACGGTGTGCTTTGATGCAATGAAAAAGGAAAAACCTCACCTTATACGCATATAAAATTCACGATGCTGTACGAACAGAAAAGAGTTTTTTAAAAAAGTCAACTACTTCAAATGAAACACAACACTTCACAGCTTACTTCATTGTTTACTTTTTCACTGCTAAGGTTCCATTGCAAGGAAACGCAGGCGCGCGTCGACCTGATGCAGTATCGTCCGACGGTAGAATGACGTCGCGAACTGGTCAGAATCGTATGTTGATCGGTTGAATGTTGATTGATGAAGCGAAATATTACCCTTTACCAGCTGAAATGTATAAATAATATGTAATTATCAGCGAAAAACTTTAGCGAACTTACCGTGCTGCTTTGTTTACTTCGATGTGTCAAAATCACTCTGCGTGTGAGATGCGCCGTACGAACGGGAAAAAACATCCGCACGCACATCGTCGCGCTCGTTCGATCGCACAAAAAGGACGCTCCTTTGCTATCGCGGCATCTGCGGCGGGCTATGTTCGAGAGCGGGATCGAAAAATTTGGCTAAGTCCGCGAGCGACGCGTCTCCGCCACTATCGCGGCATCTGCGGACGGCAATCATCGAGAGTGGCATCGCAAAAATCGGCTAAGTCCGCGAGAGTTGGTTTTTTTTGTATGGAGTTCTCTCCGGGCTGCTCAATTTTCAAAAGGAACCCAATTCCAGGCTGGTTGGGCAGCCACAACCGCACACTTATACACACAGGCTCACGGTCACCGTCGACACCACACACATCTGCACCCACTGTGCTGGGCCTCGTCGCCACTCCGGGACGGTCCCCTCTAAAGCCCGCCGCTCCGTCCAGCAAGAGACAAAGAATGCTGACTCGTAGTCAGAATACTGAAGTACTTAGCCAACCGTTTCGTACCTAATGCTGGCCCGAATGATGCACCGACGTGCTCGGAGCTGCACTGCTTCTATCAGAACGTGCGTGGCCTCCGGACCAAACTCGACTCCTTTTGCCTGGCCGTTTCCTCGTCGGACTACGATGTGATCATACTCACTGAGACTTGGCTAGACGACACCATCACATCCTCACTACTATTTGACGATGCCTTCGTTGCATTCCGATGTGACCGCAGCAGCGCAAATAGTACTCGCTCTTGTGGCGGTGGGGCACTTATTGCTTGCTCTTCATCGCTCGCTGTGACCCAAGTCAGTTCTCCTCTCCCGTCTCTCGAGGCTGTCTGGGTGCGCATCAAGCTTCGCCACGCATTTCTGTTCCTGCCCAAATAACCATTTGCGTGCTTTAACCTCGCGATGAGTTGATATCCGTTCAAAAACCGAGGGTTCTCCGTTCAACGGATAGTTGTGACAATAGCAGCTGCATCCGTGCAATTTTTGAGAGGTGAGCGCGCGAGAGCCCCAGACCCGAGAGTTACTTCCGAGAGATTTTTTCTTTCGCTTCTACGCGCAGCTGTGACGTCACAGCCCTTGCGCGAATGAATACACTGGACGAAATTTGTTGTTGCGTTTTCACCTTTTTATTTCTCGATTTCTTGTGAATCCAATAACACCGAAAAGTAAGTTAACATCGATGATCCATCAAGAACAGCATACACACTATACAATAAACTATTTCGTATGAAATATACACACTTCACTGCAGAGCTTACCTGCTAGTTGAGGAAGTTTTTTGCTCAGCTTCAAACGGTCAGGTGCGTTGCTCCGGAACTTATCATTCTGCGTAAAAAGATGTCTCCAACTAGCTAGGATCGTAGGTTGAATAGTTGATAGTTGATTGAATACTACATATACTACCCTGCAATAGGTGAAATGTAAAAAATATATGTAATTATCGCCGAAAAACTTTAGCGAACTTACCGTGTTGCTTGTTTACGTCGAACTGGCAAAATCGCTCTACGCATGTGATGAACGCAGCGAAGGAGGAACAAATATTCACGTCTCCATCGTTCTAATGGAGAAATGCAAGCTCATGCTTGCAGCGACGGAGCACACAGCGACGGATACACGCAGTGACTGAGACAAACGCACATCGCGATGTTCCGCAATGGAAAATTTTGAGCTCGGTGCGCTCCTCGTGTACGGGAGAGAGCGCGATGCAGGGTGCGCGCGTTCGATCACCCAAAAAAGATCTCTCCATCGAAAAATACGAGAACGGGATCGAAAAATTTGGCTAAGTCCGCGAGCGACGGGTCTTCGCCACGTTCGCGGCATCTGCGGACGGCAATCATCGAGAGTGGCATAGCAAAAATCGGCTAAGTCCAAGAGAGGTGTTTTTTTTTGTATGGAGTTTTCTCTGGCATGCTCAATTTTCAAATGGAACCCAAATCCAGGCTGGTTGGGTGGGTGCTATCTACATCCCACTTGACCAGAGCAACAACCCGGCAATCATTGAGCGACTCTACGACGGCATTGGAGCCCTAACTGAGCAACTTGGCCCAAATGACTTACTTCTCATTGCCGGTGATTTTAATCTGCCATCCGCCGTCTGGGGTCCTGACCCTGCCGTCCCGCCGTTCTTTCGTCCGTTCTGTTTCGCCCAGAGCGACGTTGCGTTCATCGACGGAATGAACTTTAACGGACGAACGCAACTCTCCGGGATTCTCAACACTAACTCGTATTTCGCGAATTCGTTGATCGTCGCCTAAATTCGGCAAATTTTTGGCGTCCTACACCGAACCTACATCATCCGCAACCGTCTCAGCACCAAACTCCTCAAATCACTGCACTTCGTACAGAAACACAACCCAGCGCACCACACGAACTTCACATCTAACTGGACACCAAACGAAACAGATTGCACAACCCACCATCTACTACCAGAATGGAATCCTGCACTACTCTTCAACGATAAGAGATCTGTTGTCTTCTCCCTCACCCAGGTCTCGCTCTCACGCTCCGAATTCTACGAGCTCCGAGCGAACACTTGAATTCTATTATCAAAATGTACGGGGATTGCGCTCGAAAATTACAGAGTTTTTCACGTCCTCGTTTGATGCACCGTATGACGTCATTGTTTTAACCGAGACTTGGCTCGATGAGTCCATTCCCCCTGGAACGCAGCTCTGCGGGGCTGCCGCTGCATGTTAACCCGCATACTCGTATGCATATGCCGGGATTATGCAGCGAAAGCCGAAGAATATGCAGCAATCCACGAAGTTGCAACTTCGGCATGCCGCTCGGCCCCCAGGTTATAGCGAGCTCGCGAGCATCGTACAATGGGGTTTCGATAGCGTTCCTGCTCTAGAGCGGGTGTTTTGCTGCTCTCGAGAGCGTTTGGTACTACGAGCATTAAAAAAGCTGTGTGTGTATTTACCAACTCTTTACACACTCGCTTTATGCCTGTTCTGTCTCTTTGGGCCACTGTCTCTACTCGACCCCTCTACTCACTCACACGCTACCCACCCGTTCGCTGTCTGGTATGTAGGTGCGTCACCCGTCGGTGGTACACACGTGTACGTACTCGAGTGTAGGTGCGCTTGCAAGCGGCGCAAGGCAATTGCCCTTGCGATAGTGGGCGCGGGAAGGTGGGCTGCTGGTGTTGACCATTTATGTTTTTCTGCGTAATTTTTGAATGCATGTGATATACTGCTGGTGTTGTGGCCTGTAATGAGGTAGGTTATGGATTTCATATGAATTTTGTTACTTACATGTTTTCCGTTTCGTACGTTTTTCGAGTGCGCGTGGTGTCGTCAGTTTGGTATTGAACACCAGTGATAACGTATCCAAGTCGCTGTATTTATCGTTGGGACCACGGTTCGTGTCAGAAATACCGGGCTTAAAATCTGGTTTTGATTTAGGCACCAACGGATCAAAAAAACCAGGCACCACCCCCACTAATTCCGTTAGTGGTTTCTAACAGTTTTACCGCACCGCCACCGCGATCAGCACATCGCATTTCCGCGATTCCCGCTACGTCGGTGCAGCACACCGCACCACCGCCTTTACATTTTTTTTACCCGTCCTCGCCGGCATCGCCACTGCGAGCACCTCGTCACACTTCCGTGACCCCCGCTGCGCCGTTGCAGCACACCGCTCCACCGGCTTTGATTTTTTTCACGCCGTCCACGCCGGCATCGCCACTGCGATCATCTCCGTTGCAGCCAACGCCGGCTCCGCAAGGAAGTAACAGCTTAGCGAGGCTCGAAGCTGTTACGGATCCTTTCAATTTTGGCCCCCCTCCTGAAAGACACCTCTCCAAATCCTCTATCCCAATCTCCTCTACTCCTCCTCACACCGCTCCTAGTCCTCATCCTCCTGCTTGTAGTCCTCCCCTCCGTCCATGTTGCAGCCACACTGAACTACGAGAAGAGGTCCGCGTCCTTCGCAAGGCCGTGACCCATCTCCAGGTGGCTTTGGAGCAGTCCGTGGAGTTGCTGACGGTCCATCGCGCAGCCACAAGGCCCTCAAATTTTTCAACGCTGGAGACGCAGGAGCAGCTAGAAAAATTTTAGGAACGCCTTGGCACGGACGCTCCATATGCTGCGGAAATGGTTGCGCACCTGAAGCAGGGAGTCTTACGTCTAGATGCGAAAACTCGTATTGCTAGAACCAAAGATTCCCTGTTCAGTCGCATCCTTTTCGCAGCATGCAGCTGGACAGGAGTTGGGCATCCAGCTCCCAAAATACCTTTCTGTACACTCACCAACATTTTTCTGCTGATTTCGCGGGTAGCGGGAAACGAAAATCCTGCATCCCGCGACTTTGTGGAAAAGGTGTTGCGGAGCCGGCTTATGCAAGCTTCAAGGCGTGTAAACCGCCATCCAGGACGGTTGGCATATTGTAATTTGAAGCGGCGGTAGCAAAGGTAAAATAAAAAGAAAAACAGCCGTTTTGGAGTGTCTAGTACAGCAACACTTCAAATGATTTTTTTTTTCAGGTGGGATTCAGGCAGTTTGTACACACTAAAAAACGGCCCTTTTCAGGGCCACTGAATAGTAATAAAAAGAATGGTTTTATTTACATTCATTTAGATGTTTATATGATTGATTTATAAATCATAAAAAAAAAACATTTCTTCTTCTTGGCGTAACGACCTCTTGGTCATGCTTTCCCTGACTTGTTTCCCTGTTGTACGTGGATAGTCAGTCCTCTCGTACAGGGGAGGGTCCGGTCTCGGGTTGGGATTCGAACCGACGCCGTCGAGGTGGTGAGCCCCGGCGCTAATGGGCCGATTTTCTAACCGGCGCGGCGCTACCGCTACCCTCAATAAAAAAAACATTTATTCACGATTATTATACAAACACAGTTTTGCAGTTTACAATTCAGATGGCACTAACGTATGAATCAATGGAGTGAACACCGTAAATCCGGGTCGTTTGTATGAATCAAGTGCCACTAATTTACACTTTATCGTATCTGTGTTGAATTCAGAATCTTCAGCGGCAAGACTGGACATTCTTCCCAGGTAAACATTAAGGAAGGTTGAGTTACAAGGAAAGGAGAAGTAAACATCCGCATCTATTACTTCTTTTCCTGTAATTATTATAGCTCCACCAGCTCTCCTTGCACTGCTATAGCGCACAACTCGAAGATCTTTGGTCAAAAACCATCCGTTGATACTGTTATCCCAAAGCTCAAAGTCGTTCATTCTCAATCCAACTCTATCGCCTCGTGGAATGAGAAACGGTCCAGTTCTACCGTTTCAGATGATGTGGTATTCGAATTTGATCGCACTCCGACTGACGGTTCGATATTTGTTCCAAGCATTTGTTTCCATGTCGCAAACGTCGTTTCAACGGCTGTGCTGCATTCTCAAACGGATAAGTGGAAATTTTATCCAGAGGCCCGAATCTGTTTACATCCTCAAAAATATGCAGTAGATTGTGAACGTTGCTGGAAATGAAACCCCTACCAAATTTTTCACCATATTGCCGAACGAAACATTGTAGCATATCATCCGCTTTTGGCCAATGTTGTCTGTACTCCACTGTTGATAAAATGGTGATAGCGCACGAATACAACATAAAGTGTTTGTAATCTTCTTCCTCTAGGATGTCTTCCAGAACGACCGGCCCCACGTAGTGCAGAAAACTCCGAAACTCCGTTGCCTTCCAATTGTTGATGTCTTTCAACGACCGCATCTTACGATTGATTTCCAACGGCAATGTGATCTCCAACAGCCTAGTTGAAATCGTTTTGCTGATCTCAGAGGGCCAGCTGGGGAATCCCCATTTTCCAACTAAGCGTCCTTTCAGTAATCGTCTAGTGACTCCGTGATCGATAAGATGCAGTCGGTCAGCTACGACCATATCTTTGATAATATCGAACCGATTCAAATGTAGGAGCGGGGATCGTAGAGACGTTTTCTGATGCTCGGGATAGCCATGTTCGGCGAAAACCTCATGAGTCCTAGCAGACGCTTTCTCTACCGGATAAGCAGTGGTACCGGACGTATGGCTGTGCTCTCCTACGCAAACACATTTCTGGCATCCATTCAGCGAGTTGTGACCATATACACATTTTAGCGCTGTCCTGGCGGTGTCTCGGTGTCTGCCACGATGAGGTGGATTACTACTCGAACAATGTGGCCGTTAAAATTTATTCCTTCGTTGATAACCACATTTGCCTCTTCGACGAAAGGACGTAGGACCTCTTCTACACTTTGTGGTTTTTTATATCCATGGAACACAGAAACGTACATCGGTTTGATATGAGGCATTCCATGTACGCTAGCCATCAAAGGCCAAAGTACAGCAGTACTGCTTGCACTGATCGAAATGCCGTCGTATCCAAAATTTAGTTTCAACTCCGACACTGAAGTCATATCCTCGACTTTGAAGCAGGTCACCAAACATTTCCGAAGTCCGTTGTACCACAATTTGCCACCTGATACCTCGCTGATTCCTGTAGCTTTTCTGTTGGTTTTTTGCAGGGTTCTTGGATCCATTGGCAACACAAACTCAGTCACTTTTTTTCTCATGATAGCGAGGAACATCCGTAATGTATCCTGATCGACATCGTTCAGCACAGACCTCGTGCGAAAGCACTCCTCTGCTTCCATCGCGTCGAACATCGCGAACTCATCGTAGGGCTCATATCTCGGCTCTTGAAGCTCGTCGTCGTACTCGTAGGGAGAAACATGCACCACTTCTTCATCACTATCACAAGGAACGAAAGAAGTTCCCTCTTGCGCAAGTTCACTTTCTATCTGCCTTACACGTTTTGCACGGCTACCGGTTGCACGTTGTTGAACAAATCGATTTTTGTCATCTGCCATTTTTGCCGTCGCTGACTTTTGACTATCTGATGATCGTACCTAATGCTGGCCCGAATGATGCACCGACGTGCTCGGAGCTGCACTGCTTCTATCAGAACTTGCGTGGCCTCCGGACCAAACTCGACTCCTTTTGCCTGGCCGTTTCCTCGTCGGACTACGATGTGATCATACTCACTGAGACTTGGCTAGACGACACCATCACATCCTCACTACTATTTGACGATGCCTTCGTTGCATTCCGATGTGACCGCAGCAGCGCAAATAGTACTCGCTCTTGTGGCGGTGGGGCACTTATTGCTTGCTCTTCATCGCTCGCTGTGACCCAAGTCAGTTCTCCTCTCCCGTCTCTCGAGGCTGTCTGGGTGCGCATCAAGCTTCGCCACGCATTTCTGTTCCTGCCCAAATAACCATTTGCGTGCTTTAACCTCGCGATGAGTTGATATCCGTTCAAAAACCGAGGGTTCTCCGTTCAACGGATAGTTGTGACAATAGCAGCTGCATCCGTGCAATTTTTGAGAGGTGAGCGCGCGAGAGCCCCAGACCCGAGAGTTACTTCCGAGAGATTTTTTCTTTCGCTTCTACGCGCAGCTGTGACGTCACAGCCCTTGCGCGAATGAATACACTGGACGAAATTTGTTGTTGCGTTTTCACCTTTTTATTTCTCGATTTCTTGTGAATCCAATAACACCGAAAAGTAAGTTAACATCGATGATCCATCAAGAACAGCATACACACTATACAATAAACTATTTCGTATGAAATATACACACTTCACTGCAGAGCTTACCTGCTAGTTGAGGAAGTTTTTTGCTCAGCTTCAAACGGTCAGGTGCGTTGCTCCGGAACTTATCATTCTGCGTAAAAAGATGTCTCCAACTAGCTAGGATCGTAGGTTGAATAGTTGATAGTTGATTGAATACTACATATACTACCCTGCAATAGGTGAAATGTAAAAAATATATGTAATTATCGCCGAAAAACTTTAGCGAACTTACCGTGTTGCTTGTTTACGTCGAACTGGCAAAATCGCTCTACGCATGTGATGAACGCAGCGAAGGAGAAACAAATATTCACGTCTCCATCGTTCTAATGGAGAAATGCAAGCTCATGCTTGCAGCGACGGAGCACACAGCGACGGATACACGCAGTGACTGAGACAAACGCACATCGCGATGTTCCGCAATGGAAAATTTTGAGCTCGGTGCGCTCCTCGTGTACGGGAGAGAGCGCGATGCAGGGTGCGCGCGTTCGATCACCCAAAAAAGATCTCTCCATCGAAAAATACGAGAACGGGATCGAAAAATTTGGCTAAGTCCGCGAGCGACGGGTCTTCGCCACGTTCGCGGCATCTGCGGACGGCAATCATCGAGAGTGGCATAGCCAAAATCGGCTAAGTCCAAGAGAGGTGTTTTTTTTTTTTGTATGGAGTTTTCTCTGGCATGCTCAATTTTCAAATGGATCCCAAATCCAGGCTGGTTGGGTGGGTGCTATCTACATCCCACTTGACCAGAGCAACAACCCGGCAATCATTGAGCGACTCTACGACGGCATTGGAGCCCTAACTGAGCAACTTGGCCCAAATGACTTACTTCTCATTGCCGGTGATTTTAATCTGCCATCCGCCGTCTGGGGTCCTGACCCTGCCGTCCCGCCGTTCTTTCGTCCGTTCTGTTTCGCCCAGAGCGACGTTGCGTTCATCGACGGAATGAACTTTAACGGACGAACGCAACTCTCCGGGATTCTCAACACTAACTCGTATTTCGCGAATTCGTTGATCGTCGCCTAAATTCGGCAAATTTTTGGCGTCCTACACCGAACCTACATCATCCGCAACCGTCTCAGCACCAAACTCCTCAAATCACTGCACTTCGTACAGAAACACAACCCAGCGCACCACACGAACTTCACATCTAACTGGACACCAAACGAAACAGATTGCACAACCCACCATCTACTACCAGAATGGAATCCTGCACTACTCTTCAACGATAAGAGATCTGTTGTCTTCTCCCTCACCCAGGTCTCGCTCTCACGCTCCGAATTCTACGAGCTCCGAGCGAACACTTGAATTCTATTATCAAAATGTACGGGGATTGCGCTCGAAAATTACAGAGTTTTTCACGTCCTCGTTTGATGCACCGTATGACGTCATTGTTTTAACCGAGACTTGGCTCGATGAGTCCATTCCCCCTGGAACGCAGCTCTGCGGGGCTGCCGCTGCATGTTAACCCGCATACTCGTATGCATATGCCGGGATTATGCAGCGAAAGCCGAAGAATGTACAGCAATCCACGAAGTTGCAACTTCGGCATGCCGCTCGGCCCCCAGGTTATAGCGAGCTCGCGAGCATCGTACAATGGGGTTTCGATAGCGTTCCTGCTCTAGAGCGGGTGTTTTGCTGCTCTCGAGAGCGTTTGGTACTACGAGCATTAAAAAAGCTGTGTGTGTATTTACCAACTCTTTACACACTCGCTTTATGCCTGTTCTGTCTCTTTGGGCCACTGTCTCTACTCGACCCCTCTACTCACTCACACGCTACCCACCCGTTCGCTGTCTGGTATGTAGGTGCGTCACCCGTCGGTGGTACACACGTGTACGTACTCGAGTGTAGGTGCGCTTGCAAGCGGCGCAAGGCAATTGCCCTTGCGATAGTAGGCGCGGGAAGGTGGGCTGCTGGTGTTGACCATTTATGTTTTTCTGCGTAATTTTTGAATGCATGTGATATACTGCTGGTGTTGTGGCCTGTAATGAGGTAGGTTATGGATTTCATATGAATTTTGTTACTTACATGTTTTCCGTTTCGTACGTTTTTCGAGTGCGCGTGGTGTCGTCAGTTTGGTATTGAACACCAGTGATAACGTATCCAAGTCGCTGTATTTATCGTTGGGACCACGGTTCGTGTCAGAAATACCGGGCTTAAAATCTGGTTTTGATTTAGGCACCAACGGATCAAAAAAACCAGGCACCACCCCCACTAATTCCGTTAGTGGTTTCTAACAGTTTTACCGCACCGCCACCGCGATCAGCACATCGCATTTCCGCGATTCCCGCTACGTCGGTGCAGCACACCGCACCACCGCCTTTACATTTTTTTTACCCGTCCTCGCCGGCATCGCCACTGCGAGCACCTCGTCACACTTCCGTGACCCCCGCTGCGCCGTTGCAGCACACCGCTCCACCGGCTTTGATTTTTTTCACGCCGTCCACGCCGGCATCGCCACTGCGATCATCTCCGTTGCAGCCAACGCCGGCTCCGCAAGGAAGTAACAGCTTAGCGAGGCTCGAAGCTGTTACGGATCCTTTCAATTTTGGCCCCCCTCCTGAAAGACACCTCTCCAAATCCTCTATCCCAATCTCCTCTACTCCTCCTCACACCGCTCCTAGTCCTCATCCTCCTGCTTGTAGTCCTCCCCTCCGTCCATGTTGCAGCCACACTGAACTACGAGAAGAGGTCCGCGTCCTTCGCAAGGCCGTGACCCATCTCCAGGTGGCTTTGGAGCAGTCCGTGGAGTTGCTGACGGTCCATCGCGCAGCCACAAGGCCCTCAAATTTTTCAACGCTGGAGACGCAGGAGCAGCTAGAAAAATTTTAGGAACGCCTTGGCACGGACGCTCCATATGCTGCGGAAATGGTTGCGCACCTGAAGCAGGGAGTCTTACGTCTAGATGCGAAAACTCGTATTGCTAGAACCAAAGATTCCCTGTTCAGTCGCATCCTTTTCGCAGCATGCAGCTGGACAGGAGTTGGGCATCCAGCTCCCAAAATACCTTTCTGTACACTCACCAACATTTTTCTGCTGATTTCGCGGGTAGCGGGAAACGAAAATCCTGCATCCCGCGACTTTGTGGAAAAGGTGTTGCGGAGCCGGCTTATGCAAGCTTCAAGGCGTGTAAACCGCCATCCAGGACGGTTGGCATATTGTAATTTGAAGCGGCGGTAGCAAAGGTAAAATAAAAAGAAAAACAGCCGTTTTGGAGTGTCTAGTACAGCAACACTTCAAATGATTTTTTTTTTTCAGGTGGGATTCAGGCAGTTTGTACACACTAAAAAACGGCCCTTTTCAGGGCCACTGAATAGTAATAAAAAGAATGGTTTTATTTACATTCATTTAGATGTTTATATGATTGATTTATAAATCATAAAAAAAAACATTTCTTCTTCTTGGCGTAACGACCTCTTGGTCATGCTTTCCCTGACTTGTTTCCCTGTTGTACGTGGATAGTCAGTCCTCTCGTACAGGGGAGGGTCCGGTCTCGGGTTGGGATTCGAACCGACGCCGTCGAGGTGGTGAGCCCCGGCGCTAATGGGCCGATTTTCTAACCGGCGCGGCGCTACCGCTACCCTCAATAAAAAAAACATTTATTCACGATTATTATACAAACACAGTTTTGCAGTTTACAATTCAGATGGCACTAACGTATGAATCAATGGAGTGAACACCGTAAATCCGGGTCGTTTGTATGAATCAAGTGCCACTAATTTACACTTTATCGTATCTGTGTTGAATTCAGAATCTTCAGCGGCAAGACTGGACATTCTTCCCAGGTAAACATTAAGGAAGGTTGAGTTACAAGGAAAGGAGAAGTAAACATCCGCATCTATTACTTCTTTTCCTGTAATTATTATAGCTCCACCAGCTCTCCTTGCACTGCTATAGCGCACAACTCGAAGATCTTTGGTCAAAAACCATCCGTTGATACTGTTATCCCAAAGCTCAAAGTCGTTCATTCTCAATCCAACTCTATCGCCTCGTGGAATGAGAAACGGTCCAGTTCTACCGTTTCAGATGATGTGGTATTCGAATTTGATCGCACTCCGACTGACGGTTCGATATTTGTTCCAAGCATTTGTTTCCATGTCGCAAACGTCGTTTCAACGGCTGTGCTGCATTCTCAAACGGATAAGTGGAAATTTTATCCAGAGGCCCGAATCTGTTTACATCCTCAAAAATATGCAGTAGATTGTGAACGTTGCTGGAAATGAAACCCCTACCAAATTTTTCACCATATTGCCGAACGAAACATTGTAGCATATCATCCGCTTTTGGCCAATGTTGTCTGTACTCCACTGTTGATAAAATGGTGATAGCGCACGAATACAACATAAAGTGTTTGTAATCTTCTTCCTCTAGGATGTCTTCCAGAACGACCGGCCCCACGTAGTGCAGAAAACTCCGAAACTCCGTTGCCTTCCAATTGTTGATGTCTTTCAACGACCGCATCTTACGATTGATTTCCAACGGCAATGTGATCTCCAACAGCCTAGTTGAAATCGTTTTGCTGATCTCAGAGGGCCAGCTGGGGAATCCCCATTTTCCAACTAAGCGTCCTTTCAGTAATCGTCTAGTGACTCCGTGATCGATAAGATGCAGTCGGTCAGCTACGACCATATCTTTGATAATATCGAACCGATTCAAATGTAGGAGCGGGGATCGTAGAGACGTTTTCTGATGCTCGGGATAGCCATGTTCGGCGAAAACCTCATGAGTCCTAGCAGACGCTTTCTCTACCGGATAAGCAGTGGTACCGGACGTATGGCTGTGCTCTCCTACGCAAACACATTTCTGGCATCCATTCAGCGAGTTGTGACCATATACACATTTTAGCGCTGTCCTGGCGGTGTCTCGGTGTCTGCCACGATGAGGTGGATTACTACTCGAACAATGTGGCCGTTAAAATTTATTCCTTCGTTGATAACCACATTTGCCTCTTCGACGAAAGGACCTAGGACCTCTTCTACACTTTGTGGTTTTTTATATCCATGGAACACAGAAACGTACATCGGTTTGATATGAGGCATTCCATGTACGCTAGCCATCAAAGGCCAAAGTACAGCAGTACTGCTTGCACTGATCGAAATGCCGTCGTATCCAAAATTTAGTTTCAACTCCGACACTGAAGTCATATCCTCGACTTTGAAGCAGGTCACCAAACATTTCCGAAGTCCGTTGTACCACAATTTGCCACCTGATACCTCGCTGATTCCTGTAGCTTTTCTGTTGGTTTTTTGCAGGGTTCTTGGATCCATTGGCAACACAAACTCAGTCACTTTTTTTCTCATGATAGCGAGGAACATCCGTAATGTATCCTGATCGACATCGTTCAGCACAGACCTCGTGCGAAAGCACTCCTCTGCTTCCATCGCGTCGAACATCGCGAACTCATCGTAGGGCTCATATCTCGGCTCTTGAAGCTCGTCGTCGTACTCGTAGGGAGAAACATGCACCACTTCTTCATCACTATCACAAGGAACGAAAGAAGTTCCCTCTTGCGCAAGTTCACTTTCTATCTGCCTTACACGTTTTGCACGGCTACCGGTTGCACGTTGTTGAACAAATCGATTTTTGTCATCTGCCATTTTTGCCGTCGCTGACTTTTGACTATCTGATAAATCGCAGGGTATAATACAACTCTCGTTGAATATTCCTTTCGTAATGACACTTATAACAAAATTAGCTCTTTTTATATAATACACAGGTAAGTGTCTTGGGTAAAATAACATATTACCTGAGCATGAGATGAGTTTTAACTTAAGGTAGCGGGTAAATATGTATTTTTTGGGTACTGTCGACATGGGTAATGTTTACATACATTGTTCATATATGCTTAAATAGTTTTGTGGGTAGAGGTCGTCTCGTGTTCAGGGGAGTTCCGTTTGAGTACCTACTACCAGAACTTATATAATTTTTAATTCTTGGGTTTCGTCAGGTAGTGTTGGTAGAACGAAAAAAATGTGCTATGGGTTTAATGATTGTTTTTAAATTTTAACCCTGCGTATTCTGCCTTTCATGTTCCGTAACAACTTTGTCTATCTTTTGTTTGTGAGAACGTACGGCAAAGCTGCAAATGCATTTGAAAACATGGATCTTATACCGTTCATAATTTCGCCAATTATTAGGCGATGGACGATATTAGAATTGTTTTACATAGGTATTTAATAGGTTTACATTTTGTTTGGAGACTGCTTTTTGATAAGACTATCCGTTAAGGAGCAATTTAGTTAAAATCCCCGCACTTTAATGCTAAACATTTTTGTTTTTATGATATGATCCGTACTGTTTATAAAACAACAACAGTACAAGCAAGCCGCGGTGCGCGATTCATTGCAGCTGTTTGAACGGATGGAGAACAAAACAAACCAGTGCAAAAAAGCTAGCGCTCTACCATCGATAGAGCCAAACAGTTACATGTATGAGTATTCCAAGCTGCTCTTACTCGCCGGAGTGCGTGCTCGACCAGAGCGGAGGCATTTAAACCTCTCGCGGAGCGAATTCGTATGGCCAACGCGTTTCGGTTTTTGCTCTTCATGTAGCGATCGCTCGCGCTGGAACAAACCCGAGCGAATTGATGGGCGCGGTAAGGAGAGATTTCTGGCGGTGACGGGACGGGAGAATTTCTGCGTTGGTGTAAAAGAGACAAGGCTATCACCATCTCGCTCTTGCCCATTGAATTCCCTATCTCGTCCCGAAGCTTGTGGCGCTTGGGTCCTTCGTCACTACTGTTTGATTGTAACAGATTCATTGTTTACCGTCATGATCGCTCCTCGCTAAACAGCTCGAAATCTAGAGGGGGTGGAGTGCTAATAGCAATTTCATCAAGATATGCATCCTGCCTTTGTTCCACAACTTCTGCGACAACCGAAAGCTTATGGGTCCAATTGAAAACTGCTCAGCGCTCTTTTATTATTGGGGCGGTCTACCTTCCCCCCGATCTTTCGAACGATCGTCAAACCATCGAGGACTTCTGCTTGACACTGCGCCGAACCAGAGAAAGATATCCTTCTGATTTTTTCACCATTTTGGGGGATTTCAACCAACCCCATCTTCACTGGAACCCGCCTCTGGTGGGTGATCTTTCGCTGAATTACTCACTCTCGAGAATCTCATCGTCTTGTGAGATTCTTATTGATGAGTTGAGCTTTACCGGAGTGACTCAACTAAACACGGTAAGGAATTCATCCGACACTATGCTGGACCTAGTGTTCGCTGATGAATCTTCTTTAAAAGCCTCGGCAGTGGTGGTTCCTGGCCTAGACAGTTTAATCGACCTCGATTCCCATCATCCAGCTCTTGTTATGCGTGTCAAGGTACAACAAAATGAAATCTCTAACGCTACTCCGTCTCTACCGGTGCACCGTCCATGGAATTTTCGGAAAACGAACTTCGTCGGACTCTCGATTGCTCTTCAAAACATAGACTGGCATTGCCTTATCAACGATTCTGCGTTAGATTCTACTGTGGAAAACATAACGAATGCTATTGTCGGTCTGTTCAACGAATTTGTTCGTCCACGAAGAGCTCCAAAAAAGCCTCCTTGGAGTAATTCTATGCTGAGGCTTGCTAAAAGACGTAGAGCTGCGTCCTATAGGAAACTCCAACGGAACGACTGTCCATTTCGAAAAAGACAATTCCTCAGTGCAGCACGATACTACAAAATCGCCAACAAGTCTGCCTACTCTAACTATGTACGAAATGTGGCGTTCGGTATGAGGCGTAATCCCAAGCCCTTTTGGGGATTTGTCAAAATCAAACGCTCAACTAGTGAACTTCCATCAACCATGAACCTTCATGGTATATCGCATACCGGAGAAGATAACATCTGCAGAGCCTTCGCTTCTCACTTTAGCTCACTTTATTCGGACAACGTTATACCCACACATAATTTGACGTCAGCATTGTCTTCCATTCAGGAACAAGTGGATGTTGGTGTTCCCTCAGTGTCAGCAGAAGATGTGTTGAGTGCTATAAACCGTCTGAAGCCTTCCTGTGCTGTGGGACCGGACCTCATCCCCAGCATTGTAATCAAAAACTGCAAGGAGGCTCTTATTCCTATTTTGACCAGCATCTTCAACAAGTCCTTACAGTTAGGAAGCTTCCCTTCCCTCTGGAGGCGGTCGTGGATGTTCCCCGTATTTAAAAAAGCAGATAGATGCGATATGACAAATTATCGAGGCATTAGTATGCTCTGCGCGTTAAGTAAAATTTTCGAGTCGGTAGTCAATAAGCACTTAAGAAGAGGTTTCAAACACTGCATCTCCGTTGACCAGCATGGTTTCACGCCAGGACGCTCGATTGAGAGTAATCTACTGTGCTTGCTCAGCAATTGTTTCGCCGTGCTCGATAAAGGCGGTCAGGTAGACGTCATCTACACTGACTTTCAAGCTGCCTTTGATAAAGTTAGTCACTCGCTCCTGCTCGCTAAACTTAGCAAGTACGGAATTCATAACGATTTAGTCAGGTGGATGGCCTCTTTCCTTACGGGCCGCGAGATTCAAGTTAATATCGGAGCTGCCTTTTCCCCTGCCTTTATTAATAACTCTGGAGTTCCGCAGGGCAGTATTCTGGGCCCTTCACTATTTAATATTTTCATCAACGACATCGTCCAACACATTGGGTCCAGGATTTTGCTCTACGCCGACGATCTCAAAATGTATGTTCCCACTAGCTCGAAGCCCCGGCGAAGCTCGGGGAGGAAAAATGTGACTAAAGTTTTTATTCTTGGTTTATTTTCTATGCTACATTCAGATTGCCTACAGACATATAAGTAGCTGTGATATCACTCGGAAATTTTCTTTCATCAATAGTCTAGGGGGCAAATGCATGGGTGTTGTTCCGGAGGATCGGAGTTCGAATCTAGGCTAGGAAAAACTTTTTTGTTGACGGTTGTAAAAATTTTTTTTCATGATTTTTTTTAGATATTAAAATTACTTTTTCAAATCTGATCATATTTTGTTACATAAATTTCAAATTATCATAACCATTATTAAATTAACAGCTTGGTGGTTCAATTTATTTACATAGCGATATATACCTGTATTTTCCCTATGCTATCCACTTGTATAACTGGTATACTGGTAGTGGTGCTCGAGCCTTGTATCAGAGGTTTGGTCTTCGAATCCCGAATGGGACTATCTTTTATAGTACGAAATAAAATTTTTCTTCAAAATCTACGTTTGCCATTCAAGTAGCGATATTTCCTCACAATTTTTAACTTGTGCTATGGTTCCTCGGCAAGACTACGGCTTCGCTCTTGGTAAACCCGTGTACGAGTCCCGTTTCCACTTAGAGTCAGATTGTAAAAAGCATGCTTCACGTGCACTGTAAAAATGTAGGGTTTATTGCCTCATCTCATCACGGGACTTTGAAACTGAGATTTATAAGAATAAAGATTGACAACGTTTCGTCCTGCGAACTTCTACAATCTTGCCTTGACGATTTTAATGTATGGTGTTCCCAAAACTGTATGTCCGTTAATGTTAACAAGTGCAGTATTATCTCCCTGACCAGAAAACGCAATCCGATTTTGTTCCAATATACAGTAAGCGGGATGCCTGTTCCCCGTAGTGAATTAGTTCGTGACCTAGGTGTTCTTTTGGACAGTAAGCTTAATTTTGGACAACATTTAGATGCAACCATTGCCAAAGCTCTTCGTACCTTAGGTTTTGTTCTCCGTGTTACTAAAGACTTCAAAGATCCGTTTTGTCTCAAATCTGTTTACTGTGCGCTGGTTCGTCCTATCTTGGAGTTCGTATCTATTGTGTGGTCTCCGTTCCAACAAGTTAGGATAGATAGGATTGAAGCTGTTCAAAAAAAAGCAACACGTGTGATGTATTACCGATTACCTTGGTCCAACTCACAGCCTTGTCCCTCCTAGCAGACGCGATGTCTTCTGTTCGGTTTGGAGTCTTTGGAAAACAGACGGTACACAGCTCAATGTATATTTATCCACAAGTTAATGAATGGCAATATTGATTGTCCAGTTTTACTTAGTTTGCTAGATATGTCCGCTCCTACGCGAGAGCTCAGGCCTAGAGCCTTGTTTAGACTCGGTTTTCGAGGAACCGTATTTGGAGCCCACGATCCGCTCATGCAGCTAACAAGAGCCTATAATGGTCTAGGAGACCTAGTAGATTTTAATTTTTCTGTGAGTGACGTACGGACTGTTTCTAGAAACTTTTCAACTTAGGTAGCTCGGTCAGGGAATTCTATTGTAATAAGCTTAGTGCAGGATATTTTTAAGTTTAATTATAGTTATGTAGGCCAGCTGGGCCAGATAACTTAAATTCATAAATAAATAAATAAATAAATAAATAAATAAATAAATAAATAAATAACGGACGACAACTTGACCTGATCTTGGGCAACACCCCGGCCACCGAGGTATCTGGCGCCATCTATCACGCGGCGCTGCAACTGCTACCCGAAGATGTTCACCACCCAGCACTGGAAATGTGTCTTGCGGCTGACTCCTCTTCTTCCGAGCCCATCAGCCACCCCGCCCCATCCTCAGGATTGCCGGCATTGGATTACCGTAAGCTTGATCGAGCTAAACTCGCTCGCCGCATCTCGAAGGCAGTCTTGCAGCTCTTTAACACATTCGACGGGATGCCATCAGGACCGGGAGCAAAAGAGACCTTCAGCTTGGTTAGGGCAGTCAGTACAGACTCCTCCGAGACTGAAATATTATTTAGGCACGAGCCGGAACACGGAGTCCCAGCTAGGCCCAGTGAGAGGGACGCCGTAGAGCAACTGGGGTTGACAAACACTTGCGAGAAGTATGTTGCAAACAGCTCGCATATGCTGGAAGGGGTGGAGGCAGTTACTGAGCCAGAGGATAAAGAAGGGGGAATTTGAGGGTTACCTCGTCGGGAGTTTACGTGGCGCCAGAACGACCGGGGGTTAGTTGTGAAACGAGCCTGCAACCGACAAAGGTGCAGGCCGTAACGGATACGATTGTAAGCCCGGTAAGCGGACGCGGCATACTTAAACACATCCCGACGAAACGGAGTGTGATGTGCATGGTAAATCCGTTGAGCTCGCTTCATGTCGGCCTTCAATACACGAAGATGCCTATCGGACCACGAAGGACTAGGTAGGGGTTTCTGGGGCGGGCAACATTGAGGAAGTAACGACGTTATTACAGTGTAAAAGGTAGAAACAGCTTCATCAACGGTATCAGCATCATCCAGGAACGTCCAGTTGGTATCGAGAAGCAGGCGGTTGAGCTTCCATTCAAAGCGATCGTGGTTCAGGAGTTCGGTGGTGTACATGCCTAGCAGAGGTAACAGTCGGTAGTAGCAGTGACACGTCGAGAGCCGGGTGATAGCGATCCTCAGGAACGAGGGGAAGCGGTGAGGTGGCCACGGGAGAGCAAGCACCAGCGGCAATATCGTTCGAATCGAAGATAAGGTCCAACTGCCGGCCTGGCGGGTTCGCGACTCCCGATAGCTGCAGCAGGTCATTGTGCGCCATGCAGTCGGCAAGACAGGAAGTGCCTGAAGTGATGCGGAACGGCGCGTATGTGGACGGCGAGGAAGGGTGCGGGCACCAACTTAGCGAAGGACAGTTGCAATCGCCGAACAGCAAGAGCAAATCGCGATCTCCCATCAGCGATTGAATCTCTTCGACGCAACAACATAGAGATGTAGACCACCCCAACATAAAGTGATGGCCCGCCAAGCTTTATGCGCACCCATAGAAGCTCAAGCGAGGTATATGCATGCTGCACTAACGACGACACGAAGCCGGACGAACAGGCGACCAGAACACCACCACCACGGGACCGATGGCTATTGCTGGAGTTACGGTCAACGCGATAAACTACGTAGGCATCGTCAAACAAAAGCGACGAAGGAACAGTGTCGTCGAGCCAGGACTCGGTTATCACGCAAACGTCGAATGTAGGTGTCGTGGAGCAGAGGTAGAAGTCATTCACCTTAGTTTTCAGACCTCGGACATTTTGGTAAGTGAAGTGCAGGGCAGCGGTAGTAGCCGGGACATCGATTACAAGATCAGTTTGTGGTGGCGGTGAGTAACGATCGGACGTGTGGCGGCGAGTCAGGCGATGCAGTGGGCTGGGGAGGCCCGACATTCCCATCCAGCTGTGCAGAGCTAAGGTGGCTTGGCGTGGTGCAAGGTGGTGATGGTGAGAGCCGTGAATCAAGGATGCTGTGAGCCACGGAAATGCGTTGCGTCGCGAAATCCCTCCCGCGGAGCATGGTGGAACACAAATTCCCTGAACCCCATGCCAAGAGGCCACGTACTTGGATCCAAAGCCTTGTCACGAAGAGGGAGCGGCACGCCGACCTTGAAGGAATTACAGGTCGCGGTGCTCGGTTCGCGATCTTTCGGCAGCTGTCTAGTTGTCACGATGTCATTAGTGCCCATCCGTTGTTTGACCATGGAATCCACCTCAGCGTCGGAAAGCGACGGGGCGATCCTGGTGATAAAAAGCCAAAACCGCGGAGGTCTTTGAGGCACCGTTTTGAAGTGGGAAGGCAATGTACCGTGGAGGAGCCTCGGGGCAGGCTGGGCAGACGGTAACGCATTCACCGTGTGGCTAGTTACGGGAGTAACGCTCAGGATGGTGTTATGATTAGTCATCGTAGTGTTGTTATCGGTGATGGTGAGTACGGGATGCGGGGATCGCGTAGTAGTGATGCCGGCTGGGATGAGCGAAGGGCTGATCATGTCGTCAACGAGCGTGTGCGTGAAATCGGGTTCGTTAGGCATAGGAGCAGAATTAGTGCCAGCGATGGTAGGCATGGTATGAGTGACATCCGACGCATGACTGGGTGCAGTGGTACTGATCATTTGCGTGGAGGCCAGCGGCGTAGGTGTGTCGATCGGCGATGCTTCGGAGTTGGTGCCAGAAGCCAGTGAAGTAAGGCGCCGTTCAAGCGCCATGATGTCGTTCTGGACATCGGCGATCGATGAAGCCAATAAGCCCCGAAGGTCCGCCAACTCGCCGCGTGGACAGACAAGGCAATCCGGACATCTCCAGGACAAACCGGAAGCGGGCCGCTTAAGCTCCTTCAGCACCGATGCAGGAACACCCAGACATCCCGCCTTGCAGTGATAAACGGCTTTGCAGGAGCCAGCACAAATGTATGTATTGGTGCCTGAGGCAGGCAAGGAGCAGACGCGACACACTTCAACCATAGCGAGCACCAAATAGACAAAAGCTCGAAAATATAAACAAACGCGGGCAAACCACTCCCAAACAAACTTGCTGGGCCAAACACGGGGTACAGAGGCAACTTAGAGCCAAAAACTGCAAGTAGCCGGAGTGTTTTTCACTAAATATCTTACGATAAACGTGGAGTGTGCAACTGGTACGTGCGGTGCGAGCGGTAGTTCAGGTTTTTTTTCTTAGTTCAGATTGTACTTAGTCGATAAGCATCTCAAAAATATAGTCCAGTTGACTCTCGAAGCTCGAACGAGCAAGGTCCATCTCATAACTTATATATACAGACAACGGCGACTTTTATATATATAGATTTGTAATATTGCTGTGATTTGTAATATTGCTAGTCCGTTGATTTTCAAACTATCGAGCTCATTCCAAACCGGTTTGAAATTGTATCGAACATACCACGGTGTACTGTCAAGTTCGATGCATTTTTTAAGACAAAAATAAACCTTCAACTGGTTGTTTCTAGATGCATGCTCCGCTAGAAACAAACACTGATGAACAGCAATCCAATAGACCAATAGAATCTGCAATAATCCCCCCAACTTTTAGTTTCTATTTGTCCCCTCATGTACGTTTCTTATACACACACACACACATACACACACCCATACAATAGCTGCGGCCTTCTTCCTCAATCATCTTTTCGTATTTTTTCTAGAATAGTGAACCGTCATTTGACAGATCGCCAAATCGTTGTACTGCGACCGATGAAAAACAATAATTCAACTCCAGCGTCCGTCGGCGCGTTGCATATTCGTGTGTAATTAACTACACAGCGAATGAACGGAACCAATTCGCATTGGTTATCTGTTTTGAGTAATTTTGGATACCGAAAGTGTTAATATGAGTTTATCGTAGCGCGTTGAACTTCTTCAGATCCCGGACATCGTGCAATGGTCGCACCTTCGATTCTCGGTCTATATTGAGGTAATCGTGCCACTCTGTGCCACTCTGTGCTGTTGGAGTAATCGTGCCACTCTGTGCTGTTGGAGTGCCGCCATTTCAAAGAAAGGTTTAACGGCACGGAAGATGATAGAACACGTAAAACTCGGAATGCCTACCGTGGCATGTGGTGAATAGTTTGACTAGAAGCATCCAGTATAAAGAAGGTAATAGGGACGCCGAAATGGTTTGTCATATTGGGAAACTTTTAGAAGTGTTGATACTGTTTGTCTGGGATAATGAGTTAGATAAGAAGATCTTATCGTAAGCTTTGGAAAGAATTAATTTTATCTTAACCGCGATGAAATAGAATCGGCATTAACCGTCCGATCACTAACCAAAGTTTCACCCTTCGTCTCATAACCGGGTACCCGGGTACCCACCAGATGCGCGCTACAAAGTTCAGCGATTTTTGTGTAAACATCGTCGAATTTCAACCGGAAATCGAATTTGGTATTGAATGCTAAGAATGCTATAGTACTAGATAGTTTCACATGACTAAATTTGTTTACTATATCCACTTTGATTTCTCATTCCGTAATTTGTAATGCAAGAACAGAAAGGTGGGAAAAATAAGACTTCACTGATCTACTTCACTGGTTATATAGTTATGACAGTGACCCAGCCAGACTCCAAACACAACATCGCGTCAGCAGATTCCAGCGTGAGCGTGGGAAGGAATGCCACGTAATAGGAGCTAGCTAGCGTAAACAAAATAGGAGCTGGTTAGGACAGTCAACCGAGTGGGTCGGGAAAAAGATTAGTTTTAAGTTAGAACTCAACGAGTGAGGACGCGCCTCAGTAGTTAATGAAGTAGAATAAAAATTAGTTTTATTTTATTAACTCGGCGTCCAACTCATTATTGGCGCAGCCGTCCGGTGTAAATCGAGTGTAGTGTAACGTAAAAAGTGGAAAACTGTTAGATTAATAAACTTCCAGTAAAGAGTTCCCGCTACGGCATCCGGAGCAACAAAGGAGTTATAGCAAACTCCGCCGAGGAATCGAGGATCCCCCGCGTATGCACACACCTGGACTACCAGCATCGTCGATTTACGAACCCGCGACACGACAGCGAAACCAAATCGTAAGTAATTTTTATTTTCTCTTAAGTGCAGTAAAATTAAAGTGCTTACGTCCTTAAGAAACACTTCTTGGGTTTCTTAAGCAGAAAAATACTTACTACCAGATAGGAGTATTTTTATCTTGCCGTCGGGAGAACTACCAGATAGGGCCCACGGCACTCAACTTAAAAAAAAATCGTGACAAATTTTAACACAACTGCTATTTACAAATAACTATAGCGCACTACCAGATAGACGCTTTAAATAACAGGTATTTAGCTAAGTTAGTGTGAAAATTTGCTCACGTCCTGTAATAGTCAGGTAGGGAAGTAAAACCGTTTGTGTGAGCTTCCAATATTTAATTCCGCACTACCTTCCGGAGATTCAACCCTTTGGTGTAAAAAAAAAAAAAAAAAAAGTGTGCTGTGTATACTTTTTTAATGAGTAGGAAACTTGCTGAAGCCCTATTCTCAAACCGTCTGATTAGCAGTGAAGACGACTCAAGTGAGAACAGCGTAGATTTTTCGGAACAAATGGCTCACGAAAACAACAATTTTATCCAACAAGTGTCAGAGCAGCTTAATAAGCTGACTCTTGCATTAAATGCGATGACTACCAAGCAGGCGCAGTATGACGCGACGCTCGCGAGCATTG
This sequence comes from Anopheles ziemanni, assembly GCF_943734765.1. Classification (NCBI taxonomy): domain Eukaryota; kingdom Metazoa; phylum Arthropoda; class Insecta; order Diptera; family Culicidae; genus Anopheles; species Anopheles ziemanni. Next base: position 1,423,716 of record NW_026689707.1, on the reverse strand, counting down.
CCGCTCAGATCGGAAACCCGAGTACCCCCCCGTCTCATGAACAGTCCGCCCCACAAGTTTTGTCGTCGCAAGAAACACCTAAGTTGCAACTTGATGCGTTCCGCATTCCGGACCCGATCAAGGGTATACCGAGATACGATGGGAACCGCAAACAACTTAACTCATGGCTAACGATGGTCGAAAATACATTGTTAATTTTCGAACCGTTAGTAAGTGAGCAAGCGTTTTCCTTTTATGTGCAGGAAATCGCGAACAAAATTGAAGGGAAAGCGAAAGACATTTTATGCCTCGCTGGAAACCCACAAAGTTTTGAAGAAATGAAAATTGTGCTAATAAATGCTTTAGGTGACAGACAAGAATTGTCTACCTATAAGTGCCAATTGTGGGAAAACAGGATGACCGAGCATCACGGCGTCCACAAATACTACCAACGAACAAAAGAAATTGTTCAAAAAATAAAAACCCTAGCCAAACAGTCCGAAATCTACAACCAACATTGGGTTGGCATCAATAAATTTATTGATGAGGATGGACTTGCCGCTTTTATCGCTGGACTGAAAGAACCATACTTTGGCCACGTCCAAGCAGCGCGCCCGAAAGATATAGAAGATGCGTATGCATTTATTTGTAAATTCCAATCTAGGGAATCTACAACGTCAACTATTCAAAGGAAAAGTACAAGCATGGCAAAATCAACTGACTATTCACAGCAGCAAAACCGATTTAAGCCAGCACACAGCAACACATTTAACCCTCATATTAAAAACGAAAACAGTATTCGTTCACCTCCACAAGCGGAAGGCTCCAAAAAGAACCATTTTGGCAATCCTAAAAATGCAAAAAAATTGAGTCGGGATACGCCTATGGAAGTTGACCCTTCAATTACAAGCGGTCATACATTTAATAAAAAACAAATAAATCACGTCGAACTGCACGCAACGAGCAGCGACAACAGCAACGGAAATTTTCGGATAATCGAAAAACAACCAAATCTAACATAAATGGGAAGTGTGATTTTCTTCCGTATTTGTTGATTTTTGATGAGTCGCAAAAACGGCACATCCGTATGTTGATAGACACGGGTGCGAACAAAAACATTATAGCAAACGGAATTCTAAAACATTCACACATTAAACAGGAATGTACAGTGCGAAACATGTTTGGTGTGCATAAAGCTGATGAGATAGTAACCTGTAAACTTCTCGGACCAAACATAAAGCAACAAACGTACAGCATTCTAGACTTTCATGATTATTTTGACGGAATCATTGGGTCAGAATTTATGTCTCAAACTAACACAAAGATTGATTACTTTGATGACTCTATTACAATACAGGGAATCAAAACGTATTATAATAAATACTACCCTAACAAAAAGTATTTCAACCATACAATAACAGTAGAAACTGACAAAAATGGTGACTGGTTTGTACCGGAATTTCAAAACCTTATCGAAGATACTGTAATACAACCAGGACTCTATCGATCGTCTGAAAATAAGACCACCTTTAATATAATTTCTACAAACAAACAGGCACCAATCATACCAAAGTTAGAGTTGGTAGTAAATAATTTCGACACTATCTCTCCGATACCGATAAATGAAGGGGAACCCCCCAGTAAATCGTTAATACAGGAATTAATAAGAACAGACCATTTATCTCCACTAGAGCGAGAAGTTCTTATTACAACAATTCTTAACAATCACTCTGTTCTTTTGAAAACTAATGAAAAATTGACAAGCACTAGCTTAATCAAACATAAAATCATTACAAAAGATGAAGAACCAGTTTATACCAAATCATACAGGTATCCACACCACTTGAAGAATGAAGTGGAGCATGAGATAAAAGAAATGCTAGAAAATGGTATAATCTCGCCATCTAAAAGTCCTTACTCCTCACCCATTTGGGTCGTGCCTAAAAAAGCAGACGCTTCAGGAACGCGTAAAATAAGAGTAGTAATCGACTACAGGAAATTAAATGATAAAACTGTAAACGATAAATTCCCTATTCCTGAAATTGAAGACATCCTTGCAAATTTAGGAAAATCCGAATATTTTACCACATTGGATCTCAAGGCAGGATTCCACCAAATTGAAATGGACCCCGATCACAGACAGAAAACAGCGTTCTCCTCGGCGCTAGGCCATTTTGAGTTCACTAGAATGCCTTTTGGACTCAAAAATGCCCCAGCGACATTTCAACGAGCGATGAACAACATTCTGGCAGAGTACATTGGTACCATCTGTTACGTCTACTTGGATGACATAATTGTATTGGGAAAATGTTTAAATACTCATGCCAAAAACCTCAATAAAATTCTAAAACGGCTTTCCGATTTTAATCTAAAAATTCAATTAGACAAATGTAAATTCATGAAAAAAGAAACAGAATTTTTAGGCCATATCATTACTCAACACGGCATAAAACCGAATCCTGACAAAATTAAGGAAATACAAAATTGGAAACTGCCAACATCAGAAAAACAAATCAAAAAGTTCTTAGGACTCTTAGGTTATTATAGGAAGTTCATAAAAGACTTCGCTAAACTTACCAAACCTATGACAAGATTCTTAAAAAAAGAAACAAGCATCAATATTAATGATCCAGAATACATAGCAGCGTTTGAAAAATGTAAGCACATTCTTATCTCAGATCCTATTCTGAGATACCCCGATTTTGCAAAACCCGTCGTTTTAACAACAGACGCCTCAAATTATGCATTGGGAGCGGTTTTGTCTCAAATACATGACTCGAAAGACCACCCAATTGCTTTTGCTTCGCGTACACTAAATAAACACGAAATCAATTATTCCACAACTGAAAAAGAAGCCCTTGCAATAATGTGGGCTGTGGAAAAATTTAAACCTTATCTTTATGGAAGTAAGTTCACGCTTATTACTGATCATAAGCCTCTGACCTTCATAAAAAGCTCCAATAAAAATCAGAAGATTATTCGATGGAGATTAGATTTGGAAAACTATGACTATGACGTCATTTACAAAACTGGCAAGACCAACGTTGTAGCCGATGCTTTAAGTAGAAAAGCTGATATTAACGTGAACGAAACAGGTAGACCACCATCATCGAAAGATTCACAGGTCAATAACCCTAATGAAACTGTGCCAGAAACAATACACTCTGGGAACACATCCAAAGAGTATTACGTACACTTTACCGAAAGACCCATTAATAACTTTAGGAATCAAATTATATTCCGAGAATCAAATACTAGTTCAACAAGCTCTGAAGAGATTTTCCAAAACTATAAAAGAACTATTATTTGCCAACAATCATTTGATAAGCAAAGCATTAGTGATGCTTTAAAGCGTTATCACAATGGAAACCAAACTGCTATTCATGCACCAGAAAAAATGTTTCAATTAATACAAGATATCTACAAAGAACATTTTGTTGATTCGAAAATACATTTTGTGGTAGCACAAAACATAGTTGAAGATATAACCGCTGAAGAAAGACAAGACCAAATCATTAAAAATGAACATGAGCGTGCCCACCGTGGTATACAAGAAGTCGAAAGACAAATAAAAAGATCGTATTTTTTCCCTAGAATGGTGAAGAAAATTCGTAAATATACAAATGCGTGTTCTATTTGTGCACAGCATAAATACGAAAGAAAACCATATAATATAAAAATCTCTCCTAGACCTATCGAAAAAGCACCGTTCGATAGAGTGCACATGGATATTTTTGGAATGGACAAACACAATTACTTGTCACTAATTTGCGCCTTTTCCAAACATTTACACCTTGTAGAGATTAAAACAAGGAATATTATCGATATACAAAAAGCTCTCTCTCAATATTTTCTAAGCTTTTGCACTCCCAAGACTATTGTTTGTGATCACGAAGCTTCATTTACAAGTCTACAATTGAAGAGTTTTCTATCTGATCTTAACATAAAACTGGAGTTTGCTTCATCATCAGAATCCAATGGTCAAATTGAAAAAACTCATTGTACAATCATCGAGATGTACAACACTAACAAGCATAAATTCTCCGACCTAGAATCTACAGAAATAATGGCAATAGTTGTAGCCTTATACAATGACACCGTTCATTCTGCAACTTGCTACAAGCCAAAAGAAATTGTTTTCAATCAAATGAATGTTCTAGACCCAAATTATGTAGTACAAGCTGCACAGAACATTTTCATAAAGGTTCAACAAAACCTTACTAAAGCTCAAACAAACATGGTGAATCACCACAAGGGTAAAGAGCAACCCCCAGAAGTAAAACCAGACGAGAATGTCTATATAAAAAAAGGCACAAGAAAAAAATTGGATCGAAGATACAATGAATCCAAATGCCTAAAATCAAACGATCGTACCGTAACGATCAATAGAAACGTAAAGAGAAATAAAAACAAACTTAAACGGTTAAGAAATTTTAAACAATAAGATACTAATACTTTATTTCTCGTTCCAGGAAAGCAAGAAGGTATCAGAGAAGTCTCAAGGATCAACAGAAGAAAGCAACAGGAACTTTCTAAAAAGGAACTGGGATTAAAAAAAAACTGATCAAATGAAATGAAAACAAAATAGAAAAAGAAACGAATTATAATTTTTTTACTGTTTTTCTTCCTCTATCATTTCAGGAAAGATGCTAAGCATGCAGTTCATAATATTATCATTATTACTCGCGTTTGTAGGACCCACTCAGAGTCAGAGTTTAGGGATAAAAAATCTCAACAATGATCCTATAATAATGTTAAAAGTAGGAACCTGCAAAATACAGACAGGGTATACTAAAGTAATACATCCTATTAATATGACCGAGATAGAAATAGCAATCAATTCAATTGCAAATGTAGCATACGTTGAAAACTCAAAAATCATAAACCCAATAACAGGTATAATGTTGCATAAAGTTAGAACAGCGTATAATAATCTATACAAAATCAAACCATTAGCTAGGGCCAAGAGATGGGATCTGTTAGGCACTGCATGGAAATTCATAGCAGGGAATCCAGATGCTGAGGACCTTCGAATTATAAATACTACAATGAATCGATTGATAGACGAAAATAACTACCAATATGCAATCAACGAAAACCTCAACAAAAAAAATGAAACAGCTTAGCGAGACGGTAAACCACTTGACAGAAAATTATAACATGAATCAAATGGCTCTCAACGAAATCGATACAATGGCACTCATATTGCACTTAGATATCATGAACGATGTACTACTAGATATTGATGAAACGATAACCTTGTCGAAAATGGGCAAAGCCAGCGGAAAGTTGCTTGACCTCAAGGAAATCAACAACATAATAGACTTGTTGAAGACACAAGGGTTCGAAATTCACATCCCAGAAGAAGCAATGTCTTACGTAACGCCAAAAATAGCTCGAAACAATGATGCTATACTGTACATTTTTAGTGTACCTATACTGAGCAAAATAGAAGCAACCATACTAAGAATTTTTGCTCTCACACATAACGACACCGTTATAGCAGATCATCCTGGTTTTTTGATAAAAAACGGCGAGCAAACGTTTACTACGCTACACCCTGAACAATACATTCAAGTGAGCAGTTTCATAGAAGAGTTTAAAGACAGATCCATTAACCCTCTAATCAACGGCAGACATAGTCTATGCGCTACAAGACTAGATACAACAACAGAGGCAAAACTGGTCAATGATAACCAAATTTTGATCACGAATGCAAAAAGTGATTTGTTAGAAACCAACTGCGGTCCAGATAATAGACCATTGAGAGGCAATTTTCTGTTAACGTTCTCAAACTGCACTGTGACATTCAAAAGCCAAGAGTTCACTTCTAACGAAATTTCTGTTGAACTCCAAATTATTGAAGGCGCTTTTCACAACCTGGTAATTAACAGGCAGTTACAAAAATTGCACGACATCGAACAGATTACCAACGTAACGTTACAAAACCGAGATCGATTGAGCCACGTTTACCTACAACAGTACTACCACAATATCTGGAAATGGAGTTTATTCGGTGGTGTGTCACTAAGCACAACATGTTTGATAGCCCTGATTGCATTTCTCTTACTATCATACAAACGATCGCAACAACAAAGAGGAACAAGATGCGACAGGAAGCGAGGAGGTACATCATCATCCAAGAACCGGAACCAGAGGCAGCCTGCTGTAGAGGTGGATCCGATCATCGTGTAAAGTACGAGGACGTACTTTTTTTCACCCCCGGAGGAGTTATGACAGTGACCCAGCCAGACTCCAAACACAACATCGCGTCAGCAGATTCCAGCGTGAGCGTGGGAAGGAATGCCACGTAATAGGAGCTAGCTAGCGTAAACAAAATAGGAGCTGGTTAGGACAGTCAACCGAGTGGGTCGGGAAAAAGATTAGTTTTAAGTTAGAACTCAACGAGTGAGGACGCGCCTCAGTAGTTAATGAAGTAGAATAAAAATTAGTTTTATTTTATTAACTCGGCGTCCAACTCATTATTATATGTCAAACGGGAACAAAAAGGTGGGAAAAAACAAAAGTTTAATAAATTTGTAGTCCATCAAAACGTTAAACAAGTATTTTTTGAGTAATGGCTAAAAACTAAAGCACAACAGATTGTTGGTTCTACCCTACAGAGGGAACCGTTCAGTTACGTGTCAACGCGTAAAGTTAGCCTTTTCGTTCAGTTGTGATCAATGTTATTTTGTGTGTTACAACTGTGTGTTACACAGATAGTTCATTGTGAGTTTCACAGACAGTATTACAATGCGCCACCACGAATTTATTGGAACCGAATGGGTGTTATCAGTAAAAGGACTAGCTCATAAGATTTTATTATTGCGCAGCGATTCGTTAAGTCAGCAATGTTGATCGAAAAAAGCAAGATGGCGGCTGAACGAAAGGAATGCAACACAGTATCTGATGTTTTACGACTTCAGTTGGCCGCAGCTCGTGAAAGCGGAAGGATGTCCAATTTGTTGGAGTAGTTAAGTGCAGCTCAAGTGGATGTTTTTGTACTTAACTAGTAACGAATAACGGGTGAAAGAAGAAAACTGAGTTGTGAGTTTAGACAAAGTTTACATACTTTACTTTACAACGCTGTTTGACGGTACAAGGAAGTGCGTCGAAGTTTGCTTTCATTGCCGGAGCAAACATATTTCTTATTAAACCTTGCCGACATCACACCATTTGGGTACCCGTCGTCCCATGGAAGCCGCCCTTCCGCATTCTCTTACCATTTACCTTCCTTCGAATTGTCAAACGTTTGGGCCATTTGTTGTTGAACGTAGGATTCTGACGTACTCTTCCGCTCGAATCGACCCAAGCGCGTCCGTCGCTGTCGTCCTTTTGGTGTGGTGTTGTTTCGCTGGTTTCGCTTGTCTGTCGGGATATTTTCATTTGTGAAAACAGCAGCAAAATCATTTGCGCACCGTCTGAGGGAATTTGATGGTCAGGATTTCCTCCCTCTTACCGACGGCGGTGGTGTATCGAGGCGATTGTTGCTGGAGGAACGTTGACGAGATGTTGTCGCCGCGCGTTGTTTCTTGCTGCAAACCCTTGAGGAGGTGAAGGCATGGTTAGTGTGTTGAGGAGAGACACGATCAGCGTGTGGGCAAGTGTGTGCGTTGGTATGTTCCGTGTGGGGTTCGGTGGTTTCATTTAACGGGTTGAATATGAATGGTGCATGGGAACATAAAAACTGAACCGAGCGCTACGATACGACATTACCACACTGTAACGCGATTGTAATCTGATAGTAGACACATTTGCTATTCTTCGCCCGCACTAACCATGCGATGCAGATTTATCCTATCTTGTAATTACTTCGTGAGTAAAGTTGTATCCTTTGCAATCCGCACTCCCCAGTTTAGAGGTACGGTGGGAATCAGATGCAGTGGAGGTAAAAAAAACCACAATTTTCTATTCCTTTTGCTGCTCGTTTTCTTTGTGTTGTCTTTCTGTTGGTTTGCTAACCATTTCTAAGCATGGAGAAAAAGTACGATTGTAAGCTAAGCAGCAGCTGTTAAGACTGGGGATACGCTTTTGAGGTATTTGACAGTCGGCCATCTTATTATTAATTTGCTTTTCCCTAGGCTCTATTGCCAACCGTACATGCGGAATGGTATCATTTCAGGTTTTTATTACTTTTGCTTTTGGCTTTCTACAGTTCTATTATGTCATGTAAGAACGGTCGAAAGGAATACAAAGCGGCAAATATTTAGAAAGTGAAAAACTTCGTGACAGTTCATGGTTGTTGGAAAATTTTTCATTTTGATCTGAGGGACCGCACCTAAAACGGTGTTGAGCAAAATAAGGTGATTAGTAATTCGGTATCATACAGATTGATTCGATCGCAGTAATCCGCGACAGTAATTACCATTTTGCTTGTGTCATGGTTGCGAAAATGTAAATGTTATCGACCGTTGATATTATCAGGATGAATATCATCTCATTATTTGAAAAGAATCCTTTAATATGATTCTGTTGAGCAAAATAAGGTGATTAGTATTTCGGTATCATACAGATTAATTCGATCGCAGTAATCCGCGACAGTAATTACCATTTTGCTTGTGTCATGGTTGCGAAAATGTAAATGTTATCGACTGTTGATATTATCAGGATGAATATCATCTCATTATTTGAAAAGAATCCTTTAATATGATTCTGTTTGAGCTACTTAAAATAATATCGGTAAAAATTTGTCGTTGATGCAAATTATTAAGTAAAACTTGTTAATCTTTTAAATTAACTTTTCCTCATAAAGTGTTCCGGCAATATAAGTAAAAAAAAGTATTCTAAAAACTGTTTGTTTTGTTTTTTCAATTCAGAGCGACGGCTCTACCAGCAATAGTTTTGTGAGGTTAGGTTTCAATATCAACTGCTAGTGCCTGTTCTCAACGCGTGTTATCGAGTGTAGGTTCTATAGTTTAGTTCTTTTTTAAACGTGAATAATTGCTAACTTCAAGCTTTCCACTCCATAACATAGGGATTGCAGATTTTTCTATGGTTCACTCGAACATATTGGGAGGGCACCCAAAAAGACGTAGTCTTTGCAGCTGCGGCGGATGTTGCTGGCTGATCGTGCCCCGGTTGATTGCTTCCTTTGTCGGTGGTGAGATATATTTCTCGCAATCTACGAGGTACGGAACCAGTTGCGGTGGTGCCCAAACACCACCATCACGGTTGCGGATTTGTCGCTTAATGCACAGGCAACAACCCGTAGTAGATAGTGACAAACTAGGTGTTCAGCAGCATCAGCGAAATCGGCGTTTGGTACACCAAAAGAGACAACGGCTTTTCCGAGTCATTCCCTCTGATTGTGCCTACCGTACCACAGTTCCAGACTACTTCCGGAAGCGCCAGCAGCGAAGGGTCGGTCACAAGTTTTCGTTAAAGCGAACGGCAACTCCTGAGGTAATGCAACATCTATCTATCTAAAGTATCGACACATTTAAGCGGATTACAAGGAATATTGTACGATACAGTGGACGATAGGACTGTGGTTTTCGATGTTACAGGAACGGCTAGAAGAGTTGGAACAAGGTGCCGACTCAACCAAAGAAAGTGGTTACTACTCTTCCCCAGAACCAACGCACGATGAGATGGAGGACAAGAAAAGTGGAGACAAAGGTACTCCGAAAAAGGCCTTTGAAGTGTCCGGTGAAAAATGTGTTGTTTCGCCATGTGAAGATGAGACAACCGCAACGAACGGTTTACTTCCGGGGCATAATGAAGAAAATGAAGTTCCTTTGGAGGATGCGTTGACTTCTAACCGCACAACACCCCCTCCACACTGGTCAAAGATACTACGATGGTTGAAGATGTTGCTGGTGACGGAGCATTGGAGAAGATTGTGCCGATGGGAATGGTCACACCGCTTTCTACGCGGGGTAAAGAGAGCCAAAAGGATGAGAGTCCGAGGCCATCATACAGCTTACTGCATACATCCAAAAGCGGTATCCTCGACCCATCCTACACCTGTAATATCGAGCTAGAGCACAATATGAATCACAGAACACAATATGAAATGGGCAAATCCATTTCGGATAAACACTTTCACTTCGACTTACCTTACTATTTACGATCCGGTATCATGCATTCATGGATACACAAACGATGGGGATTTGAATCGATTGCTGCTCTGAAATATATCTGTCGTGAATGCAGTGCAACTGATGCAACCAAAACTAGTCATCACTAAACATGCACTTTGCGTTTGTAATGCTGCAAGAACAAAATAAAATACTGTTGGCAGTGATATTCGAATAAAATTTGTCGGAATTTTCGGTATCGAAAGAAACCACAAATTAGTGTCTTTATTCCGCCAATTATCACGCCAACGTTATCGCGAAGAGACCTTATGGTGGCTCGCGCAGCCCTTTTATCCCCTTCGTGGCCTAAGCCCCATCGCTGCTGCATGGGCCTCGGCCGCTGTCACATTGACTGCTGGTGCAGCTGACAGCGACGGTGTTGTGGTCTCATTCTAGCCGCAACAAATACCATAAATGATAAAACAATTTGCATGGAACACTTTCACTTTATTGCTTACCAGATTGTTTACATCTCGGCAGGTAAGGAATCGTCACCATGATGTGATTGCACACTCCGGTTAAAATACGTTGCTAACTGCTCTGAATCGTAGGTTGATTGAAGTTAAGAAATATTGCCCTGTAGCAGCTGAAATGTAAAAATAACATGTAATTATCAGTGAAAACCTTTAGCGAACTTACCGTGCAGCTTTGTTTACTTCGATGTGTCAAAATCACTCTGCGTGTGAGATCACACGCACATCGTCGCTCGCGTTCTATCGCACGTAAAGGACGCTCCTTTGCTATAGCGGCATCTGCGGCGGGCTATGTTCGAGAGCGGCATCGCAAAAATCGGCTAAGTCCGCGATTTTTTTTTTTGTATGGAGTTTTCTCCGGGCTGCTCAATTTTCAAATGAAACCCAAGTCGAGGCTGGTTGGGTCCAAAAAACCCACCATTTGAATGCTATAAACTCGAGTTCAGTGGGTTATAGCCGGTTATATGCAAATAATAGCCGGCAGCGACAACTCCCCGCGATAGCAGCGTCTTCGCGGGCTATTTCAGTGGTGAGCGCGCGAGCACCCCAGGGCCTTGAGTTACTTTTCCCCGCGGTGTATTTGTTTATTTCACTCCGACGCTTGGCTGTGACGTCACAGGCCGTGCGCCGAATAGATACGCTGAACGAAAATTGTTTTAGTTTGGTTTTCATTTTATTTATTTTTATTTCTTTTGCTGATTACCCACGAATTACACGTTCTATTCAATGCAGAGATAAGTCTGGAATGAAAAAAAGAAAAAAAGTAGAATAAATAATTATTTGCCTTAATAAATCTTAAGATTCTTATTATCAATGATCTTAGAAAATAAAATCTGAAATGCACCTTCCTGTGTCCCACAGCGTTTGTATGGTTCTATTTCGATATGTCTTAGCAGATAACTTACCTAAACAAATCCCTGAAATATTCTTTAATTAAATTGTACTGCAATTTCACCGAAGATGCTGTTCATAAAACTGAAGTCAACAAAGGAAGTGATATAAAGAAAATAAAACCTTGTGACGTTGACCTATCGTGGACGTTAAGCTTGGATGCCTTGAAGAATGCGAATTCTTGCACACATCGTGTTGGAACGTTCTTGCTGCCAAAAAAGAGTACATTATTTAAATAGAGATATTAAAGTCAAGTTTAACTTCATATCTTACCTGATTACTACCGCTGATGATGATGTCATTACATCACATATACCTAATTGATTCCGATTGTTTGTTCGGACGATACCAATCATGTGCACATTTCCTCTGTCCGTTCAAAATCGTAGCTGTTCATGCAGACTACATGTTAATACAGACTCCTTTGTTATGAAGAAAGCACAGAACAAACAAACAAGATGCACATAAAGCTGAAATTTGAAATAACCATAGCAATGGGGAGCAGAAAGGTGTTAAGCAGTAGCACCTTTTGGGCCAGGTTCAGGTCTTTCACTCGATGAAGCCAGACCAACTTTTGAATCACCACGTCCCAGTTGTGAATGAAGTTCACTTAACACTTCCGGACGTAAGACAGGTGGTATATACACTCAACTTCCCCGCATTAGGCAATCTTTTTGAAAACCAAATTGTTCTTGGTCTACGCCAAATCTGTATCTTGCAACCACGGTTTTTTCTACTCTCAGGGCGCGGAGCAGTTCTTGAATTCTTGAATCATCTTGCATAGTTGCTGTACTCAATTCGTCCACGGTAAGAGGTATACCCTAGTGGCAAAATCAGCATGCTTTTTCGTTCTGTCCAATTGACAATTGATACCGACAGAACGAGAAAGCATGCTGATTTTGCCGCCGGGGTACCAGACCGGCAGAAATGTGTAGCATCGCGTGAAAAGTGTAGTGCGGCGGTCTTCAGTAGCCCGTCTTCTGATCTTCCTTGACCGGATCCCATCGGACCAGACGACAGTCTGAGTTACCCTCGTGGGCGATTTGCGCATGCGCATGGGTCAGTAATGGCGGCCCCCGAGTACCCTACATAGTGATGGTCATCATGCAAACATAAGTCCCCCAGTTCCGCAAAACATTTGCATTCGCAATTTTTTATCTTTATTACAAATTACCGATGGCTCTATACACTTTCATTAACATTAAAAATTACCTTGTACTGTAATAGTCCTATACTTAAACAATAAACCTTATCCGCACTACTTATTCACGTTTCCACGGTACGCCTCCGGACCCACATCGGACAAGCGGCATTCCAAAGAAACTCCTGAATAAAGATAATCTGCAAATAAAAGTTGATAGAAACACTTTTTATTGATATTCATGCACGCCATATGATAAAATACTTATCTTCTTTGGTTTTCTAACGAGGAATTCTGCGAAATCGGATCGCACGAGAACAGCAGCAGTACCTCCATGCGGAAGAGTAACGATGTAAACAACACGATGTAAAATCGAGCAAATACGTCGTGTTCGGGCTGAATATGAGCCGCAAAGCAAGCCCACGCACAATTTCTTCACTCTTATCGATAAAGATCACCAAATAACACGGAAAACACCACTAATTTACGCACTTTATTTACACTGCGCTCGGCGCACTCCAAGCCGGTCCCGCCCTGCTGGCAGCGGTAATTCAAAATTCGGTGTCACGTCTACGTCTCTCCCGTCTCCACCCGTTTCCACCCCTCATTGGCCCATACTTTTCAAACGATGTGCAACACCGTTGATACACTCAGCAGGCCATCCTACTCCTACCTTCGACCCCGGATTTTCGTACTCGCTCTTTTGGGACTTAGTCAATTTTTCAAACCGTTTTCATTTTTGCAAAACTTAAAGAAATAATGTCGATTTGATCAATGACCTTGTTGGTCATTCAAACTTAGTTGGCTCAATTTCAAACTTATTATAAAACTAATCAGATTAAACGTACTTAAAAAGCATGTCCATAATGCACTTGAAATGATTTCAGAACATTTTACAACGTAAATAAACATAGAAAAGAGATTATGCTTTCGATTCCATCGTTTTCAATATGATTTCCATCCATGTATTTGAAAATAAACATTATAATCAAATTCACACTTCGACCAGATTTTCAATCACTCCATGCCAAGCCAAACAGTCTTCATTTTTATGGGATTTGGTTGTTCCATGGACAAAATTATTGCGGGTGGACAAATTATTTTTGTCACCGATTTTTCATGCAATTGTTGAATAGGCGAAACCTCAACCACGTACAAAAAAACATTATCAAATTTAAAAAATTTTAGGGCAGATAAATTTTCGTCGCACGCGTTTTTTGTTCAACGATCACACTTATTTTTGACCACCATAGTCTCAAACCCAAGCTCACAGTCAAGCTGTCAGGGGAGCGTTCAGTGATGGCAGCCGCCGGGACCGCTTGGTACGCGTCGAGTGCAGTGATAATAAAGTGCGTAAAATAGTGATGTTTTCAGTGTTATTCAGTGAACTTTACAGATAAGACTGAAGATATTGTGTATGTGTTTCGTCTACGGCTCATATTCAGCCCAAAAATGGAAAATGTATTGTTGTTTACATCGCTACTCTTCCGCATGGAGAGGTACTGCTGCTGCTGGCGTCCGATCCGATCTCGCAGAATTCATCGATGGAAAACAAAACAAGATGAGTATTTCATCACTTATTGCCTATAAATACCAATAATAACTGATTTCCTCTCTATTTTCATTTCTAGAGCATCTTCCGTCGGATGTTTGTTTTGGATCCCGATCCCGCTGCTCGGATGTGCATCAGAAGATATGCTAGATATCGATATTCCCTAGTGTGCAAGTGTGGTGTGTAGTGTAGTGATGTTACGTGAACTTTATCATTTAAAATAGTCTTAAGCAGTGTCGTTAATCTATGATAATCCTAAATAAATATATAGTTATGTGAAACATAAGAAGGCAATGCGCCACGCGCGAACTAGCGGCCACAACGCCACGCGCGAGCCAGCGGCCACAACACCACGCGCGAGCAACTGGACACCAGCATGGAATCGTGGGAACGGACGCTTCCGGACACCAGCAGCCAGACGCATCGTCAGCGCAATCGGCGCGGCCAACGTAGCCGTACTATTTCCAATAAAGCAGTCTTGAGTCTTTAGTCGTCCAAGCTCGGACCAACATCGTAAAATAAATAGTTCATTTTTTAAAAAATCCGAAAGGAAAGTTATCCTATAACTGGCGCAGCCGTACGGGCCTTTTCGCTGTGGAATCATCCGGTTAAACACCATCTCCCGACACGAGGACGATTAGTGGCGGTTCCCGACGTTTGAATATCAATTCAGAGAAAAGGACTCAGATCTACTCTTCAAAATTACCAACCGAAGCTGGACATCGACTGGACTCAACCCAACACGTGGAACCCAGGTACCAATCGAATTTTCGATTAAACACGAAAGGTGAGTTAGTATGTTTTAAGTGTAGTGAGTGAAGTGATTGAAACTCTATCACAAAACGCTTAAACATACAAGTGCATAACTAGTGAAAAAGAAGAAAAATACGTATTGTCCAACGCGTGACAATCGTGTGGAAAAAAGTTGCCTATGCCAAAATTTTCCCCTTTTCCAAAGTGAAAGCACGCACCTTTACTACTATGGAGGAACACAATTACCAAGCGGTATGTGACTCCATCCGACAATTGGAAGCACGCATTAGTGCTCTCCAATCGGAAAACAACGCGCTGAAGTTGCAGAGCCAAAGCCAATCGGCTAGCTCGCTCTTTCGCATTCCCGATCCAATTAGGATCATACCTTCATTTGATGGTAACAAAAAACAGTTGACAGCATGGTTAACTACCGTTCGTAGGACACTGAGCCTATTTACGAACAACACAACCCCACCTGAATTGCTTGCTATTTACGAGCAAACAATAATCAACAAAATCGAAGGCAGGGCACGTGACACAATTTGTGTGAACGGGAATCCCTCAACCTTTGAGGAGGCGGCTGAAATTTTACAGTCAGTGTATGGCGATAGGAACACCATTGCCACTTACCAAACGCAACTCTGGTCTATGAAGATGAACGAGTCGCTGAACATTCATTATAAAAAAGTAAAGGAAATTATGATTAGCATGAAGTCGGTCGCAAGAGAGAACGACTTATATGCCAAACATTGGCAGGCTATAAATCACTTCCTTGAACAGGAATGCTTAGCCGCATTCATTAATGGACTGAGCAAGCCCTACTTTGGTTATGCACAAACCGCACAACCAAACGACTTGGAATCAGCATATGCATTTTTGTGCAGATTCCAAAACGCTGAAAAAACAAAAACCCAAACTCAGGCCGTATTTGAACAAAACCAATCCGGAAAAGCATTCAATAACAAAAAAGACAAAACTTCGGAGAAAAAATTTAACTCATACTCTCCGAAACCGCAATCAGATAGACAAAAGCCAACCCCCATGGATATTGATCCTACCCTCAGGGTAAGCAATAGAAACAAAATTTTCGCACACACAACCAATAACGATGAAGACTCAGATTCAGCTGAGGAAGTCGAACAAGAAACCCCAGAACAGGAGGAAGTAAATTTTCAAATCTTAAGTCAGGAAAACTTTCCGATTTAGCGACAAATGGCTTACCCTATCTTTGCCAAACAATAGAAGGGAAAACTGCAAAAATCCTTATTGACAGTGGTTCAAACAAAAATTTCATATCTCCAGAACTTGTGCCATCGACCTTAAGAAAAAAGTTCCCAATAACCACAGTTACAAACAGCAAAGGAAAGCGTAAAATCAACGAATGTTACTACTCTGACATATTTGGTAAAAAGAATGTGAAATTTTACGTTTTTAAGTTTCATAAGTTCTTCGATGGAATCCTCGGATACGAAACTCTATCAAGTTTGCAATGTCACATTGACACACGTGAACACAAACTAATCTTTCCAAACAATACAGTACCATTTTCCATAAAACATTTAGGACTTCCAGATGTAATTCTGAACGCTCATACCGTACAAAAAGTTAAAATTCCGGTAACTCATAAAAACGGTGACGTCTTCCTGGAAAAAAAGATCAAAATCCTAGACTCTGAAATTTCACCTGGTCTTTATAAATCTAAAAACGGATTTATTACAGCACTTGTAACCAATTTTGGCAATGAAGTCAAATTTGTATGGACACGTCCTGCTGAAGTTCAACCAATTTCAGACACAATCGAATTAAATTGTAGCATTTCAAACGAAACCGAAACAAGTTCGATTCCTATTAAAACAATAGAAACACTGATTCGCACAGAACATCTAAATTCGGAGGAAAAAACCAAACTTTTACAGATCTTACAGAAAAACTCTCGAATAATACACAATGAAAAAAATAAACTTTCATGCACATCCTCTATTAAACATTGTATTAACACAACGGATGAAATCCCTATCCACACAAAAACGTACAGATATCCCTACGTTCATAGGCAAGAAGTCGAGAAACAAATCAACGAAATGCTTGCCCAAGGAATAATTCAACACTCAATCTCTCCTTGGACATCCCCAATTTGGATAGTTCCAAAAAAATCAGATGCTAGCAAAAAACAAAAATGGCGGATTGTAATTGATTACCGCAAATTAAATGACAAAACCATAGATGACAAATACCCTATTCCAAATATAGAAGAAATTTTGGATAGACTTGGCCGTAGTTGTTATTTTACAACTCTTGATCTAAAATCAGGCTTCCATCAGATCGAAGTAAATCCAAAAGATCGTCCAAAAACCGCTTTTAGCACAGAAAAAGGACATTTCGAGTTTATTCGGATGCCATTTGGGTTAAAAAATGCTCCATCTACCTTCCAAAGAGCAATGAATAGTATTCTCAACGAGCTCATTGGTAAATGCTGTCTTGTTTATCTAGACGACATCATAATTTTCGGAAGTTCATTACAGCAACACATGGAAAACCTCAACAAAGTCTTGACAAAACTCGCAAAAGCCAATTTAAAAATTCAACTTGACAAATGTGAATTTTTAAGAAAAGATTGTGAATTTTTGGGTCACATCGTAACCCAAGACGGTATCAAACCTAATCCTAACAAAATAGAAAAAATATTAGATTGGCCAATTCCAAAAACCACCAAACAAATAAAAGGATTTCTTGGAATTCTCGGATACTACCGTAAGTTCATTAAAGATTTTGCCAAACTAACAAAACCACTAACAAAATGCTTAAAAAAAGATGCTAAAATAATTCATACCGAAGAATTTATTTCATGTTTTAGTGAATGCAAGCAGCTTCTTACATCCGACCCGATATTGAAATATCCGGACTTCAACAACAAATTTATACTGGAAACAGACGCCAGCGACTTTGCATTAGGCGCAGTACTCTCTCAAAAGTTTGAAGATAACAAAGAGCACCCAATAGCCTACGCATCTCGTACATTAAACGAC
This sequence comes from Anopheles ziemanni, assembly GCF_943734765.1. Classification (NCBI taxonomy): domain Eukaryota; kingdom Metazoa; phylum Arthropoda; class Insecta; order Diptera; family Culicidae; genus Anopheles; species Anopheles ziemanni. The sequence continues at coordinate 1,405,822 of NW_026689707.1, read as the reverse complement.
ACTGAACGTAAGTATTCGGCTACAGAAAAAGAGTTACTCGCAATAATTTTTGCAATCAAACACTTCAGACCATACCTATTTGGAAAAAAATTTGAAATTCGTACAGATCATAAACCACTGGTTTGGTTGAGACAAAAAAAAGATTTGAACAGTAAATTACTGCGATGGAAACTCGAACTAGAAGCATTTGAATTTGATATAAAATATAAAAAAGGAACCCTTAACAATAATGCAGATGCCCTATCAAGAATCGAAATTAACGCTAACACTAATAGCAATGACATGACTCAGCATTCGGCTGACACTGACGATAATGAGTACATTCCTGCATCTGAAAGACCATTAAATGTATTCAAAAACCAAATAATTCTTGAGACAAGCAACGAGGACAGTACGACAGCCTCTACACTTTTCACAAACTATCATCGAGTAGTTATTAAACGACACGTTTTTACCCCAGCAATCCTAATAAACATCCTGAAAGAATATACATCCACTAGATGTGCAAATGGAATCAATTGCTCAGAAAAAATATTAGCGACTCTACAGATTGTGTACAAAAACTATTTCTCAAGAGTGAAATCATTCAGAATATTTTGGACCCCAAAAACGATCACTGATATTACCGACGAAATAGAGCAGAATCAAATCATTCAAGTGCAACATGAAGCAAACCATCGAGGCATCGTTGAAACATCCAAACACATTGCAAGATCGTATTTTTTCCCTAATATCAAGTCCAAAGTGACCAAATTCATTAACTTGTGTAAATTGTGCTTGAGGTCAAAATATGAACGACATCCATATAAACAAAAATATAAATTCACGGAAACACCCACAAAACCAACCAACTTTTTGCGACAAGTTTTCTAGATTAGCAATGGCTATACCAACTAAAACACGTAACACGGTACATATTTTGAAATCACTCACAAGGTTTAGAGCAGCTCTTGGAAAACCGAATCTTTTAGTAATGGATAACGAACCAACATTCACTTCAACAGTGATACGTTCATTTTTAGAAGAAAACACGATAGAATACCATTACACAAGTGTAGGACAATCTTCTTCAAACGGAACTGTTGAAATAGTGCATAGAACGCTTAGAGAACTTCATAACATTCTCTCCAATAAGGAAACAACTAAAAATTATCCAGAATCTACCAAAATGAATTTAGCCGTAGCCATTTACAACGATTCGATTCACTCCCAGATCAATATGACTCCTAGAGAGTTATTCTATGGAATAAAATATGATACACCAATCTCAGAAAACATCGAAGAGAGAATTGCTCAAAAAGAAAAACTCTACAATGAAATATATCAAAAATCCATAGGAACAAAACAACAAACCCTCAACAGGCTAAACAAAAATAGAGAAGAATACGAAATATTCGAAGAAAACGATACAGTTTATGAAAAGAAACGTAATAACTTGAAGCACCAAGAACGGTACAAAGAAACAAAAGTTAAAGAAAATAAGGGAACAAATATCATCGATCAAAACCAGAGAAAGCTCCACAAAACGAAGCTAAAAAGAAAACGAAAAAAATAAAAAATACTTTCAAATTATTCTTTCTTTACAGCATTTAAACATTATGATAAAATTTTTTATTTTTTTCTTATTAGCAATAAGCAAGCTAAAAGCTACTAACTATAAAGAAATTACCAACAATAACGGAATAATCGTTACTAAGTTAGGTATAGTAAGGATTCGAGCTGGATACACTCGATTAATACATAAAATTGATTTGAAAATAATTGAAACAAATCTTGATTACATAGAAACAACAGCTAATTCTATAAAGCCAATCGAACATCATCTAGGTAGAACACTTAAATACAAACTGCAACATGCAAGAAACCAACTAAGTGGTCTTAAGCCAATAAGACAGAAAAGAGGACTTATAGACGCACTAGGAACAGCTATTAAATTCATAGCAGGAAATCCAGACAGTGATGACTTGAAAAATATTCAGGAACATCTTTTCCTTATCGAACAAAAAGAAAATGGACTAATAACCAACAGTAATAGACAGTATAAAATAAACTCAATTTTTGAGGAAAAATTAAACAACATAACAAAAACACTACATAAAGTCACGCAAAATATTCTACAAGTTTCGAAAACACCAAGTGATTTGGAAGTTGTTAGCATGATTTTCGAAGTAGATGAAATTATTCAAATACTAAGAATAATAGGAGAACAGATCGAATTTGTAAAATTAAACATTGTTCACAAGGACCTCTTTACTCTAGGAGAAAAAGAAAAATTGTACAATTTGTTAAAAAATCAGATGATCAGCATGAACCAGCTAGACGAAGTCTTCAAATACTGCAGCGGGAACATCGCCTTCTCCAATAATCAAGCCGTCATGTTAGTCAAGATACCCATGCTTGAAAAAGAAACGTTCGAACTCCTAGAACTCCATACTCTGAACAGAAACGGAAGTAAAATCGACACACATGTCCAATATGTTGCAAAGAACGCTAACCGCATATTCATACAAAATAACATATGCGAAATATGCGAACCAACTTGGCCAGTTGAAGACCAATGTATCTTCAACATCCTCGTTCACAAAACCCCAATATGCCCTATAAAAACTGCACTTCAAAAGTGGGCAGCCAAAGAAATCCTTCCAGGGATAATATTACTGGATACACAGAGGCCAATAACGGTATACGACTCATGTGGTGTTGCAAAGAATATCAGCACACCAACAATCATAGAAGCAGAGAACTGCACAATTCAGCTAAAGAACCTCACATTCAACAGCAGAGCAATAATCACACACGAATACCTAATCCCAACCTACGGAAAATACCCGAAGAAAGCAGCGGAATCCGAAGAAGACGTTGTGTTGATTAAAATAAACAACCTAGAGAAACTAGCTGAGCAACACTTCAACAAAAATCAGAAACACACAATCATAACAGCAACAAGTGCAATTTTGCTGTTAGCTGCAATTTTGGCATACTCGTGTACCACATTCTGGAAGAACAGGAAAAATTCCCATCAATTGGATCGAGGCGCTCCAATCTTAAGGGGGGGGAAGTTATGTGAAACACAAGAAGGCAATGCGCCTCGCGCGAACTAGCAGCCACAACGCCACGCGCGAGCCAGCGGCCACAACACCACGCGCGAGCAACTGGACACCAGCATGGAATCGTGGGAACGGACGCTTCCGGACACCAGCAGCCAGACGCATCGTCAGCGCAATCGGCGCGGCCAACGTAGCCGTACTATTTCCAATAAAGCAGTCTTCAGTCTTTAGTCGTCCAAGCTCAGACCAACATCGTAAAATAAATAGTTCATTTTTTAAAAAATCCGAAAGGAAAGTTATCCTATAACTATATATCTACTGTGTAGTCGTTTGTATGGACTGTATGGGAATGCATCGGTATACGCTCAACCCGCTCTAGCCATTTAAACCTCTCGCGGAGCGAATTCGTATGGCCAACGCGTTTCGGTTTTTGCTCTTCATATAGTGGTCGGCTGGATATATTATAGATCGGTGGTCAGCCGTTCGTAATACCGGAGGGTGCCAGACTCGAGCTTCGATCCCACACCTACGGTGTGTTGTTTCCTCGCGCTACCGCTGCGCCATGGGCACCCCCGCGTATTTAGGCTTATAATATTCAATTATGCATATGAATCATAGAAAGCTCGAATCATTTTGCACTTTTCTTTCCAGGCTCATGTTGTGATACCGAGATTATCAATGCACTTCCAAAACGATACGACATGTCTATTTAGAACGTGGCGCAACAAGTTGTTGAAACTGGTTTTCGGCTAGCAGTACGGCTGTCAACGTTACAAACGTTGCTGATTTTTATTTGTTTTTTCTAATAAAATTATTTATAACTTAATATATTAATATATTAGAATATTTGCTCACAATTGCACCAATGTAGATAGTTTTTGATGATGATTTTTATTATTCACAAAAATTTCTCTGTCCGTGCAACGCATTGTACAGCACGTGAATGCGGATGTATAAACAGGTATCCATTCTAGTAGTTTTGCACTGCAATAAAAACGGGGCCGAGACCATTTTGACGCGCACCGCTCATTCTACCAAGTGAACTGGTTCCAAGTAGACGTGTTTAAAGATAGCTTGTGATTGTTATTTTTTTGATCATTTTGTGTTAAAAGTTTGTGAAAATGCAGGCCTCGTGTGTTTCGACGCTGTTGATATTAGAAGCAGGAAGTTTGGCTCCGTTGAAAAGTGTCGTTATCAAAAGCAAAGAGTTTACATTCGGCACACATCCGTTGAATACATTCCGGATTATGAATTCATGCGAAAGGCTACACTGCAAAGTAGTTGTGGCGCGGAAATCGAATGTGGTAAGCTACAGCGTATTCGTTTGTTAGATTTTAGACTTAATGATCGGTTTTATAGCTATCCTCAAAAGGCTTTAAGGATGTTAAAATTATTAAGACTATTTTGCCTGCTGAGAAACCTCTATAAAACCAATTGGACTTAGTACACCCATGTTAAAACATTGATAAACTTGTTAAAGTCTATTAAGTCTTGGAAATGTTACTTGGGATCTCACTTAGCGCATTCAGCTGTGGACCTGTCGAGCATGAACATCCCCATCACTGAAGAAATCGTTGCTAAGGCTATACGTCGTATTAAATTTTCATATGTTCCCGGACTGGATGGAATCCCTTCATCAGTGATTATTAACTGTGCGAGCGCTATCACTGCTCCTGTGTCGTCGCTCTTCAACCTGTCGCTTAGCTGAAGTCAGTTTCCCAGCGCATGGAAATATTCGTGGATGACACCCATTTTCAAAAAGGGTAACATTGGTCAGGTCGAAAACTACCGTGGTGAAACGTACAGAGTAGCCAAGCAGAATGGCTTCCTACCGATTTCCTTAAACTTTAACTGTTGAGAACGAAGAGGACTTCAAACGGCGGAGCAACGGACTGACGACGTGAGGACCTGTAGATAAAAGTCGACAAATTTCGGATTCTACTGTTCCCTGGCACTTCCAGGTCAAAACTGCTTTTTTTTAAATTTGTTTAAGAGATTTTGCGCCTTAAAGGTCAAAACTGCGAGCTTTTATTATAATGCTTTGGTTCCTTATATACTATTTGGCTAACCCCGCTGTGCCGATACCCTTCTTCCATCTCCCGTTTATCAACCCTCCCGGCTTCGCCCAAACCTAACTGATGTGCACAACCGTCCACCGCAGCACTTCCCACGTTTCGAAAGGAAACCAGCTACCGCAGCGTTTCCATCATTTTGTTTGCATTGATCGCCGATCAGAACATGTCGCGACAGGAATTATCTTGTCCAGTTGTTTACTCATTCAAGCGACGTACTCATGATGTACATAAGTTAAGAATCAAATCGCTACACCACCAACAAGCGCAGATGCACCTTCTGCAAACGCAGCTAACAGATCAGATGTCTTCGCCAACGTTCCCAAAACAAGCTCAACGGAACGTTGGGCTTCGTCAGCAGTCTCCACGATTCTCCCAACCACGATGCCGATGCCACGTCAGCAATACTCCTCGACGACAGCAGCGACCAACGCGAACGCGAACTCAACGGCAGTTAGTTACAGTTTTAGTTTTTAAAAACTTTAATGTTACAATAAAAATTATAATTCATATATATATATATTTTAATGTGTTGTGTGTTTCGCGGACTACGTTTTATTTATTGAACTGGTGTTTTAACGTGGACCGTGATTGTGAATAAAGAAAAAAAATTCGTTCGTCTAGCCGAAAACGCCGAAGGATGAAGACTAACGACATGAATCCCTCGGAAGCCTTCGAAGAAGCCGAGCTGCGCCGATTATCGCAAAATCGCGCAAATGTTCCTGGCCCAACGATCCAGCCAGGCGTCCCACGGCAGCCAATATATGGATTGCACGACTTTCCGGCACAGGGACGCCACAACGACGCTTCCTCGTGGCGTCCCTGTGCCGGAAAGTATATTGGCTTCAACGACCGACATTTGGTCAGCCGCCATCGCAGTCATCAGCGCCGCCATCGCATTCGTTGGCACCGCCATCGCTGCACTCCAGCCATTTGCTGCTGCTGGTGGGCCATTTGTTGCTGGAGCACGCTCAGCATTTGTAGCATCGCTGCGCTTTCTGGTGATGCTACAAATGCTGAGCGTGCTCCAGCAACAAATGGCCCACCAGCAGCAGCAAATGGCCCAACAGCAGCAGCTAATCAACGAGTTTTTCAAGCAGGGAACGCTCAATCAGAGTACCGCGACTTCCGTCGTCCAACCAGAGCAAATCATTGACTATCTTTCTCATACCATTTCAGAGTTCCGGTATGAGAAAGAAGTTGGAATCACTTTCAAGAACTGGTACTCACGCTACACCGATCTCTTTCAGAAGGACGCTGCAAGGATCGACGACCCTGCCAAAGTTCAGTTGCTATTAAGAAAGCACGCACGACCGGTACCTTTCGTTCATAATGCCCAGTCGTCCGTCAGATTTCTCATTGGAGGACACCGTGGTAAAGCTGACGGCGCTTTTCGACACAGAGGAATCACTGCTCAGCCGATGATTCAAATGCTTGCAACTAACTAAAGAACCAACCGAGGATCACCTCAGCTACGCTCGGCAAGCTTAACGAAGACGATCTCAAAACACTACTATTCGTCTGTGGCCTGAAGGACGAAGCCGATTCTGATTTACGGACACGCCTTTTGGCCCGCATCGAGGATCGAGTGTGCACAACGCTGCAGCAAGTGTCCACAGAATGCCACCGGCTTGCAAACCTGAAAAAGGACAGCGCCATGATAGAGGCCCCCGCATCGTAGCGCGTGTTGGCAGTCAACACTAGAGGGGATCGCCAAAGACGGCAACATTCTACCGACACAGCTGTTCCTAACAATCCGTGTTGGCTGTGCGGAGGCCGTCATTGGATGCGAGAATGTGCTTATCGTACACACCGATGCGAAACGTGTTCGAGTATTGGGCATAAAGAGGGCCATTGCGAAACAGCAGCTCGATGCAGATCAAAAAACCGTTTCACCCGGCGCAGAAGAACGCAAATGCTATCTTTAAACGTCCACAATGTTCAACAACGGCGAAAATTTGTGCCTGTTTTGATAAACCGCTCGCCAGTCCGATTGCAGCTTGACACCGCATCGGATATCACCGTGATCGATCGGAAAACCTGGCAGCGTATTGGCAGTCCTGAACTAGCATCTTCTTCGATAATAGCTCACACAGCATCGGGTGCTAACCTGGCACTGGACGGGAGTTTTATGGGTAATGTTAGCGCGGCCGACCAAACCAAGCAGGTTCAGATTTTTGTTACTCCAGCACGCCTGCTTCTTCTAGGGCTTGATCTAATCGACGCATTTTCGTTGTGGTCAACTCCCATTGTTCAATTCTGCTTCCAGCTGAAGAAATCGAACGACGCGCAGCAATCATGGCAAGAGAGGTTCCCCCAAGTATTCCAAGGTACTGGTTTGTGTACGAAAGCGAGTGTCTCGTTTACACTCAAGGATAATTATCATCCGGTATTCCGGCCCAAGCGTCCAGTAGCTTACGCGGTACGAGAAGCAGTTGACCGGGAACTAGACCGGTTGGAAACGCTAGGTGTCATCACACCAGTAAAAGCGTCTGATTGAGCTGCGCCAGTTGTCATAGTAAAAAGGCCAATGGCTCTTTGCGCTTATGTGGAGACTATTCCACTGGACTAAACGATGCCCTAGAACCAAATGAATACCCGCTACCGCTACCGGATGATAAATTTGCAAAACTGGCTAACTCCACAGTCTTTATCAAAATCGACTTCTCCGACGAGTTCCTCCAAGTTGAAATCGAGCCTCAGTTTCGTCCGTTGCTGACCATAAACACGCATCGCGGTCTCTATCATAACAACCGCCTCCCTCCAGGTATAAAGATAGCTCCAGCAGCATTTCAAATGGTTATGGATAAAATGCTAGCCGGCCTTAACAACGTGTCAGGTTATCTCGACGATATTATTGTGGGTGGATCTACGGAAGCAGAGCACAACGAGTTACTCGCAAACGTGCTTGCCAGGATTCAAGAGTATGGGTTCACCATTCGGGTCGATAAATGTGCATTTAAAATGCAACAGATAACATACCTAGGACACGTTATCGATTGCCGCGGACTGCATCCAGATCCAACAAAAATCGCGGAGCCGACGGACGTTACCGAAGAATCTTCCGGAGCCGACGGACGTTACCAGTGTGCGGTCGTTCTTAGGGGCGATTAATTGTTATGGCCAATTTATTCCCAACATACGTAATCTGCGATACCCCCTGGACACGCTTCTGAAGGAAAACACTCCATTCCAGTGGACTTCGGAGTGCAAGCGGGTTTGCCTTGAGTTCAAGGCCCTCCTTGCATCGGACTTACAACTCGCCCACTATGATCCGCATCTCAAAATAGTGGTTTCGGCAGATGCATCGTCAATCGGTCTCAGGGCAACCATCAGCCATGTATACCCCAACGGTTTCAGAAGAGTTATCCAACATGCCTCACGTACCCTCACTAAAACAGAGCAACGATACAGCCAAATTGACAGGGAAGGCTTGGCCATTATATTTGCTGTTAAAAAGTTTCACAAAATGATTTTTGGTAGGCACTTCACCCTGCAGACGGATCATCGCCCGCTTCTACACATCTTCGGTTCAAAGAAAGGCATACCGACATTCACGGCAAACCGTCTTCAGCGTTTCGCGCTCACCTTGCTAGCATACGACTTTGACATCGAGTATGTTCGCACCGAAGATTTCGGAAATGCCGATTTGCTATCGCGTGTGATAAGCATACACACCAAGCCTGATGAAGATCAAATAATTGCCAGCTTAGAAGCGGACGTCAAATCATTAGTTTCGCGGACCTAGCAAGAGAAACAAAGCAAGATCCATTATTACAAAAAGTCACACGCTTCATTCGTGACGGCTGGCCAACAAATTCCACGTTTACGGGTGACCTGTCGCGTCTTCACGCCAGAAGGGAGGCGCTATCAATCGTGGACGAGTGCATTCTTTTCGGAGAGAGGGTGGTGATCCCTCAAACGCTGCAGCAGCGATGCCTCCGTCAGGTTCCCCAAGGTCATCCTGGAATTCATCGTATGAAAGCTTTGGCTCGAAGTTTTTTCTACTGGCCATCGCTAGACTCAGACATCGCGGAGGGGGTGAAAACCTGCCATGCATGCCAGATAGCTGCAAAATCCCCTCCGCACGCAAGCTCGGTGCCTTGGCCAGATGCTACAAGACCTTGGGAACGAATGCACGTGGACTATGCGGGTCCGCTAGATGGAGATCACTTTCTTGTGGTAGTTGATTCGTTTTCAAAATGGCCCGAAATCGTTCGCACAAGCAGTATCAGTGCATCTACAACAATTGGATTACTACGCGCACTATTTTTTTTTTTTGTAAAATATGATTTATTTGTACAGTTTATACACGGGTTTACATTATATTAGGTAACGGTTGTATATTAGGTAACAAGTAAAATCCCTGGGATTAGGTATGGTGGCCCTTATAGGGGCAAGGAACACGCGAGCTATTCGCACGTTTCGGAGTTCCAAACCTTCTCGTGTCGGATAACGGAACCCAATTTACGAGCGCGGAATTCACCGAATACTGTGCCCAGAACGCCATACAACATATAACGACGGCGGCTCCCTATCATCCACAATCCAATGGGCAGGCAGAAAGGTTCGTCGATACTTTTAAAAGAGCCATTCGGAAAATCTCAGCAGACGGTACCACACTTAAAGAAGCGTTAGATATCTTCTTACTCGCCTACCGAAGCACACCGAACTCTGTTCTGGAATTGTCCAAATCGCCAGCGGAAAAGATGCTAGGATTTGCTACGTCCGGCACATTCCAACGATCCTACAACGGTGCCTACTACCGGACATAACAGAGAGTTCAAGCCGTCGGACCAAATTTATGCTAAGCGCTATTCGCGAAATGGATGGAGTTGGGTCGCAGGTACTATCATTGAGCGACTTGGAGCGGTTCTCTACAAGGTCAAGACCTTTGACCAAAAGATCATGAAGAGTCACGTGAATCAGCTACGCGAACGACACACACCTTCTCAACGAGGCACAGTGGGTCCTCATCAGGGACGTTTACCTTTAGAGGTTTTGTTGGACTCGTGGCACCTGGCAACGTCGCAGAAACCGTCAGCGCCTCAGACGCAAACGCCAGCCGTGGTTACCATGGATCCAGGATTCAATTCGGTACTACCGCAGCTGATGTTGACGGAAGAAACTCAACCATGCGCATCATCATCAGCATCCGGCACGCACTGCAGGAACGAGTGGCACATTCCCTCCGAGTGCCCCGTCTACCGCAAGCTGCAAAAGGAGCAGAAAAAGACCGTCATAGAGAGGGCCCGGGGAACCTACGCCCAAGCGCTACAAAAGGCTCCTGACGCCCTATCTGATACCCTGCTTAACCAATTTAACATCTTAGAACAGGGTCTAGAGAATGACGTTTCTACCATGCTCCCCCGGGCAGGTAATAACAGAAAACAATTAAGCTTTGCGGTACGGTACAAGCTAGCGAAAAAAAAAGTAATTTCAAAGAAGAAGGTAGCACAGAAGAAGCAAAACAAGCCCCCAAAGCCCGTAGCTTCCAGACCTGCGCCAGCTCAACAGGCAGAAACTCGCACTCCCCGATCCACACCTAGTCAGACCATCCCACCGGCTGCACCTAGCACCTCAGCGTATACCGGCAAACCTGGCTCCTCTGCTAGAGAGCCTGGCTCGTGCGCCAATATCCCTCCCCCATCCCTTTCTGACATCCTTCAGTCGTTGCTGGACGCTCTCAACCTCCCTCCTCCCCTGTCGAGTCTGGTAGCCTGCGCGTTGCCCTTCATACGAGGTGTGTTACATCGATGGCTGACACAATGGCCATGCATTAGCAAGATTGTACGGACCGATGTTTGATACGACAAACATTGTCCAATGGAATTGCAGGAGCCTTCTGGGGAAGATAGACCTCTTCAAGGCCCTGCTGAATGAACACCAGGTTGATGCATTCGCACTTTGCGAGACATGGCTAACCCCGGAGACTACACTCAGATTCCCAGGATACAACATTATTCGTCAGGACCGAGACTCACGGGGAGGAGGAGTACTGATAGGAATAAAATCAAACCAGTCTTTTTCCCGCATCCACTTTACAAACAGTGGAACAATAGAGGCAGTAGCCGTTAGCACTAGGTTAGGAGAGCAAGACATTGCTATTGCCTCGGTCTATGTCCCGCCGTTTTCTACAGTTAGCCGAACCAGACTGGAATTAATAGAAAGAGAGCTACTTAATCTGTCAAGACTCCTCCCCCCACCGTTGCTCATATTAGGGGATTTCAACTCACATAGCTATGATTGGGGGGGAAATAGGGATGACGCCCTGTCTCACATCATTAGAGACTTTGTAGATAACATGGGATTGACAATTCTAAACTCTGGAGAAGCGACTAAAATTCAAACACCCATGTTTAGTCCAAGCGCTCTAGACCTATCGTTGTGCACGTCAACTTTGCGGCAAAATACTAAATGGAAGGTAATAGCCGACCCACTGGACAGCGATCATCTGCCTATCCTTGTCACACTCTCAAAACCAAGTGGAACCACGGCAAGAGGTGTTTTTAAAGGTGACATTACCCTAAATATTGACTGGAGAAAATATGCTGAGCTTGTTACCGCTTGGCTCACCCGAGAACCGGACCATGAGTCGTCTTTGGAGGAATTCTCAAACTTTGCTGTAGGAGTATACGAGTGTGCCCTTAAGGCACAAAAAGGTCACACACATATCCCGAAATCCTTCAAGAGGACGCCTAATCCCTGGTGGGATAGGGACTGCCAAGCGGCTAGCATAGCAAAACGCAAAGCCTACAAGTACTACTGCAACACTGGCTCCAGATCTCTATTTGAGAGCTATAAAGGTCTGGAGAAAAAGTGTAAAAACCTGTGTAAGGCTTAAAAAAAGGGACACTGGCGAAGCTACGTGAATTCCCTTAATCCGGCAACAGCTCTCCGCTCGCTATGGAGGAAGCCTAAAAGGATGAGGGGGCACTGCCCAGGAAACGAAAGTGAACGTTTCACTGCGGACTGGCTGAAACCGTTTGCTCACCGGATTTGTCCAGACTTCGTCCCTGAACAGTGCTTCAAACAGTTGGGGGCGGAAGGAGACCTAGCACTGGATAAATCATTCACAATGGTGGAGTTCTCCTAAGCCCTGCTCTCGAGCAAAAATTCCGCCCCAGGATTAGACAACATAAAAATAAAGCTTATCCAACAGCTCCCGGACCTAGCCAAGAAACGGTTACTGTGCATATTAAATAATCTTTTCACGCTAAACATCGTTCCCCCCTCCTGGCGCGAAGTAAGGGTAGTGGCCAGTTTGAAAAATGGTAAACCCCCTTCAGAGCATACTTCGTATCGTCCCATTGCAATGCTGACATGCTTACGCAAATTATTAGAACGAATGATACTATTCCGCCTGGAGGGATGGCTGGAAGCAAAAAACCTTCTATCCAACACCCAGTTCGGCTTCCGGAAAGGCAAAAGCCCCCAAGACTGTCTAGCACGTCAGTTTTTTTAGACATTCAAGGAGCATTCGATTCAGTATCGCCACAACTTTCTGTTCAACCTTCTCGCTGAGAAAACGATGCTGTTTGACAATAGGCATCATCGGGAAAGAAGGGTAAGCTTCTTCGGTCTACCACAAGGCTCATGCCTAAGTCCTATTCTTTATAATTTCTATGTGAACGGTATTGACGCTTGCCTTGAACCGAGTTGTACCCTGAGGCAGTTCGTGGATGATGTAGTTCTCTCAGTTGCCCGTAGGGACCCCGCCGAAGCAAAAACATTCCTACAAGCCACGATCAATAATCTGGAAAATTGGTCTAGCGAAATGGGAATAAGGTTCTCCCCAGAAAAAAACTGAACAAATAACTTTCTGTTTCTTCAGCAACACGGCGGGAAATAAACAAAAAGGCCTATACGAACCCGAAATTAATTTATTAGCAAATTAATTTGTTTCTCCAGGGGAAACAGATTAAAAAAGTTGACACAGTGGGGATATATCTGGGAATTTGGTTCGACAGAAAACTCAAGAGGAGTAAACATGTGACAGAACCACGAAAATGCTCTCGCCGTATTAACTTCCTCCGCACAATAACAGGCTTCTGGTGGGGGTCTCACTCAACGGACGTACTGCGACTCTATAAGACTACGGTTCTCTCGGTATTGGAGTACGGCAGCTTTTGTTCCCACTGGGCAGCAAAGGCTCCTATGCTGGTGCTAGAGAGAATCCAATATCCAATCCGATGCCTGCGACTTGCCTTGGGGTGCATGAAGTCAACGCACAACATGTCACTGGAAGTTATGGCCGGTGTAATGCCACTTAGACTGCCCCTGAAACAACTAGCACTACGGTACATCATTCGGGCCTCAATCTCGAAACCGTAAGTGATAAACAATTTTGAAATGCTGCAAGAATTAGGGTGCAGCAGCAGAATTTTGCTAATTTATCAGGACTTCTTGTCATTACATATTATTGCTGACAAAGTCCCGAGATTTAACCTTGCTGCGCTTCCTGACAAGTTTGATAAAATTCTAAAGATTGACACATCCTTTAAAAAGGAGTTAAATTCCATCTCCAAGAAAGGGCGAGAGACGACAGTCCCTGCCATCTTTAGGAAAAAGTTTGGCCATATAGTAAAGCCGGAGAAGCAGTTTTATACGGATGGATCTGCGTCCGCCGAGGGCGCTTGAGCTTGAGCGCTGTTCAAGCTCTCCAAATATGAATGTAGTTAATAGCAAAGATTTTTTTGTTATTAACATTTTAGAACTACTATGTGCTCTTTTTGACAAAGCCTTCCGAATCTTTCGCATTTTGTGCACACTTTTTGTCACATTTGCGTACCTCGGATCGAAATGCCGTTTATGGACGAAAGATAAGCCTCGTGGCGATACACATTCGTGCCGAACATTGCTTTTCGCTAGCTCGTACGAAAAGTGAGTTTTTGGGTATACGGCAGTTCACCATGCATTTCTACCTTGCCTTTTGCTCACCATGCATATTTACCTTGCCTTTGGCCCAATCCCCGAATATCGTCTCCGCGTTAATAGTTAGCGCTTCCAAGTGTTCAGAGCAATGTTCCAACATGATAAGTACTTGCCAAAACAGTGCTTGCCATGCCGGTCCGGGAATTACACGCGGTGGCGCATTTTGTGCACACTTTTTGTCACATTTGCGTACCTCGGATCGAAATGCCGTATATGGACGAAAGATAGGCCTCGTGGCGATACACATTCGTGCCGAACATTGCTTTTCGCTAGCTCGTACGAAAAGTGAGTTTTTGGGTATACGGCAGTTCACCATGCATTTCTACCTTGCCTTTTGCTCACCATGCATATTTACCTTGCCTTTGGCCCAATCCCCGAATATCGTCTCCGCGTTAATAGTTAGCGCTTCCAAGTGTTCAGAGCAATGTTCCAACATGATAAGTACTTGCCAAAACAGTGCTTGCCATGCCGGTCGGGGAATTACACGCGGTGGCGCATTTTGTGCACACTTTTTGTCACATTTGCGTACCTCGGATCGAAATGCCGTATATGGACGAAAGATAGGCCTCGTGGCGATATACATTTGTGCCGAACATTGCTTTTCGCTAGCTCGTACGAAAAGTGAGTTTTTGGGTATACGGCAGTTTACCATGCATATTTACCTTGCCTTTTGCTCACCATGCATATTTACCTTGCATTTTGGCCAAACCCTGAATATCCTCCTAGCGCTTTCAGGTCTTCGGCAAAGTTGTAGATCTCGACAAGGTAAGACTATTTTCTCAATATTCATTTTTCCCTCCGATCCCTCCTTTCCCCCGCAAATCGCCCTACAATGTGCAATTAGTGCGACTTAGTCCCCAAATTGGGTGGTCATCACATAATATCGTCTTGTTCTTTCAAGCTAGTCTATTCAAACTTTAAGGTTTTGAGTGTTTTTCGGATTTCTTAAATGATAAATGATCTTGGTTTCAATTGCAGCAAATGTTTCTATTTCAGTTTTTGATGATTATAATAAAAATTCTTATTAACAGTGGGAACTTCTCACATCTTAAAAAAATGAAGCTTAATTGAAAATTTTACTTGAAAAGGGCTGCGCTTCTTTGCATGCTTATTGAGAATGGTAAAAACCGCTTTGCAGGTATTAAAAAAATTTTGATTACAATGATTAAATATAAAATAAATGGTGTTAGGAATTTCTGAAATAATGAGCCTCGTGGCGAATTTCGGTTTTTAGTTCACTTTATTTTAACTGTGTCTAAAGTGTTCGCAGCGTCGCCGCACTAAAAAATTATCCACTTCTCCACGCTCCGGGTTTTACGTCTGCTCGCAACTAAGATTCGCACCGAAAAGAACTCCTCTCGCTCGTTCCGATCTCGGCTTACTTAGATTACGTCGGGCGAAATCACGCTGCCACTAATGACAGCTACTTCGCCTGGCAATATTCTCCCCCGGGTGCGGCAAGTGCAACGAGGCGCACTTTATTTCGCTACGTCCGGTACGACAAGCCGGGGCACTGGTCTACGCACGATTCCATTTGCTGTTTTTACAAGAGCTTGCCGTATTCGCCCATCGGCTGCGGAAATGGTCTCCTGCACCCGTCCTCTAGTCCAGTCTTTCCGCTTATTTTCATCCGCTATCAGCACGACATCCCCTTCTTGCAGCGGTCTTGCCTCAGCGAACCACTTTGTCTGCCTTCGAAGTTCTGGCAAGTACTCCTTGAGCCAACGCTGCCACATTCTGTCCAAATATTGCCGAATGCCTATAAACAACTCCTTTGGCATCTTGGAGGAAGTGGCTGGGGTCTTCGTAAGCGTCCTACGTCCACCTGAGCTGCCCAATAAAAAGTGGTTCGGAGTCAGAGCTTCCGATTCGGCTGCATCTAGAGGGAGATAGGTTAGAGGATGGGAGTTAACGATTGACTCAGCTTCCGTCAGCATAGTTTCAAACTCATCATAGTTGAGTTTGCCTTCCGTGTATGCGTCCGCTATCGCCGCTTTCACGGAGCGGACCAGACGTTCCCACGCTCCACCCATATGCGGTGCTCCAGGGGGTATTAATGTCCACTTGGTCGCTGCGTCGGTGAACGTTTGATACAGCTCCTGAGCGATTTGGGCCCGTAGTAGTCGTTCGGCCCCATGGAAATGGGTACCATTATCGCTGTAGATTTCCGTGGGCGATCCCCGCCGGCATATGAAGCGGCACATACACGAAATGAATGAGGCAGTGGACATGTCGTAGGCCACTTCCAGGTGGGCGGCTCGAGTCGTGAGACATGTGAAGAGGGCCACCCATCGCTTCACATTCGAGCATCCTTGTTTTATCAAGAAGGGTCCGAAATAATCCACGCCAATTCGACTGAAGGGAGCCTCGAATACGGCGAGACGTGCTCTAGGCAAGGGCGCCATTCGGGGTATCGCGGGGTCCGTTCTACGAATCTTGCAGAAAACACAGTCTCGACTTATCTGTTTTACTAACGATCGTAGCCCTGGGATGACGTATTCCTGCCGAATTTCATTAACAACCGTGTCCACGTGTGCATGTCGGTACCGGCGGTGTAGTTTTTCAACCAATAGTTTGGTGCAGTGATGCCGTTTTGGGAGGATAACTGGAAATCGCACATTATATTCGAGATGATCGGCCGCAGACAGCCGACTGTTCTGGCGCAGCAGTCCATCGTCATCCATCATAGGGGTATAGGCCATGATGTGGCTTGTTCTTTCGATGACGGGTGTGTCGGTTAGCAGCGTCGCGACTCCTTCCGGAAAAGCCTCCTTCTGTATCAGCTTCAGCACTTCTATTTCCGCGGCTTGAAGTTCATTTTGGCTGAAGGTCCCATCCTTCCTCAGTCGCCCAGGTTTAGCATTGTGCAAGAACCGTTTTACGTATGCCATCGCACGAATCACGGGGACTTCACCATCGGGAAAAATGGGTGAAGTCCATGATGGGCGTCCATTCCGCGTGTACCAACACCGTCGCACGGATCTCCTCTGCCGGGTTTCGCTCGATCTGTGGAGAATTTGGCCACTCCGTCTCAGGCAGGCGAATGAAGGGAGGTCCGGGGAACCACTTACTATCGTCATTGAAAAATGGTCCTTTTCCCCACTTAGTAGCCTCGTCCGCAGGATTCATGAGCGAAGGCACCCAGCGCCAGTTGTCGCAGGAGGAATGCTCTAAAATCTCGACAACTCGATGCGCTACATACGGACGATAGTTACGTGGGTCCGCACGAATCCAAGCCAGCGCCACCGTACTGTCAGTCCACAGAGTCTACCGTTGGATGGGGATTGGGTGATGATCTAGGACAAATTTCATCAACCGCGCGCCCAGCATACAGGCTTGTAGCTCCAACTTGGGTATGCTGACAGGTTTCAGGGGGGTCACTTTGGCTTTCCCAGCAACCAGCGTACATTGGGGAATTCCGTCTGTATCAGCAACTCTTAAATATACTGCGCAAGAGTAGGCGTACGGGCTTGCATCGACAAACACGTGTAGCTCGCAGTTTGCGTAGGTCTTTGAGTTGGCTCCGGGAAAGTAGCAGCGCGGTATACGCAGTTCGGCAATGTACGGAAACATCTGGATCCACTTTCTCCAGTCTATAAGCTGCATTTCACCTATATTCTCATCCCATCCCGGTTTGGCTCGCCAAATGTCTTGAATCAGTTTTTTTCCATGGATAATAAAGGTTGCGAGCAAGCCTAATGGGTCAAATAGGGACATCACGCATCGCAATACTTTACGCTTCGTGGGTATGACCTCTCCCTCATATAGCCTTCTAATATCCGGGTTGGCATTTGTGTTGAACGTTAGCCCATCGGTAACTGGATTCCAAATCATGCCAAGCACCCTTTCGGTTCTCTCGGACTCCAGAAGGTGGACAACGGGTCGATCCGTGGCAGCCTCGAGGGATGTGATGACGTCGGCGCAGTTGGAAATCCAATGGTGAAGTTGAAACCCACCGTCGCGGAAGACTTCGCTCACATCTCGGGCTACTTGCAGTGCTACATCTTTAGTCCCAAAGCTGTCGTGGTAGTCATCCACGTAGGTACTTTCTAAGATACCAGCCACTGCACGGGGATATTACTCAACGTGTTCCTTAGCATTCCGGTTTTTAACAAACTGTGCCGACGCGGGAGAACAGGTGGATCCGAATGTTACGACGTCGACTATATAAATCTCTGGCGCCTTCCGCGGATCCGTTCGCCAAAGGAATCTTTGCGCCTGGCGGTCTTCAGGCCGCATACGAATCTGCAGGAACATCTCCTTTACGTCGGCACAAACTTCAAACTGAAACAGACGGAACCGAAATAGGACACCTATCAAGGAGACTAGTTGGTCGGGTCCCTTGAGCAGCATCTGGTTGAGAGAGATGCCATCCACCTTCGCTGCTGCATCCCAGATCACTCGCACTTTCTCCGGTTTTTTTCGGGTTAATTACCACCCCTAGTGGTAGGAACCAAGTTCTTCCCGGGACCGCCTTATCAAGTTCCTCCTTGGCGGCTTTGTGGCCGTAACCCTTTTTCTCAAACTCCCGTAACTGGTGATGTACTTTCTCCTTTAGGCTCCTGTCCTTATTCATCCTTCGTTCGAGACACTCCAGTCGTCGAAGAGCCATCTCGAAGCTGTCGGGCAGTCGAACATCATCCGTTTTCCAGAGAAGTCCTGTCTGAAACCTATTGCCGACGCGTTCCGTCGTTGCTTCCAACAGGTCTATAGCGCGTTGATCCTCTGGGCTTCGAAGACAGGGCTTGCCAACACCAGCTTGCTCCATCCCATAAAAGCCTTGGATAGTCTCTACAAGCTCACGGTCGCTGGCCGCGCACTCACAAATATGGAAGGAATGGTGAGTCTGCGACGGCGATCCTCCTCCATAAACACACCAACCGAGTGTTGTTTTCACCGCGGTTGGTCCTTCACCAGAGCCTTCTCTCGTCTTGAGGGGTACCGCCAGTTTTAGATTATCCAACCCTATTAGAATGCGTGGTTGGGCATCTGAGTAGCTTATCAATGGCAGCCGCCTAAGGTGAGGGAACTTCTCGGCTTCTTTCTCCACCTGGAATGACTGAGAAGGGAGGTTGAGGTGCGTCACAGTACGAATGTTTCTCACTCCATAGGTCCGTGCTGAGCCGACTGGTCCGATCTTGAGTTCCACGCGCATCGATCGGCCTTCCATCCTCTTTCCATCCCCCGTCCAGGAAAGGCAAACCGGCTCTTTCTTTCCAGAAGCTCCCAGATGTTCGGCAAGGTCCATTAGGGTTAATGAAGATCCCTCATCTAGAAAGGCGAACGTGTCGATGCTCGCCTTTGGCCCCTGAAGATTCACCGGAACAATACGGAATAGCCTTCCGGTGCCATCGTTGTGGTGGTAACTCCCCGCTGGTCCTGGTTGTTCGGCCGCGTGAAGCAAGCGATGATGTCGAAAGGTGCAACCGTCGATGCCGCAGCGCTGGCTAGTCCTGCAGTTGCGCCGTCTGTGTTTCCGCAGGCATTGAAAGCATAATGACAAAGCACGTGCTTTCTGCCAACGCTCGTTTACAGTCAGGCGGTTGAGCTGCTCACAGTCACTCGACACATCACCCTCCTTGGAGCAGATTTCGCATGCCGTGCCACTCGATTCGCTAAGCTGCTCACCAGGATTGCGCAACGAGTGAGCGTTCACATGTCCTCGCGTAGCACGAACTTTGTCTGCTTTCCAGAGCGACTCCGACACGACGGACACTAAGCTCGTAGCATCCTTTACCAGCTAGTTCATGTACGCTCCAAACGTCGCGAGATCCACTGTGTCTACGTTCCGCGTGTAGCGCGCCCACTGCAACGCCTGGTCCTTCGGCAGCTTTCCAACCAGTTCCTTTATCAGCGTCGGGTTATTAAGATGAGCTCTCTCATCAGCCGCAATGATGTGATCTGCAAGTGCCTGCACTGCCGTCCCAAAGTCGATCACACTTTCCAACCTTTCGGTCTTGGGCGCGGGCATTCTCCGTATGCGCTCCGTAAGCACTTCGATCAAGTGATCGGCTCGTCCGAAGCGCAATCGTAGGGTCTCGATCACATCGGGCACCACATCGGGAAGAATAAGCCGACTGCGCACTGCTTCCAATGCCGGCCCTTTAAGGCACTTTTGCAGGCGCAGCATATTCTCCCAATTCGTTAGCCCTAGCATTTCGGTGGTGTGGGTGTCGTGCGAGTGGAAGAGAGGCCATTCGGCTGGGTCACCAGCAAACGAAGGTAGTTCCACTGGAATAGCACCACAATGCCGACGCTCTCCGCCGGTAGCCCTTTGTCCCTTACAGCACGCATACGAGCTGGCATCCTTTTGTTCCGCATTCCTGGCCTGAGATGAGCTGGTCGGAGCGGAGGCAGCAGAAATCACGCATGGCTTTCGCACTTGCTCCTCCGGTTCGCTCGATTCCAACGTGCGAACCGCGTGCGTTGTTACCCCGGTATCTGCTCGCTCGACCTCCGGTGGCCCGTCCCTTATCCTGACAGCTTCATCGAGTAGGCTTTGTTCTTCCTTTAGGAACTTTAAATCCAGTTCAAGTGCCAGCCTTTTGCGCTCGGCGTCCCTGCGTTGGTGCAGTAAAGCCAGCTTCTTGGCCACTGCGTTCGCCCTTGGAACGTCGGAAATCTTCTCGGGTGGAGGGTTCGGGGTGCTGCTGCGCTCCTGATCTTTTACGTCGCCCGCCAGTGACATTGACATTGTTCACTTTATTTTAACTGTGTCTAAAGGGTTCGCAGAGTCGCCGCACTAAAAAATTATCAACTTCTCCACGCTCCGGGTTTTACGTCTGCTAGCAACTAAGATTCGCACCGAAAAGAACTCCTCTCGCTCGTTCCGATCTCGGCTTACTTAGATTACGTCGGGCGAAATCACGCTGCCACTAATAACAGCTACTTCGCCAGGCAATAAATGGTATAACACGCCTGAAATATAAAATAGATCGCACTAAACTGTAGGTCTAAAAATTAATTCCAATTATGTTAAATGATTATGGCCTATGAGTAATAATGTAAACAATACAAAGTACGGCATGCAACGTTGCTAATTCTGAAGGAATTCCTCAATCGCCGCTTTGCATTCACTGGAATATTGTGCGTAGGCCACTTCATGATCTTCAGGTTTCCCAAAAAAGAGGTAGTTCTTGTGAAACTCGGAAATTTCTCTGAAAAACATTGAAAAAAAAGCATTGTTTATAGTTAAATTCACATAATATTTAAAAACTTTTGAAGTAAATAAACCTACGTTGGTGTAATTTTTCGCTTCACCAAAACTCCTGATTGTCGTTCTACGCGAGATGTTGATTGTTCGCTTTCCCTACGAAGAAAAATAAAAAGAAACTAAGATGTAACTGTCATATCAACAATTTTTTGAATAACTGAAACATTCTAACTTAACTCCAAAACTTAAAACTCCCCGCAAATCACCCTACTATGTGCAATTAGTGCGACTTAGTCCCCAAATTGGGTGGCCATCACATAATATCGTCTTGTTCTTTCAAGCTAGCCTATTCAAACTTTAAGGGTTTGAGTGTTTTTCGGATTTCTTAACTGATAAATGATCTTGGTTTCAATTTCAGCAAAAAATTTTTATTTCAGTTTTTGATGATTTTAATAATAATTCTTATTAACAGTGGGAACTTCTCACATCTTAAAAAATGAAGCTTAACTGAAAATTTTACTTAAAAAGGGCTGCGCTTCTTTGCATGCTTATTGAAAATGGTAAAACCGCTTTGCAGGTATTAAAAAAATTTTGATTACAATGATTAAATATAAAACAAATGGTATAACACGCCTTAAATATAAAATAGATCGCACTAAACTGTTGGGTCTAAAAATTCCTTCCAATTATGTTAAATGATTATGGTCTATGAGTAATAATGTTAAAAATACAAAGTACGGCATGCAACTTTGCTAATTCTGAAGGAATTCCTCAATCGCCGCTTTGCATTCACTGGAATATTGTGCGTAGGCCACTACATGATCTTCAGGTTTCCCAAAAAAGAGGTACTTCTTGTGAAACTCGGAAATTTCTCTGAAAAACATCGAAAAAAAAGCATTGTTTATAGTTATTTTCACATAATATTTAAAAACTTTTGAAGTAAATAAACCTACGTTGGTGTAATTTTTCGCTTCACCAAAACTCCTGATTGTCGTTCTACGCGAGATGTTGATTGTTCGCTTTCCCTACGAAGAAAAAGAAAAAGAAACTAAAATGTAATTGTCATTCAAAAAATTGTTGATATAACTGAAACATTCTAACTTAACTCCAAAACTTAAAAATTTCTCAAACGGGACTCATCCACAGCATATCTGGCATAAGTCTCAAGCCCATTAAACCATAATTTTCTTTTCAAATTAACATGCATGATAACATTAGATACTGAAGAGTTATTTACCTTTCCGACAACTGAAATGTTACCTTTTTTTTCATCATGCTTCCGATTAAGAATTGATTTCGGCTGCTTTCTTTCAGCCATAATCAATGGCGGAGTTTCACCCTCTGACGGAAATGGATTTCCTGAGGCTGAGAAGGCGAGGTCTTCTTTAGCGGAAACTTCCTTTGCGTTGAAACCGAAATCTTCATAAGGTTGAACCAGTTTGGCTTCATCATTTCTAAAATTATTTGAAACAAAAAGGATTATGAGAATGTCATATGGTATTTCAATCGAATTTAATAATTAAAATAGAAAACAGTAAAGACCAATTTACAAACCTTTTGAGCATGAAAGTTTGAAACTCGATTGGCTCCTTAGCCTTTAGCTCCAGGTATCGTAGATACACCTTTCGCTTCTGCTTTGGGAGCAAATCCAAAAAATTTCGAAGTTCGTGGAAATAATGTTTTTTTGGATTTCCTTCGTTTTCGTTTTTAAGATACATCTTGACGCATCGGTTAGATTGTTATACGGTTGACGAAAACTGCTTGCGTTCCCCCTATAAAAAAATGTATCTTGCGTAGTATTCAAGCGAGGTTCTGTTGAAATACAATTTTTTGAGAATGATTCAGTTTCGCACTTGACGAAAAATTAGAGTAAATATTGTGTTGGGCATTCTTACCTTGGTGGAAGGGTGGGTTCCCACAAGCTTGCGCTGTCTGGAGTTGTTCTTCCTATAAAAGTCGCGCCAGTCCTGTCAAGAGTGAGTCAGTAAAAAGAAATGTTTTTAAAACAATATTCATCAGCATTTTGGCCAAACAACTTGTCTTACAGTCCATTGCCATTCCTTTCGCGAATCAGCGTTTCTTTCAAATAATGTATGTTTTCCTGTCTAGAATGATTAGGAAGGCTGTCAATGAATTTTTCCACCTCCTGCAGGAATAGTTTTTGCGCATAATCCTTCACTGTCTCAAGGATGCGCTTAATTCTTATCGACAGCCCTTCAAACGTGTTTTCGCAATCCACTGGATCATCAAAAAAAATAAGAACCGCTTGTAAAAGTGAAGCAAATTGCTGTTGGGAATAGGCAGAAACAGTTGACACGTTCCGTACCGCGTCACCCAAATATGGGTGACCCGTTTGCTTTGCTGCATTCGCAATCGTACGAACGATTGCAAAGCAGAATTTGCGTTTTTTCGGCCCGCAGGAAACTATACCGTTTTGTGCTTGGTACGGAACGTGTTAAGTATCGTGTAACGGACCATTATCGACGCAAAAACGTTTTTTCAAGAAATATAGTTAACGCACTGCTGCTGGTGTTTGAGATTTAAAAAAACTTAAACTTTATTTCCTACAACATATGTGCGGGTTAATATCAAACTATCGCGTTTGGATGCTGGATACCAACTGATGATCGCTTCCCGATCTGGATCGTTGGTTCACGGTCTTCAGATTGTAGGTGGCCCGCGTCGCTGCGGGAAGTGAGGAGGAATCACGATCGGATCCTGTGATTCCTTTAATTCCCACTAGTGAATGAGGAGGAACTCTAGCGACCGTTGCATATGTTGCGTTCGTGTGCCATTGGGAGCGCCATTGGGTTGGGAGCGCCATTATTGTTGATGTTTATGGATGACTCCAAATCATCTATGATGCGACGGCGTTTACCCACTGGAAATGCTGAGCGAGTGCTATAGGGCGAGGAGGATTTAAGAGCCTCGAAACTGGTTCGAATCTCACTGGTCAGCGGTTCCACGACTAAAGTCTTAATTGATGACAACGCCAACTGAAGGGCCGCCTGAAAGCCCACTTGGAGGCCCATCTCCTTAACTGCTTTACTACGTGGGTTCTTCAGCACGTTAGTGCAACCGATGCAGCTCCAGTGTAGATCCGCATACATTCCCACAGCCGTTACTAATTGCTGCGGAAGCTTGGAGGAGCTGTGATGAAATGATGCCTCGCAATACGCGCAATTAATCCTCTCGTCACCCACGTCCAACTGCTTAGCACAAGAAAAGCAAATCTCCTCCATTTCAGTGGTTGAAAAAGCGGGCTTCAACGGGAACAAGCAGACTACAATAAGCAACAGGCACTGACTCGAGTAACGTGAGCAACGTATCGCCACCAAACTTGGTCCAATCGAAAATCGAAAACCGTTAACGAACAGTTCTATAGACTTTTGATTAAACGCAGAGTTTATTCTTTCGACACGTGTGGTGAGTGTAACTGGCTTGACACGACTGACAGGTTCAAACAACATAGTTCTTAAGTTTATAGCATCCGGGTTGGATGTCCCATAATTCTCAACACCCCCTCTCAATTGGCGACCCCAATCATACTTCTAAGCCATTGGAACGGGATGACATCCAATGCTTTTGTAAAAATATCGGCTTGTTGCTGGTTAGACGACATTGAGACTGTAGCTTGCTTCCGACTTGTCCAAGAAACTGTAGAGTCGTATACTTTGAACATAAATCCCGTAACCGATTTACGATCCTCCAAATCGGCTGCCCAGTCAACATTCACATATCCAACAAGAGGTCCTGTATCAGTGTGTTTCTTATAATGGAGTCCCATGGCAGTTGTTCCTTTCAGGTATCTCATGTAGGAAAGCTGTTTTCACGTCCATCTGATGTATGTGGAATTCATCGTTGACGGCAACGGCTACCACCAACCACTCGAACTGTAGACAACTTCGCAACTGGGGCAAGCGTGTCCTCATATTCGATTTCCGGACGCTGCAGAAACCCTTTGCAAACCCTACCAGTCGCGCCTTACACCTGACCTGACGCCTAGTCTCGTCTTTCTTAAGTTGAAACACCCACTTTGTCTTTGATGTTCGCCATTCACAGCCTGGAACCACTATCCTCACGAGCACCAATGTTTTTATACGTTTCGGGAACGTCTGCGAAGAAGGGAAAGCCAACAGCACTGGCACTGAACCCTGTAAAGTAGTCAAGGAACTTACTTGGAAGACAGCGCTCTCGTTTGCTGCGCCTCAAGGACTGGTCGTCACCGGAAAAGTCCCGATCTAGATGCGCGAAATCATCTGCATCCGCTGCATCTTCATGCGTCGATTGAAACTCTCCCACTTGACATGGCATTTCATTCAGGACATTTTTCGGCGGCAGGTTGCTCATCTTTTTCTTCTCTTACATCAATGGCATCCTCGTAGCATTCCTGTTCTTCTTCCTTTTTGACTACATTTTCACTTTCCCCCTCTTGCTCGTGAGTTATCGATATAACCAGCTTTTTCTGCATTTGGTGTTTCTTTGTTCCACGCGAAGCATTGTTCGTTGAATTTAACTGAATAACGGTGGTGTAATATGATTTATCTCGGATAGGAGAAACACTTTATTTTTAAACTTCGAAGCTTGTTCGAGCTTCACCGATAACTTTATTGCGAATGGGTTTTTACATCGTTCGTAGCGCGTTTTTATATAAATTTGAACAAAAGCCTGGTAGCACCGCGTAATTGCGCGCAAGGTGACCGCTTGAGTATGCTGCGCAATTTGATCCTATCTTTTTACTTTTAATGTTTACTAATAGTACTATCCTACCTAAATCATATCTTAAACTAACCTAATTTAAATTACCTATCTGTTGAGAGTGTCTCCTATTTAATTAATATATTATTTGAATCGAAATTTATGGATAATTTATTATTTACGGGGAAACAACTATCTGTCTCTTTTTAATATATTACCGTTCTATCTTATCTAGACTGCCTAGTTCAATTTAACTTCTATCCTTATCTTAACGAAACTATTAATCTTACACCTTTAATCTATACACCTGATCCTTTACCATAATTAATATCTAGCTATAAATAATTTCAAACAGTTTTGATCGTTTTCTATTTTCTATAATTTAAAAATAAATTCTATTATGATTTATTACTTAAAGTATATTACATCCTTCCCCTTAAAAAAAATGAAAAGTGTATGGAATGGAACGAAGATTATGAGTGTAATTACGTATACTTTTCATTTCTTAATTAATCTATTTTTATGCACTATAACCTCTTTAGCGGTAGTTTTATTTTTAATTGTACAGTTTGGGTCATTTATTCGTATAACTGTATATGGTCCTATATAGCAAGGATCTAGTTTTTTCCTATTTTTGTTCTTTAAATACACTTGATCGCCTAGCCCTATCTTGATGGGATTTATATTTTGGTTCTGAGTGCTTTGTCTTTTTATTTTTTCTTTTATTAAATTTTCACGTGCGAGCTCATTAGATTTCTGTAGTTTATACTTCATCTCATAGTAGTATTGCTCTATGTTATACACTGGGTCTGTTTTGCCATTGTAAACATCTTGTGGTATATTTGGTGACCTTCCAAAGATTAATTCGAATGGAGTGAATTGTGTATTAGTATGACATGTTGTGTTGTACACAAATTGATAGAACTGTGTCCAGTCATCCCAATCATCATGGTGCTCATTAGAGAAGGTTCTCAAATATTCGTTCAAGCTTCTATGGCTTCGTTCAAGTGATCCAATAGTCTCAGGGTGATAGGCTGTGGCAAAAGTTTGTTTAATTTTGAGGATCTCCGATATTTTTGTTAGTATTTCGTTATTGTACTCAAGTCCTTGGTCAGATCTCAATTCCATAAAACTTCCGTATACCAATATAAATTTTTCAATCAATGCCCTAGCTATTGTATTAGCTTCTTTGTTGGGTATTGGTATTATGACAACAAATTTACTCAGGTCGCACTGTATTGTAACAGCATACCTGTTATTATTATTAGTCCGTGGTAATGGTCCAACTGTATCAATGGATATAACTTGGAATGGTTTGTCGGGTGTGGATGTAATAGTTTCTTTTTCTTTTGTGTGTTTTGTAATTTTATGCTTCTTGCAAGCTTCGCAATTATTAACAAACTTTTTTATGTCTTCCTTCATATTTTGCCATTTAAATTTTTCTCGAATTTTTAAATATAATCTATATTGTCCAATGTGACCTCCTGTTGGGGTCGTATGATAATTATTCATTGTATTATTTATATCTGATTTTCGGGTAAGCATCCTAGGTGGCTTGAATATTATTATCTCGATACCGGAAATGGCATTGTTTGCGATTTCCTTTATGGTACAGATACTATATAACGAAAATATTTGATCATGAACTGATATGGCTACTTTGTCACGATTAAATCTCTTCAGGATTTGGCATAACTCTAGAAGAGCTGATTCGAGAATCAGACTTCCATTTTGGCCTTTTTCATCATTGAGATTAAATTTCGTGCCTCCTAGCTTTTTGATTCCGTTATGATTGTAAATTCCAATTTCTATGCTTTCTTGTTTAATGTCAGTTTTTAATTTCAATAATTTATTTACTTGGGATGGCCTATCTGTTTCCCATATTGTTGGTATATTTATAATTTCCTGTTCTTCTATTTCTTCTTCTTTCTTGTCGTGAGCTTTACTCATTGCTCTAGTATTTACTCTGAGTATTGTTTTATTTTTCATCCTTATTACATCTTCGTCCTTTACCGTCGGTATTTGTTGTTTTAGATATTCAGAATCTATTTTAATTCTGGAAAGTGCATCAGCACCTACGTTACTTTTACCTTTTATATATTCCAACTCAAAATCACATTCCTCAAGGTCTAATCGTATGCGAGTGAGTTTTGATGAAGGGTTTTTCATGCCAAATAAATAGGTCAGTGGGCGGTGATCGGTTCGTATTTTGAATTTTCTGCCGTACACATAGGGTTTAAAGTGATTAATTGCCCAATGGATGGCAGTTAATTCTTTCTCAATAATTGATTTATTTTTTTCTCCTTTCGTAAAACTTTTACTGGCGTAAGCTATAGGGAGATCTTTGTTATTGAAGGTTTGAGAAAGAATGGCCCCACATGCTGAGTCTGATGCATCAGTCGTGATTGTGAAATCTTTTTCAAAATCTGGGAACTTTAAGACAGTGGGCGACAATAGTTTTTCTCTTAATAAATCAAAAGATTGACGACATTGTTGCGTCCAATTGAAAGTAGTGCCCTTTTTAAGTAAATCATTTAATGGTTTTGCGATTTTAGCAAAGTTATTTATGAATTTTCGATAATAATTGCAAAAGGCAACAAATCTGCGCACTTCATCTGCGTTAGTTGGTATTGGATAGTTTTTAATTGCTTGGTACTTAGAATCGTCTGGATATATTCCGGCTTCCGTTATTTTGTGTCCCAAATATGTTACCTCGCTTTTAAAGAGTTTACATTTCTCCGGATTTAACTTCAAATTGTAATTTTTCAATCTTTTGAAAACTTTACTTAAATTTTCAATGTGATGATTTTCCGTACAACCGGTGACAATGATGTCGTCTAAGTATACAAAGGCTATTTCTGGATTCAGGCCTGACATGGCTATCGCCATCATCCGTTGAAAGCTGTTGGGACTTACATTAAGCCCAAATGGTAATCTGGTAAATTGATAATGCCCTGTGGGAGTTGAAAATGCAGTGTATTTTTTTGAGTTTTGTTCTAAAGGTATTTGATGGAACCCTGACATGAGATCGAGGGTGCTAAAATATTTGGCTCGCCCCAATTGGTCCAATATTGTGTCTATTCTGGGTAGGGGAAACTTGTCAGGAAGAATTTTTTTGTTTAGTTGTCGGAAATCGACAACTAATCTCCATCTTTTGGAACTATCTTGGGATTTTTTTGGTACTAGAAGAATTGGTGAATTATATGGGGACGTTGAGTGTTCTATGATTTGGTTTTCGAACATCTTATTAACTTGGGCATTTATTTCATTGGTTTGAGAATATATCTGCTTATAATTTGGTATAAATAACGGATTATTATCTTTGAGTTGAATTGATTGTTCATAGAAATTGTTTGTTGTTATTTGATCATTTTCTAGACAAAATAGTTCTGAAAAGTCTGATATAAGCTTCTTTAAATCATTTTGAACAAATTGTGGAGTGTCATTTATATTTAATTTTTCTAGAATGGTATTTAATCTGGAACTACTACTCAATTTATTCTGTTTAGCACAAAAAATGGTATAGTTTTTGAGTGGTTCTATTGTTGGGTTGAAATTTTTGTTGTTTATACGCACGTCTTTTTCTGTTGTGTTTATGAACTTTACATATGGGCATTCCTTTGAAATAATTGAATTTCCACAAAATACTCCAGGTAGTATTTCTTGACAATGTATTAATGAGTCTTCCTTGATTTTGGGTGAAAAAATACTTTGTATAAATTCACTTCTAGCAGGGATAGTAAAAGTATACTTTTTATCTTCTTCAATTGGGTGCTCTATCGTTATACCTTTCCACGTAAAGGTAAGGAGCCAATGCTCGTAATCTATTAAACACTTATATTTCGTAAGGAAATCTCTACCTAAAATGCCGTCTACGTTTAGGTCTATTGAACTTGGAATTATATTGAATTCTTGACACAATGATGTATTTCCAAAAGTTATTTTGCCATAGGCTGTTCCCAAAGTATTGATTGAATTACTACTGATGCCTGTCAATTTGATTTTCATATTTTCATTAATACTTTTTACGTTACTTATTTTGTTGATTTTGAGGAGTGAAATATCTGCACCTGTATCAATAAGGAGGTTGCAGTATGTGTTGTTTGATAAATCTATTTTTACTAATATTGAATTATTTGTTGTAAGATTTATTGTGAGGATTGGCATTCGGTATGAGGTTGTTCTCTTTGTTCTAAAAAAAGAGTCCTCTTCGCGTGTAGTTTCTATTGGATATGTTCTCCTATTTGATGATTCATTGAATTGCCTATTATCATTATTGTCCCTTGGGGCAAAGTTCTGGCTGTTTGAATAATTATTTCTCCTGCTATTATTGTATTTATTGTTGTTGTGGTTTTGCCTATTATTAAAGTTATTTTGATTTCTGTAACTGTT
This sequence comes from Anopheles ziemanni, assembly GCF_943734765.1. Lineage (NCBI taxonomy): Eukaryota > Metazoa > Arthropoda > Insecta > Diptera > Culicidae > Anopheles > Anopheles ziemanni. The sequence continues at coordinate 1,375,526 of NW_026689707.1, read as the reverse complement.
TTTATTTTGAAATCCGTGGTCATAATTATTGTTGTATCTGTTACGATTTGAATATGATTGGTTAAAGTTTTGGTACTTTTGGTATCTGTTTGGGTATCTATTTTTATTTGAAAAGTGAGGTGGCTGTTGGAATTGATTATAATAATTGCCGTAACCGGAATGTCTTACAGGCATGATTTGTGAGGTATTACTTGATTCATTTTCTATTACTTTTTCACAAGCTGCCGAGACTGAAGAGAATGCGGCTGCTTTAAGCAGTAATCTGGTCTCTGGATTGTCTATTTTTTCTATAAGTGTTGTGACGCCAATTTTAACTGCCATTTCATTGGCGACATTTTCTGGGATATTTTTCTCTAAGTATAAATTCTTAAGCTTTGTTGTTAATTTTTCTACCTCGTCGCATAGTGATTGCGTGTCTTTTGGTCTTAGACATTTGAGTTTGTTTGCAATGTTGTCTGGATATACTTTTAACTGACACCTGGTTTTTACATCATTCAATAATTGCTCTATGGTTTCAAGTTTCAGAGGTAGTCCTAAACGTGCCTTGCCAGTTAACCTTGTTTTCACGAATTTAATTATTGTTTGTTCCTGAACACTTCCTGATAAATCTTTTAATAAAGTTACGGAATCTACAAAAGAATCAAGATTATCAGCGGAACCATCGTACACTTGTACGAGTGCTGTGGCTACTTTAATATCTAACTGAGCCATTCTATTGAAAATTATAACCAGTTTGGAAAGTGTTTTGAAAGTTATATGTTTTCGAGCTATGCCTAGGTGTTGGTTTATGTGAGATATTATGTTAGAGTAAATATATCGGGAACGCAGAATTATGGAATTGATTTCTTCTTCGCTAATAACTTTTTCCAATTGGATAATATCGGCTTGAATTCCAGCTACTATTTGTGTAGCTAGTAGCCTATCACTTGTAAGTTTACACGTTCTGTGACTTTTGTTTGGATCGCTTAGACGAATTTCCAATGTTTTGAGCCTACGAACTTTTTCTTCCAATTCATCCATGCACCAATTGATGCTGGCAAATGACAAAATATAAAGTGTAGGAGGAAAATAAAACCAATGAGCAGGACGCGAAAAAAAAAAATTTTTTTTGACTGATATCAATAGTAGCACATTTTTTTTTTGAACCTTTTTTTTTTAAATATAATATCCCATTTACAATAATAAAAAAATTCCCTACTAACCTTGGCCCTTTAAGGGTTTACGTATGCTTGCCTCGGTAGTGGTAAATAATGTTGTCCCTATACCGCTGGTGCTGGGTGGTACCTGCTGGTGCTGGGTAGAAGCCGCTACGTGGTGCTAGGTAGTTGTATGTACTCGTTCGCCGCTACGATGTTGTCTTTTTTTTTTATTATTTTTTGTTTCACTGTTCCGCTACGGCGGTGACTGCTGTCCCGCGGTAAGGCGGTATTTGTTGGTGTCCGAAGTAATAATCCAACTCACGATTAAATCTCTCACTTTTGCTGGACTGTAGCTGTCCTTTTTTTTTTTGTTTCTATGATCGTTATGGCACTCACTCCTATTACGCTCACTCACTTCAACTAAAACACTTTTTTATTTTAACACTGCCGTCTGAGTCCTTTTTTTTTTTCACCAAATTTTCCAAATTCGACTAAGTCCCCGTTTTTATGGGACTTAGAATTTGTTCACAATTTTTTGTTTTTGCGTCCAAGTCCGATTTTTTATGGGACTTTGAAATTTCCACCACTGCACTTAATCAAAGTTGGTTTTTGATTTTTCACAAACAATCCACTAAGTCCGCTTTTTCGTTGGACTTAGAATTTTAAAATACTTTTATTTTTTCGGCCTAAGTCCAATTTTATATGGGACTTTGAATTCGCACTAACTGATTTTAATATTTTTTTTTTGTTTTCTCCCAAATAATCCGCAAAGTCCTCTTTTTCGTAGGACTTAGAATTTTCACTTAACTGCACTTTAATAATTATTACTTTTTTAGATTCAGGCTCCACGTCACGGTCGCCATGTAATATGATTTATCTCGGATAGGAGAAACACTTTATTTTTAAACTTCGAAGCTTGTTCGAGCTTCACCGATAACTTTATTGCGAATGGGTTTTTACATCGTTCGTAGCGCGTTTTTATATAAATTTGAACAAAAGCCTGGTAGCACCGCGTAATTGCGCGCAAGGTGACCGCTTGAGTATGCTGCGCAATTTGATCCTATCTTTTTACTTTTAATGTTTACTAATAGTACTATCCTACCTAAATCATATCTTAAACTAACCTAATTTAAATTACCTATCTGTTGAGAGTGTCTCCTATTTAATTAATATATTATTTGAATCGAAATTTATGGATAATTTATTATTTACGGGGAAACAACTATCTGTCTCTTTTTAATATATTACCGTTCTATCTTATCTAGACTGCCTAGTTCAATTTAACTTCTATCCTTATCTTAACGAAACTATTAATCTTACACCTTTAATCTATACACCTGATCCTTTACCATAATTAATATCTAGCTATAAATAATTTCAAACAGTTTTGATCGTTTTCTATTTTCTATAATTTAAAAATAAATTCTATTATGATTTATTACTTAAAGTATATTACAGTGGCCTTTCCACGACGGAGGGTCGATAGGTCCACATACGTCGGAGTGAATACGTTCCAACGGTCGGGATGCTCTGTCTCTCGTACCATTGAACGGCTCACGGCAATGTGTACCAAGAGCACATACGTCACTAAACTTCAGCTTCTTAGGTTTGAATTTCACACCAAGGGCCAGATTCTCACGCACCAGAGTGGTCATGCCACTTTCACTGATGTAACCAAGTCGACGATGCCAGAGATCAGCACACTCTACTTCAGCTGTGTTTGCATTGGCATGCTGCATCTCCATCTCTAAAACATAGAGGTTTTCTCGCTGATACGCTATGGCGATCGTTTCTCCATTTATCTTAAAGGTAACTTGCTTTTCTTTGAAATGCACATCTACGCCTGCCTTAGTTAACTTGTTCACAGACATTAGATTTTTCCTTAAAGATGGAACATACAGGACATCTGTTGCGTTCATCATTGTTCCATGATTGCTCATTCCATTGATGACACCTACTTCCTTTGCCACGAGCGTTTCTTCATTCTTTGCTACGTTGATGTACACCGGTTGCTGCAGTGGTTCCACAGATGCAAAATATTGCTTCGAATTTACCATGTGATCACTGGCTCCTGAGTCAAGAATAAACTCGAGCTTTTCCGATCCTTCATCTGATAGCTTCTTACATCTGACATCATCCGCCGTGGACACGACCGATCTTGATCCATTTGCAATGTTGGCATTCGTCTTGTTTCGACAGTCTTTCTTCATGTGACCACGTTTGCCACAGCCATGACATTTTCCTGAGAATTTTTTGATTTCGTACTTCTTACGATGTTCTCCAGCAAACGCAGTAGGCTTTTCTTCATAGCTATACAGTCGATCTAACCGCTTCGACTCATCGCTTAACAACAGGACTTTCATCAGCTCGTATGTTAATTCGGCTTCCGGTAGATTGTCAAGAGCGGGGATTATTAGGGGATCGTAAGATTCCGGAAGGGTCAAGTCAAGAGCTGAGCAAACGTCACTTTCCTCGACTTTCGAACGAGCCGTGCAAGCTGCCTTCTGATAACTGTTTGCTTTCCTGCCGACTTTTTCTCGAATGTGTCTTCGAGAGCCTTCCACATTTCTTTTACCGTAGACTTCTCTCGAATGCAGCCTAGATATTCATCCGATATTAGGCTTACCAGTACACGATGGAGCGAAGCCGGGATAAAATTAAAAAATTCATTTTTGGATTTCAGAAAAATGAGATATGTTTTCTTAAACTACAAGATGAAACTAAGAAATGACCCAAAAACTAGAGCCCCTGTTCTTCCAGGTTCTGAGAAACAGCCCGTCAAAGTCAAGATTTGTGAAAATATTGCATGAAAAATTGGAAAAAATCCATCAACTTTGAAGGTCTGTAACTCCTATAATAATGGTCGGAATCGAATTTCAAGCACAGTTTTGAAAAGGTATATTATCATGCTTTAAAATTGTTGACAGTTTAAGTAAATTGAAATTGAATGTCACAAAATATTAAGCATTGTTTCGGAAAACTCCTGGAACATTTTTCAATTTTCTGTTTTTAACCTTACGCCATCGCTAAGGATTTTGAAAGATTGTAATATGATGCATACCCACTTATAGTCTAGAATGTTTTGTAACAATAAATGATAGTTTTTTTTTGCGCATACGCGCGCATCTTTACGTTATTCTGTACTTTATATGTGAAGCTTATAGTTTATCATCTACTAGGCGTCTCCATCATGCCATATGCAGCATCATGTGTGGTAAGAAATATATGAAATTCTCATTCAATGAAGTATAAGTCGATGATCGTATCGTAAAAATGTGAAGCAGGGTAGAGGTTGAACATCACGTAAAAGGGGAAAGACAAGCCAAGTCAATGGCAAAGAGTGAAATGTGGTTTGGTTTGCTTTGAATGTATTAGGTCGCTTTTACTTGGTCTACAGCTCACAAACCCATCTTTTTATACCCAAAATTCTTCGGAATAATACACTCTAACACTTTATTCTGTTTGTACCCTTACCTGTAAAAGTTGAAGTTAATCTTCAAGAGTTGGTGAATCACACTGCGTGTAGAATAATTGAAATACAAAAAGCAGAAATCTTGCGACACCGTCCACGTCGTATTATTGTGCTCGTGGGGCATTGACGGATCTAGTGGACACAGCATTTACAATCCACTGTTTCATGGTTCCGGAGAAAATACCGCATCAGACAGTGATTTACTAGTATCGGCATTAACGCCTATCCGTTTTTCGTTCATTAGTGACAATTCAGAAATCATCTGGATAAACCTGATGCCCGAAAGTATTGGTGCTGAAGGCCAATTGTGATCAAGTTTGCGAAAGATTCCAAACGAAAATGTTATACAAACAGTAGATGATATCAAAAGCCAAATAACCACGTTAGTTCCTTATACAATTCAGCTAAATGAAACAATTTATGGGACTGAAAATTATTCATTTTACATGATTTGAATTGATGGAAAAATTTTGGCATATTTAACCGACACTATGTATACGCAAACATGTTGTATATATGGTGCAAAACCAACAGAAATAAACAATGTAGAGCACTTATAAAATGGATTTATTTCAAATCCTGAGAATTTATCTTATGACTTTTATACCACTACACTGCACTGTTGGATGAGATTTTTCGAATGCTTGCCTCACATTTCGTACACAAAAAACGAAAGGTTACTAAAAATTATAAAAAACATATACAATGATCGAAAAAAAAATTATACTGGAAAAGATGTACAAGAAATTTAGTGTTAAAGTAGATGAACCAAGGTAAATGGGTAGAAATAGTACGACGGGAAATGTTTGTCGTCGGGCTTTTTCAAACATAGAAAAATTGAGCGATATTTTGCAAATAGAAACAGAACTTATAGAAAGGTTTCGAAATATTTTAATAGTCATCAACTGTTCACAGCCTTTAAATCCAAAAACTATTAGTCTATATTGCAAAGACACATACATGTTTTACATACATCATTACAATTGGTACAAAATGCCTTTTTCTGTCCATAAAGTTCTTGCGCATGTAGGTGAAAACATTGTAAATGCCCCAGCACCATTGGGATCCTATAGAGAGGAAGCAGCAGAAGGTAGAAATAAAATATAAAGAAGGGATAGACGAGAACACGTCCGTAAAATGTAACGAGAATTCAATATTAAAGACATTTTTATGAGAGCATTACAATCATCCGATCCATACATTTTAACAATATCTCTGGCCTTTATAACCCTTTTTCGTAGATTACAGCTCCTCAAATAGTACTAGTCCCTTGCCAATTCAAAACCAAGAACTTGTACCATTTGTAACATTATACACATTTGTACCATTATAAGTTCAGAATATTCAGATAGTAGCTCTTCGTTAGGAGACGTTATGTCCGCGTTAGATGCTTTAAATATCAATTATTTTTCAGATGACAATATTTTGAATGAAAGTTTGTAGTAAATTTAATTTTTTTTATATCAAACAAAAAAAATCTGTAAGTTAATATAAAAAAAAGATTGACCCATAGAAAAATACAAAAATATGCAGCGCCACCTGGCGGGATTGTCCAGAAACACCATAATTTCGTGTTATATATTAGTACTAGCTCGAAGCCCCGGCGAAGCTCGGGGAGGAAAAACGTGACTAAAGTTTTTATTCTTGGTCCATTTTCTATGCTACATTCAGATTGCCTACAGACATATCAGTATCTGTGATATCACGCGGAAGTTTTCTTTCATCAATAGTCTAGGGGGCAAAGTGCATGAGTGTTGTTCCGGAGGATCGGAGTTCGAATCTAGGCTAGGAAAAACTTTTTTGTTGACAGTTGTAAAAAATTTTTTTCATGATTTTTTTAAATATTTAATGTACTTTTTCAAATCTGATCATATTTTGTTACATAGATTTCAAATTATCATAACCATTTTTAAATTAACAGCTTGGTGGTTCAATTTATTCACATAGCCATATATACCTGTATTTTCCCTAAGCTATCCACTCGTACAACTGGTGTACTGGTAGTGGTGCTCGAGCCTTGAATCAGAGGTTTGGTGTTCGAATCCCGAATGCGAAATTCTTTTATAGTACGAAATAAAATTTTTCTTCAAAATCTGCGTTTGCCATTCAAGTAGCGATATTTCCTCACTATTTCTAACTTGTGCTATGGTTCCTCGGCAAGACTACTGCTTCGCTCTTGGTAAACCCGTGTTCGAGTCCCGTTTCCACTTAGAGTCAGGTTGTAAAAAGCATGCTTCACGTGCACTGTAAAATTATAGGGTTTATTGCCTCATCTCATCACGGGACTTTGAAACTGAGATTTATAAAAATAAAGATTACACGATATTACAATGAAAAAATTGCAAAACATTTGAATACGATTTTTATCCCGGCAATTTGCTCTTTTCGCTCCATAGTGCAGTATAGCTTTTGCTTTGGCGTCCATTTCTTGGAATTTCACCGCCTCTTTGTCGTCTGCTGGCCCATCCTTCACCACCGCGTCCCACACCTTCCAGGCTTCCAGATGGATCTGAACCCGGAATTTCCATGTGTCGAAGCCGGTTCCGGCGAACTGCGGGATACCGTGAACGGCCAATTCTCGTTGCTTATCTGGGCATAACCTATAGACTTTTGATTTAACGCAGAGTTTATTCTTTCGACATGTGTGGTGAGTGTAACTGGCTTGACGCGACTGACAGGTTCAGCTTATGTCAAACAACATAGTTCTTAAGTTTATATCATCCGGGTTGGATGTCGCATAATTCTCAACAAGTTCAGACTAAAATCAGCAGAAAAATCAACGAAAAAACTTAATGATAAGCTCGCAGACAAACGACACAACCGAGTGCTATGACAGTCCACTGTCAACTGTCAACTTCTTACTGACAATTCTAGCCGTTTGCCTTTTCTAAGCCTGCACCCGCAATCAAGGAAATAAACTTTAAGATGTTAAAACTCTAAGTCTTATTGCTTTGATGCTAAGATATTTAACCCTTTATTTGGACGTAAATATTGAATAAAATTTCTAGGTTGTATTAAAGTTTATGTCGTCCTTCCTCGGCGGTGGCACAGTTCCAAAAGAAAGGCTATCTCCACGCTCCGCCGAGGAAGACTTCCTTTCTCTCATCTTCCATCTTTATCTTACTTAGCATCGGGCGGGTCAACGTGCCTCGATAGCTTATCAGCTTCGATCGAGAGCTATCAGCTGATCGATGAGTAATGGATAAACTCATCGATCAGCTGACCGCTCTCGTTCTCCTTCCTCTCATGAAGGGACGTTGATCCGACCGTACTCCTCGTTCCTCATCTCACTTCTCTAACTCACACACTGCTGCTCGTTGACTTGGCAACACTATCTTTTATGTTCTTTCAACGGGGGGATGCGAGTTAAGTAAAAACCCAAAGGTTGGAGATGGCTTACACTTGCTTTATTCCGATAGTACAAGTGTTGACCTCGGTGGTCGAGACATGAATAACCTTATCGCACGATCTATCTTGTTTTGATCTGGCGTGCCTGGAAGGCACGATCAACCATCTCGCATCTCACTGCGCGTCAACCGATGAAACCCGACGTTTCTCGGAGAGCGCAGTGGCTGGCTGCGTACGTGCGTATAACATCTCCCCCCCTTTAGAAACGACGATACAGGTCGAACCTACCGGGCTGTTTTCGTTGCCTAGAAGACCGGCGTAGTGACTGTGCTGGGGGCTTAGAAATTTGAGGAATCGGCGCGTGCGTGCCGGATGCTGATGATAATGCGCATGGTTAAGTTTCTTCCGTCGACATCAGCTGCGGTAGTACCGAAGTGAATCCTGGATCCACGGTAAGTACGGCTGGCGTTTGCGCCTGAGGCGCTGACGGTTTCTGCGACGTTGCCAGGTGCCACGAGTCCAACAAAACCGCTAAAGGTAAACGTCGCTGATGAGGACCCGCTGTGCCTCGTTGAGATGGTGTGTGTCGTTCGCGTAGCTGATTCACGTGACTCTTCATGATCTTTTGGTCAAAGGTCTTGACCTTGTAGAGAACCGCTCCAAGTCGCTCAATGATAGTACCTGCGACCCAACTCCATCCATTTCGCGAATAGCGCTTAGCGTAAATTTGGTCCGACGGCTTGAACTCTCTGTTATGTCCGGTAGTAGGCACCGTTGTAGGATCGTTGGAATGCTGGTGCCGGACGTAGCAAATCCAACGAGGTACGTATCGACCTACCTAGCATCTTTTCCGCTGGCGATTTGGACAATTCAGACAGAAACAGAGTTCGGTCCCAACTGACGGCAACATGCAACATTGCCCCGTTTCCACAGATTCCTACCCCCGCGAGTCCAGAACTGTCAGCTTTCTCTTGCACACTTTGTCTTCCTTCTCGTTCTAATGATGAACCGGTGTGCTAGGGGAGAAGTCACATCTGCCCTTTCAGTCTGACACATTACAATAGCGGAGCCGATCGTGTAGCATTCCCACACTGCACAGCAACCCGAATGTGTGTTGGTGCACTTTATGTCGGTCAACCCTAGCGGCAGAAATGTGTAGCATCGCGTGAAAAGTGTAGTGCGGCGGTCTTCACTAGCCCGTACTTGTATCTTCCCTGACCGGATCCGATCGGACCAGAAGACCGTCTGAGTTACCCTCGTGAGTGATTTTTGCGCTTGTGTGGGTTAGTGATGGGTACCCCTCGTGTGCCCCCTATAGTGATGGTCATCATAATAATAAACCCAGCACAGTTCCACAAATTATTTTTCTTTCTTAAACACGTATATTTAATTATATTTGATTACAATAAATTAATTTGAATACAATAAAATATGTACTTATAAATAAATCTTGTCATCGCCGTGGATCAATCAATTCATCGATTGATCGAAAGGCTGCTTCGGATGCTCGCCCGGAACTTTCTCTGCTCGTCCGGATCTTCGGAGGCAGGCAGCATCGTAAACCCGAACCTGTGTTTATCGTTCGACGCGGTGATTTACACGTCGATGAAAATCGTCGTCTGCCAACCGCGGCACGATTGTGGCTTTGGCACGATGCTTGAGTCCAGATTGACTTCATTTAACCTGAAGATTTGGGAAACAAAAGTGTCAGTCACACTACCATTACACGCCTCCGCTTCTTTTACGCGTTTTACCCTTCGTTGCCGATGTCATTACTCATATAACCGGACGTCCGATTGGCACGAATGTCCGAAATTTTGTCCTTCATCATCGCGAGACGCTGCAACTGCTGCCTGAAGTACTCGGCCCGCGAATTTCAGTTGAATGCGCCACCGTCCACCGGGAACCGTTGGCTTAGCCGGACGTGTGCGTTCCGCTCCAAGGCACAGCTAGCGTTTTCACCGATCGTGTGCCAACTCAAACGAACGGTAATGTACGGCTGAAGGTTATACCATTGGCGTATGTAGATTTTCTGACCAAACTTCATCCCATCAACACGCTGCCGGTGAATGTCTACCAGTTCTACGGTGTTCTGAAAATAAAAAACACCACATTAGACTTATGCGTGGAATTTATAAGGAATACTTATCTGTAATCGGCTTGATATCGTAGATTTTATGATGCATCAGGGAACGCCAGCAGCAGCAGCGTCCGAAGATCAACAATGTAAACAACACGATGGAACAAACGTTCAAGTGTTGTGCGAGCTGGAAGCAAAGAAACAGTTGATTAACAAATGTTCTATTACAAACCTTATGGACACAACACAATAGAACACTGAAAAACCAATCATAGTTCTATTTTTATTAGAATTATTAATTAATTTCACTGCACTGCACGCACTCCACTTTCCATGTGCTTTGTTCAAGGTGGCAGAAGTGGGGCTGTCAAGTGACAGCTTCGCTTGGCACATTGGGATGAACAATATTTATTTTCGGCAAAAACCGTTTGCTGCAAAAAGCTTTTATATCGTGTTTCCCATGTTCTTTATAAACAATACTATATGTTTTATGGTAATAAACGTTATCAAAATCAATCCTGCTCTGGAGATGAATGCGTTTATTGTTCTAAATAAAGAAAAGGGAAGCATTCAGAAAATTTTAATTATTATGGCCAATAAAAAATGTGTGCGTTTCACAGTGCATGCCTTCAGTGTGGGTGATTACAGCGGCCAAACGTCAATCATCATTTGTTTATTGCAATTAATCAGCAAAGGTAAGCAAAAGTGATTTTATTCTTTCTTTGATTTCTTAATTTATTAATTGCATCAATTGTTATTTTCAGACATCATCATGGAATCTATGTAAGTACTGTGTGAAGGTGATCATATTCCGTGTGTGCTTCTTTCGGTAATTAATGCCCATGGTGATGTTTTTCTTTTGTTTTCAGGTCGGGAAAAATGGAAGCAGCTGGTACTGTGCCAAAACCGACATTACCAGAGACACCAAAAGTTACAGGCAATGAGGACAGGTAAAGTACAGGTGGAAAGGTGCAAGTTTTTTTAATTTAATATTTGATTTTTTACTCGTTTCAGGGTAGTGGCCCCGTGTACCGGAGGGTGCGCTGCGTTGCAAACGCTGGTGTACCAAAACTTTGTGGGAATTTACGGGACGAGGAAGCTGGTGAGTAAGATTGGTGCGAAGGTAGACAAATTGTACGCTGGTCAGTCTATGCCAACGGCATCAGACGAGCCAGCTTGCGATTTGTCCACCTTCACGTTCGAACGCATTTCGTCCGCGTCAATGTTGGAAGCCTTTAACACAGCATTGCTTGAGGAGGATTATGTCTCCTCAGTAATGCAGTGGTTGGCTTCCAAGATTGACCCGGCCGAAATGCGTTCAGAACAACGCATGAATATTGCGTTCCACCAGCTCCTCGACCCAGTGTTTGCAACGCAGTGCACCTGGACCGGATACACGGCCGGCAGCGTTAAGGGCCAGAAGGTGGCGTTTGGAAACATGGGAGAAGTCCTGAAGTTTTTTAAAAAAGTGGGGGGTCCCGACACCCATGAAAGCAATGTAAAAAAATTAATTATGAAAAAATTGCAAAACGCCAAAAGTCACCTGGAGAGAAGCCTAGGTGTTAAGGCACCGTATATTAAAGGGCCATACAAAAGGGTACAAAAACCCTAGCTTCTCTCCAGGTGACTTTTCATTTGTATATAGGCTAGAGTTAAGCTAGATTTAGCTAGTAGGTTTTAGTTAAGATAAGTTTAGAGTTAGTTACATTGTTAGTTAGTTAGGTAGTCAGTAAGTTACTTACGTAGTTAGTCAGTTAGTTGTACAGTTAGTTGTAGGTAATATGAATTTTTGAATTTGAACTGAAAAAAAATGTTAAATTTGAACTGAAATGAATTTGTACAAAATGAATTATATTAGAATCCAGGAATTATTTGCCCCAAACTTGTACTTTAGAAGCATCCGAAATTGAAGTAATTTTTAAATGTTACTTATAGGTACCTAAATGTTGATGATGCCCTCCACATACCCATGCATAGCCCTGAGCTGAACGATTGAAATCAAAATTCATACGAGCGGGTGTTAGAAATATTTCGAAAACCACGCTAACGCGCGCGATGCTCAGGACTATTCACTTCCGTTACTGAAATTAATTTAACATCATCATCAAAACAAATCATCATCAACATTTGTTTATTAAACCCTAGCTTCCACCACATACATGCAATCATTTCAAAACACAATTCATTTCATTCCATCAACATTAACGTATTATACTTAGTACCTTCACCTTAGTAATACATGCTATTAGTTTAAAACATTTCACCAAAGTATCCCAAATCCAAGAGTTAGTTTGTTTACAGATTTAATTCAAATTTTATTAATTGTAACCTTTATTCCGCCACCACAAGATATATATTTTAAAGAAAAAAATGTTAGTATTGTTAGTGGATGTTTGCCCTATTAAAAAAAATCCTATCCACTCCTAGATCCCTCCTATCATGAAGACGCAGCGGCCGCCAGAGGCTTGAAATCAGCACGGTCATCATTATACCCATAAACTATTTTAGTTTTAAATTCAATAATACTACTTCAACACTACTATATACATTTACTAATTTATTTTTATAATAAATACTACTATATACATTTATCCTAATATGTACATCTATCTACAATGGATGGGATTTCAGCCAGTTTTGCATGGTCACCCGCAGGGCCCTTATCCACAGTGACTTGATCATAATGAATTTCTAATTCCAAACGATCAAACAAATCACTGTGGGGGCATCAAAGCGGCAAAAGCAGTCGTCCCACGTCTCGGGTAGCGAATAACCAGTACGAAGGTGGTAGTTGCAATTACAAATTCATGAAAAGGGTTAGTAAAATTTGTTAGTCAGGCATAAAAGTATGTAGTAAAGGAATGAAAGCAAAGAATTCAGAAGGGTAGGGTTGACAGGATAGCGGGAAAGAGAGCGAGCAGGTAAGGGAATATAAACTAATTTACAAAGTACAGATGAAAGGGGTACTAACACCCGCCGAGACGGAGTGTTTTTATGAACTTGAAAGAGTTTCATACAGGAGGACGATAACTGGATAGGTCCAGCCTCGTCCTCCGTATTGATTTCATACATCTCCGTCTGAGCAGTGTACTGGTTTCCAAGCAAAAAGACGCGCGTATTATTTTTTTTCGCTTCCAAAAACTTAACTATGCCATTGGATCTGGTCAGAAACCATTGATCTTTCTCATTTGGCAAAAGGACGAAATCAGCTGTTACGTGCACCCCAGCACCCTTCGCCTTCAAGATAGGAAACTTTGGTGGCTGGCAAGCGGCAGTATGAATTGATGCATATAGATGCGTTCGTACTGCCACTTGCTCCAAACATTTCGCTCCCGATTTCACACAGCGTTTGAGGTGTTGTAAATGGTTCTCAAAGCAATACGCTGAAAAATTATCAAGCGGTCCATGTACCACAACGTCTCCATGCACGTGATGGAGATTGTGGACATTGCTTGTCAAATGGGATCGACTATAATGGGTCTTAAACTCCTTAACAAATTTTGTAAGGAGTCTTCCCGCTAATGGCCAATAGCGTTTATGTGCCGATGATGAAAATATCGTCACAGCGCTAAAGTAGAGCAAGTAGTGATTATATGCATCCAAATACATAAAATCTCTGTAGACCACAACACTGATATAATGAAGAAAGGACCTATACTCGGTTCCTTTCCAAAGTGGGACATGATCGAGGGACCGAAATGGTCGGTTCACCTCAGAAGGAAGCAGTGTTTTCGAAATGTACGAAGACACGCCGTCCTTCTGTTGGGAGGACCACCGACCAAAACGCTCAAAGGTGTTGTTAAGCAACCCTTTGAGAATTTTGCGGCTAACTCCCAGATCAATCAGATGGAGACGGTCGCTAACTGGAAAATTGACTATCATATCTACATTTTTCAAGTCTTCAAGAGGTGTCCGTATTCCCTTATGGTGGTCCTTGTCTTCTCTAGCCCGAAAGCCAGCGTCCGTACGCAATTCGGCATGCACGGAGTCAAAGATAACTTTATTTTCCGGTTTGATGTGTACTCCTAGGATGGTACACTTTGTGCAACCATGCTTGGCGGAAAATCCCATCACTGATTTTATGTATGACCGTGCTGGAGAATCGGCGATAAATGCACTTATGGACAAATGTACTTCTTTATCGCCGAATTTCAAGCCTCTTTCCATAAGAATGTTCATTTCCTGAACAAACGGCCGCAAATACTGTTCGACACTCTCCGGTTTTGTTTGCCCGCAGAAAATAGCTACGGGCATAACCGGAGCGTCTGGCAATTCTTCCACTTTTATAAGAACTGGCCAAAATTGAGTAGCCGAGCTCTTAAAAAGTGGAAGCCCGTCGACTGACACTTGAATGGTAAAATGTGATACTTGCGGGATGATATCTCTAAAATAGTTTCTTAGAACCGTCTCCACCCCTTGATACCACAAGTTTCCACCAACAATCGGTGCTAACTGCTTTCCGACGTTGGTGGGAGTTTGGAGGAATGTTCGTGAATCGCGTGGAAACTTCAATTTAAGAAATTTCCAGCACATCACCAGGAGCAGGCTAGCTAGTTCACGGGACAAGCAAGAAATAACTAAAAAATGTCTTAACGCTTCCTCGAAACTAGCAAAGTTATTGAGGAAGTGATATTTTTTGCCCCAGTAAACATCGCTTGCATCTTCATGATTGCTATCTACTCTAGCTTGGTTGTTATTTTCCCTATCACTATTCCCTTCGCTAGCTCCTACATTATCTTCCTGAACTATTCTATAACCACCACCGTTTAAACTACCACCATTACCACCATTACCAGTACTTACACTTTGTACAATATTTACAATGTCCGTTACCATCTGGTTCGAATCATCCTCATGATCTAAAATAAAAAGAGATAAAAGAAATTGGAAATCATTTATTCATGAGTTCGAAGACAGAGAGTTTTAAATTTCTATCAAAATTGAACGAATTGTAAAAAAACAAAATCAGTTCTTTTTTCACAATTTTTGGGGGAGTAAAATAACTTAACCATTTCCCGTTCAACCGCCTAAATGGGTAGTTTTTATAATTTTGTTTACAAATAACTTTTGATTGGATTGACGTATCGGCATGAAACTTTTAGAATGCCTAGAAAAACTCATTTCCTATCGGTTTGCTAAAGAAACAAATTTTTCCAAGGAATTCAAATAATTTTTGCGCAAATTTTCATTGATGTGAAGGGTGAAATTTTTTGGAACCTCAAATTAACATGCTTTATGAATTTTTAAAATTATAAAAGTTATACAATATTTTGGGAAACACTCTCAAATATCTTCACTGAAAATTGCAAATCGATCCGACGTCTAGATAAAAAGTAATTTAGTCTGAAGTACAGGAAAACGGAGTCTCCCATACAAAATGTATGGAAATACCCGGGTAGTCCGGTTGAACGGCTACGTAGGTAACTTTGGTTGAACGGGTGACGGTTAATTTAATTTATCCATTATAATCATCAACATACAATCAACAACCCGAGTTAAAAATTATAATGAATTATCTTGAAAAGATAAAAAATTGACAAATGATTATGTTATTGCTACTTTTGGCGGGAAAAGTGCAAACCCGCCACAATGTAAACCCGTCTCAATGGTAATCTTTTTGGTACACTTTGGAAATCACGCGTATTGTACATTCTCTTGTATAATTGTACAATACTTTTCCAACTCAATTTCACTTCACTGGCACAACCAATAAACTATTTTAATACTTACCACCCGGCCACCGAAATGTTGAAATTCCTATAGGCAAGCGAACTTGTTCCGCAATATTCCCGGCTTCAAATTCTGCCTCCATTTCCAGCTCCACTTCGCTGATCAGCTCTGCTGCTCGCTTGGTGATTTCACGACGGTTTCTTCTCTCCATTTTTGTCCAAATCCGCCAAAAACTTGCTAAAATCTGCGAAAAAATAAAACTCGGAAAAAGTTGATTAGTCTCGGATCGTAAACAATCTGCTATGAAAACTAAGTCATACTCACCAAGCTTGCAAGCACTCAACACATACACATTCAAACACTGTGTGTACACACCGCGGCCGAATGAAAAATATTCTAAGTCCCAAAAGAGCGAGAACGAAAAAAAAACCGATTGAAGGAGGGAGTAGGATGGCCTGCTGAGTGTATCAATTGACCGTTGACGATGTTGCACATCGTTTGAAAAGTGTGGGCCAATGAGGGGTGGAAACGGGTGGAGACGGGAGAGACGTAGACGTGACATGGAATTTTGAGTTACCGCTGCCCGCAGGGAATCATGTAGAGCAGGGATGTCAAACATACGGCCCGCGGGCCACATGCGGCCCGCGACCCCTTTGAAACATTACATCGAAAGTTTGGATCCTTGAGTATTGGCTTATAGCAAATACCAAAATATTTAATGTAATTTTTTTCACGAACTGCGAATTGCAAGAGAACTGGACGAATGTCAATTTAAACAATTTTAATAAGAAAGTGATGTACAACTTTGCAGCAAAGGTTTTACACAGATTTTTCTAGGCAAGTGGATAAATAGTGTTTATAGAAAACAAACGTGATGAACTACAAGACCATTCCAAACAAAATAACAAATGCGGAGCAATAAGTTAGCTATTGTAATTATATACCTTTACTTTTCTAAAATCATTAATAAAATACACAATAGTGTTGAACTGCAACATATATTTCAATAAACTTGATTTGAATTCGTTAAAATTTGGAAAACGATTAACCCTCGCTTTTACTCAAAATTTGTAATTTTTTTAAGTAGTAATATAATATGAAAAAATGTGAAAATGTAAAACATGATTGACTGTTAAGATAAAACCACATTGATAAGAACATATTTTCATCACTCCAATTAATTATATGGTTTGGCCCGCGAGCCTATTTTGGGAGGAAATGCGGCCCGCAAGGTGAAACGAGTTTGACATCACTGCTCTATGATAAACGCTACTCATTTCATCGAATTGCCGATCAATTGCAGTAGAAACATTTTCAAACATGTTTGTACTATCATTACAAATTAAAAAAAACGGCTAAAGATTATAAAACTAAAAACATTATAAATGTAAAGCAAACACATTTTTGCTGAAAAGCTGGTGATGATAGAAAATGATAATAAATCATCTTGATGCAGACGACCGCATAGTACGACGCGATGATAATTATTATGAGCTAATTATGTGTCCGGATTCACATTCTTCGCAAAAGTAATACGGGTGGATTGCGTTGGGGCACGTTACGCAACAAATGTTTGTACTATCATTACAAATTAAAAAAAAAACAGCTAAAGATTATAAAACTACAAAAATTATAAATGTTAAGCAAACAAATGTTTGCTGACAAAATGGTGATGATAGAAAATGATAATAAATAAAATATCTAGCATCTTGATGCAGACGACCGCATAATACGATGCGATGATAATTATTATGAGCTAATTATTTGTCCGGATTCACATTGTTCGCAAAAGTAATCCTGGTGGATTGCGTTGAAGCACGTTTCGCAACAAATTAAATCTCCTCCTTTGCAACACAAGAAACACCAATTCACATTGAGAGCTATCTGATCAAGGCTGTGTTTGGGACATATGAGCTGCTGCGTGGTAAGCATTTCCGACCCAGCCGAAATGCAGCGCCGATCCGGATGGTACGAAGACGAACACTTGATACATCGTACCAGAGCTGTTTTCTCGTTAGAGGCTTTTCCCCTTGGATCGTCGGCGACGCAGTTACTGACTATTAACGACTGCAAACTATGGAAAAAGGCGTAAACATGAAATGTGGTACTGGCGAACGCACAAGCTACCAGCACAGCGACACTTCGTTTCGTTTTTGGTTTCTTCCAACTCATCATTGCGCACAAAACAGCTTTGTTTCACAAGAACATCCTTCAACTCGCTACCCGAACAGTCGTTACAGTTAAAACGGCGCTCATCCACCATTGATTGCAGTTTCACTTGTTCCAATAGGTAGGCTGTTATACAATGCAAATGCATGTGACGGTTGCACTTCATACACTGGACCACGATTGGTGGGTGTTTACAAATGCAGCATACCGTCCTGTCCTTTGGCAGACCCTTGGAAATGGATTTCGGGTCGATCTGGAAAATAAATTCTTCTTCCAACGTAGGTTTTTCTTTTGTAATCAGTACAACAACAGAATCTCCATGTTCATCATTGTGCTCTGGCATAAATCCATCAAGCATATGGCATAAGTTACGCATTTGAGTTAATCTACGCAAGACTACGCTGCGCTTTTTGATGATGAGCTCCGTCACTTTTGAGCGAGGTAAGTTTCCTTGCATATTGTTCAAGCATGAATGTCTTCTCATCAGTGCTTTGATCATCTAGCAGGAATGTGCTCCCCAAATTCACAATCACTTTGATCGCCAGCTCTGTGTAATGTTTGGAATCATCACTAAAAAGGGTTCCTTTCTCTTCACTTTCATGCACCGATGCATTGGACGGTCCGGCTATACTATTCTGTATCGTGGAGATTTGCTGCAGTTTCATTCTTTTTCTTGTATGTTCTGTTACAATCGGAATTACATCGCATGACGGACTTTCGGCAGTGGGGGGAGCGTGTCCTCTTGTTGTGTTTTCCTTGTCCTTTTATAACTCCAATCGATGCCAAACGGACTCTTTCCAGTTCAACTGATAAGTAAAACTTTTCCAGGCGCATCTCAATGTCAATAGCGTTAAATTCCTCTGCCTGCTGTGATGCTACCTTCCAGTTATTCCGCAAAGCTCCCTTCAGCGCTGCTTTTACAGCCTTCCCATGTTCACAATTGTCCACACAAGCAAGATAAACGAACTAATGAAATTGCACTAAAAGAACAAAACAGATTAATACATAAAATAGCTAGCCGACTGCAAGTCCTGACTAGTACTGACGCGCAATGAATACCACGGTCGTCATATAACTAGGTAGCGTAATGTAGAACAATTAGACATATATTTACCAGCGGAATTTCAACACACTTGCCCAAAGTCCGTTTAGACAAGGTCCCATCAAAACGATCAAAACGATCAAAACAGATGCTCAAAACCAAGATGATTAAATACTGAATATAGTGTGTATTTATCTGGTTCAAAACTATTGAGGCTATCTGGATTGAAAGGACCGAAAGCGATGGTAACTATCGACGCTGTCCCTTACAAAAGGTTAACACACGTCTTTATGTGGCCATTACACTCGCTCGAGCTCAGTATCGGAAAAGTCAAATAGCTTTACCAGTCTCAAGATATCTACATTGGTATTCTCTATGACATAGAGACTCAATAGTTTTGAACCAGATAAATACACACTATTGGAGTTATAAAAGGACAAGGAAAACACAACAAGAGGACACGCTCCCCCCACTGCCGAAAGTCCGTCATGCGATGTAATTCCGATTGCAACAGAACATACAAGAAAAAGAATGAAACTGCAGCAAATCTCCACGATACAGAATAGTATAGCCGGACCGTCCAATGCATCGGTGCATGAAAGTGAAGAGAAAGGAACCCTTTTTAGTGATGATTCCAAACATTACACAGAGCTGGCGATCAAAGTGATTGTGAATTTGGGGAGCACATTCCTGCTAGATGATCAAAGCTCTGATGAGAAGACATTCATGCTTGAACAATATGCAAGGAAACTTACCTCGCTCAAAAGTGACGGAGCTCATCATCAAAAAGCGCAGCGTAGTCTTGCGTAACTTATGCCACATGCTTGATGGATTTATGCCAGAGCACAATGATGAACATGGAGATTCTGTTGTTGTACTGATTACAAAAGAAAAACCTACGTTGGAAGAAGAATTTATTTTCCAGATCGACCCGAAATCCATTTCCAAGGGTCTGCCAAAGGACAGGACGGTATGCTGCATTTGTAAACACCCACCAATCGTGGTCCAGTGTATGAAGTGCAACCGTCACATGCATTTGCATTGTATAACAGCCTACCTATTGGAACAAGTGAAACTGCAATCAATGGTGGATGAGCGCCGTTTTAACTGTAACGACTGTTCGGGTAGCGAGTTGAAGGATGTTCTTGTGAAACAAAGCTGTTTTGTGCGCAATGATGAGTTGGAAGAAACCAAAAACGAAACGAAGTGTCGCTGTGCTGGTAGCTTGTGCGTTCGCCAGTACCACATTTCATGTTTACGCCTTTTTCCATAGTTTGCAGTCGTTAATAGTCAGTAACTGCGTCGCCGACGATCCAAGGGGAAAAGCCTCTAACGAGAAAACAGCTCTGGTACGATGTATCAAGTGTTCGTCTTCGTACCATCCGGATCGGCGCTGCATTTCGGCTGGGTCGGAAATGCTTACCACGCAGCAGCTCATATGTCCCAAACACAGCCTTGATCAGATAGCTCTCAATGTGAATTGGTGTTTCTTGTGTTGCAAAGGAGGAGATTTAATTTGTTGCGAAACGTGCTTCAACGCAATCCACCAGGATTACTTTTGCGAACAATGTGAATCCGGACAAATAATTAGCTCATAATAATTATCATCGCATCGTATTATGCGGTCGTCTGCATCAAGATGCTAGATATTTTATTTATTATCATTTTCTATCATCACCATTTTGTCAGCAAACATTTGTTTACTTAACATTTATAATTTTTGTAGTTTTATAATCTTTAGCTGTTTTTTTTTTAATTTGTAATGATAGTACAAACATTTGTTGCGAAACGTGCCCCAACGCAATCCACCCGTATTACTTGTGCGAAGAATGTGAATCCGGACACATAATTAGCTCATAATAATTATCATCGCGTCGTACTATGCGGTCGTCTGCATCAAGATGATTTATTATCATTTTCTATCATCACCAGCTTTTCAGCAAAAATGTGTTTGCTTTACATTTATAATGTTTTTAGTTTTATAATCTTTAGCCGTTTTTTTTAATTTGTAATGATAGTACAAACATGTTTGAAAATGTTTCTACTGCAATTGATCGGCAATTCGATGAAATGAGTAGCGTTTATCATAGAGCAGTGATGTCAAACTCGTTTCACCTTGCGGGCCGCATTTCCTCCCAAAATAGGTTCGCGGGCCGCATTTTCTCCCAAAATAGGCTCGCGGGCCAAACCATATAATTGATTGGAGTGATGAAAATATGTTCTTATCAATGTGGTTTTATCTTAACAGTCAATCATGTTTTACATTTTCACATTTTTTCATATTATATTACTACTTAAAAAAATTACAAATTTTGAGTAAAAGAGAGGGTTAATCGTTTTCCAAATTTTAACGAATTCAAATCAAGTTTATTGAAATATATGTTGCAGTTCAACACTATTGTGTATTTTGTTAATGATTTTAGAAAAGTAAAGGTATATAATTACAATAGCTAACTTATTGCTCCGCATTTGTTATTTTGTTTGGAATGGTCTTGTAGTTCATCACGTTTGTTTTCTATAAACACTATTTATCCACTTGCCTAGAAAAATCTGTGTAAAACCTTTGCTGCAAAGTTGCACATCACTTTCTTATTAAAATTGTTTAAATTGACATTCGTCCAGTTCTCTTGCAATTCGCAGTTCGTGAAAAAAATTACATTAAATATTTTGGTATTTGCTATAAGCCAATACTCAAGGATCCAAACTTTCGATGTAATGTTTCAAAGGGGTCGCGGGCCGCACCCAATGTTCTTGCGGGCCGCATGTGGCCCGCGGGCCGTATGTTTGACATCCCTGGTGTAAACCAAAAGTGTGTTGAATTTTCAATGTTCATGGCGCCTAAACGGAAACTAATAGGATCCATCAACAAGTCGGGAACAATGTCAGCTCATGTGCGATCTGGTCCGGGAAACGGATGAGGAGTTCGATCGCCCACGAATGCGTTGGCCGGATCTTAGAATCGGTAAGTAAACAAAGTGGTAGTGCAAAATCATAACCATAACAGCGATTCACTAATTCTATTCATTGGTTTGTTTCGTTCAACAGAAATAACACCGGAGGAAGAAGCCGCCCTTGGGAGAGCAGAATGTTGAAGAAGCGGAGGAATTCGACGAAAAATAAAAATTTCCGCGTTGGCAGTTCGAGCAGAACACAACACCGTCTTCTCCGTCTCATTTGACATCCGAAATGGAATATATAGTAGTGTGCGTGCCATTATGGTGAAATAGCACGCACACATTCGTAACCTCTGTGTGACACTAACACCACCACAAAACAACCGATTGAATGTTGCATCCCCACCCCTTTTTTGGTGCAACACTTTGTCTCGTTATGGAGATCGATAATTAACAAACGAGATGGTAACGATATGATAACGAGACAAAATTCGCCAGTTGGGGTGTGCTTCGGTAGGCGAGTAAGAAGATATCTAATGCTTCTTGAAGTGTGGTACCGTCTGCTGAGATTTTCAGAATGGCTCGTTTAAAAGTATCGACGAACCTTTCTGCCTGCCCATTGGATTGTGGATGATAGGGAGCCGTCGTTATATGTTGTACTAGCTTGACGCCCCGGCGTTACGCGGTGCAGAAGAAATTGAGAAAAGAATTATGGTTTTACCTAATACTTGAGAGAATTTTGTTTGAATTTTATAGTTACAATAACGACATATTTAAAATGTTTGATACTTCATCAATTTCCCCGCGATGTATAAACCTTAGTGTAACTATGGTGGATACACCTTGGCATTTGTTTACATGCTTGTTTTGTTTGTGTTAGTAAAACTGAGTTTAAATTGTAAAATTTAGATGATTTTATCAAAAAATAGTGATCAAACAAACCTTCAACAACATCTGCAGTACTTAAACTAAATGTGTGAAAAATTTCAGAAGCGACGGTTCAATATTGGTCGAGTCTTAAACGCCTTTTAAATGATTGCAACTTTCACTTAACAGCAACTGTCAAACACTCATTTCACTCATGTGAAACCCAACTTAACACGTCTAAACGCGAAATAAACAAACAATTTGAGTTGCGCAACAAGGTGTATAAATATAGAAGGTGACTTTATGTCGCTTTGGAAGGGGTGCCATATTTGAGAAGCGTTATGTCAAAAGCCCAATCCTTTTCCGATACCCCCCCCTCAAAACCCATATGAATACCCCGGAAATGTTATGTCAAGTCATGAAATGTCATTTTACACTGGACGACTTCACCTTCTAATTTATACACCTTGGTTGCGCAACTAAAATTTCACTTAACGTAGCCGGTCCATAAATTTCTTTCACAGCAATGAAAGTTTCTTGGCAGCTCGTGCAACTGACAGCTCTGAAAGATGTCAATGGTAAACAAACTTTTGGAATGATCGTTAAAAATTAAAGCAATCAATAAAAACGCCCACTTTTAAAAAAAAATCGTTGTCTTGTATCTTTGTTTTTTTTTTGATGAACTCATAAATTATGAACGCCAAATGAAAGAAAAATATATCGATCGAAACACATTGACGAAATCAAGTTCGATTAAGGCAGCGCTCTGTGAGCTATCGAACAAGACAAACACGACAAACACGACAAAAAAAAACGATCAAATCCATGCAATCAACCTCAAGTTATGTCAAAAGCCCAATCCTTTTCCGATACACCTCCTCAAAACCCATATGAATACCCCAGAAGTGTTATGTCAAGTCATGAAATGTCATTTTACACTGGACGACTTCACCTTCTAATTTATACACCTTGCGCAGAATCGTGGTTCTCGAATTTTATTGACAGTTATGGTTTCAGTGCTCGTACATGTCGTTGCTGCGCTAGTTCAAGTACAGTTTGTGAGTTCAGTACAGTGCAGAAAGTTTAAGTGATGGATCATAAAGTGCGCTCAAAAAATGTATGTATGAGCTATATAACCAGTTTTGTGTGGATAAAGAAATGTTTGCTACATAATTCCATTCCATTTTTGATCAATTTGTAGTCTATTAAAGATCAGGAAACATCGCTCCGGCTAATCAGTGCCGTGCAAAATCGGCCCTGCTTATGGATGGAGAGGGATAAGTCGTTCAAAAACAAAATTTTGAAGCAAGATAGTTGGATGGCAGTGGCCGAAGAGATCGGAGTACCGGTGGAAACAACAAAAAAGAAGTGGAGGAATCTAACCATCCAATACTACGACAACAGGAAGGCATACACAGCGAGATGTGTGACGGGATCAAGTAAGTTTCCTTACTAGAAAAGAAATCAACTCAAACATCAATATTCAGGACAAAATGTTTTTATTTTCAAGGTGCAAGCGACGTAGAGCTGCCGTCTTGGTATGGATATATACCAATGAACTTTTTGGAGCAAGTAAATCAGGCACGACGAACGGTGAGCACGGTAATATTTTTATTGTTCTCGATATTTAGTAGATTTTAAGTACAAGGCAACAAATACCTTAGCATTTGAAATAACCATCGGATTATGTGCGCTGCTATTGCCTATCGTAACAGGTTATTCATAAAAAGGTCGTGCGCAATGTGTTGTCTGATGTTGTGCATGTTTCTAGATATATTGCGTGGCGTTATTTGTAAATCCAGCATTGACTCACTTGGTACATTATTTTGCCATGATCCAGGGATTAGAGTATTTTCGTCATGCTGACGATCGAAAATTTCGGCTGGTGTATAGGAATCGCATGAGTTTCGTTTTCTTAAAAAATTATGAAGATAAACTGCTGCTAATACCACTTTCTCCGCAACTTCAGGATTTAACTCCATAGTTGATCTAAGCACACGAAACACGCTAGACATTATTCCAAACACATTCTCAACGATTCGCCTAGCTTGTGAATGGCGGAAGTTGAAATGTCGTTCTGGTGTTCCAGGGGTTGTATTATTAGGAAAAGTCCTAATCCACCATTCGTTCATAGCAAATGCTTGATCTGCCAACAGCATGTATGGGACTTTTATGCTGTAAGGTACACGCAGTACTTCAGGTCCTGGTATGTTCAACTCGTGGTTCTCAAACTTTTTTTTTATTTCGGTGTTAGCCAACACACCACCATCTGAAATTTTGCCTTGGCACCCCACATCAGCATAAATGAAGTTGTAATTTGCATCTACAATTCCTAACAGTACGATGCTAAATGTTCCCTTGTAATTAAAATACTCCGATCCACTGTTGTTTGGAGCTTTGATTAGAACGTGTTTTCCATCCATTGCACCTATCGCGTGAGGAAAATTCCATCGTTCTTCGAATTCTTTTGAAATGTTTAACCATTCCTCAGCGTTGGCAGGAAGCTGAAAATAAAAAAAATCAATATAAAATGGGATTTTCCATTAAAAACATGGATGAACTACTTAATGATATTTTATGTATGGTTTATTTTTGATGTTAATATTATGTTTAATTTTAATTTTTTTTTTTGCAGCTTCAAGCAGATGATTCCATCATCGAGGTGTTTAACGATGACAATTTTGACGATTTTGCATCCGTAGAACCCGAAGTTACAGTGGATATTTCACCTGTTCAGCAGGACATTGTTGAGGCACCTGGTCCGTCCGGCATATCCGCACCTGTCCGTCCGATCACGCAATCGTAAACGAGTGGCCAAGAAGCCGACGTTAATGCCGTACCACCAACAACATCCGGCAAGTCGGCGGTCAAAAGGAAGCGCGGCCTTAACTATCGTGTAGCAGATGCCTTGGAGGCGTTGGACGATTCTTTGGCAACCGTTACGAATTTAGTCAATGAAAGGCACGGGTATGATGGAGTTGGTAAAATGGTAGCAGAAGTGTTGCTACAAAATAAGCAACGTAATGCGGAACTATGTGGAAAAATATTCGAATTATGTGCACAGTATCAGACCACTGCTCGAACAGAAGCTATCCAAAAAATATGTGGGTTTTGGAAACCTGTTCGGACAGTGATTTTAAAGAATTAAATGAAACTATTAGGGAATTTATTAGCAAGAGGGAAAAGACAGAAGATTAATAGCAGGCCTTGGTTTTGGAATCCAAAGGCGAAAAAAACCATTCATAGTTTTTTAAGTTTAGTTTGATAACAGAGTGAATGTTGAATTAATGAATTATAAAATATACGTGAAATAGTTGAATTGAGTGATACTTGATGTATTTAAAGATTTATAAGATTAATTTACCTTTACATATTTTCCTTCACGGAGTACTAATATGATTGCCCCACACACTTCTGGTACAATATGCGAAATAGACGATGGAGAAACCTTCAAAAGAGTGACATGCGTAAAATAATAGAATATGTAGTTTGAAGCAAATCATTTAAAAATACATACTCTGAATGTGTACTGCAAACTAGTATATGAGTCACCTGTAGCCAAGAAACGCAATGCAATCGACAGCCTTACCCGAGGGCTTATTGCTTCTCTCATGTTGGTATCTTGCTTTTTAATATACGGTGTTACTGCTGCTAATAGATATTCGAAATCTTCACCACACATTATCAAAAAATTCCTAGTTGTTTCCACTTCTTCCTGTATGTCAAACAGGAGATTTAAATTTCTGTTTAAAAACAGTTTTGCATCCACATTCGCCGGAAACGGTGACGTGTTGTACGACGCTGCTCCTCAATTAGAATTCTTAACCTATTTAGGTTCACTCGCATGATCGCTAACTCTAATTGAATAGAATTATCCATTTTACACCACTTTATTCTTCAAACGTTATTGCACTACTGTACAGTTTGATCACCTGCTCAAGACTCCAGAGTTGTTTGTTTATCCCTCCAACTTTGACAGTTGACAGTTAGCGTTAATTTGTTGTGAGTCGTGTAAACGCGTGATGCGTTCGGAAACTTTCAGTCCACTGAAATGAAGACGACTGAAAGTTTCTCTTGCATGAAAGTTGCTGTCATTTATGCTGTAGGTGTACATAGAACAGAGGCATCGCTGCTGCAGCGTTTGAGGGATCACCACCCTCTCTCCGAAAAGAATGCACTCGTCCACGATTGATAGCGCCTCCCTTCTGGCGTGAAGACGCCAGATAATAATAATAATGGATCGTAATAATGGATCTCGCTTTGTTTCTCTTGCTAGGTCCGCGAAACTAACCGGTAGTGTCTGCAACGCACTCACTACTAATGATTTGACGTCCGCTTCTAAGCTGGCAATTATTTGATCTTCATCAGGCTTGGTGTGTATGCTTATCACACGCGATAGCAAATTGGCATTTCCGAAATCTTCGGTGCGAACATACTCGATGTCAAAGTCGTATGCTAGCAAGGTGAGCGCGAAACGCTGAATACGGTTTGCCGTGAATGTCGGTATGCCTTTCTTTGAACCGAAGATGTGTAGAAGCAGGCGATGATCCGTCTGCAGGGTGAAGTGCCAACCAAAAATCATTTTGTGAAACTTTTTAACAGCAAATATAATGGCCAAGCCTTCCCTGTCAATTTGGCTGTATCGTTGCTCTGTTTTAGTGAGGGCACGTGAGGCATGTTGGATAACTCTTCTGAAACCGTTGGGGTATACATGGCTGATGGTTGCCCCGAGACTGATTGACGATGCATCTGCCGAAACCACTATTTTGAGATGCGGATCATAGTGGGCGAGTTGTAAGTCCGATGCAAGGAGAAGTCCACTGGAATGGAGTGTTTTCCTTCAGAAGCGTGCCCAGGGGGTATCGCAGATTACGTATGTTGGGAATAAATCGGCCATAAAAATTAATCGCCCCTAAGAACGACCGCACACCGGTAACGTCCGTCGGCTCCGGAAGATTATTTATCACCGCGATGTTTGTTGAATCTGGATGCAGTCCGCGGCAATCGATAACGTGTCCTAGGTATGTTATCTGTTGCATTTTAAATGCACATTTATCGACCCGAATGGTGAACCCATACTCTTGAATCCTGGCAAGCACGTTTGCGAGTAACTCGTCGTGCTCTGCTTCCGTAGATCCACCCACAATAATATCGTCGAGATAACCTGACACGTTGTTAAGGCCGGCTAGCATTTTATCCATAACCATTTGAAATGCTGCTGGAGCTATCTTTATACCTGGAGGGAGGCGGTTGTAATGATAGAGACCGCGATGCGTGTTTATGGTCAGCAACGGAAGGAACTGAGGCTCGATTTCAACTTGGAGGAACTCGTCGGAGAAGTCGATTTTGCTAAAGACTGTGGAGTTAGCCAGTTTTGAAAATTTATCATCCGGTGGCGGTAGCGGGTATTCATTTGGTTCTAGGGCATCGTTTAGTCCAGTGGAATAGTCTCCACATAAGCGCAAAGAGCCATTGGCCTTTTTACTATGACAACTGACGCAGCTCAATCAGACGCTTTTACTGGTGTGATGACACCTAGCGTTTCCAAACGGTCTAGTTCCCGGTCAACTGCTTCTCGTACCGCGTAAGCTACTGGACGCTTGGGCCGGAATACCGGATGATAATTATCCTTGAGTGTAAACGAGACACTCGCTTTCGTACACAAACCAGTACCTTGGAATACTTGGGGGAACCTCCCTTGCCATGATTGCTGCGCGTCGTTCGATTTCTTCAGCTGGAAGCAGAATTTATCAATTGGAGTTGACCACAACGAAAATGCGTCGATTAGATCAAGCCCTAGAAGAAGCAGGCGTGCTGGAGTAACAAAAATCTGAACCTGCTTGGTTTGGTCGGCCGCGCTAACATTACCCATAAAACTCCCGTCCAGTGCCAGGTTAGCACCCGATGCTGTGTGAGCTATTATCGAAGAAGATGCTAGTTCAGGATCGCCGATACGCTGCCAGGTTTTCCGATCGATCACGGTGATATCCGATGCGGTGTCAAGCTGCAATCGGACTGGCGAGCGGTTTATCAAAACTGGCACACATTTTCGCCGTTGTTGAACATTGTGGACGTTTAAAGATAGTATTTGCGTTCTCCTGCGCCGGGTGAAACGGTTTTTTGATCTGCATCAAGCTGCTGTTTCGCAATGGCCCTCTTTATGCCCAATACTCGAACACGTTTCGCATCGGTGTGTACGATAAGCACATTCTCGCATCCAATGACGGCCTCCGCACAGCCAACACGGCTTTTTAGGAACAGCTGTGTCGGTAGAATGTTGTCGTCTTTGGCGATCCCCTCTAGTGTTGACTGCCAACACGCGCTCCGATGCGGGGGCCTCTATCATGGCGCTGTCCTTTTTCAGGTTTGCAAGCCGGTGGCATTCTGTGGACACTTGCTGCAGCGTTGTGCACACTCGATCCTCGATGCGGGCCAAAAGGCGTGTCCGTAAATCAGAATCGGCTTCGTCCTTCAGGCCACAGACGAATAGTAGTGTTTTGAAATCGTCTTCGTTAAGCTTGCCGAGCTCAAACACTACGCACGCTTTGTTGATGCGGCATGCGTAGCTGAGGTGATCCTCGGTTGGTTTTTTAGTTAGTTGCAAGCATTTGAATCTTCGGCTGAGCAGTGATTCCTCTGTGTCGAAAAGCGCCGTCAGCTTTGCCACGGTGTCCTCCAATGAGAAATCTGACGGACGACTGGGCATTATGAACGAAAGGTACCGGTCGTGCGTGCTTTCTTAATAGCAACCGAACTTTGGCAGGGTCGTCGATCCTTGCAGCGTCCTTTTGAAAGAGATCGGTGTAGCGTGAGTACCAGTTCTTGAAAGTGATTCCAACTTCTTTCTCATACCGGAACTCTGAAATGGTATGAGAAAGATAGTCAATGATTTGCTCTGGTTGGACGACGGAAGTCGCGGTACTCTGATTGAGCGTTCCCTGCTTGAAAAACTCGTTGATTAGCTGCTGCTGTTGGGCCATTTGCTGCTGCTGGTGGGCCATTTGTTGCTGGAGCACGCTCAGCATTTGTAGCATCACCAGAAAGCGCAGCGATGCTACAAATGCTGAGCGTGCTCCAGCAACAAATGGCCCACCAGCAGCAGCAAATGGCCGGAGTGCAGCGATGGCGGTGCCAACGAATGCGATGGCGGCGCTGATGACTGCGATGGCGGCTGACCAAATGTCGGTCGTTGAAGCCAATATACTTTCCGGCACAGGGACGCCACAACGACGCTTCCTCGTGGCGTCCCTGTGCCGGAAAGTCGTGCAATCCATATATTGGCTGCCGTGGGACGCCTGGCTGGATCGTTGGGCCAGGAACATTTGCGCGATTTTGCGATAATCGGCGCAGCTCGGCTTCTTCGAAGGCTTCCGAGGGATTCATGTCGTTAGTCTTCATCCTTCGGCGTTTTCGGCTAGACGAACGAATTTTTTTTCTTTATTCACAATCACGGTCCACGTTAAAACACCAGTTCAATAAATAAAACGTAGTCCGCGAAACACACAACACATTAAAGAAATATATTTTAATGAGTACGTCGCTTAGCCTAGGGAAACAACTGGACAAGATAATTCCTGTCGCGACATGTTCTGATCGGCGATCAATGCAAACAAAATGATGGAAACGCTGCGGTAGCTGGTTTCCTTTCGAAACGTGGGAAGTGCTGCGGTGGCCGGTTGTGCACATCAGTTAGGTTTGGGCGAAGCCGGGTGGGTAGAAAAACGGGAGATGGAAGAAGGGTATCGGCCCAGCGGCGTTAGCCAAATAGTATATAAGGAATCAGAGCATTATAATAAAAGCTCGCAGTTTTGACCTTTAAGGCGCAAAATCTCTTAAATAAATTAAAAAAAGCAGTTTTGACCTGGAAGTGCCAGGGAACAGTAGAATCCGAAATTTGTCGACTTTTATCTACAGGTCCTCACGTCGTCAGTCCGTTGCTCCGCCGTTTGAAGTCCTCTTCGTTCTCAACAGTTAAAGTTTAAGGAAATCGGTAGGAAGCCATTCTGCTTGGCTACTCTGTACGTTTCACCACGGTAGTTTTCGACCTGACCAATGTTACCCTTTTTGAAAATGGGTGTCATCCACGAATATTTCCATGCGCTGGGAAACTGACTTCAGCTAAGCGACAGGTTGAAGAGCGACGACACAGGAGCAGTGATAGCGCTCGCACAGTTAATAATCACTGATGAAGGGATTCCATCCAGTCCGGGAACATATGAAAATTTAATACGACGTATAGCCTTAGCAACGATTTCTTCAGTGATGGGGATGTTCATGCTGGACAGGTCCACAGCTGAGTGCGCTAAGTGAGATCCCAAGTAACATTTCCAAGACCTAATAGACTTTAACAAGTTTATCAATGTTTTAACATGGGTGTACAAAGTTGACAATTGGTTGTTAACCTACGCGTATCGGCTATCCGTAAAGGCTTTTTTCTTTTCGTATTTTCACGGTGTTTAACTGTCCTTTCGTCTATTTATTGGTTAATCACGGCAATATAACCTCCGTGGAAAACTAAAACTTGTGAAGTGCCTACAATTTACGCTACTAGTCAATAGTTTTTCCTGAACAATTTTACTACGCTCCCGCGCATTTGGGAATGGCCTCCGTTTGTTTTTCGTGCGCGATGGACGTCGGCCCCATGGATTCCCTTGTCACTTGCTGCTACGGCGAAGCCACTTTTCATCACGGCTGTTTTTCCGTTCCGGAGCATATTCTACGGGAGATCGCTAAATATAAACAACTAGCTCGAAGCCCCGGCGAAGCTCGGGGAGAAAAATGTGACTGAAGTTTTTATCCTTGGTTCATTTTCTATGCTACATTCAGTTTGCCTACATACATATTAGTAGCTGTGATATCACGCGGAAATTTTCTTTCATCAATAGTCTAGGGGGCTAAGTGCGTGGGTGCTGTTCCGGAGGATCGGAGTTCGAATCTAGGCTGAGAAAAACTTTTTTGTTGACGGTTGCGAATTTTTTTTCCATGATTTTTTTTAGATATTCAATGTACTTTTTCAAATCCGATCATATTTTGACACATAGATTTCAAATTATCATAACCATTATTAAATCAAAAGCATGGTAGTTCAATTTATTCACATAGCCATATATACCTATATTTTCCCTGTGCTTTCCATTCGTACAACTGGTGTACTGGTAGTGGTGCTCGAGCCTTTCATCAGAGGTTTGGTGTTCGAATCCAGATTGGGAAAATCTTTTATGGTACGAAATAAAATTTATCTTCAAAATCTACGTTTGCCATTCAAGTAGCGATATTTCCTCACTATTTATAACTTGTGCTATGGTTCCTCGGCAAGACTACGGCTTCGCTCTTGGTAAACCCGTGTTCGAGTCCCGTTTCCACTTAGAGTCAGATTGTAAAAAGCATGCTTCACGTGCACTGTAAAAATGTAAGGTTTACTGCCTAATTTCATCACGGGACTTTGAAATTGAGATTTATAAAAGTAAAGATTGCACTGGAGCTGCAACGGCTGCAATGCAGTGATCTCGAACCCAAGGAGCAAGAAACTTAAAGAAACGGGACTTCAAGTTGGGTTTCAAGCCGCCCTCGCCATCGCCGTTGACTCAATGAAAAGCACAAACCCATTGACAAAGGAGCTGCGCGCTGGTTTTGCGACACTCAACAACACAGCCTCTAGGACACCCGTTAGTGTGATCGTCGACGCCGGCAAGGTTCCCTATCTAGACGTCTGTTTGCCGATGTAACTCGTGATGATGTTAACCGTGATGCCAATCATTTGACGCGCATCACCAATAAGGAAAACTACATTACCGCCCGGAATATTGCACGACCACCAAATAGTCAAGTTGGCACAAAATCACCGTCCATCGAATCGGTTGGCCTGGTGCCCATACAGGAGCCCGTCCCCAAAGCAACACTATATTTGTCACGGATTGCACCGCAGGTCAAGGTCCACCAAGTGGTTGACAGGGTGAAACGTCACCTTGGGACCGACGACGTGATAGCGCGTTGCCTCCTAAGTAAGGATACGGACCCCATGACTCGTCGCTTGCTTTCGTTCAAGGTCTGGGTTCCGAAAAGCTCGCTGACACTTGCGCTCTCACCTGGGACTTGGCCCCGTGGCCTCTTCTTCAGGGAGTTTACGGAAGTTGTAAACCCGACGAAGATATCCCCGCGAAACGATCAAAACATTCCCGTAAACAACAACGTTACACAGCCGCCGCCGGAACCGATGATGCACTCTCCAGCATACACTAACCAATTAAACCATGGCCCAACATCAGGCACTTCTTCCACCGAACATACACACATGCATTCCTCCTGATACACTGCGAACTCAGTTTTCGATCTATTATCAAAACACCCGCGGCCTACGGACAAAATTAAACGGTTTCTTCGTTGCAACGAGTGCCTGCGACTACAATGCGATTGCAATCACTGAAAGATGGCTCAGCGATGCGATTTACTTATCCCAGCTATATGTACAAAATGACGTTACGAGCTTTCATATCAATGACATAAATCTAACAACAGAGTTAATTATAGCGGCCATCGCAGATATCAAGAGCTCATTCATACCAGGACCGGACGATATCCCTTCCATAGTCATTAAAAAATGTTCCAAAGTACTTGCTGGACCTCTGTTCAGTATATTCCGGCTGTCACTCCAGTTGCATGTATTTCCGACTGCGTGGAAATCTTCGTTCATGACTCCTGTCTTCAAAAAGGGCATCAAAACGGATGTTGATAACTATAGAGGTATTACTTCGCTATGCACCTGTGCAAAAATTCTTGAACAAATTGTCCACAACTCCGTAATGTATCGATGCAACAATATTATATCACTCTCTCAGCATGGGTTTATGCCACGAAGGTCAGTAACCACCAATCTGGTACAGTTTGTTGAGGAATGCTTAATTTCGATGAAAGATAAGAAACAACTGGATGCGATCTACACCGACTTTAGCGCGGCCATCGATAAATTAAGTCACCCTCTGCTACTAGCGAAGCTGCAAGAAATTGGATTTGATCCCGGCATGGTTGCATGGATTGAATCCTATATAACTGGCAGGCTCTATAGAGTCAAGATAGAAAATGTACTTTCCTCTCCGTTCACTAGTACGTCAGGCGTGCCGCAGGGAAGTAATCTAGGTCCATTACTGTTCATCTTATTTATTAACGATCTGTCATCCGTCCTCAGTAACGTACCTCACCTGATGTATGCAGATGATACAAAAATCTATAGTGCCATCAACTCGACGCGTGATTGCGAAGGGCTCCAACTCTTTCTCGACGAGTTCACCGTATGGTGCTCCAATAACCTCATGAGTTTAATTGAAAGTAAATGTCGGGTTATCACGTATCATCGCATTAAACATCCAATACAGCACACATATACTCTGATTGGACACACGGTGGCTCGTTGCACAGTAATTACCGACCTTGGCACATCTCTTGACTCCCGTTTGACATTTCGTGAGCATTATGAAGTCATTCTCGAAAAGGCAAACAGAATTCTTCATTCAGCGACAAACCGCTGACTTCACAGATCCTATGTGTCTGCATGCGCTTTTTGTGTCGTTGGTCAGGTCCGCTTTGGAATTCAATTCAGTTATCTGGGCACCTTATCATGACATTTGGATAAAAAGACTCGAATCTATACAACGCCGCTTCACAAAAATTGTTATTAGACGTCTTAATTGGCAAAATGCTGAGACCCTGGACTACAATACTCGATGCCTTTTGCTGGGTCTCCAAACTTTGGAGCATCGCCGTAATGTTGCCCAGGCTGTCTTCACTGCGAAACTAATTCAAAACGAGATAGTTGCTTCGTTTCTTTTGAGTATGGTTCATTTTAATGCCCTCCTACCCCCATTGCGCCACACGACCATTCTACGTGTTCCTTTTAGCAGGACAGTCTATGCCGCAAATTCACCTTTGCAAACTATGGCCGTGACATTCAATAACTACGCGGAACATTTCGACTTTAGCCAATCAGCTACAAATTTTAAAGATAAGTTGCTGTTGCCACGAGCGTAAAACGTCTATAGTATGTTATACCTGCGTCTCTTCTAAGTCTAATGTGTCTCTATGTTGTATCAAGTGAAATATGTGAATTATTTTTAAGATACTTTTAAGTTGTCAGGGCTGCCTATGCCAGACAAACACTAAACGAAATAAATAAATAAATAAAACAAAGCCCAATTGGTTTTATAGAGGTTTCTCAGCAGGCAAAATAGTTTTAATAATTTTAATACCCTTAAAGCCTTTTGAGGATAGCTATAAAACCGATCATTAAGTCTAAAATCTTAGTAGTCTTGAAGAGTCTGAGAATACACTGTTAAGTCCTTAAAACCTTGTCTTGTGGGGGAATCCTTAAGATTGGGTTAAGAATGTTATTGAAAAATCATTTTGTTGCTAGTTTTTTTTTGTTTTGGGTCATACATAAGTAGTGAAAAACCAATTGTGGTGAATATTTGAAACGAAAACCCACTGTAAACGGTCAACAAATAAGAAAACACAACCTATCCAAGTATCCCATCCAGCCATATTCGTCAAAAACATTGGTGATTGTGCATGGACTTTCAATGTTGGATGTGTGATTTAGTGCTCTTGTCGTTATCGGTGCAGTTATTTATGTGGAATAAAGCTATACTAGGTGGAATTAAGGAATAACAGCTGCGTTTGCGGATAGTGATCTAGAAGTCAGCTCCCGGATCACCTTTCCGGGAATTTTGGTGCAGTGCTGTGCCGGATGGCTATCCCGGCATTCTGGCGTGATGCTGAGCAGTACGCCTCTCAACCGCAGCAGCCAATGAAGAAGTCATCGCCCGAATCATCTACCCCGGCTTTCTGACGATTTTCCCGGCTCTCTGAAGACTTTTAGGCCTTAAGGTGTTTTGGTTACGCCGCGTTAAAACTATTTGCACTTAACGTGGCTTCTGAGCAGTAGCACAAAGAGCTAGAAGTTTTAAAGAGGTTTTAATCATGTTTGCTTAACTCCAAACCATCTTATAGCGTCGGACTATAAGATCTTTAGGACTTAGGCCAATGAAAACCATTTTTATTGACTTAATTATTTATTTTTGATCCAGGTATTGGTCAGCCATATTGATGTTTTGATCGAGCTCTCTATGATTCATATGCATAATTGAATATTATAAGCCTAAATACGTGGGGATGCCCATGGCGCAGCGGTAGCGCGAGGAAACAACACACCGTAGGTGTGGGATCGAATCTCGAGTCTGGCACCCTCCGGTATTACGAACGGCTGACCACCGATCTGTAATATACCGTCTTTCGGTCACACAAACTCTCTTCGGAGAGAGGCATTTGTGACTACATTGTTGTCTAGGCTTAGATGCTTATATTTTGGCCTGACTCACTGACTTTCGCATGTTTTGGTCACGCGCTTGGACCATTATGTCGATCGAGTAAACAACTGAAGATTGTTTATCAACGCGTTCTTGCTTCGCTCGATCGTTCGTTCTTTTTACAATGTTGTATCGCTGGAATTCGATTAACTGGATTTTGTACTTGTTAAAACATTTGAGGGTATTACAATTGGGAGCGCGGAAACGATACACTTCTCGACACTGCCCCATACAAAAGGTAAACAACACTTTGAAAAAAGCGAAAAAATGGCTGGCCGTCTCGACGATCCAAAACGACGCCACCTACGTGTCGAGACGATGCGCGGAAACGAAACGACGCGGCTAGCCATTTTTTCGCTTTTTTCAAAGGTGTTGTTTACCTTTTGTATGGGACCGCGACGAGAAATCTGACAGTTCGTATCGTTTCCGCGCTCCCAATTAAAATACCCTCAATTGTTAGATCGTGCCCGCTCGCAATTCTTTCTACAAGGTTCTATTGTTGGAATTTGGTTATGTATCAACTTTGTGGCCCTAAGCGATCTTGCTTTCCCTGCCGTTTTGATTTAATTATTAATGTTTGTCGCGCCATACGTTTAGCGCTGTCGTTGCACGCATGCTTACACATCTCGTTCCCAATTGCATTGTATCCGGGAAGTCAAGTTTATTTTGGTTTACGATTGTATTTGGTACCGAAAGTAACAATCGTTTCCTTTATCGTAATCTACATGCGAGTTTGCATTGATGCAACAACAGCGGTAATCGCTGTTTCTATGCTATGCGTTTATCCTAAACCACGAGTAAGGTTGTTCTGTGTTAAACCAACAACCTTTTCTGGCCAATCCAAGCATTTTATGGCCATCTTTGTTGGCTATTTGTTCCTTCCTTTACTTTCATTTTCTTGTCTGTGTGGTCTGTGTATACATTTTATATTTTGACATACCAATTTGAGAACCAATTTTCTAACTCGATCGAGACCTCCGTCCGTCCGTAACAGAAACTGTTCCCGAAATTTCTCAATAACAACAATTACTTTGGTGTTTACGAATGGTTCTATTGTGCAACATTATGTAGAGTGGGCCCTCTTACACTTAAAACAGGTTTATAAAGGTTTTATCACAGCCTTTAAGATATTTTACGCTTAATATGAGATTTAATGATGAGCATGAACAACATCGTTAGAACCATGATAAAACTTAAAATGTTACTTGGGATAGTACCGCTTCATCGTCTACATAGAAGGCGGAATCACTAGCATATACGGAGCTAAACTTATCAGTAAATAGCACACATATCTCCTTTGTAGAGCACGCAGATCGGTTACCATAATGCATTGTGCGGCACGGCAGCGTCGTTTGCGATTGAGAAGCCTTTAGGATTCCGACGAAATTTTCGCTGTAAGCCACTAACGTACTGGCTGTGCCGCATTGAATTATACCGCCTGTAGATCAGCGTAGCTCGAGCCACGGCACGCTTATTGGTCTCCGATCGGGCCTTGCTGCATTTTCTCGTCCAACGTGCTTTGGATCTTTTAAGCCTTTGAAGTTTGTCATTGGACCAAGGCCTACCATTACAAGGATTTTGAAGCCGTGGACAACAAATATCCATGCAATTATTGATAGATGAAGTGAAGTATTCAACCGCTTCATCGATGCTACCTCGACCAATCAGTTGAGCACAAGTGAGCAGATAAGACATTATAATTACACTTTCTGAAGTCAAAGCTGCTGTTGAACTGATTTTCATTAGCTTGCAAAAGAATAGGACCGTTATCCATTGTGACCAGCAAACTAGGGTGATGACTGTCTTCAGCTGTCAATAGCTGATGCGCACGCGATGCAGTAATACCATCGCGAAATAGATCTTCATCTGCAAATACAAAATCCAGCACTGTATCCGAATAAGTCGTCACCTTGTTAAGTTGTCGTAACTCCGCGTTACTAACCATCGATTAAACAAGCTAGGCATGCCGGAATGACCGACGATCGGTGATCGATGCGCACAGAGCCATCATCTGCACTTGTCCATTTAATGGACGGCTGATTGAAGTCACCAAGCAGCAACATTATGTTATTAGGATATTTTGTGCGCATCTGCACCAACGCATTAGCATGAGCTGCAATGACGTCACGGTTGTTACGCAGGTTCGGTGGCAAATATGAGACCCCAATTAGTAAACAGTGCCCAGCCGATGGAACTCGCACCCATAGGTTTTCAATTGCAGACTCAACGGTATCGCATCGGTGTGATCGGCGACAGCGATGGAGAGTCGGCGACAGCGATGAGCACGCCACCACCACGCGACTTCGTGCTATTGGTAGCATTCCTATCCAGCCGGTGAATAACAAAGTGATCCGCAAGAATTGAAGCTGAATGAATCGAATCATCAAGCCAGGTTTCCGTGAAACATATTATGCCGCAATCAGAACACTAGGAAGCAACATATAAATCATTGAGCTTGGTTCTCAATCCTCTAACGTTCTGACAGTATACAAAAAGGTCAGAGTCTGAACGGTAAGTGTGAACGATACGCCCTACCGAGTATTAAGAACGCTTTTTTACTTGTTTGAAACGTTTTAAAAAACGCGGTGCTTTATTGGCGTATGATCACTGAGTAGAAAGCCGCTTTCGTTGGTGCGCTTACTTTTATACTCGCCTTTATCGCGACGGCCGTTTCGCGATGGCCGGTTTATTTTCAAAATGCCCATCGGGGCCATCATGCGCGCATCTTGATCGGGCGAAATTTCGCCCAACCAAGGTTCTTAATATTCTCTTAATTGGGCTCGCTTACTTTCTAAACCCTGCCTGCCTGTCACTATCTGTTATTGTTTACTTTATTTTAACACTACCGCGTGGATTCCTATCTAGTTTTAAAGTCGTCGGCCAGTGTTACTTTGTAACATTCTCTCCACCGGTATGTCACGTGAAGTGGCCTACCCCTGTTTCTGGCCGACATCTAAATCCGTGATGATCGCTTCTGAACCTATTTCGAGATTGCCGGCCAGGAGTGAATGAGCTTTTACCTAACTGTGGATCGAACTGTTTTCTGCACGACCCCGCGATCGGGTGTCGAGCTGTCCCTGTTGTTGGGCCCCTGCCCTTCGAATGGCCGCGAGTGCTGTGTGTGGTGGCTGGTGGCAGAATGATTTCATCTACAACCTCTACGTCTGTCAACGGTTTCCGCTTCACCGTTATTTCTTCCGTCAACCTACTTGGTAGCTTATCTTCCGAATAGTGATGAGAGCCTACATTAGTAACCATCCACCCTTTGGGCTCAACAAACCGCTTCCAATCTAGACTGGAACAGAGCGCTCCCCACCGTTTCGCAGCTTCTATACCGACGGAAATTATCTTTCGACTAACGTTATAACTTGGCTGTATTATGTTGGGTATGTATCTTAACAACCTTTTACATTTTAGTTTGAGACCTCCTGCAGTCTCGCAGCAGTTATCCTGCAGCGGTCCCTCAGATGCGAGCTGAATCGGCATGTTCTCTCGCGATTGTAGTCCTTCGGTAGGTCCGATAACCTTTGGTGGCCCTGAGGGTAAACTATGATTTTGCTCTGAATTTGTTTCTTTATCGCTCTCCTTCTTACAGCTACCAACATGGACGCCTAACGAACTAATTTTCGCTCTATTATTCGAACCTTGCGATGTGTTCTGCCCGTATACTACCCATCCGAGACGGGTTTTTGAAGCTGCTAGCTCGCAGGGTTCCCTTTCAACGGTTTTTAGCGATTGCCCCACGAAGATGTTGTCCATTCCGATGAGAATGCGCCGTGCCGCTCCAGCATACTCGCGCAGTGGTAGTCCCCTAAGATGCTCGAACTCCTCGCAGATGAGGGAAGGCGCTACCGACTGCTTCCTGAGACTCAAACTGGATACGGTGCGCACTCCATGTAGATTGAATACCGCTGAGCTGTCGACCCCAGAGATTCTCAGCGACACCTCAACGGATTGGTCCTCGTGGCGCTTTTGGTTCCCTGTCCAAGTAATGCAAAGCGGTTGAGGCTTTCCAGTGAGTCTCAGCTCCTCCACTAAAGAGTGGTCCATGAAAGTTCCCTCTGAGCCGTCATCCAGCAGGGCAAGCGTGTTGATGGCCTTGCCATTCCCGTGAAGCGTCACCGGGATATATTTAAGCAGGACACCATCGGTTGGGCCAGCATGGACGTTGCAGCTCAGCGTTTTCTCCGTAGCTTCACTTGACTGGCGTGCTCGTGTATATTCTTCGTCGTGAAGCAGCTTGTTGTGCCGTCGGTTGCAACCGTTTACACCGCACAAAACATCCACACGACATAAATGAGGATGTTTCTTCAAGCAAGTCCTGCACATCTGTCAGAGTCGTGTTGACAGGTGCAGAGTAGTTTTGTGTGGGCTCCAGAAAATTGTGTAAT
The DNA here is from genome assembly GCF_943734765.1 of Anopheles ziemanni. Classification (NCBI taxonomy): domain Eukaryota; kingdom Metazoa; phylum Arthropoda; class Insecta; order Diptera; family Culicidae; genus Anopheles; species Anopheles ziemanni. Next base: position 1,335,099 of record NW_026689707.1, on the reverse strand, counting down.
TATCGCATGAAAAGAAAGGATATTGTCCGATCTGATCATCGATAATTGTGTCCAAAGTAATTAAGTGTCTGTGAAAGAGTTATTGTTTTGTGAATGTTGACGGCCGCGCCGGATAAAGGGTTTTAGTGAAACCGTGTTTTGGCGGGCAGTCTACGGCGTCACCGGTCTTTTGTGTTACAAAGGTAAGTACGGTGTCGGTGTCTGTTTTGTGTGTATGTGCGCGGGCGTCCCTTGGGTTTGAGGCTTTGGCCCGGAAATTTTGATACGGTCATGGAACAGCAATACTGTACGAAATGTTCCAAGACCGTAGCTGAAAATGAGGACCCTGTTTTTTGTAGGGGAGTGTGTGACGGTATGTTCAATCGTCGCTGCACCTCCTTGAAAAAAAGTGAATTTAGATTGTTGAAAGACAATCAAAATTTGTGTTTTCGATGTGACGCTTGCGTTGCAAAAAAACCGCCGGGAAAGAATGTGGACGAGACCTCGGGTAGTGGTGTTTGTACCATCGAGCGTATGAACGAGATGTTAAAATCGTTCGAGCAAAAATTTGAGCAGAGATTAGCAAAGGATTTGCAATCCTTTAGAGAAGAGATAGAGCGAGACAACAGGTTGCACACATCATCGCACGGTAACAATGTTGACAAGCGTCGGCCCAGTGAGCCAGATTTGCAGGTGACAATTGTTGACAATCCGAGCGTGGTCGTGCAACCAAAGTTTGTTAAGAATGAGGTCTCAGTCTCGACTTTGTTAGAAAAACCTTTAGTAAATGAAACCACTAATTTAGTGACTTGGTCTAATTTGGTCAAAAAAACATTGACAAATGGTAGTAACAGCTCTGTTTCGACCATAGTAAAAAAATTTGACGCAGGTAATTTTGCTAAAGCATTACCAGCACCAGCACCCGCTAGTAGTCAGTCGGACCAACATCAGCAGAGAAGATTAGTGATCATTCCGAAAGCTAATCAATCTTGCGCTGTGACAAGGACCGACATACGAACTAAGCTTGATCCGAGGCGCCATCAGCTTTCGGACTTTCGCAACGGTGGAGAGGGCCAAATTTCGGTACAAGTTCCTCTTGGTGAGAACTTGAATGCCGTGAAAGATAGATTAGGCTTAGCTCTTGGTGAGGCATACACGATTTCACTGCCTCTCGCAAGGATGAAATTAGTTGGTATGACCGAAGACTATTCTGAAACGGAATTGGTTGACTACCTCAAAACTCAAAATGAGGGAATTCCGTGGTCTCATGTCAAGGTATTAAAGAAATACGAAAACAATATGCTTAAATTTGAAAAGTTTAATGCTATTATGGACATTGATGAGGACTCAGCTCGGTGTCTTGAGGGACGGAACCTGGTTAAGGTTGGATTCGATTCGTGCCGTATACATCGAGCGGTCAGGATTTTGCGTTGCTTCAAGTGTGCAAAGTTTGGACATATAACCAATGACTGTAAAAATGAGTTGGCCTGTTCAAAATGCGGTGACAAACATAAAACAGCAACTTGTAAGTCTGTTGTTTTTAAGTGTGTCAACTGCGAACGGGCTAATAATTTGAGCACCAACAACTTCGACACGAACCATGCTGCAAATAGTAGTGTGTGTCCAATGTTCCAGAAGGAGTTGAACAAGAAAAAGAAGTCTACGCAATAGCAAGACGGTTGGGATATTGTTCGGCAGTATGAAATATTGTATATGAATATTGCTGGGCTGCCAACCAACTATGCAATGTTGCGTACGACAGTAGAGAAAGTTAAACCATTGATGGTTCTAGTTGCCGAAACACATATCACGGAAGTTGAAGCTTTTGATCAGTTTCACATACCAGGATACCGTGTCGAATCTTGTTTGTCTAACTCGCGACATACTGGAGGAGTTGCAATATATGCCAGAGATTCGGTTGTTTTCAAAGTTTTATTAAATGAAATGAAAGAGGGCAACTGGTTTTTGGGTATTGCGGTTGCTCGCGGTGTGACAGCGGCGAACTATGGAGTTGTTTATCATTCACCTAGTTCTAGTGACTCTGGGTTCGTGGGTGTTTTGGAGGGGTGGCTGGACAGATTCATCGATTTCAATAAACGTAATATTGTGGTTGGTGACTTTAATATCGATTGGTTGAACACTGAAAAGTCGGTTCCCTTAAAAAGAGCAATGGAAGCAGTCAACTTGAAACAACTGGTTAACCAGCCGACTCGCATCACGAGGCTGAGTAGAACCCTGATTGATCATGTATATTGCAATTTTGAGTCTTTGTCAGTTGCTACGGTGTCGGCTCTCAAGATAACTGACCACGAGACTCTAGGGTTGAGCCTTCGTAATGAGCATTCCAACATTGTCCAAAAACTAGTGTTGGGTCATATGAATCTTTCGACGAGATTCATTCACATGAATCTTTTACGGAAGATTCATTCAGAATCATTCATGAATCTTCAGGGATTCATGAATCTTCAGGGATTCATGAATCTCTCGGGATTCATGAATCTCTCGGGATTCATGAATCTTTCGGGATTCATGAATCTCTCAGGATTCATGAATCTCTCGGGATTCATGAATCTCTCGGGATTCATGAATCTCTCGGGATTCATGAATCTCTCGGGATTCATGAATCTTCATGAATCTTCATTGAGAGATTCATGAATCTTCATTGATTAATGAATCCTTAGGGATAGGAATCTTCAGGGAACAGCAAAGCGCGATAGAGGTAGGGGAGTTTTGGGAAATGTATATTACATTTGAGCACAAACTCGGCCCAAAAAGTTTGTTGAATTTTGACATATTTGTTTAGTTTAAAAAAATTGATACGAGTCAACTAGCGATGGACATTAGCAGTTCTTGCACGTGTATGCCAAATCAGTCATTCCAAAAAACCGATATTATCTTATAAATATAGAAAACTAGCCGATTAACCCGATTTCATCCGGGTAGAAATCAATTCCAGTTTTAAGTTTTACTATCTTAAATTTTGCTATGTGCTGAAAATTTTAGTATTACCTTTAGTCGATGAAACTATGTAAATATACATTTTGTATTCATTACTTAATTGTGCTTCCAGCTTAGTGCAAGCATTTAAAATTAATCTATTAAAGCAAGTATGAGAAAAACTGTGCCTAAACCACAGTTGGACCAAAACAACAATCAATCGACAATTATTTAAGAGCACTTCTATCTTCCCCCCGCGATATTTATGGTGTTACATAGCGTCTTTTTTTTTAATCCGTCGCATCTGTCGTAAGGTGGCATCATATTTTTTTAGATATTTTCTATCGTTTAGGTCAGGGGCCTCCAAACTACGACCCTCTCCTCCTTGGGTAAATGTGGCCTAACGCTACGGTTATTCCACCCAATGCGGCCCACGTTAAAAAAAGTTTGGAGAACCCTGCATTAGGTGATAGAAAATTATAGGCAGGAAGGAGGCATAAGAATGTTGGACATTTCGCACTTGAAAAATTGGCTCTCTTATAATTATGTTTGGTTGATTTGATTTGACCGATTTTGTATGATTGAGAATATTTATTACGTAGGAGAGATGAGGTTGAGCACTCAAACTGTGACCATTCGATTTAGTGACCCCAAATTGTACAAAAATGATACCTATATTGCATTGTAACCATTGTTGAGCTAGAATTCAGGATGGTAGCCCCCCTTACCCCTTCCGCCAAATGGATGAAATATTATCACATGATGGCTACATGTTAAAATAGTATGTGGTCCAATTTTTGTAAAAACCCATTGAATAAATGACGAATTATTATTATTTTTCATCATTATAAGCGATAGGTGTTCGAAAGGGGGGCAGGGAAGGATGGTATTCGAAAGAATAAAAAATTAGCAACATTCCAGTAAAGTTTGGTACAGATACACTTAGTAGATTTTGCGTAGCATACATATGATAAGAATGCACTTTTTTTTCGTTTAGAGCAGTGATGTCAAACTCGTTTCACCTCGCGGGCCGCATTTCCTCTCAAAATAGGTTCGCGGGCCGCATTTCCTCCCAAAATAGGTTCGCGGGCCAAACCATATAATTGATTGGATTGATGAAAATATGTTCTTATCAATGTGGTTTTATCTTAACAGTCAATCATGTTTTACATTTTCACATTTTTTCATATTATATTACTTTTTATAAAATCTACTAATTTTGAGTAAAAGAGAGGGTTTGTCGCTCAATCGTTTTCCAAATTTTAACGAATTCAAATCAAGTTAATTGAAATATATGTTGCAGTTCAACACTATTGTGTATTTCGGTAAAAATTTTAGAAAAGTAAAGGTATATAATTACAATAGCTAACTTATTGCTCCACATCTGTTATTTTGTTTGGAATGGTCTTGTAGTTCATCACGTTTGTTTTCTATAAACACTATTTATCCACTTGTCTAGAAAAATCTGCGTAAAACCTTTGCTGTTGTCAACCGCTATATGTCGGCGTGATGTGGATCAAAGTTGCATATCACTTTCTTATTGAAATTGTTTAAATTGACATTCGTTCAGTTCTCTTGCAATTCGCAGTTCGTGAAATGATTTACATTAAATATTTTGCTATTGAAAGGAAAGCCCATACTCAAGGATCCAAACTTTCGATGTATTTTATTTTTATTTTATTTTATTTTATTTATTTACTTGTCCGCCAAAAAGGCCCCACAAGCCATTTCGTATACATTTACTTAATTCTAACACACAAAATTCTTAATCTAGTTAACAAATCTCAGTCCTTCTCTCGTAATGTCAGTGTTCGTATGGAAGTCTATTGCGCAGTACACCTTGTTAAAGCTTTTCGTCATTGCCGTAATTGGTTCGTTGCTCCCATATGTTGTGTTATGCCGGGTAGTAGATAATAAATAATGGTGTCGTGTGGCGGTCCGAGGTACATGAAATTGTATTTTCTCTAAAATGCACGGTGCGTCAATTTCTCCTTTTAGTAATTTTAGTATAAATAATGCCTTAGCGTTTTCTCTTCTTTTTTCTAATGTCTCCATTCCTAACAGTAAGCAGCGCGTGTAGTATCTAATTGAGTCCTGGTTTGGCCATTTTAATTTGTTGACGGCATAGCGAGTCAGTCTTTTTTGTACACTTTCGAGTCTGTTGGTCCATTGTTGCGATTGCGGGCACCAAATAATAGATCCAAATTCTAGTATTGATCGGACTAGACTGCAATAAAGCGACTTTATGCAGTGAGGGTCGTCAAATTCGCTCGTCAATTTTTTTACCAGTCCTAACGCTTTGTTGGCTTTAGACAAACATTTTTCATAGTGGTTTTTAAAACTCATTTTTTCGTCAAGAATTATACCTAGATCGTTGATCGTTGTAGCTTTTGTGAGTAACGTGCCATTGATAGCGTACATAAAATTAATTGGGTTTCTATTACGATAAAACGAGATACTGCAACATTTTTCCGCACAGACTGACAACTTATTACGATCACACCATTCAACAAATATGTTTACAATGTCTTGTAGTCTATCACAGTCATTATCACAGGATATTGGCAGATACAGTTTTACGTCATCGGCATACATTAGGTGACTAGTGTCCGGTAATACGAAGGAGACGTCATTAATATATATTAAAAATAAGAGTGGTCCTAAGTTACTTCCTTGCGGAACTCCTGACGAGTTTGTAAATTGACTAGAGTACCATTTTCCGTATTTCACAAAGTACACGCGACTAGTAAGGAACGACCGAAACCAGGTCAGGATTGGTTCTGATATGCCTAGCCTATCTAATTTTGCTAGCAGTATATCGATTGATATTCTGTCGAAGGCGGCTTTCAGGTCGGTGTAAATACAATCCATTTGCCCTCCTTTGTCCAAACAACTCAGACAATCCGAAACAAATTCTATCAAATTTGTGGAGGTTGAGCGCTTGGGCATGTATTGTTTCAAAGGGGTCGCGGGCCGCACCCAATGTTCTTGCGGGCCGCATGTGGCCCGCGGGCCGCATGTTTGACATCCCTGGTTTAGAACATTGCTATTTTTTTTACTGAAGAGGAGAAAGGTAAAGGGAGTCTGACGTAAGATTGAACATTAAGAATGAGGCCATTCGATTTAGAGACCACAAATACTGCGAAATTGATACCCATCTTGCATTTTTACTATTTTTGGGGTAGGGGGTAATATGACAGCCCCCCTTTCTCCTTCCCCTAGATGGATGAAATTTTAACCCATGATATGTACCTATCTAAGTATTTGTACCAATTTTTGTGAAAATTCGTTCAATAATTGTTGATCTATAATTGTTTTTCATTAATTTTAGAGGGTAGGTGTTCGGGAGGGGTAGGGAGGTATGGGGATATCAACAAACGAAGCTCAGATCATTCAACCATGGAAAATTAGCTACCTTCCTGCCAAGTTTGGTGTAAATCGGCCCGGTAGATTTTGCGTGATGCGAGTGCATACATATATAGATACAGACAACGGTGACTTTTATATATTAGAAGATGTATTTCAATTCGTTGTTGAATATATATTCTCCACGAAACATCGGAGTTTTTGTTTTACTATTTATTTCTACTCTTCTCAAATGTAGTTCAGTTATAAAACTCCGTTTTAATTGATATTCTTACCAACGTTTTTTTCCGGTGCCGAAAAGAAAACAAACTGCCCGGTTGACAGAAATTTAAATTTTGGCTGTTATCATGTAGTTCCAGCAAGAGTCCCAGCAATCTGCCATGGAAAAACTTGCTGTAACTACATGACAGCTGCAAAAAATTTGAATTTTTGTCAATCGGGTGCACTTCATTAAAATAGGAGATGATGGGAAAATATATACCTCCTACGGTGGGGCAAAACATCGTCGTTGTCTGTTTTAGTTTGTTTTCTCAGTGAATTTCTACATCTACAGTGACCGGCAGGAAAAAGTGCCCACTTCGAATTTTGTTGATTTTCGCTCAATATTTTTTTCTCAATCCAACTAAATATTCTGCAAGTATTTTTCATATATTGATTTACATATTTCATATAAGATCCACTAATGAGTAAGTGAAAACAAACATATTTTAATTTTGAGAAAAAAATAATAAAAAAAAGTATCTAAAAAAACAGTGACAAGAAAAAGTGCCCACTTTGAAATTTCGAGTTTTGCATAAAGTTTTGCATTGAGGGCTAACCAATTTATTGCGTTTTAATATGTTTTAGGTTTGTTAGCACTATTTCTGACATTTATACACGTATGATCACGTTTTTAATTCATGTTTGGTTGTAAATATACAATTTGTTTATATTAGGTTTAGGTATCTCATTAATTTGAGTGTTACGAGAAATTAAATAGCATAAAATATTTGTTATGGTACTTATCTACATTAAAGTAACTTATTCAAAACACGAAATCCTCAACGCAGCGGTAGAAAAATGCATAGTTACATTTTAAACGCACCGATCGGTGGAGGATCGCCCTCGTAGAGGAGACAAGCGCAAAACAGATGCGCGCATGGACGCTAAAATAATTCGTGAGGTTAAGAAAAATTCAAAAGTAACTGCCAGGGAGATCATGGAAATACTTCAGCCATCAGTTTTTGAAAGAATTATCCGTCGCCGGCTTGTTCCATACGAGTTAAAGAGCAGATTTGATAGGAGGCGCCCTTATATCAGCAAGGCCAATAAGGCCAAGCGTCTTAAGCTCGCTGAGGAACATCCTGCTATGCCTCTAGAGTACTGGAAAACGGTTCTGTGGTCTAACAAATCAAAATTTGAACGTTTTAATCGAAGATGGCATGAACGTATACAGTGCAGATCGAAGGAGGCAATGCTGCAGGTTCGCCACATCCAGGGCACAACATGCCATGAAGGAGGCAATATGGTGGTCTGGGGTTGTTTTTCGTCCAGTGGAGTGGGGAGCCTTGGGAACATTAACGGTGTTAAGACTGCAGATTACAACATAAACATAGACATCCTGTAACAAAATCTGGAGATTTCACTGATCCTGACGGGCCTTGAAGAGAAGTTCGTTCTCCCTGCGGGGGCAAGTTCGACGCAGCCCGGCGGGGCCAAGTTCGACGTCTTGTCGGACAAAACTGTTGAAATGGCCGCCTCAGAGCCCGGAGATTAATAATTTGTGGGCAATTCTCGATGCCAGGGTGGACAAAACTGATGTATCGAATAAAAACGACAATTTTGAAGCTCTAATGCCGCTTGAGAAGAATAAAATCCCCAAAAACTAAAAATCCTAGTAGAAAGTATGCCCAAACGCCTTCAGCAGGTTCTAAAAGCAAAAAGAGAACACATAAAATATCATAATGCATTTATTATTTCTTACTTTTATGTATAATAATGAATAACCGAAGTGGGCACTTTTTCTTGTCACTGTTTTTTTAGATACTTTTTTTATTATTTTTTTCTCAAAATCAAAATATGTTTGTTTTCGCTTACTCATTAGTGGATCTTATATGAAATATGTAAATCAATATACGAAAACTACTTGCAGAATATTTAGTTGGATTGAGAAAAAAATATTGAGTGAAAATCAACAAAATTCGAAGTGGGCACTTTTTCCTGCCGGTCACTGTAGATGCGCTAAACTAACCAAGGGTGAATGAAATACGTAACTAAACAAATATGTCAAAATTCAATAAACTTTTTGGGCCGAATTTGTGCTCAAATTTAATATACATTTCCCAAAACTCCCCTACCTCTATCGCGCTTTGCTGTTCCCTAAAGATTCCTATCCCTAAGGATTCATTAATCAATGAAGATTCATTAGTCAATGAAGATTCATTAATACCGAATCCCGAGAGATTCATGAATCCCGAGAGATTCATGAATCCTGAGAGATTCATGAATCCCGAGAGATTCATGAATCCCGAGAGATTCATGAATCCTGAGAGATTCATGAATCTTCATGAATCCCCAGAGATTCATGAATCTTCATGAATCCCCAAAGATTCATGAATCTTTCGTTCAGCGATTCAGATTCATTAATTTTGTTGAAAGATTCATTCAGATTCATGAATCTGAATCTGAAATACACAACTCTACCAAAAACGTATTTCTTGTTTGACCGGATACTCCAAACCATCTCTTTGCAATTTCGTTAGAGAGGTTTTGCAGAGTACAATTTCTGGTTTTAACGAAACGGCTAAAATATTGTGGGATACTCTGGAAAATGCCATGAAAACCTTCACAGTGGACCGAACTATTGCCTGTAGGGATTCAAACAAGTGGTATAACACAGATCTAGCAAGGCTTAAGAGCAGAAGGGACTGTGCCTATGCCAAGTTCTTAAGGACAAACATTTCTCAGCAGTGGTGGGAATACACCGCTTTGAGGAATGAATATACACAGCGTCTGAAAGAAACAAGGCAACAGTTTTTTAGCAACCAGATCAGGGACCACCAAGGTAATAGCAGGGAACTGTGGAAAGTCCTCAAGTCTATGCTAAAGCCAGAGGATAAGCCTGGTTTAAGTGTAACATTTGAAGGATGCGCCATTTTTGAGGAAAGCACCATTGCTGAAAGATTTAACACTTTTTTTGTTAATAGTGTCAACTCTATTCATCAAAGTATTCCTTCCGTGGCTGAACCTTTGGCATTGAGACCAAATAGTAACCCAAGACAACAATTCAGGTTCGAACCAATATCGATTGAAAAGCTCAAATCGATTTGTTTTAGCTTAGAGAACAAGGCTGGAATTAGCAAAGTGAATGCTCAGGTACTGCGTGACTGTTTCCATGTAGTTGGGGGGGTCCTTCTTTCACTGATCAACCAATCATTGGAGGAGGGTATTTTTCCTGACTCGTGGAGGGAGTCTCTAGTAGTGCCAATTCCTAAAGTGTCAGGAGCCACCAATGCGGAGGAGTTTCGTCCGATTAACATGCTTCACTATACTTGAAAAGGTGTTGGAACTTGTTGTCAAACAACAACTTGTCCAGTATCTTGACAGGAATAACTTGCTGGTGGAGGAACAGTCAGGCTATAGAGAAGGACATTCTTGTGAATCTGCGCTGAACCTTTTATTAGCTAAGTGGAAGGAGTTAATGGAGCGACAACAACCGATTGTTGCAGTGTTCTTGGATTTGAAACGGGCGTTTGAAACGATATCGCGACCTTTGTTATTGGAAACAATCAAAAGGTTCGGTATCGATGGAGTTGAGTTCGAATGGTTCGCATCTTATCTGAGTGGAAGAACGCAACGAACAATTTTCATGAACTGTTGTTCAAACCCTATCGAAAACACCCTTGGGGTTCCACAAGGAAGTGTTCTTGGTCCAGTGTTGTTTATTATGTATATAAACGACATGAAAAAGGTTTTACAGTCATGTGAAATCAATCTTTTTGCGGACGATACAGTCTTGTTTGTCTCGCGGAAAGATTTAAAACAGACCAAGGAGCTTTTGAATGTCGATTTAGATGCCTTAGATGGTTGGTTAAAATACAAGAAATTGGCCTTAAACATCAAGAAGACCAAATTCATGGTATTGTCTTCGAGACAAATTACTGACCAATCAGCTATTGTCATCAATCAGGAACCAATCGACAGAGTCTCCCAGATAAAATATCTGGGAGTTATATTAGACGAAAAACTGTCTTTTGGGCCTCATATTGACAATGTCACCTCAAAAGTGGCAAAAAAGTGTGGTGTGATTAGTAGATTGGGCAACAATCTGAATTTTTTCGGAAAAGTTCAGCTCTACAAATCGTTAATAGCACCGCACTTTGATTTCTGTGCATCAATTTTATTTCTCGGCAATCAAACACAGTTACAGAGACTGCAGAGGTTGCAAAACAGAGTCATGCGAATGATTTTGTGTTGCGGCTGGTATACTCCTTCGGTTGTTATGCTCGACGTCTTACAGTGGATGTCGGTCAAGCAGCGGATAGTGTTCCAAACTGTAGTCTTTGTGTACAAAATTTTGAAAGGCCTGGTACCAACGTATTTGGGGGAAAGGATAGTGGTTGGGTCTGACGTGCATCGGTATAACACTCGTAGTGCCGGTGAGCCGAGACTTCCCAGCTATCTGTCCGGAAACGCCCGAAATTCGTTGTTTTTTAAAGGAGTACAATGGTACAACAGGATGCCGAGAGAGATTAAACAAGCGCGAAATCTAAGGGAGTTCAAACGCCTATGCGCCGTATACGTGAAGCAGGTGGTCTGACGCTGTGCTTGTAATGTATTTAGTAAATGTTGTAGTTTTTGAGCCCCGTAGTATTGCATTTGTCAACACGGTCTTTGACTATGGTGATGATGAGTAAAAAAATGAACAGGGACTTTTTATTTTTATTATTTAATTTAACTTAATAGAATGAATGAGTCTACATAGTTTTGAGACACGCGCGCGTAAATGAGGACAATTGGTGGACATGGCTGTACGAAAAGAACTAGTAGTATCTACACATCTCGCTGTAGTTGGGTCCCTTTCTGTTCTTGATAGTGGCACCACATTATCAACCAATGGTAATTGGCGGTGTGAACTACAAACAGAGCAGAAATACCCTTTTACACTCCGGAAGGTGGTGCCTCGTTAACCTTGGGGGACTCGGCGATTTACCTTTCGAGGTGATTGCTCGGGACCGTTGTATGCAAGGAACAAGATCAGGTCCCTTAAGTAGTACTGGTGGGTTTCACCACACTATCAACCATTGATAGCTGGCGGTGTTAACCAAATCTGTGCGAAAATACCTGCCCTACTCCGGAAAGTGGTCCCCTTTTGCTAGTTGGGAAATCTAAGATGTACCTCTTTGTGCAATTGATGGCGACCGTTGTATGAATGGAGCAGAGATTGATGCGATTGTTCTGGAGAGTAATGCCCCAATGCCCCCTCTCGTTTGATGATTTATATTCAATATCGCAAGATACTTTCGTCCCTCTCAAACCTATGTAGGGGTAAGCGGTGGGACTCATCATCATTTTCATTTATATGGCGTGGCCTTTGACGTACCTCCATCTCGATCCGACGTCCATATCGAGAAAGTTTCCGCACTCGGCTAAACTAGAACATCTTCCTGAACACGCAGGATAGGGTTCGCCTTGCTTTACGCTGGTAACGGGCTCTGTAGTCTGTCCTGAGAAATGGGCGTTGAGGTTACCATACTTACGAGGGTGGCTGGAAGGACCACCACCTTCGTGCTGCACATCTCGGGAGATTGGCTTTACTCCTTGGCAGGCCGCGCTGACGAGATCCTCCATCCACTCGTTGAAGGTTGTCAACGTTGCTCCTCCGCTGGAGTTCCGGTAGTAGAACCAGTTGAGCCTCACTGTTGGTGGCAGCTTCTCCACGAGCTCGTTCAGCAGCGATCCTCCATTGAGATAATCCTGCAATCCGCTACCCCTAATCGCCGCACACAGGTTCCGGACCGCAACACCGTAATCGACCACGGTGTCAAATCGGTTTTCCTTCGGTGGTGGCATCCGTCGAATCTTGCTCATCAACGTATCCACGATGAGCTCCGGACGTCCGTAGCACTCCGTCAGGATGTCGATCGCCCCCGGTACGCTGGTGGGATGATACAGGCAGCTTTCCACGGCGTCCCGTGCCTTCCCCTTAAGACACTGCTGAAGACGCAGTAGATTTTCCTCGTTGCTGTACCCGCAGATGGCCGTAGAGTGTTTATAGTTGGCAATAAACACCGACCACTCCTGCGGGTCCCCGGAGAACGTTGGTAACTTTCGGCTCGTGCACTGCCTTGCCGAGAGTTGGCTTTGGTTAAGCAGCTGGAAGCTTTCGGAATGGCTTCCGTTCACTGCTGGTTCCGGCTGCCTCTCAGTGACGCGCGTAGGCTGCCGGAGTGAGGCGTGAAGTAGGCGTCGTTTTTCTTCCTGCCGACGCTTTTCGCACTCCTCAATGACGCGCAATCTTTCTTCGAGCATTTGTTGCTCGCACTGCTCGTCGATCCGTTTAAGTTCAGCTTCCAGCGCTGCATTGGAGTGTGCGGCTGGAGCACTTAAACCGCGATGGCGGATCTGCTCGTGATGGCGCACTTTCTCCAGCATGTCGCCATGCTCACCTGGCGCGCTTCGCGCGCGCGCATTTTCACACTCAACGTCCATCGCTCTGTATTCGTCGTCGAGCTCATCCGCGATAGACGATGCTGAATCGATGACGATGTCGCCAAGCTCCTTCATGACGGCCGCTAGCTCACGCTTGGCGTAACGAGCCCTCCGCACTAACTCGTCCACTTCGCTCACGGATGACCCTCTTGACGTTGGCCTTTCCGTGGCGGCCCGCATGATCGTTGAGCTGGCCAACGGGTCCGAAGTGGCCGGCTGCTCACTTCTCCTGCTTGGCGGCCTCTCGGTGGTAGGCGGATGCTGCTCCTGCCCTGTACCAACGAGCTCCTCGATGCGCGGGGCTACTGGACGAAACATCACTTATCACGTAGTTTTGTAACTCGATCCGCGAATGATCCTTCTGGTCACTATGCGACTCAATCGCGTTTACCTCGAACGGCGAATATTCCTGGGTGCAATCGCGACTCAATCGCGTCAACTTGTCACCTCCCGTTCGATGAAAAACACTCGCGGGTTCACTTATTACACGTCCCGTTCAACGGGAACCGCTACGCGTTTTTTAAAAAATGTGAACGATACGCCCTACCGAGTATTAAGAACGCTTTTTTACTTGTTTGAAACGTTTTAAAAAACGCGGTGCTTTATTGGCGTATGATCACTGAGTAGAAAGCCGCTTTCGTTGGTGCGCTTACTTTTATACTCGCCTTTATCGCGACGGCCGTTTCGCGATGGCCGGTTTATTTTCAAAATGCCCATCGGGGCCATCATGCGCGCATCTTGATCGGGCGAAATTTCGCCCAACCAAGGTTCTTAATATTCTCTTAATTGGGCTCGCTTACTTTCTAAACCCTGCCTGTCACTATCTGTTATTGTTTACTTTATTTTAACACTACCGCGTGGATTCCTATCTAGTTTTAAAGTCGTCGGCCAGTGTTACTTTGTAACAGTAAGTGTTAGTATGCTTCGACGCTGCATAAGTTGGTGTGATAGCACGTATGGTATGGGCACGATTAGTTTTGAAAAAAATGGTCAAGAGTAGCCTGGTTTTTGTCTAAAACCTTCGAACGTAAACGTTAAGCCTGGTTTTATCCCGGCTTCGTTCCATCGTGCAATGATGGGCAACGTACCGATGGAACGCCTAGCAGCTTATCAGCGACCCTTTACCTACACCGGTGTGGATTACTTCGGGCCGTTATCGGTCGAAGTGGGTCGTCGGGTAGAAAAACGGTGGGGAGTGCTCTTCACATGTTTGACCGTCAGAGCAATCCATCTGGAGGTTGCGCATTCGCTGACTACTTCGTCATGCATCTTGGCGATTCAACGGTTCATCGCTCTACGGGGTAAACCGGTTGAGATCATCAGCGATTGTGGGACATACTTTGTTGACGCGTCTCGTGAACTGTGTAAAGCCTGGAAGGAACTAAACGAGAGGCAATTAGCTGAAGAATTCACGTCATCAAGTCTCACCTGGAAGTTCAACCCGCCGGGTGCGCCGCATTTCGGAGGATGCTCGGAACGGCTGATCAAATCCGTCAAGAAGGTGTTAGGGGAGATGAAGCTTCCCCGCTTACCTACAGACGAGGTGCTGCTCTCAACGTTTGGAGAGGTTCAGACGATTATAAATTCCCGTCCACTTACGCACGTCCCTCTAGATGACGAATTCGAACCACCACTAATACCAAATCACTTCTTGGTAGGTACAGCAAACGGAGAGCCACTTAGAGCAGAACTCAACGTCAACGCAACAACGCTAAAGATGTCCTGGAAGGCTTCGCAGGTGTTGGCAAACATATTTTGGAAGAAGTGGATCAAGGAGTATCTGCCTACCTTGACACGAAGAACCAACTAGTTCGCACCGGTGCGACCGATTGAGGTTGGAGACATCGTGCTGATTGTTGACGGGGACTTACCTAGAAACACGTGGCCGATGGGGAGAGTGGTAAAAGTAGTGAAGGCTAGCGATGGGCAGGTTCAGCGAGCTACAGTAAAAACCGCAAACGGATTTTTAGAAAGACCAGCGACAAAAATGACGGTATTAGATGTTAAAGTTAGGGAACCTTAAGAGCACATGCGAGCGATCACGTAAACAAAAGTCAAGCGACCGGATGGATTCGCTGGACTGCGGGGGAAAATGTAAACTTTGTTTACCAACATGATCGCGATAGATGGCAAATGTGACAGTCGGGGGGGTTCGGAGTTAGACGGATAGGATCGCGTGAAATGAGTCCAACAGAAGGAGCGGATGAAAAGCCATAAAAAAGGGGTCGCAAGAAAACATAGCTCCTATTCTGTTGGAAAAGCGAAACAACCGCAGTTGAATTTTTGTAACACCGCATAGTACGGTTTTTGATTAAAAAAAAGTTGCAAGAAATTGCAGTCAAGTAAAAACTTTTCCAACAGTTGTATTAATCCAAACATTAGACACCCTAAAATTGAACATATTTACGTCTTCACAATCACACACTCGAGCAGCATCAAGGACATGGGAAATGATATACTTATTAACGGGAAAATCATCATCCTATGATTTTTTTTTCATTTTTGAGTATTCAAAGCTCAGATTTTAAGGACGAACCATCAACCAACTGAACAAAATGTTTGCTTAGATCATCCTCCACGGCGTGTTTATTAGTCGACTTCTTTTAACAGAAACATAGTTAATACATTCGCCAACTAAAATAAAAGATCAATAATACACAATACTGAATGAAAGCAATAGAAGACACAAACGGTCACATGTGAATGAAGTATTGTTTTTCGTAAAATCACAATCGAGCAATAAAATTCGAGGTCGACTATCGAATGACTTAAGTCTTTGACCATTAACAATCACTTCGGTTGAACATTAGAACAAAGTTAAGCATGAAATAAAAGAAAGATTAGATTCACCAGATTTTTCCACAATGTTCGGACTATCCAACACCTGCGTTTTCTATACATTATTGGGTGATGTCGATCATTTTCACGTTAGAGGCTGTGTATCGTCGACAGTTTAACCATGCACAGTGATCGATCTTACCGAGAAAGTGGTTTCAAAATTTTTACTTTACTAAAATTGTCTTTATTGAACTAATATCCGCCAATAGTAAAACAGATTTTGGACCGTACATATACATACTATAAAGGGCACAGGAAAAAGGGGGAAAACTTTCCCAAAATCGTCGCTTCGGTGCTCTGCCCTCTTCCCTCTCTCTGTGCACTTTAATCGCACCCCTTTCCCACGGAAAATGAACAGGAAATTTGCGTGAAACATCCCTTCGGGCCTTGTTCTCCGTCTTTCCGGATGCAAAATAAGTTGAGTAGGAAAAAGTGTCATGCAAAACCGAGTCGAGTTCCATGTTCCTTGTCCCCATCACAAGAGCCTTGCGGGACTCCCGTGACTAGAAAACGGTGTTAGTTTTGTGGTGAAACAGTTAAGATAAGAAGTGTGACTAATTTCCACCGTTGAATGTGACCAAACAACCTGGCCTGCGAAGGATTCGGGAAGCACCATTTTCATTCCATAATTTCCACCGATCACGCCAAGGAAAAGTGTTATCAAAACGGGGGGAAACGGGTTGTTAGTGGAAAAAACATTCCTACTTAGGGTGCATCTTAGCGGCGGGATAAATATAAAACTAGCATAATTTCCATCTAGAGTATTAGAATTGTACGTATTTCAGAAAGTCCACTGCCGACTTGCGCCCAAACAAAGAAACCATTTTCCCGCTGTTCGGTGAGGAAATTATGTCCATACCCACTAGACAACAGACCAGACAACAGAGGAAGTTAGATCTGGCCACTCTTTCCTGTGCCAAGAAGACCAGTTTAAGACCTTGTCACATTTGAAAAGTTTTCGCACGAAAGTCACCGTCTCGAAGCAATCCCTACACTGTGTTCGGAACATGCAAATGGGAAACTTTGGTAAAGGATTATCTTTGTTTTTCAGGCTGCCCTGGCCATCCTGCGAACCGAGTCAAGTTTTAATAACGTACAAATTGTTGAAATAACAACATTGTTCCCACCTCTATGTAGAAATATAGTGACATTGTTCGAGAAAAAACGTCATTGCTGTCAAACTACGAAAACCGGAAACACTACAGCGTGAAGTTACAAATTTGATTTCTTCGTTTCATTCGTAGGTTAACCTCTGTATAGGAAACACGCTTAAAATACATTCTACTTAAGTGCTCTTAATTTGCTTCTCTCTGTGATATCTTCATTAACAAGTCCATTACAAATGAGCCAAAGCTATCATCTCCAGTGCGCTCGTGGTGAATGGTATTAAAAATTAATCTCATTGAGAACCGTACACCTTGAGACGGAGGACACTGCAAGTCCTCTGTTTTTTGTACTTTTCCTTTGGACAAGCGTTTGATATGTCATGTGCGCCAACAAGGGTAGCAAAACATACGCCGTGCACTAAAGGTTGATGGAAGGAAATGTAGAATTGCATACAGCAGGAAATGCAGCTGCCATCCAGGGGATACCGAGAGAGGAGGACACTTCTGCTTAAGCCGGGATACACGAGGACATGCGAGGTCCGGAACAAGTTCGACACATTCGGGAAACAGTTGCTGTGGGAAAGTTTATGCGGGGTGCCGGAATTGCCGGAAGAAGCAGAACAAGACCAGGATGCCTGCTCCCTCTACAGCCGATCAAGTAAGACCAGCAGCCGCCAAACTCGTGCAGAGGCACCAATCAAGCAAAGCCATGCGCCGTTGGGGTCGCATACGAACGCCAAATTTAAACAACACTCTGGGCTGAATCAGGAGAAAGTAGCAGCTCGGCAGGCGATTTCCCGAGAAATGGCCGCTATTCATTGCAACCTACAAAGCACCACTGAAATGTGTGACTTTACCGAGGATGAGAATCTGATACGGTTGCAAAACTGCCTCATCGGGAAAGCGTTGGAAGCTGTGCGCAGTCTGTTGATGCACCCAAGCAACAATGCCATCCCGAGCGTATAGTACATCAATTGACGTTAAAGATAGGCGCTCTTCCCACTCCCAAAGAAGACAGACTGGAAACACTAATGGATTTTGCGGTGGCAGTGCAAGATTATTGTGCAACTGTGGAAGCGTGCGACATTCCTGACTACCTATACAATGTTACACTACTGCACCAGTTAGTAGGAAAGCTTCCCCCCACAGTAAAGCTCCAGTGGGCACAACATACAGCCACTTTACACGAAGCTAACCTCTCGTCTTTTAGCGACTGGTTGTTCACTTCAGCCGAAGCGGTTAGTGGCGTTATAATGCCGTCGACAACGGAGCTGGATCAGAAGAAGCCGACCGAGCACCAGATGTCTGACAGACGAGGCAGGCGAATAAACTCGCACACTGTAGACATACCTAAACGACGGACTACCGAAACAGGAACTGCAAATTATTAACCGAATGCAAAACTTTTCAGCAAATGACACGTCAGGAGCGTTGGGAGGTGGTGAACTGGAACGCGTTTTGCGCGTTTTTGTGGTGGGACCAAGAGGCAGTGGTGTTCCACGAACTTTTGAAACCAGGTGAAACGGTGATTATTACTCGTTACCAACAACAAAAAATGAATTTGAAATCTGAATTGATGGAAAAAGGACCGCAATGGGCCCGAAGGCATGGTAAAGTGACAATGTACCGACGCACAAGGCTAAAGTCGAAGAGTGGACCATAAAAGACCTCAACTAGGAGATTCTACCACACACAGAGCATCGTCACCGGCCGAAACAAACTGGTCTTGTAGCGGATGGGGTGGCTTCACCAAGTGAAAACCAAGATTTTTTACGCTTAGGATCCTCAAAATAAATCCACTTCTCTTCACCAGTGACTATCCGATCAGAAAAATGACTTGCTTTGGTACAGTTGAAGCTGCATTTCACGAAAGACTTTACGATGCTCCACTCTGTCTTTCGGTCAACTCATGCTGAACCCATTTTCCACGCTTCTGGATCTTGCCCATGAGTCACATTCAATGTTTCTGCTCAACTTTTGTTGAGCATGGCTAGGGTCTGCATCCAAAAGCTCTTGCAATTCTGCGTCATAAAACTTTTCCGTTGGTCCTGTATGGTTCTTGCCGTTGAAGTCAAAAGTACAACTCTCGATTGCCGAAAACACCCGTAAAAAACCGGACATTTTCAACTTATATAGTTATAGGACTTCCCTTTCGGATTTTTTAAAAAATGAACTATTTATTTTACGATGTTGGTCCGAGCTTGGACGACTAAAGACTGAAGACTGCTTTATTGGAAATAGTACGGCTACGTTGGCCGCGCCGATTGCGCTGACGATGCGTCTGGCTGCAGGTGTCCGGAAACATCCGTTCCCACGATTCCATGCTGGTGTCCAGTTGCTCGCGCGTGGTGTTGTGGCCGCTGGCTCGCGCGTGGCGTTGTGGCCGCTAGTTCGCGCGTGACGCTAAGCCTTCTTGTGTTTCACATAAACTATATTCAATCCACTTATTGTGTGTTATCTTCTTCCTCGCACTTTTCGCTTCATTACTAGAATCTGAAAATGTTAAATATTATATTATAGCTTACATTTTTGTTATTTAAAAAGTAAAACTCACCCATTTTTGCCGTGGTCGATGTTATACATACGATACAATACGGTACTACAATTAAAAAACAACCCCGACTTAACTGTTTGTTGTTTATTTAAAATAACAACAAGCAAACGTCAGAGTTGTTTGCTCAAAGCAAGCGAAGGTAACCACCTGCAATTATTTACGAGCGTCGCTAGCTTAACACTAGAACTACCACGGTTTTTATGCTTGAAACTTTAGCGCAAATTATTTTCAATATTAGAAAGAAATTTTTGTTTTGAATACATACAAATTAACATTCCATTGGATGTGTGAAAGTTATGCATTAACATTTGGTAGAATTGTTCAGCATTAAGAAATAATTGTGATTAAAAAAGTACCTGGCCAGTCAAAACGACTGGTCCGGTAGTTCTAGTTTAGGAAGAAAAACTCATTCTTCGGGACACGGACGCGTCGCCGCGCGCCGTCTATTTTCGGCCTAAGGCTGATTCGCACGTCGGCAGGTGCAAGTGGCAAGTAAGCAGGCAAGTGTCAAGTAGCCGTTCGCACGGTGGCAAGTACTTACCGGTAACTTGACTCACGCACACCATTACCCAACGTAAGGTATGAACTCAAATTAACCGTTTCTTTGTTCTTAAATTATTAAAAAGATCGATCATTTGTACAATTCAATAAAAGAAAAAATACACCTGGGTTGTTTTTTAGTCTTGCTTTAGTTTTCTATCAGCGAACAAGGAAGTTATTTAAAATGCCGAAAATCGTCCTAAATACAAGAACTAAACGTGCTTTAAACGCGCAAATCAACCATGTTGCAGGCACTTTAGTAGAAGAGCTTGAGAAAAAATAAGTGAAGTCATCTCAACGGAAGAAAAGATTTGGACCAAGCCTTTCATTTTACGCCGCAATGATCTTGGTGCATCTCAATGTCTAATGGAAGAGCTGGCTCAAGAGGACATTCCAGAATATAAAAGTTTGATGCGCATGTCTCCAATGCAATTCGATAATTTTCTCGATGGAGTCCCGGAAAGCATTACATAAAAGGATGAGAGAAGCCATTAGCCCGAAAATAAAATTACAAGTTTGTTTGTGTTTTTTGGCCACCGGCATGCCACTAAGATCGCTATCGCATGTCTTCCGCGTTGGAGCATCGACTATAACCGAGTTTCTTCCAGAAGTGCTGAATGCAATATACATCCATTTGAAACCATACATCACCGTAAGTTACCGTCCGTCCACACGGCGCTGCGACAATTCTGCGACCGGGGTTTCTGCGATCGATTTGTGCTCACCGGAAGTGTCAAAGTAATCAAAAGTAGCCCAAGTCGGCCATCTTGCATGTCAAAAGTGTCGCAGAAACTCCCGCCGGCACTGGGTCGCAGCGTTGGACAATCTGGCCAACGTTTTCGTCGCAACTTTCTGCGACATTACAAAAAGACCGTTATTCGTATGTAAAAATGGTCATTGTCGTGGTTTGTTCGACGAGAAGGAGTTTTGATATAGTAAATAAATATACTAGCGTATTAATTCATGTTTTTAATGCGTTTTTTTACTTAACTATTGTGTTAAAATGAAAGAATGTAAATAATAATTTTAATGTAAATGCATATAGCATATTTTTATTATTCTAGAAAGTGAACAGCATTAAAGTAAAACCAAGTAACGCCGGTTTGTTCGACGAGAAGAAGTTTTAATATAGTAAATAAATATACTGAAGTATTAATTCATGTTATGAATCCGTTTTTTAATTCAACTATTGTATTAAAATGTATGAATTTAAATAATAACTTTAATGTAAATGCGCCCTATAGCATATTTTGGGGAATCATTACATGGGTAAGAAAGTCAAAAACATCAATGTAAAAACAAGTAAACGCTAAAAGCGTAGTTTTGGAAGCGCTTAAGTATTGTTCAAACTTTTCGATATGTCCGTTATCCGTATCCTTTTTAGCTCGACTAGAAAGAGTTTTATTCTGGAGTTTATTTTTTTGTTCACAAATAACATAAAAACAGACGTAATAAAAACGATGCACAAGTCGATGATCAAAAGCACTTCTATCGACTTAAACGTTGGTTGTGTTCAATTTTCTCGGAACGCGATTGTCAAGTCCGTGTGCGCGTGCAAAATCTGTTGAAACGTAGTAAACAGTGCGTTCATTGAAGGTGAAATATTAAAGTTTTTTACAAAGTTTAACCATGTCAAAGAAGCAAAAGGTATGTATAGTGACGAGTGTGTTGTGAAGACCATAAACCATCAAAAAACCTCAATAATTTCATCAGTAAATGGCTCTCGTTGGGTAGAAGTTCACGAAGATCATGCATAGAGTTGTAGTGGCTTCACAGTAGAACTAAATTTTCTGCTATTTTCAGACTATCGACTTGAGCAATGAAAATACTCTACATTTCATAAGCCTCATTAAATTGTACGGGTGCTTATGGAATAGGAAGGATCCAAACTATAAAAATAAAAATAGGCAGGAAGATGCATGGGAAGATATCAGCGAAGCATTGGGGGTTTCAACATTCCTATTGCAAAATAAATGGGAATCGTTGAACAGTTTCAGGGGCTGATGAACAGACGAAGAGTTTATGGTACGCCTATGAGGCAATGAGTTTCTTGTCGGCCTTGTCCCGGAGGCTCGCAGGGACTCTCACTTTGAAGGACAGCCAGCTCATATTGTCCGCTCTGGCCCCTTTTTTCAGCAAGCAAAAGGCCGCGACATCTTCGGTGGCCAGACGACGCTTCACCGAGGCGACGACATCATCGGTGGTAACGGCCGAGGAAATGTTCGAGAGCCGTATCCAGATCCGATCAGTTCGAGACTCGGGAACATCCCCGCTGACAGAAGTCCATATAACAAAAACGGCTTTAAGTCGGCTTTTACTTGGCTTGTATACAGTCAAAGTATAAGCCAGAAGAGAATGCACGCTGTGACGACATCGCTCTCTGTGCTTCCTCGCTCACGCTTCGCTTGCTCTCTGCTGTTTCTTCTCCCACCCCATTTCTTTCTTGTCAAATAAAAGCATGTGTTTTTGGTACCTTGTAAAATCGCGAGGATGACAATTTATTGAAACAATCCAATACAATACAATATTAATACAATATTTTACTGCTGATATTGTTTAAATACTTATCCGTAAGTTTTACCACGATCGCCATTCCATTCCTGGTGTTGGAGATAGGCCTTCATTCTGCTTCGAAGCCGCATCTTCGCCGTGGTCCAATTCGTACATCAGCTGCTGTTTGTGTCGCCCGACAATCACTTCTTTCACACTTCACTACTTGAATACACTTTTAACAATACAAAACTACACCTTTGAAGATGTTGAATCACGAATTTTGTTGAAGAACAACATCGGATAACATTTCCGGTGTTGTTTACAATCCTACACTGACTGCTTTGACAGATTCCCTCAAAGTTGACTTGCAACCGAGAGTGCACTTGGTGTACTAGAGCAAAACTGATCGCGTCCAAAAACTAACACCCAGAAAAAGGAGAAAGAAAATATTTTTTCGAATGTTGGAAAGGGATGACGTGATGAAATCGAGAGAGCGTAAGAGACTCTGCCAACGGGGATGCTTTCATTTGACAAGAAAGAAATGGGGTGGGAGAAGAAACAGCAGAGAGCAAGCGAAGCGTGAGCGAGGAAGCGCAGAGAGCGATGCCGCCACAGCGTGCATTCTCTTCTGGCTTATACTTCGACTGTATACAAGCCAAGAAAAAGCCGAGTTAAAGCCGTTTTTTTATATGGACTTCTGTCAGCGGGGTAACTATTGTTTTAGATACATTAATGTAGGAGCTACGGGTAGACATTCTGAAGGTGGAGTGTTTAGGGAGTCCCCATCTATGAGAAGCTCGAAAACAATCTTTTACCCAATAATGGGTTTATTGTTGGAGATGATGCATTCCCTCTAAAAAAATATCTTTTAAAGCCGTACTCGACAACTAACTTAACAAGAAAGCAAAAGATATTTAATTATCGCATATCGCGCGCAAGACGCATAGTTGAAAATGGATTCGGAATATTGGCATCTAGATTTAGGATCTTTCGTAAACCGATTAACACGAAGCCAGAATTGACGAACAAAATAATTCGAACAGCTTGTGCCTTACACAATTGGTTGAGAATGACCAACAGTGCAAGTTATCTAAGTGATACTATCGATATCGAGGATATCGATTGAGGCATCACAACACCAGGGTCGTGGAGAAATTATATCCGACTAAACAATATTAGTCGTCAATATCAAGGAAACCACTCCTCTGCTGAAGTCAGGCAATTTCGAGACCAAATTGCGGATTATTTTTGGGGGGAAGGAGCTGTTCCCTGGCAGGATAGAATTATATGTTAATGCAACTCTATAGTATTAGATCTTTTTTCTTATTAATTGATGTAAAATGAAAATGTGTTTAAGCAATACATACTTTTTCGTGGAAATCCTCGCGTTGCCAGCTTCGTACGAGTGGCTCTAACTGCTTAAGCCACGGGATATTTGATATATATGACTGCGCTGATGATCCGGATGGAGCTTCCATTTTTTTCTGCTCTGCGGTGTACGCGGCTCGCAGGCTCTTTATTTTTTTCTTGGCATCCTCCACGCCGAATCCCGGTATCTCTAAACCAGACATCATCTGCTCCCAAGCCTTGCTTTTGGCTAGCCTATTTTGATACAACGGTGATTTCGCGTTGTAGAGGCACGGGTGTTTCGAAAGTTCCTCTATGTAGCGGAAAGTTTGTTCCGAGGTGAATATAACTCCGTATTGCTCTGTAATTATACATGCAAACATGTGTCAGAAATGTATTATAGTTTACAAAGTTACTTTAAACACATAAATACCTTGAATAATACTCACCCTTCTGCTTCGTTGATTGAAAACTGGAAATTTAGCTGGTGACACAACGAGTACGATGATGGCCGCAGAAAGATGAGACTCGGAATGAAATGAAATGGAATATAGATATATTCAGCCGGGGTTAACAATAGATCGAAAAACTAAATGTATGAACTACGAACTACTGACCTGCAAACGATTGAAAACAGCCAATCAATCCTTGGTATAGTTGGTTCCGCATCATTCGGACATACATTAACCCTTAACACTTTTTTACACTTCACAATACACTCCTACCGGCTGGAGCTGCTGATTCCTTCTTACCGACTAAGAAAACATCGACAGCTCCCACACAAAATATTAAAATTTTAACCACATTATAAACGCACTTCATTTACAAAGGCTCATTTGCCCATCCAAAACAAATCACGCAATTGACACTGTATATGTTTGACAAACCGTAATTACACGAGCTGTCAACCAATAAATCCAGCTTTGCAGGCAAAAATAGATTCGGTTCTATTCAAGTGGCAAGTAGCTACTTGCCATTTGCCACTTGCTAGGTCCTGATTCGCACTGGGTAGGTACGCGTCAAGTTGCCACTTGCACTTGTCACTTGCCGAAGGCTGCGAATCAGCCTTTAGTTAAATAATTTTGAACGTGGAATCGACCTGGCTTTTTTTCACCGGTTCCACAACAACTGTTGGTCGCATCGGTTTGATCGCAAGTTCGGAGTTTTCGTCCGTCATCGCCTCACTGTCCTCACTGTCATCTTCTGACGACGATTTTGATTCAGCGGAAGTGTCATGTTTCAATGAATCCTGTTATAAATAAATAGATATGGTAAACATGTTCCACACCCTGTATAATCATAGAACCACGCAATGCGCCTACCAATGCACAATGGCCATTTGCCGGGATGGAAGTCAGAAATCTAACTTACGTATAACGTTTTCAAACCATTTTTGCTTCAAACTACAAGATCAAACTAAGAACTAGCCAAAAACTTGAGCCTATGCGTCCGTCCAGTTCTGAGATTCAAAAGGTCAAAGTCCAAAGCTGCAAAAAATCCGACCGAAAATTTAAAAAAAATTAACCAACTTAGCATATTTATAACTTTTGCAATTTTGGTTTAATTTTTACAAATAAGACTGTTTTAGAAAGGTATTTTACTTGTCTTTAAAGAAAAAATATAGAATTAAATGAAAAATTTGTATTTTTCAAAATACTATACAGAACGTATCAAATTACAGATAAAATATGAAACAACTTGAAGTTCGACATCTTGCCAAACAAAAAGTGCGCGGAGTTGCATAAGTTCAAAGGCATGATAGTATAGCCTGATATGTATTCTTTAAAGTCATGAAAAGTTTACCTGCGGGAAGGCGCAGATTCGAAAGTTAATCAACTTTTTATTTTGAACCTCCATGAGATGGACACTGGATGCCTACATCGTAAAACGTACTGTTGTACGCGTACACAGGTTGAAGTAGTCAACCCGTAATATGCAAGGACTATAAACAGAAACCTACAAATAAATCTAAAATCATATTCAGATATAAAAAGACTCTAAAACTGAAAAAGATTCGCAAAACGAATTACTGCATTATGAGTCAACTTGGGTGATGCCCATTTCGCAGCGGTAGCATGAGGGAACACCACGCCACGGGTGTGGGATCGAATCTCGAGTTTGGCACAGTACGGTGTTACAAATAGCTAACCACCGATCTATAATATTACCATATTTCGATCAAAGCAACTCTCTTCGGACAGAGGTCTTGCCCCACTAGGGGATGTCGTGCCACATTAAAAAAACCATAAAATAATTTTAGTTAAAAAACAAGTATTTTATTATTTTCATATTTTTGTAAAGTACAAGAAAATAAAATAAACCAATTTATAAATCATATTAAATGACTCAATCTGACAATAACATTTTTACGTAACAATATTTTTTTTTTTAATGAGATTATAGAGATTTTGACCGTTTAGCATTACGTAACAATAGCTTCAGTAGAATGTACTTAATAGCTAGCCACCACAGCATATAGCGCCCCTTGTGGGATTGGTTGGAATTACTCTTTTGTGTATACAGTTATAACTGGTACAGTCGACTCTCGCTAAATCAAACGTTCGATAATTCGAAACTCTCGATAATTCGAAGCATATCAGTAGTCCCTTAGAAAACTCTCACTATTTCGAATAAAAACAATACGATTTGGTACACTCGATAAAGCGAAGTAAAATTCGAAGCTAGTTTGCTCTCTTCACGCGGTAATTCGAAGCTGTATCCACTCAACTCGCAACAATTCGAAGTTCTGAGCAAGTTGAAACGTGCTAGAACGCGTCACATTGCGGGTTCCCTGTAACACTGTTGAACGAGGACGAAGATTTTCGTCCGAATTAGACTACATGGTGTAGACGGGCGGACGGACATATTTGGGGCACACATGCTTTGTAGTAAGGTGCACAAAGAAAAATGAAGATAAAACAGTTAGCGAAAACGGTGGGTAAAGGTATAGCGTAAATCAATACACGCATACTTATTTCCAGTTCATAACTCAGCAACCGTAGCCGCTTATTTCCTACCACTCTTGATAATTCGAACTATCGATAAATCGAACTTTTTTCTGGGTTCCTCCAACTTCGAATTATCGAGAGTCGACTGTATTTACCATTTATATTCTATTATGCACAGTTGATAAAATAACGACATGTGTACCTGGAAAACGAATATTTCGCTATATCCGCAAAAAGTACCCGTACGACTTGAATTTCATCATAACCATTGACACGACTTTCAAAGGTCAGGCATTGTGTATGGGTGTTCCATTCTGTGTTGAAACTCCCGGAGCCCTGTGAAGAAACATTTCTTTATCATTTATCACAACACTCAACGGATGTATTACATCATGTGATGCTCGTCAACACTTACCGCTGCAGGTTGTAAATTAGTGTCGTCAATAGTACCATTGTTAACAGCAAGCAAATACAATTTTGCTCCTGGTATATGATTCACAAAGCACCAAACGCGCTGCAATATAAAGGATAGTGGAATGAAATCAACTTACTTTTTAGTTTTCCCAAGCAAGCAATACCTCTGCAGTGCGTGTCTTATTCCATTCCATTAAATCTAACAGCGTTTGGTCACCATTTTTAGCAAGAGCGAGCCACACATCATTAATGATTTCTCCCATGCACTCGATCGCTAATGAAGCAATATAGTTCATCAAAAGTTCAGTAAAAACCATCATTACACGCCCACTAACACTTTGCCCGTAGAATTCACGAAGAGTGGTTCTAAAGAACGATTGAAAGAAAGAAATACTTATTTTGGGTAAGGTCATAGTTCAAATACTCTTGTTCTTTTACTCACAGCTTTTTGTTTATTGTTTACTAGCTGATAAACCCGATTTCATCCGGCTAGAAATCAATGTCAAACTGAAGAGTGTTTGCATTAAGTTTCAGTTTTCAGTTTAACAATCTTAAATTTAGCTATGTGCTGAAAATTTTAGTATTACCTTTTGTGGTGATACCGGCACCGAGATGCCGTAAGCCGATGTGCTGCACGGACACTCTAGTGTCTCGGATTGACATTTGGCGTAGCTGGTGCTAGCGGTATAGCACAGGTCAGGCTAACACACATACACACTCACACTAAGGATAAGGATAGGATTAGCACACACTAAGTAAGGATAGGATTAGCACACACTAAGTAAGGATAGGAAGGTAAGCATATAAAAGAGTCGAGATGCGCTCGAGAAACTCTCTGTTAAATTGTAACCGCAAGAAGGACCGGACGTAATAAAGTAACACATTATACCGTTATTCGACGAAAGCATGTAAATAAACATTTTGACATCTAACGGTCATTTGTGTAAAACATTTGAATGTGCGGTGAACAGCGCCGCCCTTGCAAGGTTGCCAAACAACCGCAAGTTTGCAACCGGTTGGCAGCCGCCACAATTCGCTTCGATGATTCCCCTCAGCGATTGGATCTCGCCACTATATGCTTGTAAGCCGCAATTGAGCAGGTGTATGAATCACCGCAGCGTTTGGATGGTTCAATTAACCGGTTGGAACTAGCAATTGTATGACTGAAAATACTGTATTGGTCTGAAGCATGTTGTATATAAAAGAATTTTGTTTTTCTCTCAGTATTGTATTTTTGATGTGCGTTTTGAATGTGAGACTTTCTTCTAGGTGGAGCCCCAAATATTTGACACTATTTTTCCAAGGAATTTGTTCATTATTATGCTTAGTCTACACGAAGCGCAAAGCAACCTTTGCAAACGATAAAATGCTGTGAGTTAGCGGTAAAATGCTGTCAGATGGGCAGTCAACTGTCAGAATGTGCGCAAATGTGTTTTTCGGTCGGCGAGTGAAAAATAGCTTTGCAAAAATTTGCGCACCAGGTATAGAGTGCCGGTGGATGGAAAATAGTTGTGTGTGATGATGTACAGTGGTTGTTGATAAGATTTCGGTGTGTACAATACCTCTGTGCTGCTTTTTTTACAGTTAAACAATCAAATCAACATTGAATGCGCCTACATCTGCATCGGCTCACGAATAGGAACGTCTACACGAAGCGAAAAAAAGTGGCAGCAAAATTGACATTTGCGCGTGTATTTTCAGAGTTTTGCGCCTCGTGTAAACTAAGCATTAGAATTAATATTACTGATCGGGTGTTTACGTGAGCAGCGATTTCTTGTGAAGAAAATGGCTACAGATTTGGAATTGTTTATTTTTAGTTCCAATTATTGCAAAATTTAGAGAATGTTTTTAGGGCCTAAGTGAGCGATTTCATTATGCGCTTAGCAGACTTCCGAGGTTATTGCAACGGCATCGGCAAATTGATACACCGTTTTCGAGCCCGGGTAAGCATCGTTCAACTGCTTCTGTATAACCGTACAACCGCAAGTAAACATTTGACGTCCAAGTAAAATACGGTTGCCTATCTGTGCATGGTCCAAACGTAAATGAATAAAGTTCAAACGCAACGAAACATTTGATGCCTGCGGTGTCAATGCACGTTTATATTGCCCGGATTCGTTTTTTGTCCTATTATCGCTTTTTACAATCGTTGGAAAACAATCATTGAGTAGGAAATCTTATGGTAAATAATTAGCCGCGGAGCACAAAGAGCTTTTTTAATCATTCAAGTGAGTTATTGACTAACATGGCAGACGAAAATAATGAAAAAATGTCATCCATGTCCACGAAAACTTACAATAACTGTAAAACGACTTCTTACGAAGATCAAGAATTTTTTACGCCGAATGCAGATTATAATAAAATTTTAATGTGACTGAATTATACAAATATAAATTAGTTATAAATTACATTTATTTTTATTCTAATGGTCTTTGCAAATGAAATCAACAAAACGAAGTTAAACCTTTATCATGTAAACGTATCCGCTTAGATGCATCAAATGTTTCGTTGCGATTGAACTTTATTCATTTACGTTTGGACCACGCACAGATAGGCAACAGTATTTTACTTGGACGTCAAATGTTTACTTACGGTTGAACAGTGATACAGAAGCAGTTGAACGATGCTTACCTGGGCTCGAAAACGGTGTAAGTTGTGCAATTTTGCAAATTAGGCATATCTGCCATGAAAATGTTGAAGAGTATAGGAGACAATATGCTACCTTGTGGCACACCTGCAACCGGGGTTAAGGGCTCCGAATGTTTGTTACTTATTTTAACGGAGTTTTTTCTGTTTGATAGGAATGATTTAATTACATAAATGATGTGTTTTGGGAAGTTCAGTGTAATGAGTTTATAAATAAGACCTTCGTGCCAAATGCAATCAAAAGCTTTTTCACTATCTAATAAGACCATTCCTGTAGATTTTTTAATGTTCAATCAATCACCAGGATATCAGGGATGATATTGTTTGACTCCGTAAAATTTTTAATTTATGATGCAATTATTTTTTCAAATAATTTCCCTATGCAACTTAGGAGGCTTATTGGCCTATAATTAGATGGATTTGAGTTGTCTTTCCCAGGTTTGGGTATCGGTATAACAGTAGATTTTTTCCAGTTATCAGGAAAATATCCCTGTTTGAAGCAGCTGTTCAGAATTGTAGTTAGGTACACTATAGCTTTTTTTGGGAGGTTTTTAATTGCCTTGTTATTTATGTTGTCCGGGCCTGTAGATTTTTTTGTTTTGATTTTACTAATTATTTTCATATGGTCTTTCGGTTTTACACCGTTTTCGAGCCCAGGTAAGCATCGTTCAACTGCTTCTGTATCACCGTTTAACCGTAAGTAAACATTTGACGTCCAAGTAAATGGCATCAAATGTTTCGTTGCGTTAGAACTTTATTCATTTACGTTTGGACCATGCACAGATAGGCAACAGTATTTTACCTGGACGTCAAATGTTTACTTGCGGATGAACGGTGATACAGAAGCAGTTGAACGATGCTTACCTGGGCTCGAGAACGGTGTATCATCCGGAAGGTTATTGTTTCAGATGTTGGAGCCGTGGTTAGTGTAAAGAAATTACTGTTATTTGAATTTATTCTATTCGTTATTGGACTGATAGTGTCAAATGTGATTTTGTGGGCCTTTTCGAAATGTTCTTTTATGGAGTTGCATTTTTCCTCGTTCCAAATTTTACTATTGTTGCTATTTCGTGAGTTTACTTTTTCAAGGGTTTTTGTCCAGTTATCATTTCGTTCTTGCGAAATTCTTGTTTCTATTTCCTGTTTTAACGAGTAATACTCTTGCTTGAAGAGCCAGCTTGAACGGTGTCTTTGCCACTTCTTTCTAAACTTATTTCTTATCGTAATAAGTGAAAAAATGGTCGTCGACAATTTCACATTGTACTTCCCCGGCGTTGTTTATGGATTTGAATTGTTGTGAACAGTTTGTATTATGTCTGTTAGATTGATGATCATTTGATCAAAAATGTTGGTTGAAATGATATTGTTTAGATGGCAGTTTGTAAGATCTATTTTGCTATTGATTTCGTCTGTGAATTGATTCCAATTTGCATTCTTGTAATGTATCGAAGTAGTACAATCCAATTGTCTGTGCCTAGCGTTCAGCTCACCGCAGATGAAAAAGTTACTATGGTAGTTTGTCAATTTTATTACATCGGATTTGAATTTGGTGATATCCTTGTTGGAGCCAGGGTGGTATGCACTAGTGATAATCACGGGAGAGTTCTGAGTAAATATGTTTATGCCTTTGGCTTCTATAATGTTTAACTGGTAGCTTTTAAGTAATTCGTGCTTGATTTGGGATGATGCACCTTTGGGACCACTTAACCGGTCTAGTCTGTGCACTACTTATTCGGGGATGCTTCATTTATATCCTGGTTTTAAAAAAGTTTCAGAGATCGCCATAACGTCTAGGTTGTGTATGTTTAGGAAGTTTGTCAGTTCTCTGAACTTATTTAAAATGCCGTTAGCATTCCAATAGGCTTTTTTAAGCCTGTTTATATTTAAATTATGTTGGTGCGGTTTCATTATCTCTTCTCTTCTCTTCTCTTCTCTTCTCTTCTTCTCTTCTCTTCTCTTCTCTTCTCTTCTCTTCTCTTCTCTATATCTATAAAAATGAATGTTTGTATGTTCGTGATGCTAAAACTCAAAATCGGCTGGACCAATCTTGATGACGTCTTCGTATGATTTGTTCCTTTTTACCCAAGGAAGGTTTAGAAAAAAAGAGAATTGGAAAATTCCCAAGGAAAAGCCGGAAAATGGGAAAATTCAGTAAAAACGGCTTTTTTCCATATAAAAAAAAACCTTCTCTGACGAGTATGGTAGAACTTATCCCAACAAAGTCTTCTGATGATTTGTTTCTTTTAGCCCAATAAAAACAATACAAGTTAGAAAAATCCTTAAGAAAAGCCAGAAACCCAGAAAACTCGAAAAATGCTTTTTTCCATAAAAAAATTGAAACTTATAAAAATGAGTGTTTGTTTGTTTTTAACGCTAAAACTCAAAATCGGCTGAGCAAATTTGACGATGTAATTAGATTATTTGTTAGTTTTTATTCATGGAAGGTTTAAAAAAAGACAACTTTAATATTGTCTAAGGAAAAGCCGGATAATGTAAAGATTTGTGAAAATTGCATTTTCCATAAAATCAAACCAAATATACGATGTATATTTTAAACTAAGAAAACCGCTTGGCCAATCTTAAAGAAAATCTGGGATTTTTTCCTTCTTACCCATACCGATTACAATTGAGACAAATAATTAGTCCGAATTCGCGGATCATCGAATAATTTCATCTCGGATAATCAACAAGCGATCGCCTAGATCACGTATATTTGGTTCAGATAGACGTTGAATGTATTTTGTTGAGTGACAGAAAGAGCTTTCTTGCTAAACACTTATGAATTTTGAGTATTTAAGTTCAGGGAAATCTATCAAACAAGTTTGCAAATACGTCGCCTGATGGGATATGGCGTTTTTTGGCATTGAAGGAGAGGACTAAAGTGTCTATACTTAATAGAAAGATTATTTCGATGAAGCCATAAAAAGTCCCGTTGATTGTGAGATACGTATAAAAATGACATCGCCGAAGATCGCTTTTGAACAAAAAACTGGAAAAACTGGAATTTTTTAAAAAACATTCCTTGGATTTGTCGGATATGCCGCGACTTAAAGATGGATCTGTTATTGTTATGTGTCGACATCTTCATGCACCGAATCTATAAAGCCCCCCTTGAGTTTCAATACTTGGTTATTCCAATATTAGCGTATTGTTAATATGGGACGAGGCGAGCGGGTTCGTTGGGTCAGCTTGTAAACAATATTTTTGAACTATTTCGAACCTAAGAGCAATCTGCTTTGGTTTGTTTTGGCACTTTGGTAACTTGTTTAAGATTTCTGTGACAATCGGAAGAATATCTGATGGCAAGAACGTGTCATTACCCGTCTTTTTGTTCGTCTCATTGGGACCTGTTTCGAGCTGCTTTGTTTGTGTGTTAGTGACGTTTGCCTGATTGCACATAATTGCCCACGGAGCAGGTGTTGCCAAGCATGGGAATTTTTCGTTTTGCAGTGAGAACTGCTGTTTTTGTATGGGTTTCGCTTGTTTTGCGGTAGTTTGCGGACGTTTAGGGCAATTAAAATATCCTGCAGAATGATTCCCTTCACAATTGACGGATTTCTGCTTGTGTTGGGGTATTAGACCATCTCCAGTTGATGGCCCGGCTTTGTGTGGGCACATTTTTGTCTCGTGGCTACCCGCACACAGTTCACAAGTCATCGATCTGTTACAATTGGCTGCTCCATGGCCGAATGTTTGGCACCTTTTGCGTTGCATTGGGCCCGCTTTTGTGGAGAAGTAGCTCCATATGTCCTTTTAGTGGTACAGGCCACGAATCGTTCTCAGCAAATTGATATTGCACGTGCCTTTCGGAAAGTGCAGAAGGTATACAGCATGTTCGTCATACCTTTTCTGCTTTACAGAAATCTTTTTAATGCTTGATGGCATTATACCTTCGTTTTGTAAAGTTATGTTTACTTCCTCCGTAGGAAGGTCTTTTAGACCGTGTAACACTATTTTTGTTGTTTTGTCTTCTTTCAGTTGATATGTGTGATACTGTACATTTGTCTTTTTTGAATGGTTTGTCACGGTTCGAAAGTCTCTGCTGCTTGTCACGGTTCGAAAGTCTCTGCTGCTTGTCACTTTCACTATCACGCCGTTGCGTGATTGGTTTGCCAAATATTTGTTCACACCCGCTGCTAATACCAATTTGTGTACTGCGTACACAGATGTACTTTTCACTACAATTGGAGGCAATGACCGTTGAGGGTCCCTTTCTTCCGATCTCTCGGTAGCCGTAGTTGTAGGCTGGCTAATCAGCTCTTATGGCTGCACAGACTCCATTTTTTCACTTTCATCGCTGAGAAGGGCATATCTGTTCGAAGATCGAGACCGACTTCTAACGCTCTCCAATGGAGCGCCCTGCTTGGCGCGGCTGCTCGTCACGCCACTTCTATTACCTCGTCCCATGATGGGAGAGGGAGCACAACACTCAAGGAACCTCGTGTGCGGTAGTGTCTCCCGTAACGGAATCACTGTAGCACTCGCTGAATCACTACGACTAATCGATAACAGAATTTACCCTCTGTGGAGTGCACCAAAAATACGTCTGCTCTCGATGACTTATCGGTCGCGACTGAGTGCGTTTGTGTGGTGACTACACAATAACCGTAAATCCTAATTTGCTGAATGATGAACACCCTCTGCCGACAGTAGAAGAATTGTTTGCCACCGTGGCGGGAGGTGAAACATTCTCAAAGCTGGACCTATCCCAAACTTATTTGCAACTGGAAGTACGGCCAGAGGGTAGGGGTTTGCTTACGTTGAGTACCCATAAAGGATTGTTTCGACCCACCAGACTTATGTATGGTATTGTCTCTGCTCCAGCCATATTCCAACGATTGATGGAAGAGATCCTACAAGGAATTCCAGGTGTTGCTGTCTTTGTTTATTTTTTTTTATTTAGAGTAAATAGGGCAAAGTGTGATTTTTTCTGTGACCGAATCGAATATTGCGGATACATGGTCGATAAAGACGGAATCCATAAAATACAGAAAAAGATCGATGCAATACAAAACATACAAGCTCCGAATAAACAAGGAACAAGTGCGATCCTTTGTTGGGCTGATAAACTACTACGGTCGATTTTTTCCTAACCTGTCCACAATACTGTTCCCCTTAAACAATCTATTGAGAGATGATGTTCCTTTCATCTGGAGTCCCAAATGTGAAAAATCATTAGTGACAGTAAAAAAAGAAATGCAATCTGATAGATTTCTTACCCATTACGATTCGAAGCATCCAGTAGTGTTAGCGACTGATGCATCTCCATATGGAGTTGGGGCAGTTCTTAGTCACCTGTATCCGGATGGAACAGAAAGACCCCTGCAATACGCCTCACAGACGCTAACAAGAACACAGCAAAAGTACTCGCATATTGATAAAGAAGCTTATGCTATTATTTTTGGTATTCGAAAGTTTCACCAGTACCTTTACGTTAGTAACCCATTAGTCAAATATTTTCAGAAACAATAGGGTTACCTACTATGTCCGCGATTTGTATGCAAAATTATGCGGCATTTTTACAAGCTTACGACTACAAGATTCGTCAACGTCGATCGTCGGATCATTGCAACGCAGACGCGATGTCCCGTTTGCCAATCTGCACCACTGATCCCGAGACGGAGATTCAGGAAACAGATTTGATTGAGGTAAATGCCATAGAGGCCTTACCTCTTACCGTGGACGAACTGAGTACAGCAACTATGCAAGATGATTCAAGAATTCAAGAACTGCTCCGCGCCCTGAGAGTAGAAAAAACCGTGGTTGCAAGATACAGATTTGGCGTAGACCAAGAACAATTTGGTTTACAAAAAGATTGCCTAATGCGGGGAAGTCGAGTGTATATACCACCTTCCTTATGTCCGGAAGTGTTAAGTGAACTTCATTCACAACTGGGACGTGGTGATCCAAAAGTTGGTCTGGCTTCATCGAGTGAAAGACCTGAACCTGGCCCAAAAGGTGCTACTGCTTAACATCTTTCTGCTCCCCATTGCTATGGTTATTTCGAATTTCAGCTTTATGTGCATCTTGTTTGTTTGTTCTGTGCTTTCTTCATAACAAAGGAGTCTGTATTAACATGTAGTCTGCATGAACAGCTACGATTTTGGACGGACAGAGGAAATGCGCACATGATTGGTATCATCAGAACAAAAAATCGGAATTAATTTGGTATATATGATGTAATGACATCCTCATCAGCGGTAGTAATCAGATAAGATATGAAGTTAAACTTGACGATTAGAAAGCATTTGTTAATATCTCTATTTAAATAATGTTCTCTTTTTTGGCAGCAAGAACGTTCCAACACGATGTGTGTAAGAATTCGCATTCTTCAAGGCATCCAAGCTTAACGTCCACGATAGGTCAACGTCACAAGGTTCTATTTTCTTTATATCACTTCCTTTGTTGACTTCAGTTTTATGAACAGCATCTTCGGGGACATTGCAGTACAGCAGAATATTTCAGGGATTTATTTAGGTAAGTTATCTGCTAAGACATATCGAAATATAACCATACAAACGCTGTGGGACACAGGAAGGTGCATTTCAGATTTTATTTTCTAAGATCATTGAAAATAAGAATCTTAAGATTTATTAAGGAAAATAATTATTTATTCTACTTTTTTTCTTTTTTTCATTCCAGACTTATCTCTGCATTGAATAGAACGTGTAATTCGTGGGTAATCAGCAAAAGAAATAAAAATAAATAAAATGAAAACCAAACTAAAACAATTTTCGTTCAGCGTATTTATTCGGCGCACGGGCTGTGACGTCACAGCCAAGCGTCGGAGTGAAATAAACAAATACACCGCGGGGAAAAGTAACTCAAGGCCCTGGGGTGCTCGCGCGCTCACCACTGAAATAGCCCGCGAAGACGCTGCTATCGCGGGGAGTTGTCGCTGCCGGCTATTATTTGCAGATAACCGGCTATAACCCACTCAACTCGAGTTTATAGCATTCAAATGGTGGGTTTTTTGGACCCAACCAGCCTGGAATTGGGTTTCATTTGAAAATTGAGCAGCCCGGAGAAACTCCATACAAAAAAAAAACCAGCTCTCGCGGACTTTGCCGATTTTTGCGATGCCACTCTCGATGATTGCCGTCCGCAGATGCCGCGATAGTGGCGGAGACCCGTCGCTAGCGGACTTAGCCAAATTTTTCGATGCCGCTCTCGAACATAGCCCGCCGCAGATGCCGCGATAGCAAAGGAGCGTCCATTTTGTGCGATAGAACGCGAGCGACGATGTGCGTGTGGATGTTTTTTCCCGTTCGCAGTGCAAAGTGTTCCATGCAAATTGTTTTATCATTTATGGTATTTTATTTTGTTCTTGCAGCATTACAAACGCAAAGTACATGTTTAGTGATGACTAGTTTTGGTTGCATCAGTTGCACTGCATTCACGACAGATATATTTCAGAGCAGCAATCGATTCAAATCGCCATCGTTTGTGTATCCATGAATGCATGATACCGGATCTTAAATAGTAAGGTAAGTCGAAGTGAAAGTGTTTATCCGAAATGGATTTGCCCATTTCATATTGTGTTCTGTGATTCATATTGTGCTGTAGCTCGATATCACAGGTGCAGGATGGGTCGAGGATACCGCTTTTGGATGTATGAAGTAAGCTGTATGATCAGTTCATGGTAGATCAAAGGTCGTGCAGGCAGGCGATTTCAACGCCTGGGCAACAAATTGGGGAAGCCGTACGACCCGGCAGCGTGGTGATGAGCTTCTCGCCACCGCAGAGGAACTGGGTCTGACACTACTTAATGTAGGGAACACGCCGAAGTTCCTAGGAGTTGCGACGTCTGGAGCGACTTCAATCGTCGATGTAACCTACGCCAGCCCTGTGATTTGTGAAAACCCCAACTGGAGAGTTGACGAAAGATACAACGGGAGCGACCACAACGCGCTGCGATACACCATTGGGTCACAGCAGCAACTAAAACTCCGCCAGCAAAACGAACCTTTGTTCAACGGCAAGCGCTGGAACGTGGCTATGTTCGACAAGGCGTTATTTGTCGAGAGTCTGATGTGGGCAGGGCTAGTCGATCATGACAATAATGCAGACACCATGACGGCACTCTTGTCACAGGCCTGCGATTTTAGCATGGCCCGGAAACGTCTTAACTGCAGGAGAAAGCCAGTTTGTTGGCACACCGAGGAAATAGATCAGCTGCGAAACCGCTGTGACCGCACTAGACGATGGATGAAACAGGCACGCGATCCGATCGTCCGTTTGAAGCGAGTGGAGGTACTACGAGCATCTCGCAAAGCACTGACCAAGGCGATTAAAGTCAGCAAACGGCGATGCAGCGATGAGATGGCACAAGAGGCGGATAGGGACATATGGGGTCAAAGCTACAAAACCATCATGCTGCGAGTCAAAGGAAGTCGAATCCCGCAGGAGCGATGTCCAGTTAAGCTGAAGGCAATCGTCGACCATTTGTTCCCCCAGCGTGAAGAGACAGAGTGGCCGGACACTGTCGCAGCCACTGGCACGATTCGCCCTGTCACGCAGGAGGAGCTTCTTTGTATCGCTGCAGATATGCCACCCCGGAAGGCACCGGGACCAGATGGCGTTCCCAACGTTGCAGTGGCGGTAGCGATCCGAGAATTCCCGGACAAGTTTCAAAGACTGTTCCAACAGTGCCTGGAGGAGGGCAGTTTTCCGAGCACTTGGAAAACCCAACGGCTGGTTCAACTACCTAAGCAAGGAAAACGGCCAGATGATCCTTCGGCAAGGCAAGTGAACTGTCAGTTGATAAAGGTGTGCTTTGAGGACAAGCTCCCAATAAAGCAAATATTAAGTGGTATTTTCATCGCGCGTCGTGATTCCAACGTCGGAAATCGTCTTCCGATAGAGGTAACTATCAGTTTTGGTGAAAAAATTAACAAAATCGGAGAAGAATCAATAAAGCCGTGTATTGAACAGGCCAATGCAGGCTTGTTTACCTTTCGCTGGTGGCGGAGCCCCACTGAGCGGATCCACCAAGCGTGCGTAGAAAGTGCCGGATCCGGTTCGAATCTATAGTGCTCAGTGTTTAGAAATAAGAAGTGAAGTGAAATAAATAGTGAAGTGAAAACCGGGTGAAAATCTGTGCCGAAATAAAAGATAAAAACAAAGTGCAAAAAAAGGGCTACTTTCAATGCCTTTTCCGGCATCTGTCAAAATAAGAGCGATCGCTACGTAGTAGTAGTAGTAGCGGTGTCCTTTTGTTAGTAGGTGACCAGCCCAGAACGCTAAAAACTTCCAGGGTTTCTCAAACTTGCGAAATCCCGGACGGGGATCTGATCCCCAGGTCGCCTAAGGGGTAGGGGGCGTGTGTCGTGACTCCCCTCTCCCCCTCTCCCCCTCTCTCATAACTCCGCTTGGACACCTCTTCCCACGTTCCAGGATGGACGTGAAAATGAAGGAAACCACCAAGCGGCCGGCAGCGCCTGCCGTAGACGAGCCAGGTTCTTCCAAGACCAAATTCACGCAGCAGTCGGAGAGCGTGGCCACAAGAGAAGAACCGTCACCACCATCTTTTGACAATTACACAGGAGAAGCGGAACCTCTTAGTCTCGAGATAGAGGTGGGCTCGCCGATCTCGCAGCCCAGGACAATCGAATCGCTGGGCAATCAAGTAGCCGGCCTAGCCGCCCAAGTGGCGCACCTAACCTCTATGCTAGAACGAGAGGTTAAACGAGGCGACAGACTCGAGAAGCTCCTGGAGGAGGAAAAGAAGCGAAACGAAACTACCGGTAAGGAGAAATCCGGTCAATCGAAAGCTTCTGGTCCTCGCGGCCAGCGGGCCGTTAACAGACACCAAAGCGACCCACGCAAACAACAGGATGCTATTGCGGAGCAGCACCAGGAGCAGCAGCACCAGGAGCAGCAGCACCATGAGCAGCAACAACATGAGCAGCAGCACCAGGAGCAGCAGCAGCAACAGCAGCAGCAGCAGCAGCAGCATGCGTTGACTATGCAGGAGCTTTTTGAACGACAAAATAGGAAGCGAGAGCAGCGGCGCCAGCGCGAGCAGAAAGCGCTGTTGCAAATTTTCCAGCAGCAGATGGCCGAATTCCAACAACAGCAAGAGTTTCACCGACAGGTTGAGGAGGAACAGTTCCGTAAGCAACAGTGGCCTCAGTTCGACTCTGACATGTACTCCACAGTACTGAAGCGAGGGGGCAAATCACAGCGGCAATCTGAACAACATCAGCTGACACCAGAAAAAATGGAGAAAAGTGCCAAGAATCGGCCCAAAAGGACTCGACCGGATGCAGTCAAGGTAACGGCTTTAGGCGAGCAGTCGTACCGTGACATTTATATGGCGGTCCGCAAAGAGAAGGACCTTGACTCGGCGATCATACGTCCCAGGCGTATGGCGGATAACGTCCTTACTCTATATCTACGCAAGGACATCGATAGTGGCCCGGCCCTTGAAAAAATTGTGGAGTAGCGCAGGACCTTATGCTGCAGACGGCAAAGGAGATGAAAACGGATGTTGTCCTAGCCTGTGAGCTCTACCGACCCCCGGATAACAACGGAAACTGGGCGGTGGACAGCTCGCGACAGGTCGCGGTCATTGCTACCGGCGTATTCCCGATACAACAAGTATGGAGCAGCGTCGCTGGGATGGTGGCAGCGCAGATCAACGGCACTTCCCAACTGACGGCGACATGCAACATTGCCCCGTTTCCACAGATTCCTACCCCCGCGAGTCCAGAACTGTCAGCTTTCTCTTGCACACTTTGTCTTCCTTCTCGTTCTAATGATGAACCGGTGTGCTAGGGGAGAAGTCACATCTGCCCTTTCACATCTTCCCTTTCAGTCTGACACATTACAATAGCGGAGCCGATCGTGTAGCATTCCCACACTGCACAGCAACCCGAATGTGTGTTGGTGCACTTTATGTCGGTCAATCATGTAGAGAATAAAAAAGGTCGTCTGTATGAATGCCATCACGCACCAAATGTCAATCGCGACGCGATGAAGTTTTCAGTCTTCGAAACATCCAGCGCTAGAACAGTCGAGTGAAAAAGTGTAAAGTGTTGTACCTTCCGCAGGAGTGCGTTGAAGTTTCAATGTTCATGGCGCCTAAACGGAAACTAATAGGATCCATCAACAAGTCGGGAACAGTGTCAGCTCATGTGCGATCTGGTCCGGGAAACGGATGGGGAGTTCGATCGTCCACGAATGCGTTGGCCGGATCTTAGAATCGGTAAGTAAACAAAGTGGTAGTGCAAAATCATAACCATTTATAACAACGATTCACTAATTCTATTCCTTAGTTTGTTTCGTTCAACAGAAATAACACCGGAGGAAGAAACCACCCTTGGGAGAGCAGAATGTTGAAGAAGCGGAGGAATTCTACGAAAAATAAAAATTTCCGCGTTGGCGGCTCGAGCAGAATACAACACCGTCTTCTCCGTCTCATTTGACATCCGAAATGGATTATATAGTTGTGTGCGTGCCATTATGGTGAAATAGCACGCACCCATTCGTAACCTCTGTTTGGCACTAACACCACCACAAAATAACCGATTGAATGTTGCACCCCACCCCCTTTTTTGGTGCAACACTTTGTCTCGTTATGGAGATCGAAAATTAACAAACGAGATGGTAACGATATGATAACGAGACAAAATTCGCCAGTTGGGTTGCTTTATAAGCTGCTACTTCTCTCCCAACCGAGGATTTGAGGCGTTTGAGCGCTACCTCGACAATGTCGAAATCGAGGCTCGCGCGCACCCGCGGTTGGTGATCGCAGGCGATTTCAACGCCTGGCATACGGCCTGGGGGAGCACTCGCTCTAAACCCAGGGGAGTGGAGCTGTTGGAGATGACGGAGCGTCTGAGCATGGTCATGTTGAACCGTGGCAATACGCCCACCATCACGGGGAACGGGGTTGCCCGGACCAGTGTGATTGATGTGTCGTTCGCGAGCCCGGATATTGCTCGCCCCGACACATGGTGTGTTCTTCGGCGGTACTCCAACAGCGACCACCGGTACATAACATTTACCGTAGCCCACCAAGAGCGGCACCCTAACCGTGGCAATGGACGAGCACAACGCGGTGACCTACGCAGCCCACAATTAGCAGGAAAGCGGTGGAAGGTGCGACAGTTTGATGCGGAGCTGTATC
Organism: Anopheles ziemanni; assembly: GCF_943734765.1. Classification (NCBI taxonomy): domain Eukaryota; kingdom Metazoa; phylum Arthropoda; class Insecta; order Diptera; family Culicidae; genus Anopheles; species Anopheles ziemanni. The sequence continues at coordinate 1,293,108 of NW_026689707.1, read as the reverse complement.
AGGAAGTTCTTCCAGAAGAGTTCAGGAAGTCCTGAGTTCGTGGATTCCCCAGAAGAGTTGGTCGCCGGCCTCGCTCGCGCGTGTGACGAGACCATGCAGCGGAACTATGCATCAGCCTTCCAGGTGAGGTCAACTGCATTTTGGTGGACCCCGGACATAGACAGGCTGCGCGAAGAATGTCAGGCTGCCAGCGAGCGCATCCTCTCCACCGTGGACCCAGGAGAGAGACGGCTAGCCGCTGAGCACCACATGATCCTCAAAACGCGCCTGTCTCGGACCATTAAGTTGAGCAAGGAGGAAGGCTTTAACCAGCTCATTCAGGAGACTGAGGAAAACGCATTCGGGGCCGGGTACAAGGTTGTGATGGCTCGCCTGCGGGATAGCCGAGTCCCTCCTGAAAGGGATCGTGTGGTGCTTGAGCGCATCGTGGACCTATTCCCCCAGCATGAACCCTTCGTGTGGTCGGTTACAATGGCCGCACAAAGCGATGCTCCTCCAGTACGTGCTGTCTCAGAAGATGAGCTTCGGCAGATTGCACGCAGCCTGGCCCCCCGGAAAGCACCCGGCCTCAATGGGATCTGTAACGGAGCGCTGAAGGAAGCTGTAGGCCAATACCCCGAGGCATTCCGGCAAGTATATCAGTCCTGCTTCGACAGTGGCGTGTTCCCGTCGCCTTGGAAGGAGCAGCGACTGGTGCTACTAGCGAAACCCGGCAAGCCCCCAGGAGAGTCCTCGTCGTTCCGACCCCTGGGGATGCTCAACGGCGCTGGCAAGATATTGGAGCGCCTCATGCTTGACAGACTCAACGAGCATTTAGAGGCCTCACCTCCACCCGGCGCAGTACGGATTCCGTCGGGGTCGATCGACGACTCAGGCGATCATGAGAGTCGTTAGCGAATGCCGCAGAGTACTGTCGCTGGACACCATGGAGCCGGGCACGAGTCGCCGTGTTCACCACTGCCTCATGGTGGTGGCACTCGACGTTCGGAACGCCTTCAACACAGCGAGCTGGCGTGAGATCGCTGCAGCAGCCCAGGACATGGAGGTCCCACCCGGCCTACAGAGGATGCTTGCTAGTTGGATGCGCGATCGTCGACTTGTATTCGACACCAGCGAGGGACCAGCGTCGAGGCGCCTGAGTGCGGGTGTTCCACAGGGGTCGATCCTCGGCCCCACTCAGTGGAATATCTACATGAACGGTGTTCTTTCCGTCGAGCTCCCGGACGGAGTGGAATTGGTCGCATATGCGGACGACCTGGTACTACTCGCAGAGGACACCAGTCCGCAGGCAGCCTCAAGGCGCGCGTCGGCAGCAGTCACTGCGCATTCACCGAGTGGATGGTGGCACATCAACTCAGCATCGCGTCGCAGAAGCCGGAGGCGGTTCTTGTTTCGAGGCGGGCCGGTGGCAACTCAGTCCCCGTTTCCATCAACGGGCAAGTAGTGACTGCGAGCAAGGAGATCAGATATCTTGGCGTGCAGATAAACGGAAAGCTTTCAAGGTTTCCGCACCTTAGGGGCGCTGCAGAGAAGGCACAACGAGTCGGCAATGCAGTTTCCAGACTGATGAGGAACCATAGCGGCCCCAAAGGAGCGAAGAGGCGGCTGCTTGCGTCAGTTGTTGAGTCGGTTCTACGCTACGCGGCTCCGGTGTGGCATACCGCCGTCGAGAAACCGGGAGTGCAGGTAATCCTGGAGCGAGCGCAGCGCCAAGTGATCCAGAAGGCTAGCAGCAGTATTCTGTCCAGCATGAACAACAGCAGCAGCAGCAGCAGCAGCAGCAGCAGCAGCAGCATCAAGAGCAAACTGACGCGCCTTACACGATCGTAAAGAGAAGGCGCAGGGACAAGCGTAAGGGTAAGGGTAACTCATCGAAGGCTACACAAGAGACTGTCTTTCTAGCTGGCGAGAAGTTTCCACGAAAGAAACGCGCGAAACCGGAAGCGATCTGTGTGTCCCCAGCTCCCGGGGTGGGATATAAAGAGATATATTTCGCAGTACGGAACGATCAAAGGATCTCCAAGTTTATTAAGAAGGGAAACCGATCCGTGAAAGACGAGCTTGTGATGGTCCTTACGCGAGATGCGGATGGAATGGCCACTAAACAAATTTTAGAAGAGATCGTTCCAGTAGGGTGTAAAGTGTCCCTCTTGGTAGAGTCCGTGAGCATTGTCATCCGAGGGATCGACATGCTCACATCAAAGGAGGAAGTAGCTGAGGCCATGACTGAAAAGCTGAATATCCCAGTTACTGCTGAAGCGGTCCGATTACGAAGATATGCCCAAGGCGATCAGAAAGCGTTGGTGCGAGTGCCGAAGAGACTCGTCGACGCCATCGTCGGTAGTAGATTGAAGATCGGCTATTCAGTCTGCAGGATACAAGGAGCAGAACAGCAACGCCTAGAGGATGTCCAGTGCGTCAAATGCCTACTTCGTGGGCACTACGCTCGTGATTGCAAGGGCCCAGACCGCTCCAGAATATGTCGTCGGTGCGGAACGGAAGGCCACAAAGCTAAGGGCTGCAACAAAGCGGCGAAGTGCATAACCTGCGGTGGGCCACACCACACGGGAGCTGCACAATGTGGATCCCAGCCATCATTTTCGCAGTAATTCAGCTAAATCTGCGGCAGAGCCGGGTGGCTCAGGACCTGCTCACTCAGCTTGCTCGTGTGAAAGAGTCGGACGTTGCTCTATTGTCTGACTTCTACCGCTTGCCCCAGAACAACGGGAACTGGGTTGCAGACCCTGTGACTAGGACGGCGATAGTAGCACTTGGAAATCACCCGGTACAGAAAGTGCACTGCGTGGTAGAAGGTATGGTGGCGGCTGACGTGAACGGCATCACGTTTGTTAGCTGCTACGCTCCTCCCGCGTGGGATTTGGCAAGGTTCCGGACTCTCATGGAGGCGATTGTGTCAGCGGTACGCGGATGCCCACGAATTGTTCTTGCAGGCGACTTCAACGCGTCGGCCGTGGACTGGGGTCGTCGAAATACTTGCCGCCGAGGAGAAGAACTACTTGCGACGGCCGAACTGCTCGGTGTAAGATTGCTTAACCGGGGCAATAGACCAACCTTTGTCGGCAACGGAGTAGCTGCACCGTCGATACCGGATGTGACGTTCGCAAGCTCCAATATCGCGGCTCCCGAAGACTGGCAGGTGCTCAGTGATTACACGAATAGCGATCATCGTGCCATTATGTTTAAGGTCGGTTCTTCTCGAGCGACGAGATCCTCAAGAATGGGCCGTCGCGCACCACAACAGAGTGGAAGATGGGACGCGACGACATTTGTCCCTGAAATCTTTATTCACTCCTTACGAGCTCACCGATTCGACGAGTTGGCGAACGACCCAGCAACGATGATACGGCTGATAACGCGAGCGTGCGACGAAACAATGCCACGAATCAGCGGATTTCGTGACCGCACAAACGCATACTGGTGGACAACGGAAATTGAAGGGTTACTGTCATCATGTAAGCGCGCCGAGGCGGTTCTGAAGCGCACTAGGAACGAAGCGTTACGCGAGACGAGAGTCGAGTTGCTGCGCGCAGCCAGGAAGGCACTACGCTTGGCTATCAACATCAGCAAGCGCCGGTGCGCGGATGAACTAGCAGCTTCCGTCGAAGACAATCCTTGGGGGGATGCGTACCGCATTGTCATGTCATGGGTGCGAGGCGCGCGTGTACCTCAAGAGAAAAATCCCGAGATTCTCGGGAGAATAGTCGATGAACTTTTCCCAACGCATCCACCAATGGTTTGGCCGGAATCATCCGATAACCCCATCGCAGTCTGCCGACCAGTGACGGAAGAGGAGCTGGTTAATATTGCCTCCGGTATGCATCCCAAAAAGGCTCCAGGCCCTGACGGTATCATGAATGTTGCTGCCACTGCGGCGATAAGAGCGTTCCCAGAAGTGTTCCGTCGCATTTTCCAGGACTGTCTCGATCGCGGCCACTTTCCGGACCAATGGAAACATCAGCGGCTTGTTCTGCTACCTAAACCTGGAAAACCACCCGGACGACCGTCATCTTTTCGACCACTGTGCATGCTGGACACCGTTGGCAAAGTGTTCGAGCGTGTTATCCTTAGTCGTCTCAACGATCATTTGGAAGACGACCCTAATGGTCCGCATCTCTCTGCCCGTCAATTTGGGTTCCGAAAGGGGAGATCGACGGTAGAGGCGATCCAGGAGGTGGTGGCCAGAGGCAGACATGCAATGTCTTTTGGACGAACCAATCGGCGAGATCCGCGATGCTGCATGGTAGTGACATTAGACGTTCGAAATGCATTCAACTCGGCTAGTTGGAGCGTGATCGGAGAGGCTCTTCACAACAAGCAGACACCCGACTTCTTGATGCGGATCCTCCGAAGTTACTTCGAAAACAGAGTGCTCCATTACGCCACTGATACGGGGACCAGATCGCGCGCAGTCACAGCTGGGGTGCCACAGGGCTCGATATTGGGTCCGACGCTGTGGAACGCAATGTACGACGGTGTGCTGGACGTGGAGCTGCCAGCGGGATCATCCATCGTGGGATTTGCCGACGACCTTGTGCTGACCGTCGCTGGTCGCACACCAGAAGAAGCAGCCAATGAAGCTAGTCGTGCTATCACCTCGGTGCAGCGGTGGATACAGGATCACTCGTTATCACTGGCGGTTGACAAGACCGAGATTGTGATGGTGAGTAGCCTGCGACGTGGACATCCGCGCATTCCTGTTCGTGTCGGGGACGTCGTCATCAGTTCGCAGCGCAGTATTCGATACCTGGGAGTCAAGATCGAGGACCATCTCCTGTGGACACCGCATATTATACACGTCACGGAGAAAGCCACCAAAGTGAACAGGGTTCTTCAGTATCTACTGAAAAACCACGGAGGCCCATCTAGTACCCGAAGGCGAACTTTGGCGAGCGTTGCTTCCTCCATAATGCGGTATGCGGCGCCAGCTTGGTACTCAGCGCTGAATATCCAAAGTAACCGCAGATTATTAAACCGTGTGGACCGCATGTCAACTAAGATGGTCGCTAGCTGTTTCCGGAGTGTGAGGTATGAGGTTGCCAGCGTTGTAGCAAGCATGCCACCTATATGCTTGTTGATCGACGAGGACCACCGGTGCTACGAAGCCAGAAGTCAAACAGGAAGAGCGGCAAAAGATATACGAAAGGAGCAACGAACTGTCACATACTCGAGGTGGCAACTTGAGTGGGATGACATCGCCATGCAGACGTCAGCTAGCCGGTTCGTAAAGTGGGCGCATCGTCTTCTACCCGAAATAGAGCCATGGGCAACCCGGAGTCATGGGCTGGTTAACTTTCACCTGTCCCAGGTACTCACGGGTCACGGATTCTTTCACGAATTTTTGTTCGTGAAGGGGTTTGCTCAATCCCCGGACTGCATCAGGTATACAGGGGTCGTCGAATCGGCAGAGCACGTGCTATTCGAATGCCCAAGGTTTGACGAGGTTCGCAACCGTTTGCTGTGTGGGTTCGGGTTGATCCCCGTCTCAGCGGACAACCTGCAAGCGTATATGCTTCATAGTCGCGAGTCGTGGAATCGTGTCGCAACAGCAGCTTCGGAAATAACCAGGGTGCTACAGCACGATTGGCGAGTCGAGCAGCAACAACGAGCTACTGCAGCAGCAGCAGCAACAAGAGCAGACGCAGCGGAAGCGGCGGGGAGACGGGGACAGAGTCGGCCCAGGCGGATTGGGGGCATCCCGAGACATCGACCGGCTCTGGCTGCCCGGCTTCATGCAATGGCGCCTAATGCAAGAGTAGCCTGGAACAGAGAACATCGGAATCTACTCCAACGTATGAGGCGGCTGCGGAACAGGACGGTCCGACGAAGAAACCATGAAGTGCTCGAGCGTAGAAACGAGGCGATGCTACGCGTGCTTGAGGCGGTCAATGAGCAGGAGCTGGAGGATGCCAGACGCGACCTTGCTACTGCAAATGCTCAGCTAGTGCCACCACAACCGGCGCAGAGGAACCGCTCGCGACGACGCAACCATGTGAGGCGTCAACCTGAACAGGTCCTTCCTCCAACTCCGAGATAAGTCGGGAGGGAAAATGCTGGGAGCTTCCAGCGAGTGCTTCGGGAAGGTTTTTAGGGGGTAGTAAACGGGAGTAATTCAATTGGTGGGCAACCATGTCAATTGTATCCCGTTTGAGTCCATCGTCGAGAGCAGGATAACTTTGGTCTGTTGATCCAAAGGTTGTCTAGTAGCCTCTCGGCGACATTCGCTTTCCCCCTTCAGGGGATCGTCGCGTGCCACAACGTCCGTAAAAGGAGATTTTTGTCCTTCCGAAACCCTCCCATCCTAGCTCTACCTTATTGGTGCACATGCGGGATGGGGACAAAGGGTCAGAGAGGTCGCCTTAGAGGTCGATCATATAAAAAAAAAAAAGTGATCCAGAAGGCAGCCACGGCCTTCCGCACTGTATCCTTCCGCGCCGCCTGCGTAATCGCGGGCATCGTGCCAGTCTGGAGGCTTGCAAAGGAGGACGCCAAGTGCTACGAGCGCCAGCATGCAGGAGCACGCGACACCAGCGCCAAGCAAATCCGGGAAGAGGAGCGAGCTGCAACCATCCGCTCGTGGCAGGAGCAATGGGATGCAGATGTGCAGGTCGCCGAGATTACCTCGACGACACGCTGGACGCATCGCCTGATCCCCGACATCGCTGCCTGGCTGGACAGGACGCATGGCGAAGTGAGCTTCCACCTTTGCCAGCGACTCTCAGGCCACGGCTTTTTCAGGGCTCACCTCAATAGGATGGACTTCCCCACGTCCCCTGTCTGCGGTTGGTGCCCCGGAACGGAGGAGACGCCCGAGCATGCTATCTTCCGTTGCCCCCGATTTGACGACATGCGCGAGGTGTTCACTCAGCTAGGAGAGCAAGTGCCCGTTACACAGGACACCCTTCAGTGGCACCTCCTCCGCGGACAAGAGGAGTGGAGCCGTATAACCGAAGTGGTGCGACGGATTACGCAGGTGCTCCAGCGAGAGTGGAATGAGGAGCGCGCCCGCCGTGCTAGGGAGCGACGAGCAGTAGCTGAGCTGGAGGCAACCAACTCGGCAGCGGCGGATACTGATTCCGACGATATCGGTATCAGTGGCCTCCATGCTCGGACTGATCCTCTTGGGCGCACCCGAAGTAGCAGGAAAAATCGGAGAACAGATATTGGCAGCAGCACCAGCCATGGCCCTAGGAGTCGCAGAAGCCAGGCTGCAGATACCACCATCGCCACCAGTGCCCCAGCTCGCACCGATCCATTAGGCCGCACCCGCAGCAGCAGGAGGCAGCAGCGACCTAGGAGTAGCAGCAGCGAAGCCGCAGTACGGAGTCACCCGCCAACAGCACCTGCAGTTGACGACGTTGGCAACAGCAGCACACATCCTCGCGACCACCGCGAGGGCCGAAGCCGAAGCCGCAGACGACCAGGGAACGGGGTTGTGGAGGACAGCATCCCCACTCGTCCCAGGAGCCGGAGTTCCCATGCTCCACGGGAGGCGACGACCGACGAAACCAGCCGCAGCCCTATGACGGCGGCGGAGGAGGCGGCGGTTTCAGAGGCCACCACATCGGGTCGCTAACCAGTGACAGGTCGTGCTGTAGGTGCCCCACGGCACGGATGGTGCGCAGCTGACGCTGTCGGACAGTAGCTGTTACGCGCAAGGGCTTTGCGAAAGTCCAAGCGGCTTTCAGGCGTATGCTCGAATCATAGAGCCAGGCCCCTGCCAATGACCAATACCTCGCGGTCACGGTCAGCGGCGAAGTGGGCAGCGCCCGTCAGGTTGTTTAGTCGGTAAAAATCCGGCATCCGGAGTCGCGCCCGGATCTTTTGAAGATGACTGACGTTAACCAAAAAAAAAAGAAAAAGATGATCCTTCGGCCTTCCGCCCACTGTGCATGCTCGGCACGGTATTTGAAAAACTTATTCTGAACCGTATCAACGAATACCTGGAGTCGAACCGGAAACTATCACCGCTGCAGTATGGATTCCGGAAAGGCCGCTCCACGATTCAGGCCATCCAACGGGTGAGAGATCGTTGCGTGGAAGCTTTCAGTATCGGAAGAACACACCCAATGAGGAACCGAGTGTGCCTGGTAGTAGCACTAGACGTGCGGAACGCTTTCAACTTTGCAAGCTGGGATCGAATCGGAGAAAGCATCCGAATCATGGAGGTGCCGAAATACCTATACGATGTCCTGCGCAACTACTTTCAGGATAGGATTCTCGAGTACCACACGGAGGCGGGAAAGGTCGAGCGGCGTGTCACGGCAGGGGTTCCACAGGGCTATATATTGGGCCCGACGCTTTGGAACGCCATGTACAATGCCTTGTTGGAAGAGCCTCTCTCGTGCGGGACCAGAATCGTGGGCTTTGCTGATGATATCGTCCTAACCGTCGAGGCACCTACAAAGCGGGAAGTAGCGACAAGGGCTGAGGAAGCAATCAACATTGTCCAGCGATGGCTGACGTTTCGAACACTCGAACTGGCCCATCAAAAGACAGAATTGATGGCTGTAAGCAGCTTGCGGGATCGTCATCTTCCGGTACGAGTGACAGTGGGGTCGGTCGAGAGAACATCAGAGCGTACCCTGAAATACCTCGGAGTAGTGCTACACGACAAGTTGTCCTGGCGACCACACATCGAGTACGCCGCGGCCAAGGCCCGCAGGATCAATGATGCTCTCACCGGACTGATGCGAAACCACTGCGGTCCGCGGAGCAGCAAACGCCGAGTGCTTGCTGGCGTGTCCAACTCCGTAATGCGCTATGCGGGCATATTATTTGCCTCAGAAGCGGCTGGACGCCAGTACTACAAGAGGGAGTTCGAACGGGTTCAATGGCTCCAAACCAAAAAATTTGCCCAAATCGTAAGACACCACAAAATGAGAGAATTAAATCTACATCAAAGAGCCATTTCCGCCAACACTTTCCTCACATCTAAATTGTGGTACTTAGGGTCCGTTTTATCTGCCTACAAATATCAAATAGCAGCCCTGACATCATCGTTAGGTGAATTCATGTGGCCAAGAGGAGGTCAAAGAGTAAGCATGATAAAACTCGCCCTACCAAAAGCTAAAGGCGGTCTAAACCTGCTAGTTCCAATCACAAAACTCAATTCACTATTAACCAACAGACATTTAAAAGAAATCAACAACATGCCTTTCACAAAAAATAAACTAAAAAAGAATGAAAACCCCCCTAACATTTTGGACTTACCAAAAAACTCCCCATGTTTGGAGATTATTATAAAGGAATGTGCCTACATCCCGGAAGCTATTGTAAATAACCCCACTTCTAAACAAATACACAAAAATTTATTAAATTTTCTCCCCGCGCCACCTATTACAACTAAAAACAAAAATACCACCTCGTGGAAAAAAATATGGCGGAACATAAACTCAAAAGATTTAACATCAGCACAACGAAGCACATACTATCTACTAACAAATGAAAAAATAATTACTCAAGAAATCAAATTTAAATATAACATGGTTCCACATCCAAACTGCGTTACATGTGGAATTACAGACACACTAGAACACAAATTTCAAACTTGCGGTTTGATAAATTATCAATGGACTATGCTCCGCAACATATTAAAAGCATATACAAGCTCCCCTCTATCGTTTAATGAACTACAAAGACCACTCCTAGCAAATGTTAAAACACGAAATCGACCAATAATTATGTCACTATTCATAAATTATATTACTCTTGCATGCAACAATGAACTAAGCACAATATCAAGCGAAAAAACCTTACTAGAACTAATTACATAACTAATTATAAGACTCCTAGGTTAACGCAAATAATGTTAATAAAGAATGTATTGTTTTATATAAAAAAAAAAAAAAAAAAAAAATGGCTCAGTGCAATTAGAGTTGCAAGTACTTTCCGCACTGTACGGTACGAAGTGGCATGCGTAGTGGCGGGAGTTATTCCGATACGACTGCTGATCAACGAAGCCCTTCGATGCCGATCAACCTTCGATGCCATCAACGTCAGCAGAGGGAGGAGACTGAACCAAGTGCCATAAGAAAGCAGGAGAGATCCACCTCCATGCGGATACTACAGGCTGCATGGACTGCGCTCGGAGAGGACCTGGACGCTTCGCGATATGTAAAGTGGACATATCAACTCATCCCGGAACTGGAACCATGGTACGATAGGCAGCATGGGGAGGTGGACTTCAACCTGTCGCAGATATTGACGGGACACGGGTTTTTCTGCGAGTATCTGCACGTGAAGAACCTGAGGTCACACCCTACGTGCGGTCTCTGCTTCCGTACAGAGGGAACTGTCGCTCACGCACTATTCGTGTGCCCTTCGTTCACCACAATCCGACACAACTGCCTGAGACACGATAGCGGAACCGAGTTCACCGTAGACACCCTAGTTCCAGCTACGCTGGCAGAACGAGACACGTGGCAAACGGTGAAAGCAGCGGCATCGGAAATTATCCGAGTTCTTGACCGCACCTGGCCACAAGAGAAGGAGGAAATTAGGCAAGCGGAAACAGCGGCGGCGGCGGCAACAGCAGCAGCAACAGTAGCAGCAATAGCAACTGTGGGAGTAAACAGCAGTTAAACTGAGTTCCTGCTACCGAGAGTAGGCCAAGTTATGCTGGCCAAGCTGAGCAAAGTCGCGGAAGCGCATATTACAGGGCATGCGCATAACACCATGTACCTAATAGTCTGTCTATAAACAAATATGCTGGGTGACGAGCAACGCACCAGAGTGCAGGCACGAACGGCCCAATAGGGCTGCGGGCAATCCCCCTCGTTTGTAGTAATATCCATCCGGACCAGATCCAAACGAGGATTCAGGGGCCAAAAGACGTCGAGGGGTTTTAGCCGGTAAAAATCCGGCACTATCCGTGGACCCATGACAGGCGGGGACCGGATGTCTACGAAGATTTCCTCTCTCTCACAAAAAAAAAAAAGTAAGCTGTATGATGGCCTCGGACTCTCATCCTTTTGGCTCTCTTTTCCCGGCGTGGAAAGCGGTGTGACCATTCCCATCGGCACAATCTTCTCCAATGCTCCGTCACCAGCAACATCTTCAACCATCGTAGTATCTTTGACCGGTGTGGAGGGGGGTGTTGTGCGGTTAGTAGTCAACGCATCCTCCAAAGGAACTTCATTTTCTTCATTATGCCCCGGAAGTAAACCGTTCTTTGCGGTTGTCTCATCTTCACATGGCGAAACAACACATTTTTCACCGGACACTTCAAAGGCCTTTTTCGGAGTGTACCTTTGTCTCCACTTTTCTTGTCCTCCATCTTATCGTGCGTTGGTTCTGGGGAAGAGTAGTAACCACTTTCTTTGGTTGAGTCGGCACCTTGTTCCAACTCTTCTAGCCGTTCCTGTAACATCGAAAACCACAGTCCTATCGTCCACTGTATCGTACAATATTCCTTGTAATTTCGCTTAAATGTGTCGATACTTTGGATTGCGGCAATGTTTTCTGGTATTTCTTCAGATGAATCAGAGCGTTTAAGATGTTGCGTTACCTCAGGAGTTGCCGTTCGCTTTAACGAAAACTTGTGACCGACCCTTCGCTGCTGGCGCTTCCGGAAGTAGTCTGGAACTGTGGTACGGTAGGCACAATCAGAGGGAATGACTCGGAATAGCCGTTGCCTCTTTTGGTGTACCAAACGCCGATTTCGCTGATGCTGCTGAACACCTAGTTTGTCGCTATCTACTACGGGTTGTTGCCTGTGCATTAAGCGACAAATCCGCAACCGTGATGGTGGTGTTTGGGCACCACCGCAACTGGTTCCGTACCTCGTAGATTGCGAGAAATATATCTCACCACCGACAAAGGGAGCAATCAACCGGGGCACGATCAGCCAGCAACATCCGCCGCAGCTGCAAAGACTACGTCTTTTTGGGTGCCCTCCCAATATGTTCGAGTGAACCATAGAAAAATCTGCAATCCCTATGTTATGGAGTGGAAAGCTTGAAGTTAGCATTTATTCACGTTTAAAAAAGAACTAAACTATAGAACCTACACTCGATAACACGCGTTGAGAACAGGCACTAGCAGTTGATATTGAATCCTAACCTCACAAAACTATTGCTGGTAGCGCCGTCGCTCTGAATTGAAAAAACAAAACAAACAGTTTTTAGAATACTCTTTTTTACTAATATTGCCGGAACACTTTATGAGGAAAAGTTAATTTAAAAGATGAATAAGTTTTACTTAATAATTTTCATCAACGACAAATGTTTACCGATATTATTTTAAGTAGCTCAAATAGAATCATGTTAAAGGATTCTTTTCAAATAATGAGATGATATTCATCCTGATAATATCAACGGTCGATAACATTTACATTTTCGCAACCATGACACAAGCAAAATGGTAATTACTGTCACGGGTTACTGCGATCGAATTAATCTGTATGATACCGAATTACTAATCACCTTATATTGCTCAACACCGTTTTAGGTGCGGTCCCTCAGATCAAAATGAAAATTTTTCCAACAACCATGAACTGTCACGAAGTTTTTCACTTTCTAAATATTTGCCGCTTTGTATTCCTTTCGACCGTTCTTACATGACATAATAGAACTGTAGAAAGCCAAAAGCAAAAGTAATAAAAACCTGAAATGATACCATTCCGCATGTACGGTTGGCAATAGAACCTAGGGAAAAGCAAATTAATAATAAGATGGCCGACTGTCAAATACCTCAAAAGCGTATCCCCAGTCTTAACAGCTGCTGCTTAGCTTACAATCGTACTTTTTCTCCATGCTTAGAAATGGCCAGCAAACCAACAGAAAGACAAAACAAAGAAAACGAGCAGCAAAAGGAATAGAAAACTGTGGTTTTTTAAAAAGTTTTTATGCATTCACCTTCCCGGATGTCGCAAAATATGAATCGGACAGAGATAAACGATAGGAGATCAATAATGAATGAGTGTGCTAGTAATACCCGCATTTTTCGCTCCCAGATTATGACTGTGCGTTGGCGATCCCGTTCTGGCACACTTGAACAGATAGCGTGCTGGTCTCCTTCAGCAGCTCCCCCGGGAGAGCGCTATGTGACATTGAGAGATCGCATGTTGTGTTCTCTCGCAGCAGTGCTGTAGAACGAGAGCACTTCTTCAGTGCTCATAGCAAACGTTAAAACAGAATGCAGTCTTACTTTTACTCCTTGATAATTGGTACTCGGACATCCTGATCCTGTTCACAGCAAAGCAAAACGAATTGCGCCAGATCCTGCAGTAACAGGCAGTGAATTTCTACTCCTTCCTTAAGTTTGATAATGAATTATAACACTCCGACTCAACTAACTTAATGACAATTTTCATATAAAAGAATAAATCCTGCTTTCGCTGTTCAAGTAATACGTAAAAGTATAAAATAAGTTAAATGAAAAAATAAATTTTCAAAATAAAAGTTTTTCCGTAAACGTACTAAAAAATAAAAAAATAATGTATGTTGAATGAGATATGTATTTATGTATCAGTTTTTCGTTTTTGTCGTTGTTCGCATTGCATCGTAGATGGCGATCGAACTGAGAGCAATCTCGATGTTATGCGAATAACGATAAAGACGAAAAAAAAAGTTATCGACCGTTGATATTATCAGGATGAATATCATCTCATTATTTGAAAAGAATCCTTTAATATGATTCTACAAGCTGACCCAACGAACTTCGCCTCGTCCCATATTAACAATACGCTAATATTGGACTAACAAAGTATTGAAACTCAAGGGAAGCCCCATAGATTCGGTTCATGAAGATGTCGACACATAACAATAACAGATCCATCTTTAAGTCTCGGCATATCCGACAAATTCAAAGAATGTTTTAAAATTCCTATTAAGTATAGACACTTTAGTCTTCTCCTTCAATGCCAAAAAACGCCATATCCGATCAGGCGACGTACTTGCAAACTTGTTTGATAGATTTCCCTGAACTTAAATACTCAAAATGCATATGTGTTTAGCAAGAAAGCTCTTTCTGCTACTCAACAAAATACATTCAACGCCTATTAGAACCAAATATACGTGATCTAGGCGATCGCTTGTTGATTAACCGAGATGAAATTATTCAATGATCCGTGAATTCGTACTCATGGTTTGTCACAATTTTAATCGGTATGGGTAAGAAGGAAAAAATCCCAGAACTTCTTTAAGATTGGCCAAGCGGTTTCTTAGTCTAAATTATACTTCGTATATTTGATTTGATTGTATGGAAAATGAAATTTTCACAAATCTTTCCATTTTCCGACTTTTTCTTAGACAATATTAAAGTTGTTTTTTCTTTAAACCTTCCATGAATAAAAACGAAAAAAAAATCCGATTACATCGTCAAGATTGGCTCAGCCGACTTTGAGTTTTAGCGTTAAAAACAAACAAACACTCATTTTTATAAGTTTCAATAATTTTATGGAAAAAATTATTTATCGAGTTTTCTGGGTTTTTAGCTTTTCCTAAGAGTTTTTCTAGCTTGGATTGTTTTTATTGGGCCAAAAGAAACAAATCATCGGAAGACTTCGTTGGGATAAGTCCAACCGTTTTCGTTAAAGGAGGTAAATTTTTTTTTATATGGAAAAAAGCCGTTTTTACCGAATTTTCCCATTTTCCGGCTTTTCCTTGGGAATTTTCAAATTCTCTTTTTTTCTAAACCTTCCTTGGGTAAAAAAGAACAAATCATACGAAGACGTCATCAAGATTGGTCCAGCCGATTTTCAGTTTTAGCATCACGAACATACAAACATTCATTTTTATAGATATAGAGATTTGAGCTACTTAAAATAATATCGGTAAACATTTGTCGTTGATGAAAATTATTAAGCAAAACTTATTCATCTTTTAAATTAACTTTTCCTCATAAAGTGTTCCGGCAATAGAGTATTCTAAAAACTGTTCGTTTTTTTTTCAATTCAGAGCGACGGCGCTACCAGCAATAGGATGATCGCATCAAAACTTGCGTTTTCGTACAATGCCGCCATCTTGGAATCGTAATCCTCCTCATTCATCCCCGTTTTGTGAGGTTAGATTTCAATAGCAACTGCTAGTGCCTGTTCTCAACGCGTGTTATCGAGTGTAGGTTCTATAGTTTAGTTCTTTTTTAAACGTGAATAAATGCTAACTTCAAGCTTTCCACTCCATAACATAGGGATTGCAGATTTTTCTATGGTTCACTCGAACATATTGGGAGGGCACCCAAAAAGACGTAGTCTTTGCAGCTGCGGCGGATGTTACTGGCTGATCGTGCCCCGGTTGATTGCTCCCTTTGTCGGTGGTGAGATATATTTCTCGCAATCTACGAGGTACGGAACCAGTTGCGGTGGTGCCCAAACACCACCATCACGGTTGCGGATTTGTCGCTTAATGCACAGGCAACAACCCGTAGTAGATAGCGACAAACTAGGTGTTCAGCAGCATCAGCGAAATCGGCGTTTGGTACACCAAAAGAGGCAACGGCTATTCCGAGTCATTCCCTCTGATTGTGCCTACCGTACCACAGTTCCAGACTACTTCCGGAAGCGCCAGCAGCGAAGGGTCGGTCACAAGTTTTCGTTAAAGCGAACGGCAACTCCTGAGGTAACGCAACATCTTAAACGCTCTGATTCATCTGAAGAAATACCAGAAAACATTGCCGCAATCCAAAGTATCGACACATTTAAGCGAAATTACAAGGAATATTGTACGATACAGTGGACGATAGGACTGTGGTTTTCGATGTTACAGGAACGGCTAGAAGAGTTGGAACAAGGTGCCGACTCAACCAAAGAAAGTGGTTACTACTCTTCCCCAGAACCAACGCACGATAAGATGGAGGACAAGAAAAGTGGAGACAAAGGTACACTCCGAAAAAGGCCTTTGAAGTGTCCGGTGAAAAATGTGTTGTTTCGCCATGTGAAGATGAGACAACCGCAAAGAACGGTTTACTTCCGGGGCATAATGAAGAAAATGAAGTTCCTTTGGAGGATGCGTTGACTACTAACCGCACAACACCCCCCTCCACACCGGTCAAAGATACTACGATGGTTGAAGATGTTGCTGGTGACGGAGCATTGGAGAAGATTGTGCCGATGGGAATGGTCACACCGCTTTCCACGCCGGGAAAAGAGAGCCAAAAGGATGAGAGTCCGAGGCCATCATACAGCTTACTTTTTTTTTTTTGTGAGAGAGAGGAAATCTTCGTAGACATCCGGTCCCCGCCTGTCATGGGTCCACGGATAGTGCCGGATTTTTACCGGCTAAAACCCCTCGACGTCTTTTGGCCCCTGAATCCTCGTTTGGATCTGGTCCGGATGGATATTACTACAAACGAGGGGGATTGCCCGCAGCCCTATTGGGCCGTTCTTGCCTGCACTCTGGTGCGTTGCTCGTCACCCAGCATATTTGTTTATAGACAGACTATTAGGTACATGGTGTTATGCGCATGCCCTGTAATATGCGCTTCCGCGACTTTCCTCAGCTTGGCCAGCATAACTTGGCCTACTCTCGGTAGCAGGAACTCAGTTTAACTGCTGTTTACTCCCACAGTTGCTATTGCTGCTACTGTTGCTGCTGCTGTTGCCGCCGCCGCCGCTGTTTCCGCTTGCCTAATTTCCTCCTTCTCTTGTGGCCAGGTGCGGTCAAGAACTCGGATAATTTCCGATGCCGCTGCTTTCACCGTTTGCCACGTGTCTCGTTCTGCCAGCGTAGCTGGAACTAGGGTGTCTACGGTGAACTCGGTTCCGCTATCGTGTCTCAGGCAGTTGTGTCGGATCGTGGTGAACGAAGGGCACACGAATAGTGCGTGAGCGACAGTTCCCTCTGTACGGAAGCAGAGACCGCACGTAGGGTGTGACCTCAGGTTCTTCACGTGCAGATATCACAGAAAAACCCGTGTCCCGTCAATATCTGCGACAGGTTGAAGTCCACCTCCCCATGCTGCCTATCGTACCATGGTTCCAGTTCCGGGATGAGTTGATATGTCCACTTTACATATCGCGAAGCGTCCAGGTCCTCTCCGAGCGCAGTCCATGCAGCCTGTAGTATCCGCATGGAGGTGGATCTCTCCTGCTTTCTTATGGCACTTGGTTCAGTCTCCTCCCTCTGCTGACGTTGATGGCATCGAAGGTTGATCGGCATCGAAGGGCTTCGTTGATCAGCAGTCGTATCGGAATAACTCCCGCCACTACGCATGCCACTTCGTACCGTACAGTGCGGAAAGTACTTGC
Organism: Anopheles ziemanni; assembly: GCF_943734765.1. Lineage (NCBI taxonomy): Eukaryota > Metazoa > Arthropoda > Insecta > Diptera > Culicidae > Anopheles > Anopheles ziemanni. The sequence continues at coordinate 1,275,902 of NW_026689707.1, read as the reverse complement.
AACTCTAATTGCACTGAGCCATTGAACCCGTTCGAACTCCCTCTTGTAGTACTGGCGTCCAGCCGCTTCTGAGGCAAATAATATGCCCGCATAGCGCATTACGGAGTTGGACACGCCAGCAAGCACTCGGCGTTTGCTGCTCCGCGGACCGCAGTGGTTTCGCATCAGTCCGGTGAGAGCATCATTGATCCTGCGGGCCTTCGCCGCGGCGTACTCGATGTGTGGTCGCCAGGACAACTTGTCGTGTAGCACTACTCCGAGGTATTTCAGGGTACGCTCTGATGTTCTCTCGACCGACCCCACTGTCACTCGTACCGGAAGATGACGATCCCGCAAGCTGCTTACAGCCATCAATTCTGTCTTTTGATGGGCCAGTTCGAGTGTTCGAAACGTCAGCCATCGCTGGACAATGTTGATTGCTTCCTCAGCCCTTGTCGCTACTTCCCGCTTTGTAGGTGCCTCGACGGTTAGGACGATATCATCAGCAAAGCCCACGATTCTGGTCCCGCACGAGAGAGGCTCTTCCAACAAGGCATTGTACATGGCGTTCCAAAGCGTCGGGCCCAATATATAGCCCTGTGGAACCCCTGCCGTGACACGCCGCTCGACCTTTCCCGCCTCCGTGTGGTACTCGAGAATCCTATCCTGAAAGTAGTTGCGCAGGACATCGTATAGGTATTTCGGCACCTCCATGATTCGCATGCTTTCTCCGATTCGATCCCAGCTTGCAAAGTTGAAAGCGTTCCGCACGTCTAGTGCTACTACCAGGCACACTCGGTTCCTCATTGGGTGTGTTCTTCCGATACTGAAAGCTTCCACGCAACGATCTCTCACCCGTTGGATGGCCTGAATCGTGGAGCGGAGTTTTCATTTAATTTATTTTTACCTCCACTGCATCTGATTCCCACCGTACCTCTAAACTGGGGAGTGCGGATTGCAAAGGATACAACTTTACTCACGAAGTAATTACAAGATAGGATAAATCTGCATCGCATGGTAAGTGCGGGCAAAGAATAGCAAATGTGTCTACTATCAGATTACAATCGTGTTACAGTGTGGTAATGTCGTATCGTAGCACTCGGTTCAGTTTTTATGTTCCCATGCACCATTCATATTCAACCCGTTAAATGAAACCACCGAACCCCACACGCACCACTTGCCCACACGCTTATCGTGTCCCTCCTCAACACACTAACCATGCCTTCACCTCCTCAAGGGTTTGCAGCAAGAAACAACGCGCGGCGACAACATCTCGTCAACGTTCCTCCAGCAACAATCGCCTCGATACACCACCGCCGTCGGTAAGAGGGAGGAAATCCTGACCATCAAATTCCCTCAGACGGTGCGCAAATGATTTTGCTGCTGTTTTCACAAATGAAAATATCCCGAGAGACAAACGAAACCAGCGAAACAACACCACACCAAAAGGATGACAGCGACGGACGCGCTTGGGTCGATTCGAGCGGAAGAGTACGTCAGAATCCTACGATCAACAACAAATGGCCCAAACGTTTGACAATTCGAAGGAAGGTAAAAGGTAAGAGAATGCGGAAGGGCGGCTTTCATGGGACGACGGGTACCCAAATGGTGTGATGTCGGCAAGGTTTAATAAGAAATATGTTTGCTCCGGCAATGAAAGCAAACTTCGACGTTTCCTTGTACCGTCAAACAGCGTTGTAAAGTAAAGTATGTAAACTTTGTCTAAACTCACATATACAACTCACTTTTCTTCTTTCACCCGTTATTTGTTACTAGTTAAGTACAAAAACATCCACTTTGAGCTGCACAACAAATTGGACATCCTTCCGCTTTCACGAGCTGCGGCCAACTGAAGTCGTAAAACATCAGATACTGTGTTGCATTCCTTTCGTTCAGTCGCCATCTTGTTATTTTCGATCAACATTGCTAACTTAACGATCACAAAAGTGAACAATCGCTGCGCAATAATAAAATCTTATGAGCTAGTCCTTTTACTGATAACACCCATTCGGTTCCAATAAATTCGTGGTGGCGCATTGTAATACTGTCTGTGAAACTCACAATGAACTATCTGTGAACACCCAAAATAACATTGATCACAACTGAACGAAAAGGCTAACTTTTCGCGTTGACACGTAACTGAACGAAAGGCGAAAATGTTAGGTTAGGTATTTCCGGTTCATAGCCGCACACAAGCAAGGATTTACGTCGCTCAAGATGGCAGTCATGAACACACCCGGTTCCCTCTGTTTATCCAAAATGCCGATTCTATTTCATCGCGGTTAAGATAAAACTAATTCTTTCCAAAGCTTACGATCCGATCTTCTCATCTAACTAATTATCCCAGACAAACAGTATCAACACTTCTAAAAGTTTTCCAATATGACAAACCATTTCGGCGACCCTATTACCTTCTTTATACTGGATGCTTCTAGTCCAACTATTCTCCACATGCCACAGTAGGCATTCCGAGTTTTACGTGTTCTATCATCTTCCGTGCCATTAAACCTTTCTTTAAAATGGCGGCACTCCAACAGCACAGAGTGGCTCGATTACCTCAATATAGACCGAGAATCGAAGGTGCGACCATTGCAAGATGTCCGGGATCTGAAGAAGACCAACGCGCTACGATAAACTCATATTAACACTTTCGGTATCCAAAATTACTCAAAACAGATAACCAATGCGAATTGGTTCCGTTCACCCGCTGTGTAGTTAATTACACACGAATATGCAACGCGCCGACGGACGCTGGAGTTGAATTATTGTTTTTCATCGGTCGCAGTACAACGATTTGGCGATCTGTCAAATGACGGTTCACTATTCTAGAAAAAATACGAAAAGATGATTGTGTATAAGAAACGTACATGAGGGGACAAATAGAAACTAAAAGTTGGGGGGATTATTGCAGATTCTATTGGTCTATTGGATTGCTGTTCTTCAGTGTTTGTTTCTAGCGGAGCATGCATCTAGAAACAACCAGTTGAAGGTTTATTTTTGTCTTAAAAAATGCATCGAACTTGACAGTACACCGTGGTATGTTCGATACAATTTCAAACCGGTTTGGAAAGAGCACGATAGTTTGAAAATCAACGGACTAGCAATATTACAAATCTATCTTCTTCTATATGTATAAAAGTCACCGTTGTCTGTATCTAATATATAAAAGTCACCGTTGTCTGTATATATATATATATGTATGTATGTGATCGCATCACGCAAAATCTACCGGGCCGATTTGCACCAAACTTGGCTGGAAGGTAGCTAATTTTCCAAGGTTGAATGATATAAACTCCGTTTGTTGATATCCCCATCCCTCTCTACCCCTTCCGAACACCTACCCTCTAAAATTAATGAAAAACAATTATAGCTCTACCATTATTGATCGGATTTTCACAAAAATTGATATACATGCTGTTTACATAAGGACATAGCAAGGGTTAAAATTTCATCTATCTAGGGGAAGGGGAAAGGAGAGCTTTCACTCTACCCCATATCTTAAAAATGGTAAAAATGCAATATGGGTATCAATTTCTTGGTATTTGTGATCTCTAAGTCGAATGGCGTTACTCATAATGTTCAATCTTGGCCCAGAATCCTTTTACCCTCCTCCTTTTCAATAAAAAATTTAGCAATGCTCAAAACGAAAAACGTTAATTCTTATCACACGTATGCAGCGCAAAATCTACTTAGTGTATCTGTGTCAAACTTGACTGGAGTGTAGCTAATTTTTTTTCTAATACCCTCCTTCCCTTTCCCCCTTCACAATACCTATGCCTTAAAAAGATGAAAAATAATAATAATTCAACAATTATGGAATGGATTTTTACAACATTTGGTACACATACTATTTCAACATGTAGCCATATTGTGATAATATTTTATCCATTTGGCGGAAGGGGTAAGGGGGACTACCATCGTACTCCCTGGCTCAACAATGGTTACAATGCAATATGGGTATCATTTTCGTACAATTTGGGGTCACTAAATCGAATGGTCACAGTTTGTGTGCTCAATCTCATCTCTCCTACGTAGCAAATATTCTCAATCACACAAATTCGGTCTAATCAATTCAATCAAACATAATTATAAGAAAAACAATTTTTCAAGTATGAAATGTCCAACATTCTTATGCTTCCTTCCTGCCTATTACTTTCTATCACTTGAACGATAGAAAATATCTAAAAAATTATGATGACATCCACCTTTTAATCTTTTTTTTCATAGATTATTTTTAAATGCTTGCACTAAGCTGGAAGCATAGTTGGTTAATGAATATAAAATGCATATTAACATGGTATCGTCGCATAAAGGTAATACTAAAATTTTCAGCACATAGCTAAATTTAAGATTGTTACACTGAAAACTGAAACTAAATGGAAACACTCTTCAGTTTGAAATTGATTTCTACCCGGATGAAATCGGGTTAACCAGCTAGTATATATATATATATATATATATATATATATATATATATATATATATATATATATATATATATATATATATATATATATATATATATATATATATATATATATATATATATATATATATATATATATATATACATATATGTATGCGCTCGCATCACGCAAAATCTACCGGGCCGATTTGTACCAAACTTGACAGAAAGGTAGCTAATTTTCCATGGTTGAATGATCTGAACTTCGTTTGTTGATATCCCCATACCTCCCTACCCCTCCCCAACACCCACCCTCTAAAATTAATTAAAAACAATTATACATGAACAATTATTGAACGAATTTTTACAAAAATTGGTACAAATACTGCTTAGATAGGGACATAGCATGGGTTAAAATTTCATCCATCTAGGAGAAGGGGAAAGGGGGACTCTCCCACTACCACATACCTCAAAAATGGTAAAAATGCAATGTGGGTATCAATTTCGTGGTACCAATTTCGTGGGTATCAATTTCGTCAACCAGTTGACGTTTGTGCAACCTGTGTGACACTACGATTATGTAACCTTGGTAATAAAGTATACTCTTTTAGTCTGAACTCGAACCAGACCGCACGTGTGTTTCTAATAGGTTATGGGCCCAGACCCAATTCCATAAAGAAAAATGGCTACAAGTTCATCAAATAATCTTCCGTCCATCGAAAGGCTACTTGGTCGTGAAAATTGGCCCACGTGGAAGTTTGCCGTGGAAACCTTTCTCGAACTGGAAGAGCTGTGGGAAGCGGTAAAGCCTGAGGATGAATCTAAGGTGAGCCCACAGAAGTGCCGGAAAGCGAGAGCAAAAATCATTTTGCTTTTGGACCCGACAAACTACGTTCACGTAGTTAGGCAAAAGTCAGAAACGAAAGTGTTAGATGCTTTTGAACAGTTTCGTACCATATCAGAGAGAGAGAGACCGGACGCAAATTAAAAATATTGCGTATCGACAATGGGAAAGAGTACATGAATAGGTTATTCCAAAATCGATTGAGAGAGTTAGGGATTAAACATCAAACGTCTGCAGAATATACCCCAGAGCAAAATGGCCTAGCAGAAAGATTCAATAGAACAATAGTCGAAAAAGCGCGATGTATGCTATTTGATGCGAATTTATCTAAGCCATTTTGGGCAGAAGCCGTTCTAACGGCTAAGTATCTGACTAATAGATCACCCACAAAAGGACATAACTTGACTCCGGAAGAAGCATGGCATGGACGCAAGCCTAGTCTTAATCACATTCGTGTATTTGGAGCCAAGGCGATGGCACACATTCCTAAGCAAAAGAGGTTGAAGTGGGATAGGAAATCCAAAGAGGTAATTCTGGTAGGATATGACGAAACCACAAAAGCTTATAGACTTTTTGATCCGGAAAAGAATGATGTAATTAGAAGTCGAAACGTTATTTTTATTAACGAAAGTGGTAGTCATGATACCGAAGTAGAAACTGGTAACGAGCCAGAACGTAACACGTTTGCAAGCTTAGATTACGACCCTACAGTATCCGATAGTCAAGCTGAATCCGTTACCGAAAATCCTAATCCTCCAACATTAAGACGTAGTGAGAGAACACATACCTTACCGATACGCTTTAACGACTACGTAGGTCCAGAAACAGTAGTACGTCAGTCTTCTAACGATAGTGATGTGGCTGTAGCGCCGATAAATCCTCCAGACTTGCACGGGTTAGTAGCAGATCATTCAGACAGCCAAGTTATTATGCATGATCCACGTACTGTAGATGGAGCCTTACATAGAGAAAATGCTGCTAAATGGTGAGCGGCTATGAATGAAGAATATGAATCCCTCATGGGAAAGAGTACTTGGGTTTTAGAGAAACTACCATCAAACTGCAAGGCTATTGGCTGTAAATGGGTTTTTAAAACCAAAGCGAATGAGGATAATAGTTCGATTCGCTACAAAGCAAGACTCGTCGCGCAAGGATTCACGCAAAAGTTTGGTACAGACTACGATGAAATATTTTCACCGGTAATGAAACAGCATACATTCAGAGTGCTTTTAACTTTAGCTAGCTAGAAAAACATGGTAGTTAAACACGTTGATGTGAAGAACGCATATCTGAATGGAAAGTTAACGGAAACCATATACATGAAACAACCTGAAGGGTACGTTACAGGTGATAAAGACACGGTATGTCGTTTGAATAGGAGTTTGTATGGCTTAAAGCAGTCAGCGCGTGTATGGCACCAAAAGGTCGACGAAACTTTCAAAGAAATAGGGTTCCATCAATGCAATTCAGACCCTTGCCTTTACACCAGAAAACATGGAAATTCCTTTGCTTACGTTTTGATTTACGTAGATGATTTAGTCATCGTGACCCGAACAAGCAATGAATTTGAAGGGATTTTAAAACATTTGCAAAATAATTTCAAAATGACAAACTTAGGAGATATACATAATTCCCTTGGAATTGAAATTGAAAAAGACAAAAATGGGTTCAAGTTAGGACAGTCAGGATACATCCGGAAACTTGTCAAAAGATTTAACTTGGAGGACGCCAAATCGTCGCCAATACCAGTTGAGGTAGGCTATTTAAAGCAGAAGGAGGAGGATTGTGAGCCTCTTAAAGACAACAAAAACATGTAACTAATGTTTGCATTTAAAAATAGACAAATTTTGACGACTTTTATGCAAAAACGGAAAACGCTAGCACCTTTCCGTTAACATCAAAATAAAGAGTAGCATTTCTTTAAATTTAGGACAAGTTTGACAACTTCATCATTTAAATTGAAGCCACCGTAGCCAAAACATTAAACCAGCTACGTTTGATATCATTGCTGAAAGATGCGAAAAAGATTTGCACAAAGCCGCTTGTAAGATGATATCCTTTCTTCAGAAGGGTTTTAGGTGCAGGTGCTTGTAATCTTCTCTTTCGGATTAAGTTCTGGTGAAGATGCTGCGGTAATCCGGGGTGTTCGCGTCGCGAAATTGCGTTGTTTCTTGGATGACTGAACTGGGACTGACTTGCCTTCGTTCGTCGTGATCTTTATTTTATAGTAAAGGTTTCTTTGTTACAATGGTCATCTGTTTAATGTTATCTGTTTTTAGGTTTCCTGCTTTGCCTGGAGAAAGACCTTTTTCTTGGTTCCGCTTTGAGACACTTCGTCATGCGCTCGGTTCGACGCGCGGTTCTCACGCTTTTTCTAGATGTCGTATGACACATGCCTATGCTCCGTTAGCGCCTGGAAGGTCGGAGTTGTATTCTTTCTAATTTATGACTCATTAACTTAAGAGTGGGTTGACATTGACTCGCATGTTATGCAACATTGTAACCTAAGTCAAGGTTCTTCCTTCTATGGGTTACAAGTGGTTTGTGTTCTGGTTTCTGGGTTCTGGGTTTCGTATGTTCTTCCTATCACGAATTCAGCAACTTATTCCATTCAGAAAACATCATAAAGAGTGCAATTCACTTGTTTGGACATACCTGGCCACAGTAAATCATGCGCAAAAAGCATCGTAGGACCCATTACAACATTTTTAAGTCCAACCGGAGTAGCATTTAGTCATGAATGGCTCACAACAACTGAAAAACATCTTTACGCGATTGGTTTTGTCAGCTATGGCTAAAGTTTCGGCCAAGGACCATAAGGCCGTCAGAATATTTTTCGAAAGTGCATTAAAGATGTAACTCTACAACAAAAATTTACTTCATTCAATTAGATTGTTTAACGTATTTCTTATCAACGTTTAAAATTTGTCTATTTTTTAAGCAAACGTTATGGACGGTGCTGTACTTTTTCAGCGCTCTGGGTCATTATGTCACTGGGACATTACGCATAGGGATCGAGGCAGGCGGAGAAGCCTCGGTGCCATTTTTCAATGACCATGCGCCAAATTTTCTTTTGGACTTCATCAGTAACAATTCTGTCTCCATCATTTCTAATTTAGTATGCAAAGATCCAATCATCTCGTACATAGAGACCTCTGCAAGAGAAGAGAAAGGCACATTTACCATTAGAATCTTCATGCACACTTAGAAACTATCAATCGAACGATTTTGATAAGCACGTGTATCTCGTTCGATTTGCACCTGCTGATCTTCTTCCGACGGATCCCACAAAACAGTGTGCGACAACTACACAGGAGCTTTGACCTTTGGCAGAGAGCGCATTCTACCATTGATCAATTACGATAAAGCGTCACAATAATTTGCATCCATACAGACTTCAGACTCGTGTTGGAAGTGTTATCAGCAAGTCACGCGTGATCAGTTTTTGAAAGTGCTTTGCTGTGAGATAAACTATTGAATAAAAAAATCGTGAAAAAAATGCAGCAAGAATTTAAACGTTTGCGGACAACTGGTGCGCTGTATCGTCGGTCTGTGGCTCGGGAAAAGCTGCTGCAAGCTGGAGCGGGTTCCTCTGGCTCTACAGCCATTCCATCAAGCGAGCCAGAAGCGCATTCCAGATCTTCGGAACAAGAGGAACTTCGTCCGGAGCTTGACGTCGAGGTCGAACCTTCCGTCGTCGATCAAGATGAAAGTTTTTCCGATGACGATGACGATAACGAAGACGAGGAAAACTTTGACTGTATCGATGTTTTGCCTTTGTTAATGGGACTGAGGTATTGGGCATTGTCCACTAACCAGTCTACCCATTCGGTAAACATGGTTTTGAGGCTTTTCCTCAAAACGGGCGCCAAATTTCCTAAAACTGCCCAGACACTCCCCGGAACCCCTGACAGCCCATCGACGGAGATAGTTGAAATTAGCGGCGGGCGGTTCTGGTACAACGGAATCGGAAAATCGCTGTACAGCTATTTTCGGTAAGTAACATATTTGAAGGGTATAAAATTTGGGTGAATGCTAAAAATTTTATGATCTTGTGGTTGCAGCTCTAGGAAACTCCGTCTCAGCGAAATATCGCTGAATTTTTCTATCGATGGGCTGCCATTGCATAATAGCAGCAATATGCAATTTTGGCCAATTTTATTCAATATACACGAGATGCCAGAAGAACCGGTCATGACGGCTGCTATTTTTTGCGGACTCACGAAACCACTAAACGTGAACGAGTATTTGGGGCCTATGTGTGATGAAATAAACAAGCTTCTCGAGCACGGATTAAGTATCGATGGAAAGTGGGTTGTGGTGAGGCTGCGCGCTACCATTGGCGATACTGTAGCTCGGTGTTTTATAAAGGGTAAATATATTTTACATCTGCAGTTTACTTATGTCGAAATCATTTTTAATTTTTCTTTTTTACATCTTGTTCTCAGGTGTAGTTGGCCATTACGGATACTCCAGCTGCCAGAAATGCACCACAAAAGGGCGCTATGTGGCCCGTTATCACAAGGTGGTGTTACGGACCGACGAAGGATTCCGAAACAACGCGTACCCCGAACATTGCAAACAGCAAACACCGCTGTTGCAAATTCGCAATTTTGATATTATTAAGGATGTCGTTGTTGGCGATCGCCTTCATCTAATCGACTTGGGAGTTACTAAGCACTTATGGAAGAAGGGTACCATCAGTCGGAAGTGGTCCGAGGATCAACGAAGGAACATAACGGAGGACCTAGCCCGCATCCATCTTCCAATCTGCGATCCGTGAACTACTCTCAGTTCTGGAAAGGATCGGAGTACGCGTCATTCCTCCATTACGCCGGCTTTGTTGTGTTGAGGGACAACATTGACGTACGATAATTTTATGAAATATTTTTGTGCTGTATCCTTGTTGTCCTCATCGGCGTTTAGAGTATACAGGCCCATCGCTGGGGAGCTGCTTGAACGATTCATTCACGAGTTCCCTAGCGTCTACGGCGAACAGATGATGACTAGTAATGTTCACAACCTTCAACACCTCCTGGAGGAATGTGAACGTTTCGGACCACTGTCAACGTTTTCGACGTACCCGTTTGAAAACAAATTATACCACCTGAAGCGCTTGATACGAAGCGGGTATAAAAGCTTAGACCAAGCCATCAATAGGATATCGGAATTAGAAAAGTTTCGATCAGAAAATTCCAGAGCGTTCGAAATTAAAAAACCTAAACTAAAGATAAATGGTAGCCGGGTCACAGCCTGCGTACGGCCAGGTTTGGTTTTGAAAAATGACCCAAAGAATTGCTGGTTTCTATCAAAACACGGCGAAATGATTAAATTTGTATCAGCCATCGTGGACCAAAGTGGACTTAAAATTACTGGCCAAAAACTTGACCGAACAGAAGAGTTCTTTGTACAACCTTTTGATTCGAGATACATTTATATTTATAAAGGCTTTTGCAACACAGTTAATATAACAACACAATCGTATAATGAAATAAGATGTAAGTTTGTTAACATAAAAATGGAGGACGAAGGTAGTTTATTCGTGCCTTTATTCCACACAGTCGTGGAAAAGTCAAAAAAACATGAATAAGTAAACAGGATAAGAGCGGGCACACGTAGTACAATACTCTCCGTCTTTTCAAACTACATCATCCACATCATTGGAAACAATGATGCTGCGATTGATGTAGACGTCCGTTCATGTTCTTTGTAAACTCTATCTATGTGTCATTATGTTATAACAGTCCAACATGTAGTCCTAAAAATAGTATATAAGCCAAATGTTTGTACACACTTGAATAAATGTTTTTATAAAAAAAAATAAAACAAAAAGTAGAATTATGGCACAAGTTCAATCTTTTTCTTTTTAATTTTGCGTGGCAAGAAGTTGTAGTTCGTTCGGGTATGTGAATACGTTCCTTAGCATGCCTAAACTTATTTCTAAGAAAATATTTATATAATAGAAATATTTCTAAGAAAATATTTATATAAGTATTATACAAAATATAATCTAATATCTTCTTCTTGGCGTAACGACCTCTTGGTCATGCCAGCCCGTTAAGGGCTTACGAGACTTGTTTCCCTGTTGTACGTGGATAGTCAGTCCTCTCGTACAGGGGAGGGTCCGGTCTCGGATGGGATTCGAACCCACGCCGTCGAGGTGGTGCGCCCCGGCGCTCATGGGCCAATTTTCTAACCGGCGCTACCGCTCGGCTGTCGCGGACCCCCATATTATATTTAGAAAACATAAAATAACGCCCCCCCCCCCCCGCCCGGCACGAGACGACGAGGAGCTCAGCGAGCTCGGTGGATGGACCAAGTGGAGCAGAACCTGCGAGACATCGGATGCGACCGGGGCTGGAGGGCTGCAGCCATGGACCGAGCTACCTGGAGAACGATTGGTGACCAGGCCATGTCAGCACGACGTGCTCAACTGCGAGCGGGCCATTAAAGAAGAAGAAGAAAATAACGCACATTATACATCGGATTATTTCACTTATCACACTTATTACCACTGGTTTACTTACTACCCAGTCACTTGAACACGCGGGTTTTGGATACTAAATTGGATATTACACATAGACAAATTGGATATCCAATTGAGCCCCTAAACCAGGGATGTCAAACATGCGACCCGCGGGCCACATGCGGCCCGCAAGAACATTGGGTGCGGCCCGCAACCCCTTTGAAACATTACAACGAAAGTTTTAATCCTTGAGTATTGGCTTATAGCAAATACCAAAATATTTAATGTAAATTTTTTCACGAACTGCGAATTGCAAGAGAACTGAACGAATGTCAATTTAAACAATTTCAATAAGAAAGTGATATGCAACTTTGCAGCAAAGGTTTTTTTCTTGACAAGTGGATAAATAGTGTTTCGAGCAAACAAACGTGATGAACTACAAGACCATTCCAAACAAAATAACAAATGCGGAGCAATAAGTTAGCTATTGTAATTAAATACCTTTATTTTTCTAAAATCATTAACAAAATACACAATAGTGTTGAACTGCAACATATATTTCAATAAACTTGATTTGAATTCGAATTTGGAAAACGATTGAGCAACAAACCCTCTCTTTTACTCAAAATTTGTAAATTTTATAAGAAGTAATATAATATGAAAAAATGAGAAAATGTAAAACATGATTGACTGTTAAGATAAAACCACGTTGATAAGAACATATTTTCATCACTCCAATCAATTATATGGTTTGGCCCGCGAGCCTATTTCGGGAGAAAATGCGGCCCGCAAACCTATTTTGGGAGGAAATGCGGCCCGCAAGGTGAAACGAGTTTGACATCACTGCCCTAAACAATCGCCAAATTCAAGATTTTTGGGTGTCGCGGTCGAAGCGCGCCGCGTTATACACACACATGAGCACTTGCCATCACCCGATTTTTGCGGTGTTGCGGTGTCTTTAGGGTGATGCCGGATTGATGACGTCACAAACGCGTTGCATAAAAAAAAATCTATGTCGTATTTGTTTTGCCCGTGTTCTCCCTCACTTGGATTATTTCTCCTGCTTTGTACTTTAGCTCCGTGCTCCGTGCTGACTCAGAGAGTCTAGACAGCTGTCTGCTTCTCGTTTGCTCTTATACGCGCGGGTATTTCGTGCCTGTGGGCCTGTGGCGGTGGCGTGAAAGGAAGCGTCGTATCATATTATTCTAATTGATGAGCAAACTTTTACGGTGCAATTGTTCCTGAAAGAAGGCAAGTAGAATTGATTATCGTTATTTGATGGTTTATATTTACCCATGGAACGAAGTGTTTTCCAGTTGTGCTATCGGCTGCTCCTCTGCATGACCAGTTGGTGATTCAATATAAATAACGAAATGTTTGAATGTAAGCATAATTCAGTTTACACCTTAAAGTGCTACGCAATCCAATATCTAATAATTTTTCGAATCTAGTGCCATTACATCGATTCGTGCTTTTTTTTCCACTTTGTGCAAAAAGTTCTCCGCATTTAATTTGACTATAATTTTATTAGAGATCGTTCTCAAATCCACCAACCAATTCTGATTTGTCACAGGTCGTTGACTTGTATCAGATGATACCCGTGCATCCTGGTGCATCCTCAATAACTTGTCTAGATACCAGATAGTAGAGTGAGAACGACTGCTCCTTACTCTCTCATCCTTATCAGGAGTTTCCCTCTAGCGGCAATTTGTTCGACTGGTCAACTGTCATCGAACCGTTCGTGATCGATCAAGCAGCATCCAAGATCGATTAAATTTCATTATTTTCATTATTATTTGTTTATTCAAACCTTGCTCTTCATTTCCATCATCATCACCATCAAACTATGCTGAAGCAATGGATCCAAAAGCAATGGAGTTATTTGTGTTTCTTTTTAATATTTGTTTGTTTTACAGCCGTGTAAATTAATGAGCAGAATGTTATTGTTAAGCAGAATTACAATTCATTTGCTTTAGCTACCTACACCTTGTGCCCTACACAAAATCCCATTAGAATGGACAACAATACAACAATGCAAACTCTAATAAATCTTCTCAAATCAATGTCTGAAAAATTTGAAGAGAAGTTCACTAAACTAGAAAATCAGAATAGAGAACTTCGACTCCAAAATGAGAGACTCGAAGCCAAACTGGAGTTAGTCCTGCGCAACACTGCGACTACGAATGTCACTTTGGACACGATGGTGGCAGTCAGTCGGCCTAGAGAAGGCCTCATCCGTAAGTAGACGGATTTTGAATTTTCTCCTATATCTAGCACAGAAGAACTTTTGAAGCTTGAAGATGACCTTTAAAACGTTAAATACAAAAGAAAACTGTTGGCTTGGTTGCAAAGTCAAGTCACGCGCGCAGAACCTTCCAATTGTATGCACGTTTCTATTGATATTATTTTTGCTAAGCCATTTTTTGCCAGTATTAATTGGTCGGGTATCAGTAGGACACCTAGGCAAGCAACGACAGGTTAGATTAATTTAGAAGAAAGGTTAGAAATAAAGAGGTGGTGAGTATTTTTAAGGAAATAGGCGGTAACTAGCATTAAAATAGTAGCTGACAAACATGTTGCTAACTTTTTGATGAAGAAACTGCAACATGCTGCAGCCAGAGTGCATATAAAAGATAACAAGAGGACATCCTGTCATACTAATAGAGCTCGATTCTAAATAATCCGTTAATTTCGGATCTTCGGAATGAATGGATCCTTCTCCTTGATGCTCTTGTGGTTCAGATGGCATATCGGTGCTATCCGAAGGATTAACGGCATGTAATTGTTGTGACACTGGAAAATAAAGCTTTAACACTAGTTCAATATTACTAAATCATTATTTTCACTCACTCAATCCACTTGACCCTGCTTCTTCATCGACTGGTAAATCCATCTTCAGGTACTTTGCGACCCTACGACTGAAATTGCCAGTTTTTTTCATTCTATCAAGATCGGACATTTTGGTCCAATGCAAATTATAATTTTGCACTTTATAAACACTGGAAAACTTTGTTCACTTGTAATCAACGCAACTATGATTTAATTCTACCGCAAGTGATAACTAAAATCGTATTAAACAAGTGCAATGTGACGTCACTTCATAGTTTTGGCGCGAAGCCAAATGATGAGCAAAAGAGAAAATAAGCGCAAAAAAGACAGAAAGCGATTTAAAACGACAGACGCATGGCAACGACCGCGGGGCATGAAGAATGGAGGAAACGAACCATGCAAGTTCGTGGGACCCAAAGGGGGGATGCGTGATGCGGGGAGTAAATTCATGCATAGCTCACGCATACACTCGCAGCTCGGTGCCGCGGCAGAAAGTGGTTGCATACCCTTGTGCGAGTGGAAGCAAGAGAGAAAGTGCAGATTTAGAGTGAGAGGTCCGAACAGTATCCGATTTTTGCGATTGGGTGCATGGCTCACGCATACACTCGCAGCTCGGTGCCGCGGCAGAAAGTGGTTGCATACCCTTGTGCGAGTGGAAGCAAGAGAGAAAGTGCAGATTTAGAGTGAGAGGACCGAACAGTATCCGATTTTTGCGATTGGGTAGATGCTGCAGGCATCAAATTCTTTTGCTGCTTGTTTTCTTCTTTCGATTGACGCATCCTTTCGTTGAAGTTAATTTTTATGTTAAATTAAAACCGGATTGTAAATAGGTCTAGGACGACTGCGACGGTTGCGTACCGGTCTTGGATGCTGCGCGGGAACACCAACGATCGCGGTTCGCGACTAATCAAATATAAATATCCTCTAATCATTTAATATGTATGAAAAGTTTCAGCACTTGGAGGTGGGTAACATTTTGTGGAGCAAACGAGCCCGAGCGGATAACAGATCTCAACAACACACAGATGGACGACAACATAGAATGAATAACTTGTGCCACACAGCATCAGAAGACAACACCAATCGACGCCTGACGTTTTAACGGTCATGATGTTGCTCCATCACACTGTTTACTTACCGATTCCAAGATCCTTCCAAACGATCAAACTTCTCATCCTTCATCATTAGAACGAGTAGGAAGACAAAGTGTGTAAAAGATAGCTGACAGTACTGGACTTAAGGGGGTTGGAATGTGGGGAAACGGGGCAATGTTGCATGTCACCGTCAGTTGGGGAGGGAGTCGGAATTCCCAAGAATGGCAATACCAGCAGTGAAAATTAGATTCGATGAAACGATCATACCCAAACAAATTGTAAGGTATAATATTCCTAAAGCGTTCGAAAAAGCGGTAGGAGAGAGGTTAGAACAGATGGAGAAAAGGAGAGTTATAGAAAAAGTGGATAGCAGAAAACATGACATATCATGTGTATCACCATTGGTTTTGGTTCCAAAGGGAGTTAAAGATTTTAGAATAGTAGTGGACTTCAGAGAGGTGAATAAGAGAATTATAAGGGAGCCATACCTGATACCGTCGCTTGAAAAGATTTGGGCAGATATACCAAGTGGTAAAGGAAAGTTATGGTTCGCAAAGGTAGACCTAAATGACGCATATTTCCACATAGAACTTAGCGAGGAGATGCGCCATCTCACGACGTTTATGTCGGCTAACCCAGTCCGCAAGAATCAGTCGGGAGCTTTAATATTTGTATGTATTGTCCTATCTGTACACGGGCGAGCAGCTCACTTTGCTCCCCTTTCATTCCTCTTCAACACCCCTCTCCCACAAAGTTGATGAGGCGAGATTCTCATTTGGCTCATTCTGCGTCGTTCTCTGTTCCAAGCGTCGAACGGCGATATTAAAAATAAGCTCTACTACTTTTGTCTCGGTTTTTATTTTTTTCCCTCGCTTTCACACCTGCAGCAGGGTACCCCCTGCGATTTACGATGTGTAAATATGTATAGGCTAGCTTCAATCATTCGTTCGCACCAGCAGACGCACACCAACAGACGCGTACCGCGTTTCTGGATTTCTCTTCATTCTTTCATTCGTTTCCAGTGCGTTCACATGCGTGCGATATGATTTTAATATACTCTTCAGTCTATCGCTGCTAGCCGACGCGGTAGCATACCATAGATGGCAGCGGAATATCATTCCTTTACACGCTTTATTAAATGTCCGTATCGACCATGAAAACACGCTGCGGTCTCAACCGTACACTTGCCACGCGGTATATACCTCTTCTCCATGTGTCATTCTTACCTTTCGGGTTGCCACCGCCGCAATACCAGTACAGAACATTTCAACTAGAACTAAATTACAAATGATCTTCGCTCGGATAAAACTGTTTTCTAACGTTTCATTATGTTTCTTGCAGTACCTTACAGTCAAGGACAAAGTTTTAGTTAATTTTTTGAATGCAAAAAAAAAAATTAACGTTTTATTAATTTTATTTATATTGGGTGAAGGCAGCCTCGGAGACGAAACTGGTGCAAGTAAAAAACTTGTAATTTATTGTTAACCAAAACTTTGTCGAAGATCGCAAATAGCTATCTTCAACCATTTGCCCGTTAGAGCCGTAAAACGGTTTCCCTTTTGGTCACGAACAAATCGATTACATCAGTATGTCGTCAGATGATGCACATTCGATTTCTGAAACAAAAAAAAAAATACTGACAAATTCTGTATTTGGACTTAGAATTTTCTTTTGTGATGCCTGAGCGCATCAAAACGTATTTTATATTGGACGCAAGAACGGTGATTGTTGGAGCCAGCGATGGCCTAACGTGTATAGTTTGCTATTTTCAGAAGGAAGGAACGGGATCGACACGCGACGACATCGCACCGCATAGAAGACCCCCGCCGCATTCATGCATGGAAGAACGTGTGCGCAAATCGGACGGAGCACGCATAGCCAACCGACTGAGACTGCATCGTACCAGCGCTGTGGACATACTGCCGAACAGACACGCGCGATAGATTCAGGAAGTCAAGCTGGCTAAGGAAAGAAAGAAAGAAGAGATGAGACAGAGAAGAGGCGCGAACGGTGACCGAGCCACGGGTGCACGACCACCAACGCAGAAGTCAATGCGAAGCAATCGCGGGGCGTGGCTGGTCAAAGCTTACGCTCCGAGCTTTTTTTCAAAGCTTTGCCAATTCCTACAGGGCATGAAGGCAGAACCAAAATGGGGCCAGCTAAAAGGCCACTTTTTCACTATGGTGAGAAAGCTTTCACCAGTGAGATTTTGTGGCACTGGGAATGGGCTTATGCGGTTCAGAAGGCTACCATTTGGATTATCACGTGCGCCGGAGGACTTTCAGCGTGCAATGGAGAGAGTGTTTGCAAATTTTAAGAATATACTAGTTTATTTAGACGACATTTTAATTTACGCATGTACAGAGAGCGAGTTGGAGGATAGGGTAAAAGCTTTGAGAGATGTGATTGATTGAACTGATGGCTCACATTTTGGAAATGAGCGAATGTTTCTACGGGCCTACGCCACGGGATGTTAGAAGTTTGGCTTTCGAACTTGCTGACATGAACGGAATCCCGTATCCCTTCGACCAGTCTGAAAAGTTAGCGGGTCACGAGTGGCTTAGGGGCTTTCTGAAAAGGCATCCGGCGCTTTCGTTGCGGACTGCTGAAAGAACGTCCCTGGCAAGAGCAAACGGATTTCATCAGACGAGTGTTGGAACATTTTTCAATCTTTTCGAGCACATTTTGGAAGAGCGTCAATATCCAGCTCATCACATATGGAACATGGATGTGACTGGTTTTTCTAAGGTAAGTGATCTAGTTGTTGTACTATTCCGGATTTCATAATAAATATTCCATTTTAGGTTCCAACAAGGTCATCAAAAATTTTAGCCAAAAAAGGGCAGCATCAAGTGTCGGGTATTTCGTCAGGCGAGCGAGGTATAAACACAACGGTGGTCGTGGCCATGTCAGCTGCCGGGGAATTCCTAGACCTTATGTTTATCTTCGCCAGAATGCGAATGAACGACAGTCTGAAAGTTGGTGCCCCTGAAGGATCCATTTTCGCGTGCAATCCTACTGGCTGGAGCACGCGCACTACGATGGATCAATGGTTTGATCATTTTGTGGAACGTACACGACCAACTGCTGAATCACCAGTACTATTAGTGATGGATGGACATTCAACCCATACAAAAAATTTGCGAATGCTGGAAAAGGCCAAACGGAATCATGTGCGCCTCCTTTGTATTCCACCGCACACATCGCACTAAGTACAACCGCTAGACGTCTCAATGATGGGTCCACTAAAAACATACTATGCAACGGCAGTTGGAAACTTTCATAAGCATAATCCAGGTATTAATGAAAATGACGGCAATTTTAGAAGTACAAGATTTATTTAAAATTTATTTGCAGGAAAAGCAGTGACACCATATAACATCTGTGCGCTGGTCAAACAAGCTTTTATGAAAGCAGCTATCATGCCGACAGCTCAAAACGGATTTTGTGCCACCGGTATTCATCCTTTCAATCGATCAATTTTTCCGGAGGCTGATTTCGCTGGTGCAAATTATTTGTTGGCAACCAAGAACAAATCTTCAGAGATTGTGGACCAATTGGTTGACCATCCTACAACCAGGTTCAGTGACCATTCATTCGCTGAGCAAAATGAGCTGGGACCAATGTCGATGAGCAGCACAAATACATGTACAGAGGGAGAACCTGTGAGTCTCGCATGCTCTTTTACTGAGCAACACACGCAGACGGAACCAACCGATTTATCAGATGCATTGTGTGACTCTTCGGTTTGCCCAGAAGCATCGACAACATTAAGTCCTCTTGTCGATGCCACTGCTCTGGACAGAGCATCTGAAGATCCTGTAAAAAAAGTTCGCTGGGACCACAACCGGGAAAAGCATGCAAATAAGACTGTGCCAAAGAATTTCAGCATACCTCCGAGTACAATCACCAAAATGAAGGAAAAGCCTCGTATCAGTCGTTGCAAGAAAGATGGGAAGAAAAGCGAAGGTGCTGTTGAACTCACATCATCATCTACCGAAAAAAACTAACAGAAACCACTGCGCTAAAGGACATTTCCAACATTAAAAAAATAGGTCGAATGCGCAAAATCCAGAAATCAAAATCATCCGAAAAGGTACACGATGTGCTTTGCTTCAAATGCGGGGAAATGTTTTCACAGTCAGCGAAAGGAAATGGGTGGTCCAATTGCATTTATTGTTTATTGTGTGGAGAAGTGTGATGAGTGCTGATCTACATCTGGACTGTGAAATATTGAATTCGTTATTATTATTATTACCTTTTTTGTTTTTATTATTTTAAGCGAAGAATTATGATCTCGAAGATAGAAGAGATAACTGAACTAAGAAGTGATGTAAACTGTAATATATGTTGGATTAGTTATGGTCATGAATATTTTTACCATTATTACAGTTATTATCATCATTATTATTTTTATTATTATTGCATGCAATGAGTTGTACTGTAAAATATTAAATTAATTATTATTATTGTTCCTTTTATCTTTATTACTTTAATCATTATCATCATAATAATTATAATATGGAATGAATTATGATCTCGAACTTAGAAGTAAATGTTAACATTTTTAATCGTTCCAAATAAAAATGTTGATTTATAAAAGCATTGACTTGTTGAATTTCATTAGCTTCCGGTCAAATCACAGGATATTTTTGAGCTTTTAAAATGATCCAAAACTGTTTTTTGAGAAGTGAATTGTATCTTTAATTGACGGTGGATGTTGCCTCTTTGTTGTGGTGCGTATTGCCCCTTTGTTGTGGTGCGTATTGCCCCTAGCAAAGGTGCGTTTTGCCTCAACCAGATACAGATCGATCAAAAATTGAACTTTTTAAAAACTGAAAAAATTACGTTTTTCTTAGCAAAAAAAGCATTTCTGAACTGGTAACTGGTTTGAACCTTAATGAATCCAATTCAGTGATGAAATCAACAATCAAGAGCCAAGTTGTTAGAAAATTGTATAGTTTTCCTTAAGGGGTGCGTATTACCCCATCCACCCCTATAGGATATGGTTGCCAAATTTGCAAAAGAGACCATCAAACCACAGATTGTAGAAGATTCAAATTCGCGAATATTTACGAAAGATGGGACACTTTTAGGCGTTTAGGTTTTTGCATAAATTGTTGCAATTCGCGCAACCACCTGTTGCACTTTACCACCTCAATGTCGCGAAGGTAATTGTCGCCGGAAGCATAACACACTGCTTCATCGTAACATGGTGTAGCATACGCTATGCACAATCTTAACCAGACACACTTTTATTGATCGATGCCAATCTATTCATACTTGAATCAACCGAAATTATAAAAAAACACAGCATAAGCAAATTCCGATCAACGCATCGAAACAGCGCAACTCGTAAACAAGTTGCGACCCGATTGTGCGCGAGCATTGCACCCTAGTGATATGATCCATGGCAAGCCGGCGTCGGGCATTCGAGCCAAGTAAGCATGACCCACAGCGGGCCGGATGTTATGAAACAGACAGGGAACGATGCGCGCAAAAACCTTTGCGCGATCGAAGTCAACAACCTAACTATTCTTGAAAAACATCAATATATCCAATCAGCATTTATAGAACCGATAAACAACTTTTGTAAAGTAGGTCAGCCTCATTACCAACACTTATTCAACCACCTGTAAACTAGCCCTAAGAAACCGTATAAATAAATCGATACCGAATAGACCACAGAACTATTCGGTGGACACTGATTCGGACGTGGTCGTAATGCCCGTCGCGCATCCAGTAACTAAAAATCTCTGAGTTTTCATCTAAGTCCAAGTTGTACACGATGACACACCCTTCGCTTCGATAAGTTCGCGACCTCGAGTGGTTTCACGCAGTATGCGTTGATACAAGGTGACCACGAGTTATGGATACCGTAATATCCACCACAATGGCACATACCAACCAAGGAAATGCAGCAAGGCTAAATGTACACAATCTAAGAGAAAAATTATACTACCAAATACTTCCGATAACCGTGAAACATTGAGACCGCAAATTGCATACCTTTGCATTTTTGGACACGGGGTCTGCAGTGAGCTTAATAAAGGAAGAAGTGCAACGACAACTTAACGTGCCAGGGACACCAAGACCGACGGAAATGGTTTGGAGCAAAGGAAACAAACAAAAGGAGCTTGGAAGTGTAGAAATCGAGTTAAAAATTAGAAGCTCTGAAGGCATTTCATATCAAATAAATGAACTAAGAACGGTACGAACATTAGACCGTCCCACGCAATCTGTTGAGGCTAAAGAATTAAGGTCGAAATACCGACAGTTAAATTTTATCGATTTGCCATCGTACATTCAAGGAGATCCTTCAATCTTACTGGGTTTGCCACATGCACATCTTCTACATGGGCAGGGGCATATCGAGCCGGCATGCCGGGCGAACCAGTAACAGTAAAGACTCCAATTGGTTGGACCATTTTTGGAGGTAGATGTACTGAAGCAGAACTCCAAACTGTGATGAAGGTAGTCGTAAAGCAAGGAAAACAGGAAACGTTCATGGATAAAATAACGAAGAAGCACGTTAGTATTGAAGGCTTCGAGGTGAGGCCCTTAGCACAAACAGCCGTTAGCAAAAAGATGAGGAAAGAGCGGTTCAAGTAAAGGAATCGACAAAAGAAAAAGTTTTAGCACACTACTGGAATATCTCAAGAGATACATTTAACTTCGTCGTAAAAAACATTCAACTACCTGATTCTGAAGCAACAAAAAGCAATATACTTTCACGAATAATGAAAAATTTTGATCCTCTGGGGTTGTTAGCAAACTATTTGATAGAATCTAGATTGTTATTACATATGGTTAAGACATATGGAAAATAGGAATTTTTCGGGATGCGGGTTCAGTTTTGGTCGCTCAATTTCCATTATACGCCATTTCGCGAAAAACAATAGTACAGGTCTGAAACTTTCACAACTTCATTGTTACTGTTTACTAATACTATTAAAAATATTAGTTTCTGGCTGACGCCGCTAGAGGCGCCACAGTAGCGCACTTTCCTTGGTTCAATTTAGTTATGGTCATGCTTTATTATGATGAAACGGGAAGACTTGCTGAAACGATTGAAATTATTCGAATCATGGGAAGCAGCACGATGCTATTCACCAGCAGCCACTGTAGTCACCAGACAGTTGCATGTATTTGTAGATGCTTCGGAACGGGCCTTTGCAGCGGTAGCTTATTTGCGTTCTGTTCACGAAGATGGCATAGATGTCAGTATAGTAGCGGCTAAATCGAGAGTGGCTCCCACCAAACCGCTTTCTATACCTCGCTTGGAACTACAAGCAGCAGTGCTGGGAGCGAGGTTGGAGGAAACCATTAAAAGAGAGTTTACAGCCATTATTTTACCAAAAAAGAATGATGTTACTCAACTGATTATGAAGTCGTACCATGAGCACTATTTATTAGTGTTGTGCTTAATGAATCTTTTGGTGCGAATGAATCTTCACCTAAGATTCATTCAGAAGGATTCATGAATCTTTGCGGATTCGAATCCTCGAAGCTTAATGAATCTTTCGAAACCTTAATGAATCTTCATGAATCTTTCATGGCTCTGTCATGAATCTCCCCGATTCTATCTTAGGCGTAGACCATGCGACAAAAAAAAAACGAAAAATACATTTTCAAAACAAGTGTTTTAACGCATTTTCGTGGATTTTTCGGTGGGGAACAACGGTGTTTAGGGTGCCAGTAGAAATATTGGTTGGTGTAGGTGGTTAGACGTACCCCGTTTGACCGCTTTCGACCCAACGGAGGCCCGATCTTCCTCGGTGAAATCGTTGCGCTTTGAGGTAAGTGGTCCTACGTACTAACCATTTGGGGCCGGGGTTGAGTGCCCACACTCTCCCCTCCCCTTCCATACTTCCCCTCAAGTTGCTCAACGCCCTCGGCAACGTCCAACGATGGACGCTGGCACGGAGGAGCGCAACGAGCAGGGCAAGCGGCAAAAAAGCTGTCATCGAGAAGTCAAAGCGAGAGGTCGACTTCACGACGCTCCGCGAGAAAAGTTAAATTATCGGCGAAATTTGCGAGGAAAGTGAAAGAAAAGTAGTCAAAAAGTTGCCCGAAGCAGCAGAGAGTGAGAAAATAGTGGAGAACAGAAAGAATCAGTATGGAACGACCCGGAAAGAAATACAGATTTTTCGGCCGGGGCGTAGCCCCACTTGGGACGCCATACAGCTAGACGGCTGAAGACCCGAGCGATTTTGCCGAATCCGAACCGGTTCAACCGGTTCAACGAGTTGACAGCTGAAGATCCGGCGATCACCATCTTGCCGAATCCGTCGATTGAACTGAAGACTCGAGAAAGCGGACCAACCGAATCCGCTATGACGGATTGACAGCCGGAAAATGGAACCACGTGTTCGAGGTGGTGCTCGAAATTCGAAATTCGAGCAAGTGCTCGAACTTCGGAAAAACTGCTCGAAATTTCGCAAAATATTAAATTTCGGATTTTCCAACCTTTTTAGATATCGAGCAGGTGCTCGTAGTTCGGAAAATCTGCTCGAAATACGGCGAACGATTAAAATTTTGGATTTTCGGGCAAGGATACTCACGTTAACAGGCGTACTAGGCCCATCTGACCCCGCTACGCCCATGCGTCCCCCCCTCCTCTCCTAGGCACCAGCATGGAGGACGAAACCCCGAGGAGGACTCTTAGATCAAGGACCGCGAAAGGGGAGGCTCCCGAAGATAAGCTGGAGGAAGAGCCGGGGCGAGTTCCTGGTCGGGCACTCCGGAGTCGCTCGGCTTCGGTGAGCTCTTGCCAGCATTCTAAAGAGGAACGATCGTTTTTCGGGAAAATAGGAGACAGACTTGGGGTGCTCTTGGGACCATTGCCACTGGACCCGGTATCGGCCTCCCCGTCGGGGAACTCAGTCAACAATCGATAGGCCAATGTAACGATTGATACTGAAAGCAGCGACGAGGAGACTTCGGAGCACTCGATTGCAACGCCAAAGCCAACGAGCGCATCACTATCGTCAGCAGCGGCATCACCATCACCACCGCCGGCTACGCCGATCTCTACATTAGTAATCGGGCGCACGATGGCGATGGACGAGGGTCGAACTACCCCAGAGAGAGATGGTCTCGTTGAACAGGGCGCATCGGCCCACCTGGCTGCATCATCGGCCGAACCTGAAGCCCACAGAGGGCAGGATTCAGGGGTGATGGCAGACATGCTGGCCGTCATGCGGAAGGAGTCATCGCGGAACGCGACGGTCATCACTGAACTGCGGGAGATGCTCAAGGAGTTGCGAGATGACAACCGTGAGCTCCGGACCCAGGTTAGCGTCCTCACCCAGCAGCTGGCGACCATGAAAAATGAACAGAACGAGCAACTGGCGCAGACCATTAAACAAAGTGCTGCAACAATCAACAACCTGGTAGTTGAAACGCTCGGAACGGCTCCTTTGTCGGAGAGTAAAAAGCTTCGCCGCAAAGCAACCAGCAGCCAGCAGAAGAAGGAGAAGCCGGCTCCGAAAGAAAAGCCTCAAAGGAGCCAGCAAATAGATCCGCAGCAGCAGTCGAAGCCTCGGCGGAAGAACCCGGATCAGCAGCGGCAGCGGTCAAAGCAGCAGCAGCATCCGCATGGGCAGCAGGGTCGGCAGCAGCAGCAGGAGAAGCGGCAGCAGCAGCAGGAAGATGGGTTTACGATGGTTGGCAAGAAAGGCCGCCCGGTTGATAACAAACAAGGGCATGACCGACACACCAACCAAGAAAAACCCCAGGTCAACAAAGGCAGGAGAATTGACCATCAGAGTGCTCCGAAGGAAAAGCAGAGCTTCGCCAGTGTAGTCGGCTCGTCCACCGAGCGCCCGACAGCCGCGGCCACTTGCGAGGAGGGACACTCCGGCGGAGCCACCACCAAGAAGACGAGGAAGCTGAAGCTGAGGCATCGGCCGGATGTCATCACGGTCGTGCCGGCGTCAGGAACAACATTCCTCGACGTATTCAGGAGCGTTCGGGCGGACACGAGGGTGGCAGCAGCGGTGCAGAAGGGCATCCGGACCGCGTCCAGCCACCTCGCGATGACGCTCAAGCGGTCCGCGGATGCCAAGGCAATCTACCAGCGTGTGAAGGAGTTGGCTCCTGAGGGCAGCGCGGTCCACCTGCGGCTGGATGAGGTGACCGTCGTGTTCCGGGGCGTAGATATGCTGGCGGAAGCAGCTGACGTGGCCAAAGCGGTGGCGGATCACATGGGCGAACCAGTGGATGCGGGATCCGTGCGGATGCACCGCTATCTGAAAGGCGATCAAATGGCCCTGGTGCGAGTCCAGCGGAGAATTGCCAACGCACTGATCGACGACCGGGTCCACATCTGCTACAGCAGCAGCCGAGCGACGCTGGCACCGCCCCTACAGCTCGAAAAAATGCGCTGCTCTCGCTGCATGTGGCTCGGCCACAAAGCGAGCTCCTGCAACGGCCCCGACCGAACCGCATTGTGCCGTCGGTGTGGTGAAAAAGGACACAAGGCAGCAAACTGCAGCAATCCGGAAATGTGTCTGGATTGCAGAGGACCGCACTTCACGGGTGCAGGACAGTGCAAGAACCGCCGTCCAAGTTCGCAGTGATCCAACAGAACTTGAGACGGAGTGCGACGGCCCAGGATCTCTCGACCCAGTTGGCCCGCGGTCGTCGCATTGGGGAGATACCCGATACAGCGAATCATCAACGTCGTGGAAGGGATGGTGGCGGTGGAGGTTAACGGAATTACCTTCATCAGCTGTTATGCCCCACCATCCTGGGATCTCCCCCGGTTCAAGGCTCTAATCGAGACGATCCAGACAACAGCCCACGGACGCCAGCGTGTCATCGTCCCCGGTGACTTCAACGCGGCCGCTGTGGAGTGGGGAAGGAGAACAACAGATGGCAGAGGGCACGAGATCCTCGCCCTGGCGGAGTTGCTCTCCCTCCGTGTCGTCAACGAGGGTAACACACCGACGTTTACTGGGAACGGCGTGGCGCGTCCATCGGTGATTGATATCACGCTAGCCAGTACCAGCTTGGTGGGAGTCGACAGCTGGGCGGTGCTGCCTGATTACACCTCTAGCGACCATCAGCCGATCGTTTCAGCATTGGAACACGGGCAGCGACGAGCCAGACGCCATCCGCGGGACCAAGGTCGTCGGCGCCGCCCGGACGACGCTGGGACACTGCACTTTTCTTAGCGGAACTGTTCGTCGAGGCCCTAAGGACGCTGCATTTCGACGAGGTCGTGACGGATGCGTCGACGCTGATTTCAACACTTCGGGCAGCATGCGACGAAACCATGCCGAGGCTAACCGGCGCCAGAAACCGGACGCACGTGTACTGGTGGTGTAAATCCTCGACGAAGAAGAAGATGAAGAAGTATACTGGTGGACCGAAGAGATAGCGGGGCTGCGCACGGCGTGCAAGAGCGCCCAGGCAATCGTCCGTCGGACCCGCGACCAGGTGCTGCGATCCCTGCGCGCCGGTAGTTTCCGGAGTCTTCGAAAGAGCCTCCGCAAGGCCATCAATGCGAGCAAGCGTCGATGTAACGAGGAGCTGGCGAACACCGTGGAGGACGATCCTTGGGGGAACGCGTATAAACTTGTCAAGCAGTGGGTGAAAGGTGCTCGGATGCCCCAGGAGACCGACCCCGAGGTCCTGGGCGGCATCGTCGACGAGCTATTCCCCACACACGCTCCAACGGAATGGCCAGAGACAGCACCCACCGATGAGCCGGAAGTTAGGCCCATCACTGAGGACGAGCTTATCACCATCGCAGCGCGCCTCAACCCAAGGAAGGCGCCGGGCCCAGATGGGATCCCCAATGGAGCGGTGACTGCTGCCATCAGAGCGTTTCCTGCCACGTTCAGGAGCATTTTCCAGCAGTTGCTCGACAGTGCGCGATTCCCGGACCAGTGGAAGCTGCAGAGACTGGTGCTGCTACCTAAGGCAGGCAAGCCACCGGGCCAGGCGTCGTCTTACCGGCCCCTATGTATGCTCGACACTGTCGGAAAAGTGTTTGAGCGCATAGTCCTGGATCGCCTTAATGACCATCTGGAGTCCCCACAGCCAGATGGTCCCCGCCTCTCTCCTCGCCAGTACGGGTTCCGTAAGAGGAGATCGACTGTGGATGCGATTCAGGAGGTGGTCGCAGCAGGAAGGCGCGAGTTACAGGATGCTACCTGTACCACACATACAGAGCATATTACCCGTGGCTACATTAAGCATACTGCATATTTTGGCAGTGTATACCTGATTGGTAATTAAGCATAAGACATATCTGCTTACCCACATTCATGAACTATACCTATAGAATAATATAAAAGCTAATCAAGCAATGTATACATCACTCTCAGTACATCAGTCGAATAATAAACGTCGTAAAGACGCAGAACTCAAAGAACCTGGTTGTGATTGATTTCACCCCCGAAATCCAGGAACGTTAACTGGCGCCCGAATAGGTTGGACATTCGGACAGTGAAGTGGCAGTACAGTAAAAAACAGTGAAAGTTAAGTTAAAGCTATCCTGCACTACGTCACCGCCACCTGCACTTCAGCGATTACATCGAGAAGGACGCCGAGGACCCTTAGTAGAAACATCAAACGGGACCACTCCAACGTGTCGGCAGTATCACACCGAGTCTACGAGGCCAGATTATAATGCTGGTCCAAGTCCTCTGGTTACTGTGAGTCACATAATTTTAATACAGAAACGAAAGCCTAATGTTACACAGTTGAAGAAATTCGGAAGCAAGCAAAACAGTTATTGACAGTAACAAAACACGATATCCTTAGAGAATGGATCAATCAAATGACACATCTTTAAATCACAGTGAGTTCATCGAAATGGGTAGAGTACCTGATATTGTTCAGAGCATCCCAGCATATAATGGACATAGCAACATATGGACCTGGATTGGCCATGTTGAAGACGTATGGAAAATATATTCAAGGATAGAGAAACAGTCTATAGAATACCTCATTGTGCTTTTAACGATAAAGAGAAAAATTGTAGGAAAAGCTGCGGCAATTTTAAGCACAAGCTTAATTTCGAATGATTGGGAGACTATAAAATCAAATCTGCTTCTTCACTTTAAAGATCATAGGAGTTTGAATACCCTGTACGATGAATTAAAATCATTATACAGAAGATCGCATGAGCCTTTAAGATCATTTTACAAAAGGATACATCATGTACACGAAGCAATTGAAATTTTAGTCCGAACAGAACCTGAATATATTCAGTGCTCAGAGCATCTATTGAATTTTTATCAAAGTGAAGTTATAAATATTTTGTTTAAAGGAATGGGTAGTACATTCTTCACAAATATGTTCTTTCGAAAAGACAAGCCAACACTTTTGTCAGCTGCGTATAAAATGTGCCTTGATTATGAATCTAACTGTTTTCCTTTGGTTCAAGACAGTCACTATAACCAAAATATCAACTATCCTAGAAGGCACAATGGGAATAATAATCTCTTACCAACGGAGTTTGCTCACGGTTTCCAATCAAGTTTGCAGAGCAGTCATACACAGCATGTTTCATTGACGCCGATTAATAGTCAAACTAATTTACATAAAGAAAGAGCGAAAGAATCTCTTAATTATAGTACGCATCCTAAAATTGACGATCAGAATCCATGTGAACTAAACAATGGCGAATCGTATTATTTCAATCGGGCGAAATTCCAACCGATTCGTGAAGCTCCGGATAAAATTACGCAAATAGAATGCGGAGATAATAAACAAACCCAAATTCATATTAAATCACATAAAACAGCGTTGTCTAAAAGTAAAGATGTTTTGATAAACAAATATTTTGAAAGCGTAGAAAAAGAAAATACTCTCAAAGATAATCATAAGACGAAAAAGAAAAAGAGTATACTAATAGAAGAGAATGCATCTAAAAATCAGTCTATTACAAAAATACATAAATGAGAAACAATGAACAAATGTAGGATGATCGGAATCGGCAATACAAACAAACGAAAAGTTCCATTAGTAACTTCAATATCAAGCAAAGATATTTAAACGTTAACGGTTAGAAGAGGAAAACAGAGAAATTATTGAAGATCTTACAAAGAAATCAGAGAGGGAATTTCGAACCTAACGAAGCGTTGAAAACTTAAAGTTGATAGATACAAAATGTTTACCACGGAATTAGGTATGAACAGCAAAAAAAAAAAAAAAAAATTATCAACCTGCATCGGAATCTCAGGAACGCCTTACCATCCACCTGCAGTGATGGAATATTTTCGTACGGAGCCTCAAATTTTAGAGGGGGGCAAGTTACAGGATGCTACCTGTACCACACATACAGAGCATATTACCCGTGGCTACATTAAGCATACTGCATATTTTGGCAGTGTATACCTGATTGGTAATTAAGCATAAGACATATCTGCTTACCCACATTCATGAACTATACCTACAGAATAATATAAAAGCTAATCAAGCAATGTATACATCACTCTCAGTACATCAGTCGAATAATAAACGTCGTAAAGACGCAGAACTCAAAGAACCTGGTTGTGATTGATTTCACCCCCGAAATCCAGGAACGTTAACTCGCGCGATGTCCTTCGGCCGGACGAACAAAAGAGACCGTCGCTGCTGCATGGTTGTGGCCCTCGATGTTCGTAATGCGTTCAACTCCGCCAGCTGGACGCACATCGGCGAGGCTTTGAGTCAGAAGGGAGTCCCTGCGCAGTTGCGGATGATCATCGGGGACTACTTCCAGGGCAGAGTTTTGCAGTACGCGACGAGCGGCGGCACGGTCACACGCAACATAACAGCCGGAGTTCCACAAGGGTCCATCCTTCTTCTTCTTCTTCACTTCGTCGAGGATTTACTCCAGTACGGCTATTAAATCCAGCTTCCTGGGCCTTCGCAAACTAACCTGGAGACATAGACCTCTTTAGGTTAAGGACTGGCAACTAAAGGCCATATGTCCTGATTTTCTGTGGTTTTCGATTTTCTGTAGGCGTCGCCTTTTGACTGCCACCATGCGGCCAGGAGCACTGCTAGCCAACCACGCTAGTGCGCAGTCAAAAAGCGGCTGGTCACCCGCCGTAACGAAAGGAATATTTCCTTCCGTTTGTCAGATCGCACGAAACTCGTGATCCGCTTGATTACTCAAACAGCACGAGATGTGCGTCGGCTAGGATTTCTCTGACTTGAGCTCCAGCTCGGCGACACCACGCGGCCGTGCCTAAGATAACCTTACTTTTCAGCTAACCCTTTCAGGAACCTCGTGCACTGCTAACCATCCGCTCTGATGCGACGCCGAACTGGAACTCAAGGGTCCATCCTGGGCCCGACCCTTTGGAACGTAATGTACGACGGCGTGTTCGAGACGCGGCTACCTCCTGGTGTGGAGCTTGTTGGATTCGCAGACGACCTCGTCCTGACCGTCCCCGGCTGTACACCACGGGAAGCATCGAGGCTGGCCACCCAGTCCGTCTTCGCGGTGCAGCGGTGGATGCAACAACACCAGCTGTCCCTAGCCCTGCACAAAACGGAGATGGTAATGATCAGCAGTCTCCGGAGGGGCCATCCGAAGGTGCCGGTACGTGTTGGAGGATCGGTACTACGCTCGAGCCGTCACATCAAGTACCTGGGGGTGCAAGTTGAGGATCACCTGTCGTGGAACTTCCACGTCAGGGCGGTCACCGACAAGGCAGCGAAGATCAGCCGTGCCCTTGGCTATTTGTTGCGGAACCATGGGGGGCCGTCCAGCGTTCGTCGCCGCACCCTTGCCAGGGTCGCGACGTCCGTGATGCGGTACGCGGCTCCAGTGTGGTGGAAGGGGACCGAACTCCAGTGTAACCGCAGAAGGCTGAACCGGGTTCACAATCGGTCGGCAAAGATGGTGGCCAGTACGTTCCGTACTGTCAAGTACGATGTGGCCACTGTCGTAGCTTCGCTGCCGCCGATTGTGGAACTGATCCATAAGGACCATCGATGTCACGAGCGCCGCCAAGCAGCCACCGAAGCCCCCGCGGTGATCCGGCAGCAGGAGCGGGCTGAGACGTTCCGGAGATGGCAGCGCACCTGGGACGATCTCGCTCAGGATCCGGAGCGAGGGAGCAGGTTCGTGCGGTGGACGCATCGGCTCATCCCGGATGTGGAGCAATGGGTGACCCGGAAACATGGACGGGTTGACTTTTTCCTTTCGCAGGTGCTGACGGGGCACGGATTTTTCCGGCAGTACTTTACAGTGAAGAAGATCATCCGATCCCCGGGCTGCCCCGAATGCCCAGGAGTGGACCAGTCAGTCGAGCACGCGATGTTCCAGTGCCCTCGTTTTGACGAGGTACGGCAGCGGCTCCTGACTGGCTACGGTATGCAGACAGCGACGGCCGACAACCTTGGCATTTACATGCTGCACAGCCCGGAGGCGTGGGACCGGGTAGCTGAGGCGGCAAGGGTGATCTGTTCCAGGCTGCAGCGCCAGTGGAATGCGGACAGGGCAGCTGAAGCGGAGCGGACGACGGCGGCGGGGAGACGGCGAGTCGTTGCGCAAGCGGAGGCAATCGCGGCGGCGCAGGAGCGGCGCCGGATGGGTCGGTTTGGACGTGACCCAACCCTCCGGGGAAGAGTCCTGGCGACGGAGGAGCCCGCCAGGATAGCTTTCAGGAGGCGGGCGCGGCAGCTGCTCCAAAACATCCGGCGGCTGCGAGGGCGACAACATCGGATGCCGCCAGCCTTGTACGCAGCGACGATGGCCAGGAACATCGCAGCGCTCCAGCTTCATGATGCGGGTCCAGAGGGTCAGCAAGCAGCGGCAGCAGCTTTGCAAGAAGCTGAAGGAAACCTCCGGCGCGCTCGACGTGAGCGCGTCAATGAACGCCAGCGGGCGAACCGGAGAAATGGTGAAAATCGAGGCCAGCCGGGCCATTTGTAAAATAAAAACAAAATAAACGGAATTGAGGTCCCGATCGGGAGTTAGAAAGTAGGGCCATACGGTCTGATGCCCGCCCCCACACAGCTCTACCGTTCAAATTTGGTTGCATCCAAATTATTTTGTTTGCAACTTGCAAGCTACTTGTCGGGCATAAAAAAACATCGCCGGGTCACCTATGCCCGGCCAGCTGATAGGGAGGAATGACCGCGATCGGCTAGCGATCGTCGGTCGAGCGGATGAGAACCGGAGGAGAAAAAACATAAATAGGAGACAAGAGGGAAGAGGGCTTCACTCTTGGATCAGAAAGCATAGAAATAAAGCGAAAGTTTTTTTAACTCCTCCCGCCCGCAATTTTGGGAGTTATAAGAAATCGCTAGAGTTGAAGTCTTTTTATCCGAAACCTGGCCAAGAGGTTGCGAGTTGCAACATTTTAAAAAAACTTTCGGTGCTTAAACAAGTCTACGAGTTTTTTATACGGTTTAACGTAACCGAAGTGAAATCACAAAGTTCGGTGCATTAAGACGGTTTAACGTAACCGCATCGCGAACGTAGTGTGAAGAAAGAGAGAACGAAGTTCAGTGCTCGGTGTGAACAATGGCGTCCCAAGATGATCATGTGTACGGGTGCATCGGAGAGCAGGACGACCAGGATGACCAGCTAAATGTGCCAGACCAGCACACCAGTGAACGGCTCGCAGATTTGGACCCCCTGGCCGGCTCGTCGACAAGGCGCGTAACGACCGCGCCTGCGCCGAAAGCTAACTCCACGGCGATGCTCGTAACGGCCGAGCGTAAAACGCCAAGCAGCACCGGCACACCGGCAGGGACAACGGATCTCGAACAAAAGATGATCGAGTTAGAGAGGCGAAAACTAAACTTCGAGTATCAGATGCAGATGAAGCAGTTCGAGCTCGAAGAAAAGGAGCTCGCCCTCGCAATGAAGGGGCTTCGCAGTGACATCAGCGAAGCCAGCGACCTTGGCAGGGCGACACGAGCCGAAATAGAAAAGGCGGAAGAGTGGTTGGCGCGAGGAGATTGCGTTGGGACGGCGCGCCGAACCAGCGATGGTAACAATTGGGCACCGCTCAGCCCTATGCCTGCCGCTCCCAAACCTCCGCCATACAAATCCCCCGTGAGCGCTTCAAATGCGCACAAAGTAACAGGCGCACGGGAGGTGCAATTATTGAATGAGAAGAGCATTCCTTCCGTAGATGCTTCCATTCAGCAAGGACGAGCGGAATGGTTCCAATTTTACGATCGCCTGGGCAGCCGCAAAATGGAGCATGTGGATCGAGTGGACACTACCCGTCCCGCTCACACCGGTTCGGCAGCATTAGCTGAGCTGAACAGCACAGGAGAGTGGCTGCTAGGAAACTGCAGTGGCGGGGCCGCTAAAGCCAGTGATGGCGGCAACGAGGCCCGGAATAGTTCACTGCCCGGCTTCAACGACGCCACGTACGCCCGGGAAGTACGGTTTCTTGAAGAAAAACACGCACTCCAAGCATCCTTCGAGAAAGCACGCGAGGAGCTATTTATGCGCCACGGTCGTTTGGACGGCGAAAGAAGAGAGAGCGCGGTACAATCGAGCGGTTTCCGTCCCAGTTTTGGTGTTGGTAATTTAAATCAAAGCCAGCTGTCCGCTAGGCAAGCCACCACCAGAGATTTACCAACCTTCTCCAGGGCTGTCGAAGAATGGCCAATTTTCTTCGCCAGCTATGTACACTCAACATTAACATGTGGATATAGTGACGGAGAAAACCAGCTGCGCTTGCAGAAGGCCCTCAAAGGGAAGGCACGCGAAGCAGTGCAGCATCTCATCCTTCTTCCCGCCGGGCTCGTCGACGCAATGCACACATTGAAGTCTCAGTTCGGGAGGCCGGAACTGATCATCCAGTCGCTGATCGACAAAGTGCGCCGAATGCCAGCCCCAAGCGACGAAAAACTGGACACCATGGCCAGCTTCGGTGTAGCAGTAAGCAACATGTGTGCAACAATCCGAGCATCCGGGCTAGAAGATTATATGTGCAACGTGTCCCTGATGCAGGAGCTGGTCTCAAAGCTCCCTCCGACGGCGTGCTACCAGTGGCTAGCGTACAAGAAGCAGCTTAAGAAGGCAACGCTAACCGACTTTGGCAATTGGGTCGGTGAACTGGCGGACGACATCTCCACCGTTGCAGCAACGCTGCCGAAGATGAAGCGCGACCACACGGAACGACACTCCACGGAACGACACTCGCGAGGGCAAAGGACACACGGCACCGGAACAACGAATCATCTTCATCGGGAATTCGTGAACGCACACAGCATTACGGACAGTGCACACACGGCAACGTGTTCATCATGCGGTGGTAATTGTGGCAATCTCGCTAACTGTTCTGTCTTTTTAGCTAAAACCACAAGCGCGCGATGGGCCTTCGTCAAGCAGCACAACCACTGTTGGGTATGCCTCAACCGGCATAAAAAGGCGTGCAGGCTCACCAAGACTTGTGGACAGGATGGATGCAAACAAAAACACCACAAAACGTTACACGAAGATGCCGCCCCAAACGATTCGTCGACCGTGAACTGTAACGTGCATCTGAACGTGGAAAGTAACGTGCTGCTTCGCTATGTACCGGTGGTGCTTTATGGCGACGGAAAGGTCGTGAATACCATTGCGTGCCTGGATGACGGTTCATCATCGACGTTCATGGAGCACAGCTTGCTAAATGAGCTTGGGCTAACAGGTACGCCGGAGCCAATGTGCCTGCAGTGGACCGGATATCATCGTCGAACGGAGCCAGATTCCGTGAGGCTGGCGCTGAAAGTATCCGGAACGCACCCGGAAGCGAAGATCCACGAGTTGTCCACCGTCCGAACCGTGAAGACGCTTGCGTTGGCTGCGCAGACGATGGACTTTCCCAAGTTGGCGGCAAGCTTTGACCACCTTAGACAATTGAAAGCAACCTCGTATTCAAACGCAAGGCCCCGAATACTGATTGGCGTCGACAACTGTCGTTTGGGTCAAACAACCAGGGGTCGGGAAGGAAAAGCGGGGCAACCAATTGCATCTAAAACCCGCCTAGGTTGGATTGTTTATGGACCTTGCTCCACGATGTATAAACCCGGAAAAGAGTTTTTTCAAGGCGTTCACATCTGCATATGCACAGAAGAAGGGTGTAACGACATCAATGCAGCGGTACGGGAGTTTTTCACAATAGAATCGCTCGGAATCTCGGCAAACGCGAAAACTTTACTATCAAAGGATGATGAGCGAGCTTTGGAGATAATGAATAGGGAAGTCAAGCTCAAAGGGAGCTTTTACGAAACTGGACTACTGTGGCGTTATAACAACGTGACCCTACCCTGTAGCAAAGCAATGGCACTTAACCGGTTCGGCTGCCTGCAAAGAAAGATGGATCGAGACCCGGTGTTGGCGGAAGCAATTAGAGCGAAAGTGGCTGATTATGAAACCAAAGGTTACATTCGACGTTTAACAGAAGCTGAACGTGTGCAGCATCATCCCAGAGACTGGTATCTGCCCATTTTTCCGGTGATAAACCCAAACAAGCCAGGAAAACTACGCATGGTTTTCGACGCTGCTGCAAAGGTGAAAGGAGTATGTCTTAATTCGTACCTTCTAAAAGGACCTGACCAACTGACCAGCCTCCCTGCAGTATTGTCGAAGTTCAGGGAGTTTCGTGTGGCGGTTGCTGGGGACATCAGGGAGATGTTCTTCCAGGTGCAAATGAAACCCGAAGACCAACGCAGCCAGATGTTTCTGTGGGGCGAGGAGAAAGATGGTAGCCCGGGCGTATACGTTGTGACAGTTATGACGTTTGGGGCTGCTTGCTCGCCCAGCATCGCGCAATTCGTTAAAAATCAGAACGCTGACAGATTCGAAGAAGAACTACCTCGTGCCGTAAAATGCATCAAGACCGAACATTATGTAGACGACATGTTGGCCAGTGTAGAGACCGAGGATGAAGCAGTGACATTGGCTGAACAGGTACGCTTTATACACGCACAAGGAGGTTTCGAGATTCGAAACTGGATCTCGAATTCTCCGAAGCTGGTAAGACACATGTTCGAAGATGGGTCAAGTGAGGGTAACCATGTAAACATGTGCTCAGAATCCCAGACGGAAAAGGTCCTCGGAATGTGGTGGGACACAGTAGCCGATGCATTTACGTTTCGCCTATCGCCCAAGCACGACAAGGAATTGCTGTCAGGTGCAAGGCTGCCTTCCAAACGCGAGCTGCTGCGGACGCTTATGTCTATCTACGACCCGCTAGGCCTGATCGGAAACTTCTTGGTATATCTTAAAGTATTGCTGCAGGAAGTCTGGCGAACTGGCTACGGTTGGGATAAAGTGATCACCGATGGAATCGACGAAAAGTGGAGGAATTGGATTTCGGTACTACCTGAAGTATTACAAGTGAGCGTCCCTCGATGCTACCGTAGCATCACGTCCGATCGTTTCGACAACGTGCAGGTACACATCTTCTGTGACGCTAGTGAAAATGCCATGGCTTCAGTGGTGTATTTCCGGTTCGAGGAACATGGTGTTGTTGAATGCGCGCTTGCAGGGTCGAAAACTCGAGTGGCTCCGATAAAGTTCCAATCAATACCGCGTCTTGAGCTACAAGCGGCAGTCATTGGAGCGCGTCTTTCTTGCAGTATTCTTAGTTATCACCGGATGAAAATCAGCAAGATTTGCTACTGGACCGACTCGCGGAACGTAATATGCTGGCTGAACTCCGATCACCGACGCTATACACAGTTTGTGGCCTATCGAATTGGCGAAATACTCGAAACCACAGACGTAAACGACTGGCGGTGGATTTCGACAAAAGACAATGTCGCAGATGAGGGAACGAAATGGCTGCGAGTGCCAGATTTGAAGTCGTCAAGCCGTTGGTTCCGCGGTCCTGCTTTTCTCTGGGGGTCAGACGAAGACTGGATGACATCGACGGTAGAACCAGGCGAGACCCTAGAAGAGATGCGACATGCATGTTTGCATCATTCGGTCCTGGAGGCTCCGGTCAACTACGAACGCTTCTCCAAGTGGCAAAGACTTATAAGGGCATGTGGATACGTTCTACGGTTCATCCACAACGCGAGAGCACGAAACACAGGGAAACCGCGATACGAAGGACCACTAGAGCAGGAGGAACTCCTACGCGCTGAAGAGAAAATTATAATGCTTGTGCAACAGGAGATCTTTTCTGAAGAGATACACCTTCTAAGCGAGGCAATTACAGAGCCATCACAAATGAAGAGAGCGTTACCAAAGAGCAGCCCTCTCTATAAATTATCTCCGGAAGTTGATGCGCACGGTATGTTACGAATGTGTGGACGACTTATCAATGCGCCTTGGATCGATGAAGACACAAAAAGACCTATCATCATGCCTGTAGTGTATGTATAATGTACAAAATAATATGATAGTGTAAGGGTATTTGTATTTAGAATCTAAGTATTTTCGTACGAATAAAGTAGTCTTAATCAAGCCCTCAAAGCATGAGCACGCATCCACAAAAGACAGAACAAATTGGCGACGAGGAAAAAGTAAAAAAGTTCGAGTTTAAAAAAGAAGTAAAAATGAGTTTTACAATCGGAAGTATAGAGCCTTACGTACTAGGCGACAGTGTTACCGAATATGTCCATCGTATCGAAATGTTCTTTTCGGCAAATGATGTACCGAACGAGAAAAAGGTTCCTATCTTTGTGACAATGGCGGGAGCGTCATTATATTCGGTAGCCGTCAAGTTGTGCGCTCCAGACGATGCCAGAGAAAAGACATTTGATGAATTAGTGAAACTGTTAGAAAATCACTTCAAGCCAAGTGTGAATATTGTGGCAGAACGATATCAGTTCCGGAAGTGCAAGCAGACAGCAGAACAATCAGTAGCAGAGTACATCATTGGGCTAAAATCGTCGGCGCAGTCATGTGAATTTGGCGATTTTTTAAACGACGCACTACGAGACCAGTTTGTAGCGGGAATCAACGACCAGGAGCTACGTAAAAGGCTGTTAACGGAGCCTAAAATGAAATTTGTAGAAGTGTGCGAAGTAGCGCGATCGTGGGAGACAGCAAAAGCAGAAAATGCCAAGATGAGTGAGTCTGCAAATACAGTGGCGAGCCTCAATCCAAAAGGCGCATCGGGCTCATCGGCAAAGCAGCGCCAAGTGTATCAGCATCGAAGCCAACGGTCAGCCTGTTATCGGTGCGGTAAGGGTCACGACCCCGAAAGTTGTCCAGCGCGCATGTGGAAGTGTTTCACCTGTGGCAAAACTGGGCACGTGTCGACAGTTTGTCGAAGAGCGAAAGATAAAAAATACGACAATGGTCGTAAAGGTTATGTACGAAAAATGGAGATTAAGAACTTAACCATGGGTAATTCGTCGGAGGTAATTCAGTTGAATTACGAAAGTAAAAAACTAATGTTTGAAATCGATTGCGGTGCGTGCGTTAGCGTCATTAGTGAGAAAAGCGGTTTTAAATAAAAGTTTATCCATTGAACATTACCCCTTGCCGAGCGTGGACGATATTTTTGCCAAGATATCGCAATGGAAAATATTTTGTAAGATAGATTTATCAGGTGCATACTTACAAGTGTCATTATCAGAAGCGTCGCAAGAAATCTGTACTATAAACACACACAAAGGTCTTTATAAGTACACGAGAATGCCA
This sequence comes from Anopheles ziemanni, assembly GCF_943734765.1. Taxonomy (NCBI): domain Eukaryota; kingdom Metazoa; phylum Arthropoda; class Insecta; order Diptera; family Culicidae; genus Anopheles; species Anopheles ziemanni. The sequence continues at coordinate 1,236,722 of NW_026689707.1, read as the reverse complement.
TTTGGTATTCATTCGGCTCCAGCAATATTTCAAGGAATAATTGATCAAATACTATGTGGAACGCCAGGGCTCGCGTACATAGATGATATTTTGGTAGGAGGAAATAATGCGCCTGAATGTCAAAACAATATAAACGCGGTATTGTGTCAATTAGAAAAGCACAATGTGCACATAAATATGAGCAAGTCATGCTTTTATAAAAACAGTATCGAGTACTTAGGGCATACGATATCGGGTAGCGGCATACATCCCGATTCAAAGAAGATTCAAGCGATTATAAATGCATCAGTACCAAAAGATGTAACACAATTACAAGCATACATAGGATTATTGAACTACTACGGGCGGTTCATACCAAATTTATCAGAACTGTTGTATCCGCTGTATCAACTTCTGAGGAAGAATAGTAAGTTTATTTGGAGCACAGACTGTCAATTTGCTTTTGATAGATCGAAGAAGTGTTTAGTTAATCATAATGTTCTTATTCCGTACGACGTCAAAAAGCCATTGGTTCTTCAAGTTGACGCTAGTCCTTATGGTGTAGGTGCAATTTTGTCACACACAGTAGATGGAGTAGAAAAGCCAGTATGTTTTGCGTCAGCTACCTTAACAACGGCTCAAAAAAATTATGCACAGGTGCATAGGGAGGCTTTAGCAGTGGTATTTGGTGTCAAAAAATTCCATAAATACTTATATGGACGATCATTCAAGTTAATTACGGATAACAGTGGAGTTAAAGAAATTTTCAATCCATGTAAAGGAACGTCATCAGTTTCAGCAGCAAGATTATTACGCTGGTCCCTGTTTTTGGCTAATTACAACTATACAATTGAACATAGGTCAGGGAAATTAATGACAAATGTAGATGCGATTTCAAGATTGCCATTGCCAGAAGAATCAGAAATAGAGCATATAGAGCTAGGCATCAAGGCAGTATGGGAAAATTCTTTAATCGATTTGGAGCATATCAAAGAATCGCAAGGGAAAGATGGTGTAATTCAGAAGCTTCAAGAGGTCATTAAGTACGGTTGGAAAAGCAGTTTGTTACATGAGTTAAAACCATATAAGAAAATAAGTAATCGTCTGGGTATACAGGATGACATATTATATTTTGATGATCGGGTTGTCATTCCTGAAATCCTGAAGGAAGAAATATTGAAGCAATTCCACAATAATCATGACGGTGTTGTGAAGATGAAGATGAACGCTAGAAGGGCAGTTTGGTGGTTAGGAATGGATAAAGATTTGAACCAATATATTCAATCATGTGAAGTATGTCAAGCAAGGCAATCCGTACCGAAGGAAAAAGTAGAATCTAAATGGCCAACATGCAGTTTTCCATTCGAAAGAGTTGATTTAGATTTATTCTATTTTGATTCTAGAACATTATTAGTAATAGTTGACGCCTATTCAAAATTCATAGATGTACGTTTGTTAAATATGGCAAAAGCAAACGACTTAATTGAGCAAGTAGAATCTCATTTTGCGTATTTTGGGATTGCTAAGGAAATAGTGACAGATAATGGGCCACCTTTTAACTCACAATCTTTTGTAAATTTTTTGAAGGAGTATGGTGTGAAAGTTACCAAGGCACCAGCTTACCATCCACAATCTAACGGGTTGGCCGAGAGGGCCGTCAGAACCGTTAAAGATGCGTTAAAGAAGTTTCTGTTAGATTTGCGATACAAGCCACTACCTTTAAGTCGTAAGCTGAGTAAGTTCTTGTTCCATTATAGAAACTCACCAACTACTGTAACAGGCGAGTCACCCTCTGAGAGAATTTTTAAATATACTCCTATAACGTTTATTTCAAAGCTAATTACGAAAGAGAATCAAAATCCTGAGTTAACGATAGAAGCACCAAGCGTTCAGCTCACAAAACCTATTAAAAAGAAGGTTTACACTTATGGTGAAAAAGTAATGTATAGGAATCATTTCAAAGAACTGGTAAGATGGATACCAGCAGTAGTTCTAAAAAGGTTTAGCGCCTAAACATACTTGATAGCTATAACGGTAATGCTAGGATGGTTCACGTTAACCAAATTCGAAAACGTTATAGTGTTCAGAGCCATGTTATAGATAAAACTAGAGATGAAGAAACTGTCACGAACAAACGTAAAAGAAGCGAATCCAGTTCCCCACCTGTCCGTCGCTCGGATAGATTGCGAGGACAGCCTAGATTAAAGTATTCAAAGTAAACTTTTACGTTAGGGGGAGACTGTAGTGTATGTATAATGTACAAAATAATATGATAGTGTAAGGGTATTTGTATTTAGAATCTAAGTATTTTCGTACGAATAAAGTAGTCTTAATCAAGCCCTCAAAGCATGAGCACGCATCCACAAAAGACAGAACAATGCCGAGGGGCCATCGCGTAACCGCGTTATTGTTGTATGAGTTCCACCACAAGTACCAACATGGAAACCACCAAACAGCCATTAATGAGATACGTTCGAAGTACTACGTTCCCAAGATTCGCGTGGAATACAATCGAGTGAGGCGATCATGTCAACGTTGCAAGAACCGTGATGCGACTCCGGCTCCACCAGCCATGGGGGCCCTTCCACACGCACGGCTAGCAGCATTTCAGCGACCGTTCGCATACACTGGAGTCGACTACTTTGGGCCAATGACCGTCGCGATCGGCAGGCGGACTGAAAAAAGATGGGGCGTGATTTTCACGTGCCTTACGACGAGAGCTGTCCACATCGAAGATGCACACACATTAGGCACCTCATCCTGTATCTTGGCCGTCAGACGATTCATCTCAAAACGCGGACAACCGAACGAGATAATTAGCGACTGTGGAATAAATTTCGTGGGCGCGTCGCGAGAGTTAAAAGAGTGCCTGAAACAAGTGTACCAAAATAAATTAATGGAAGAATTCTCTGCGCCTAACCTCAGCTGGAAATTCAACCCTCCTGCCTCACCCCACTTTGGCGGATGCTGGGAACGACTGGTCCGGTCCATTAAAAAGGGCATCCTGGAGCTGAAGATGCCCCGACTTCCAACGGACGAGATTCTGCAGTCCACCCTTGCAGAAATCGAGATGGTCATCAATTCGCGACCGCTGACATTCGTTCCATTGGACGATGCTTCCGTCCCGCCACTAACCCCAAACCATTTTCTTCTCGGTACATCAAATGGAAGCAAACCACCAATACCGTTCGTCGACAGCGCGGCAGCACTGAAAATAAGCTGGAAAACGTCACAATTGTTAGCAGATACCTTCTGGCGTAAATGGGTTACTGACTACCTGCCCATGCTGACGAGAAGGACGAAATGGTTCGGCGTGGTAAGACCTATCGAGGAAGGAGATCTGGTTGTAATCGCGGATGGAGGGTTGCCACGCAACTGCTGGCCAAAGGGACGGGTGGTAGCGGTCGTACGGGCCAAGGACGGACAGGTTCGACGGGCCACGGTACAGACCGAACGTGGACTATTAGAGCGTCCTGCGACGAAGCTAGCAGTGTTAGAAGTACAAGCGAAAGGTGAGGACGTCCCGACAAGTTAGACTAAGGAGTAAAGCCTAACTTAGTAGGCGTTTACTAGGGGGGGAATGTTGCAAACCGTAGCGTTCAAATTTGGTTGCATCCAAATTATTTTGTTTGCAACTTGCAAGCTACTTGTCGGGCATAAAAAAACATCGCCGGGTCACCTTTGCCCGGCCAGCTGATAGGGAGGAATGACCGCGATCGGCTAGCGATCGTCGGTCGAGCGGATGAGAACCGGAGGAGAAAAAACATAAATAGGAGACAAGAGGGAAGAGGGCTTCACTCTTGGATCAGAAAGCATAGAAATAAAGCGAAAGTTTTTTTAACTCCTCCCGCCCGCAATTTTGGGAGTTATAAGAAATCGCTAGAGTTGAAGTCTTTTTATCCGAAACCTGGCCAAGAGGTTGCGAGTTGCAACAAACCTTTCTTGTGGAATTATTTCCTATCTATTTATAATTATATTTCGATTTATCGGTCTCTTTCTTATTGTCTAGCTATCTATCTTATCTGACCGCTCGGTGCCAATCATCTTATCAGCCCTATTTGCTTAATTTTGCAAAGGCTGCCTGCACTTCCACTTACAACGCATGAAAACAACAAGCTGCCGAACCAGCTGAGATTTCAAACTATATGGCGAGGACTCTATGTTGTTGCACGATGAGCAAGTTTGTGGACATGCAGGGTAACATACATAGTGGAAACATGGAGAGACGGGTGGAATCTGAGTGAACTGAGTGATTTTGTTCAACCGGGACTTCACAATGGAAGAATATGGCACCAGCACCGTTCGCGGAATCCTGGACCCGGAAGATGAGCAACGCAATGAATTAGAAAACCGCGTCGGGACGGAAGGTTACCCCACGGCAGTAAGAAGTATGGAGTCACTAGAAAGCAAATTCGAGAAAGCCTTCTACTTGCCTCTAGGAGTGATTCAAAATCCAAAAATCCTGATAAGTTTAGACTGGTCTGGGAGGCTACAGCTAAGGTGAAGGGTGTTTCCCTTAACTCAAGAATGATGAAAGGGCCCGATTTCCTGCCAACGCTCAGCCAAGTATTGGGTCGCTTCAAAAACTATCCCGTGGCCGTGTCGGGGGACCTTACGCAGATATTTCATCAAATCGGAATCCGCCACCTTGATCGCCAATTGCAACCATTCGTTTACCGCAAGAAACCACCAGATCCAATGGACGTGATGGACGTGGCGACTTTCATATCACCACAATATGTAAAGAAACCGAACGCCTAGGTTCAGTCGAAGGAGTTTCCAGACGCCCCTAATGCTATTCTTCAAAATAATTATGTGGCGACTATCCTCAAAGCCTCCCCAAGGAGAACCGTGCTGCACTTTCCTACCAAAAGTGCACATACCTACCAAAAAGAACCTTGCCAAGTGTATTTTTGGTAGGCATGTACTCCTCATAACCTATCAATGATGTTTTTTTTTTGGTAGGCACCGCAATGTTTCGAGAGGAACAGGCTGTTAAACCTTTGTTTGTTTACTGTTTACTGTTTACTGTGCAAGTCTGGCCAACTAGCAGGCATTCTACCGTGTTTTTACCAGCGTATTCGTTGTTTCATAAGTTGTTTGGTTTTTGTTATAGCCGTATTATTGTGTGTGAAATGGACAGTCTTGTAAGAATGAAACGCAGTGTCACGTTTTACCGTCAAATAAACAGTATTCGCAGAGCATAAAAAATTAGAGTGCACTAATGAAGGTGGGTTAGTTGTGAATTTGTAAACAATACCATTATTTTGCCAAACTACAACGTGAATTACCTTCCTTGAAACAGATTTGATCAGCTAGCCATCGGAAAATGTTCCAGATGGATCTGTGATTACCCGCTCGCCAAGTCCATTACGTACACCACGCCCAATTGGCTCTTCCAGGCCAGTTCATCCATCTTGCCCAGTCCGTGAACCTAATCCAGTAAGTTTATCTAGTTCAGAGCTCCCTGCATGTATAATGTATGTTTCTACTTAATTGCAGCTCAATCGTTTTTCGCTTGAAACTTTTGGGATGAGCTATGTTCAACGGCTTAGACAGTGGGCCCTGAAGACCAACCAGTGTCACAAGTCAGTCGATTGTCGAACCTACCACGTTCAGCAAAAACACTGCTGAAAACATCAAAAACAGAGACAGCTATAATTGTTGGAATACCGGGAGGAAAGTATTGGTACAAAGGCATTGCAAAAAGTCTTTCACATGTTCTGAAGTAAGTAAGATTTAATTGTGTAACAAATAGACTGTAATGAACACATGCAGTATGATACATCATAGAAATTTATTTTGCTTTTTTCAGAGATCTGCATGTCCCAAACTCCATCTCATTGAATATGAATGTCGATGTGATATCCGTGTTTTGTTAAAGCTCCACGCAGTTTTGGCCTATACTAGTTTCGATACACGAGATGCTCAAAATTAGCCCGATGCCAGTTGCCATATTCTGTGGCAGTAAAAAACCGCTTTGCTCCGCGTCATTTCTCAATCCACTAGAGGCAGAGATAAAGGACATGTACAATAATGACATGTGGCTAAATGGTAATCGGTTAAATGTAAGCATTCGGACTTTTATTAGTGATTCGCTTGCCCGGGCATTTATTAACATTTTGACTGCCATGTCACCCAATTTTGGGTCCTCCTCCACTATATAATGGCCATGGACACCAACCTCTTGGCCATGCGCAACTTAATAAAAAATGCCGGATTGAATGCGCAATTTAAGTCATGTTCGATTGGCATCAAATTCTTCACCAAAACATCAATAGACCGGCAAAAAATAGAAGCTCTCCTGGTTAAGAGTAAAATCAACTACTTCACGCACCCGGAAAGAACCATGAAGACAGTTAAACTAATCATCAAGGGCCTACCATCGCTTGAGCCGTCTGAAATCAAAGCCGACCTAAAGCAACAACTGGGAATCGAACCACTGGGGGTTTTCCCAATCGGTCGAGCTACCCTAGACAACTGTATCTACATAGCAAAGTTTAGAAAAGGCGTCGTTAGTTTGGAGCTGCTACAAGCCAACATCCGATTCCTTTGTGATGTAAAAATCCGGTGGGAACCAGAACGGCCAAACCGCAATAATGTCACACAGTGCCATCGTTGTCTCATGTTTGGCCACGGTGCTTCTTCATGCCACCTAAATCCACGATGTGCCAAATGCGGTTTGGCCCACCTCACCAATATTTGCGAAATGAATAGAGAATATTGCTGCGCGAACTGTGGAGGAAACCACCAAGCCAACGATCTTACCTGCCCCGAGCGGGCTAGGTTTATCGAAGTCCGACAGAAGGCTACCACAAAAGCGACACCAAACTCCCGCACATCACCATCGCAGCAGCTAAACCCACACATACGAACGAAGGATTCTCCGTCCTTCGTGGATATCCTCACAAATCTGCAAGCCTGCACACCAATAGTCACAACTACCAGTAAAAAATCATCAGTGCGTACAAACCCCTCCGGCGCCGCACATCTTCCTACTTCCAACATGCAAGTCGACGCACCTGCACCAGACAATAGTCATCTGTCGCCGTCTTCAAGTCTGCCATCTCAGCTACCTGCATCACACAATGCTGCATCAGCTTCATCCCCTGCTGTCTCGCTCACACTCACTGATACACCCAGCTCGAGCACCAACAACCAGCTACCTGCGCACACATATTTTTAATAATTTGTTACCCTCCCTTACCTCGTGTAAGTCTATGGTTGAGCAAATCCATGTACTTGGAACCTTTATTATCCAATATGTCTGCTGAAATTCAAATGCTCACATGGAACGCCCGCTCTGTACGGCAAAAACAAGTTGAACTCGATCATTTTCTTCAATTGAGAAAAATAGATTGCAGTTCTCACAGAAACTCATCTGATCCCAGGTGTAAGTTTTCGCCTAACAGGGTATAATATTATTAGACTGGATGGTACGGCTTACTCAAACGGTGTAGTCATAGCCATTAAAAGTACAATACAATTCAAAACTCTACCCCATCCAAAAACAACTGTTATAAAATCTTTAGTCATCCAAATCTAGAGATTAAATGGACCTATTAAAGTAATAGCCGTATATTGCCCGGTACAATGTTCAACCCGTTCAGAACGAGAATCACAGTTTACCGCTGATATAAAAAAGATAACATATGGAAATCCACAACAAAAGTTCATTATTGCAGGAGATCTTAACGCTAAACATCGATCATGGAATAACTCAAGCGATAATTGTAATGGGAGAATACTATATCAAATTCTTCAAGACGGCCACTTTAACATCTATACACCACTTTCTCCAACCTTTGTAAGAGCAGGAAACAGACCATCTACCTTAGATGGTTACCTATTTTTTCTTGTCTAACCTAGTTAACATCAGTCTCCCGAAAACTTTGACCGCCCTATCCTCTGACCACTTACCGGTACAAGCATCAGTCTTAGACACTCTTCAAATCAAAGATCCAGTCGTTAAAAAAGATTTTAAGAATGCAGACTGGGTAAACTTTGAAAGATTGGTGCAGTATAATATTAATATTGGAACACGCTTGGAAACAAATAATGATATAGATCGATCCCTAGAGGAACTCACAGAAGCCATGGTATCTGCGGAAGCTACCACTATTCCAACTATTCAATTCAATAGCTCAAACATCGCTATAGACCACACTACACTTGCTATAATAACATTCAGGAACGCTACACGTAGACTATTCTATAGAAAGCGAACAACCACTTTCAGCACTTGTCTTAAAAAATTAAATAAAATAATCCAATCTCGATGCGAAGAACTAAAAAACCTAAACTTCAGTCACATGGTTGAAAACCTCAAGTCATCTAGCAAACCGTTCTGGAAAGTCACAAAAATTCTTAGGAAAAAACCCAAACCAATACCCCCTCTTACCACTCATGATAACTCAGTATTAATTAATCCTCTTGAAAAAGGCAACGCCATCGGCCAACACATATATAGCTCTCACACCCTAACAGCCATAAACCCTAGTCCATATGAAAGGCAAGTTCGCTCATCAATACAAAAAATTGAAAGATCGATACCGACAAATATCCCGGTCTTATCGTACATCCAAGTCTCAAACACTATTAAAAGCCTTAAAAACTTTAAGGCTCCTGGGAAAGATGGAAGAAGATTGATGAACACATATTCTGCCAAGGCTTTAGATAAAAATTAACAATGGTTAAGTAATATCAAAGTATATCTTTAAAAACTTTGATCAAGCTATGTGTTACGGGCGTTTAAGATTTTAACACTTTGTTGACGGGCGTTTTTTTCCCAAAACTAGCTGCTGTCACCGGGGCCAGCCGCCCCGGTAACGAACGACCGATCGAAACGGATACGACGAAACGAACCAAAAACCCGAATGCTCGACTGTGCAATTGTATGCGTGCAACGTACATGTCCGTCTTTCCGTCCTCAACGTTGAGTCAAAAACAGACGAAGATCTTCGTCTCCCGTCAACAAGGTGTTAATAAGCGTGTCTGGCAACGCTGGACTCGATGATGTCAGTTGTGTGACAGCATACGAGGACAGAGACGGCACGACCGTTGCGGCCTGGAGGGCATCGGCCTTTGCGAGGCAGACACAGCTTCGGGGCTTCTATCTCCGGTGCTCGTCCGGGCAAGACGTATTTTCATAATTCAATAAAGTCCCGTTACTCACAACCTACAGAACGGCGACGAGATGTGTTTTAAAGTTTGACTTCTATTTTAAAGTTTTATGTCTGTTTTAAAGTTGTGTTTTTTTTTCGTTTTGAATGTAACAGAAACCATGTATGAAACCTTAAAACACCAAAAGTCAGGCGCTTGCAATGCAGTTCGGAGCCAAAATTCAGAAAATTGCGACGTTTGTTGAACAGATCGGAATGAAACGTTTAAAAGAAAGGAACGACATAATAACTGATCAAATTAAATACTTGGGACACATTATACCGACAAATATCCTGGTCTTATCGTACATTCAAGTCTCAAACACTATTTAAACCCTAAAAAATTTAAGGCTCCTGGGAAAGATGGAATTTTCAACTTACTTTTCAAACACTTAAATATCAACACCATAAAACACATAACAAATATTTTTAATCCCTGTCTCAACAATAGTTACTTTCCAAATTCATGGAAGACAAGTAAGATTATCCCAATCATTAAACCAAGTAAAGACCCAACCTTACCAAGTAGCTATCGCCCTATAAGCCTCCTTAGTTCACTCAGCAAAATATTAGAAAAACTTCTCATGTGTCATATTATTGATCATGTAGAGTCAAACAATATATACCCCCCTCAACAATTTGGTTTCCGTTCCGGCCATTCCACTTTTTTTTTTTTAATGTGGCACGACCTCCCCTAGTGGGACAAGGCCTCTCTCCGAAGAGAGTTTGTGTGACCGAAAGACGGTATATTATAGATCGGTGGTCAGCCGTTCGTAATACCGGAGGGTGCCAGACTCGAGATTCGATCCCACACCTGGGGTGTGGTGTTTCCTCGCGCTACCGCTGCGCCATGGGCACCCCCAACCCTTCAACTAATTCCACTACCCTTCAACTAATTCGAGTGGCCAACCACATCACAAATGCTAAAATAAATTGTAAGTCTTCTGCTATGGCATTATTAGACATTGAAAAAGCCTTCGATAGCGTCTGGCACGATGGTCTGATGCATAAACTATATAAGTTCAACTTTCCTATGTTCGTTATCAAAATGATACGTAGCTACCTCTCCAACAGACACTTTGAGGTTTTCGTGCATAACACGTACTCGAACACATTTGACTCCCCTGCAGGAGTTCCCCAAGGGAGTATCTTAGGCTCCACACTATACAATATTTTTACTTCCGATATTCCCACCCCAAAAGGATGTGTTATTGCGAATTATGCCGATGACACCGCCTTAATCTCAACCAGCAAAGTAACTTAAACCGTGATCCGCAATCTTCAAGTCTATTTAGATAAGTTTTACAATTACTTCAAGAGTTGGAAAATTAAAATTAACCCTTCGAAAACTCAAAGCATATTCTTTCCATACAAATTTAACAAACGCGTTATTCCAAAACCTCACCAAAACTTGCATATGGATAGGAGAACCATAAACTGGAGTGCAACAGTCGTATACCTTGGACTAAAATTAGACAATAAATTAATATATCGCCCTCACCTAGACACAACGAACAATAAATTGGATAAACTCAAAAGATTATTATATCCACTGATCAACAGAAAATCAAAACTCAATTCTAAAAACAAATTACTTATATATAAAACAATAATACTTAAAATGATACTATACGCATCTCCAGTATGGTCGAAGTGTGCGAGTACACACAAAAATAAGTTACAAATCAGAGCAAACAAGATTCTAAAAATGATGCTAAACCTTCACTGGAGGACCCCTACAAATCGTGTTCTGGAGCTTGCTGAAGTGGAACGGATCAATATTCAGTTGACCAATACAAATATATCAACAAGAGCTAAATGTCTCCTATCAATACATGAATTGATTCGTAATTTAGTTTCATAAGTAAATAAACTAGTTTAAGATTAATATAAGTAGCAATTAATTAGTATGTAAAGTGTTTCAAGCTTTAAAGCAACAACTAGTTCATAACACAATCTTGAAACATCTCGTCAAGAGATGTAACCAAACTCTAAGTAGCTGCCATCCTGTGAAGGAAAAACTCTACACATGTAAATATTCTTTATATAATAAAGCTTCAATTTCCTTTAAAAAAAAAATCGTTATTAAGTATATTATAACATTAATTTTTGTGTACAATGTCGAAACAAATTAAACACATCAGTGATTGGTTCAGGCAACTTGCACAATATGTAGTAACTTTTTTTACATTAGCGCGAGACTTCGACCGGTCCATGCTGCTACTTCGTATATAATAAAAGTACTACTGTGTCCAAAAAGTAAGGTGACTTTGGTACGCAAACTGTGCGCGTCCAAGGTATTGGCGGATTGTTATTTTTTAATTGTTGAAATATGTGTTTTTGACTTCTTCAGCAAATTTCATGTAAAAATATTCATCAGGATAGGAGATATGATTTTTTTTGTGGCCTACTACACGTATGACCCTCGTTGACCCGACCCTGGGCACATTTGGGGAGCAAAGAATTTGCTTAAAATTTTGTATGCGTAACTAATTTTTAGCTGCGGATTCGTTGAAATAGCTTTTGGCGATGCAGTAATGTCGAAAAAAAATGTTTACGAGGGGTTTAGTGAATTCCAAAATGGCCGCCATGGCCACAATGGCCAAAATGGCGTCATGGGACACATCATCCTCAACGATTCGTCATTCGACCAAGCTCACGTTCAAAATTTTAAGGAATCAATGTTAAATAATCGTCGATTGATGATTAGAGACTTCACCGATGATATTGAAATATCGAAAGTATCAGTAAATACCATTTTGGAGGAGGTTTTGGGCCTGGAACTCGACTGGTACCAAAATCGTTGATTTTTTTTTAAAAAAGGTGTTGCGTTGAAGTGGGTGAAACAGCGCTATCCGACTAAATTGACAAGACGAAGTGCATCATTACTGTAGACGAGACTTGTAACTATGCTCCAGACTGTAAAACAATCAATCAATCGAATAAATACCGTGCCAGGAATAAGCCAGGACCAAAAAACTAGCCAAACGAGGGTCATACGTGTAGTAGGCCACAAAAAAAATCATATCTCCTATCCTGATGAATATTTTTACATGAAATTTGCTGTAAAAATCAAAAACACATATAGCAACAATACAAAAATAACAATCCACCAATACCTTTGACGCGCTCAGTTTGAGCACCAAAGTCACCTTACTTTTTGGACACAGTAGTATAATAATTTATAAAATAATAAAATAGAGAATAATATCGCAAAGCATGTGAGTAGGTTATCAATGAGCGAAGCGCTTCCCACAAATACATATGAGTATCGATGAATTCCATTTTTCCTACTCCGTTTGAGGACATAGAGCTCCATAACATAACGTTTCCACCATTATGCTTGACGGTTTGGCCAGCCGGGCCAATTACAATAAAATCAAAATAAACGGAAATGAGGTCCCGATCGGGAGTTAGTAGTAGGGCAATACGGCCAGATGCCTGCCCCCACATAGCTCTACCGTGTAGGTGCATGCTGTGTGGGGGCAACGCAAGGGCAAGATGAGGGAGTAGGATGTTTCTTCTTCTAATATGTGATATTAGTTAAGCCTAGCATTAAAAAAGGAGAAAAAAACGAACCCTTATGGAAAAAAAAATTATGCCTAACGGTTGGTATTACATGCTTCGCATCTCGCTCCGTATTTTTCGTTTTCCACACAATTTTTCGCCCATCGCTACCAAAAAGATTTATTTTGGTTTCATCAGTAAACAATACGTCCGACCAAAATTCTATGCGTTGATTAACATATTTTTTTTAGCAAATTCCAATCTTTTTGTCTATTGGTAGCAGATATGAAAGGTTTCCATCGTGCTATCCTTCCATTTAAACCATGTTTTCTTAACACTTTTCGGATAGTTTCAGCAGAAATCGACCTAGAAATAGTGTCCAGTCTTCGGCTAATTTTGGAGCACTGGCGGTTGGTTCTTGCCGTACTTTTCAAACAATTAATCTTTCATCGTTTGCTGTTAATAATCTTTTTCTCCCAGTTCGAGGACCATTCTTCACTTTTCCTTCTTATCGCCATCTGTCGATGACATGCTGGACTGTAGAATGTGTCCGTTCAACTATACCACCAACTTTTCGCATCGAATATCCTTTGCAATATAGGGAAAGAATTCGTTTCCTCAATTCAACGCCAGTTTCCTTTCTTGACTCCTCCATTTCGCAACAAAATTGAAAACTCCAAGGAAGTTACGTGTGAAACAAGTTTGCAAACTGTCCTGAACCCTATATGACATGATTCCCTATGGTTAATTGACAAGTTTCATGAAACTCCCAGAGGAACTAAACGGTGTACCATGACTTTTGTGAGATCTCGATATGGTGCTAAGCCAATTTGGCCAATAAAAATCTCGTTCGAGGCTTATTTGAAGCATTACTAGTTCCTCTATCATATGGTTTTAGAATTTTACGGCTACGATGAGAATTGACCAAGAGAATCGGGGTTAAACCAGCAAATCGACATTGTACCTTCATATTTGGGAGTAACTGTATATCAACAAGAGCTAAATGTCTCCTATCAATACATGAATTGATTCGTAATTTAGTTTCATAAGTAAATAAACTAGTTTAAGATTAATATAAGTAGCAATTAATTAGTATGTAAAGTGTTTCAAGCTTTAAAGCAACAACTAGTTCATAACACAATCTTGAAACATCTCGTCAAGAGATGTAACCAAACTCTAAGTAGCTGCCATCCTGTGAATGAAAAACTCTACACATGTAAATATTCTTTATATAATAAAGCTTCAATTTCCTTTCAAAAAAAAAAAAATCGTTATTAAGTTTATTATAACATTAATTTTTGTGTACAATGTCGAAACAAATTAAACACATCAGTGATTGGTTCAGGCAACTTGCACAATATGTAGTAACTTTTTTTACATTAGCGCGAGACTTCGACCGGTCCATGCTGCTACTTCGTATATAATAAAAGTATAATAATTTATAAAATAATAAAATAGAGAATAATATCGCAAAGCATGTGAGAAGGTTATCAATGAGCGAAGCGCTTCCCACAAATACATATGAGTAAGCGACTCCCTCTCTGAAGCGATTTTCTTGACCTGACGGTGAAATGCGCTCAAAAAGGCTTGGCAGTTAACGTGTTAAAGGTAATTACAGAAGCACCATCATGGAATAACATAGTAAATAAAAAATCTTTTTTTTAGGTGTTGCTTTTTATTAATTTTATTGCGAAAAGCGGGTGCCAAAAATGCCACGCTGCAGGAGTATATTCTCACGATGCTAGGACCGTTGTGTTTCCCGTTAAGGCTGGAAGAAAACGAACGGATGAGGAGTTTCGTGTAGGTGGCTACGGGAATCACCATAAATCACGTTCACCTCTGCTTCAGATTCCCGATTTCGATATGGTAGAAGATAGCAGACCACCTCCACCTAATTAATCTGGGGATAATAAAGCGGCTTCTCAAAGGTTGGAGGGACGGAAGCCTTGGTTTCAACGCAAAACTCACGGTTATATTAGGCAATATTGTTGTCAATCGCGACAACCAGTCAGGAAAGAAGTCGTAACAACCAAATGAATGAAAACCGAAGATCCATTTGAAAGAATCCATGTAGATCTGTTCTATTATGATTCGCGTACATTTTTGATAAAAGTAGATTCCTATACAAAGTATATGGACGTAAGGTTGTTGAAAATGTCAAAGACATCAGATGTGGTAGAACAATTAGAATCCTTCTTTACTTATTTTGGTACTCCTAGAGAGTGAGTGTCAAATAATGGTCCCCCGTTTAATTCTGAAGGATTTCGAACATTTCTAGAAAAACAAGGAGCTCAGCATCACCGCATCAACAAAGCGTGCGTAGAGTTTGAGCTCGACAAGCTTAACGAAGACGATTTCAAAACACTACTATTCGTCTGTGGCCTGAAGGACGAAGCCGATTCTGGTTTACGGACACGCCTTTTGGCCCGCATCGAGGATCGAGTGTGCACAACGCTGCAGCAAGTGTCCACAGAATGCCACCGGCTTGCAAACCTGAAAAAGGACAGCGCCATGATAGAGGCCCCCGCATCGGAGCGCGTGTTGGCAGTCAACACTAGAGGGGATCGCCAAAGACGACAACATTCTACCGACACAGCTGTTCCTAAAAAGCCGTGTTGGCTGTGCGGAGGCCGTCATTGGATGCGAGAATGTGCTTATCGTACACATCGATGCGAAACTTGTTCGAGTATTGGGCATAAAGAGGGCCATTGCGAAACAGCAGCTCGATGCAGATCAAAAAACCGTTTCACCCGGCGCAGAAGAACGCAAATGCTATCTTTAAAGTCCACAATGTTCAACAACGGCGAAAATGTGTGCCTGTTTTGATAAACCGCTCGCCTGTCCGATTGCAGCTTGACACCGCATCGGATATCACCGTGATCAATCGGAAAACCTGGCAGCGTATCGGCGATCCTGAACTAGCATCTTCTTCGATAATAGCTCACACAGCATCGGGTGCTAACCTGGCACTGGACGGGAGTTTTATGGGTAATGTTAGCGCGGCCGACCAAACCAAGCAGGTTCAGATTTTTGTTACTCCAGCACGCCTGCTTCTTCTAGGGCTTGATCTAATCGGCGCATTTTCGTTGTGGTCAACTCCCATTGATAAATTCTGCCTCCAGCTGAAGAAATCGAACGACGCGCAGCAATCATGGCATGAGAGGTTCCCCCAAGTATTCAAAGGTACTGGTTTATGTACAAAAGCGAGTGTCTCGTTTACACTCAAGGATAATTATCATCCGGTATTCCGGGCCAAGCGTCCAGTAGCTTACGCGGTACGAGAAGCAGTTGACCGGGAACTAGACCGGTTGGAAACGCTAGGTGTCATCACACCAGTAAAAGCGTCTGATTGAGCTGCGCCAGTTGTCATAGTAAAAAGGCCAATGGCTCTTTGCGCTTATGTGGAGACTATTCCACTGGACTAAACGATGCTCTAGAACCAAATGAATACCCGCTACCGCTACCGGATGATAAATTTGCAAAACTGGCTAACTCCACAGTCTTTAGCAAAATCGACCTCTCCGACGAGTTCCTCCAAGTTGAAATCGAGCCTCAGTTTCGTCCGTTGCTGACCATAAACACGTATCGCGGTCTCTATCATAACAACCGCCTCCCTCCAGGTATAAAGATAGCTCCAGCAGCATTTCAAATGGTTATGGATAAAATGCTAGCCGGCCTTAACAACGTGTCAGGTTATCTCGACGATATTATTGTGGGTGGATCTACGGAAGCAGAGCACAACGAGTTACTCGCAAACGTGCTTGCCAGGATTCAAGAGTATGGGTTCACCATTCGGGTCGATAAATGTGCGTTTAAAATGCAACAGATAATATACCTAGGACACGTTATCGATTGCCGCGGACTGCGTCCAGATCCAACAAAAATCGCGGAGCCGACGGACGTTACCGAAGAATCTTCCGGAACCGACGGACGTTACCAGTGTGCGGTCGTTCTTAGGGGCGATTAATTGTTATGGCCAATTTATTCCCAACATACGTAATCTGCGATACCCCCTGGACACGCTTCTGAAGGAAAACACTCCATTCCAGTGGACTTCGGAGTGCAAGCGGGTTTTCCTTGAGTTCAAGGCCCTCCTTGCATCGGACTTACAACTCGCCGACTATAATCCGCATCTCAAAATAGTGGTTTCGGCAGATGCATCGTCAATCGGTCTCGAAGCAACTATCAGCCATGTATACCCCAACGGTTTCAGAAGAGTTATCCAACATGCCTCACGTGCCCTCACTGAAACAGAGCAACGATACAGCCAAATTGACAGGGAAGGCTTGGCCATTATATTTGCTGTTAAAAAGTTTCACAAAATGATGTTTGGTAGGCACTTCACCCTGCAGACGGATCATCGCCCGCTTCTACACATCTTCGGTTCAAAGAAAGGCATACCGACATTCACGGCAAACCGTCTTCAGAGTTTCGCGCTCACCTTGCTAGCATACGACTTTGACATCGAGTATGTTCGCACCGAAGATTTCGGAAATGCTTATCGCGTGTGATAAGCACACACACCAAGCCTGATGAAGATCAAATAATTGCCAGCTTAGAAGCGGACGTCAAATCATTAGTTTCGCGGACCTAGCAAGAGAAACAAAGCGAGATCCATTATTACAAAAAGTCACACGCTTCATTCGTGATGGCTGGCCAACAAATTCCACGTTTACGGGTGACCTGTCGCGTCTTCACGCCAAAAGGGAGGCGCTATCAATCGTGGACGAGTGCATTCTTTTCGGAGAGAGGGTGGTGATCCCTCAAACGCTGCAGCAGCGATGCCTCCGTCAGGTTCCCCAAGGTCATCCTGGAATTCATCGTATGAAAGCTTTGGCTCGAAGTTTTTTCTACTGGCCATCGCTAGGCTCAGACATCGCGGAGGGGGTGAAAACCTGCCATGCATGCCAGATGGCTGCAAAATCCCCTCCGCACGCAAGCCCGGTGCCTTGGCCAGATGCTACAAGACCTTGGGAACGAAAACACGTGGACTATGCGGGTCCGCTAGATGGAGATCACTTTCTTGTGGTAGTTGATTCGTTTTCAAAATGGCCCGAAATTGTTCGCACAAGCAGTATCAGTGCATCTACAACAATTGGATTACTACGCGCACTATTCGCACGTTTCGGAGTTCCAAACCTTCTCGTGTCGGATAACGGAACCCAATTTACGAGCGCGGAATTCAGCGAATACTGTGCCCAGAACGCCATACAACATATAACGACGGCGGCTCCCTATCATCCACAATCCAATGGGCAGGCAGAAAGGTTCGTCTATACTTTTAAACGAGCCATTCGGAAAATCTCAGCAGACGGTACCACACTTCAAGAAGCGTTAGATATCTTCTTACTCGCCTACCGAAGCACACCGAACTCTGTTCTGGAATTGTCCAAATCGCCAGCGGAAAAGATGCTAGGTAGGCCAATACGTACCTCGTTGGATTTGCTACGTCCGGCACATTCCAACGATCCTACAACGGTGCCTACTACCGGACATAACAGAGAGTTCAAACCGTCGGACCAAATTTACGCTAAGCGCTATTCGCGAAATGGATGGAGTTGGGTCGCAGGTACTATCATTGAGCGACTTGGAGCGGTTCTCTACAAGGTCAAGACCTTTGACCAAAAGATCATGAAGAGTCACGTGAATCAGCTACGCGAACGACACACACCTTCTCAACGAGGCACAGTGGGTCCTCATCAGCGACGTTTACCTTTAGAGGTTTTGTTGGACTCGTGGCACCTGGCAACGTCGCAGAAACCGTCAGCGCCTCAGGCGCAAACGCCAGCCGTACTTACCGTGGATCCAGGATTCACTTCGGTTCGAGGCACGCGATGCTAAGTAGGATAAAGATGGAAGATGAGAGAAAGGAAGTCGTCCTCGGCGGAGCGCGGAGAAAGCCTTTCTTGTGGAACTGTGCCACCGTTGAGGAAGGACGACATAAACTTTAATACAACCTAGAAATTGTATTCAATATTTACGTCCAAATAAAGGGTTAAATATCTAAGCATCAAAGCAATAAGACTTAGAGTTTTAACACCTTAAAGTTTATTTCCTTGATTGCGGGTGCAGGCTTAGAAAAGGCAAACGGCTAGAATTGTCAGTAAGAAGTTGACAGTTGACAGTGGACTGTCATAGCACTCGGTTGTGTCGTTTGTCTGCGAGCTTATCATTAAGTTTTTTCGTTGATTTTTCTGCTGATTTTAGTCTGAACTTGTTGAGAATTATGCGACATCCAACCCAGATGCTATAAACTTAAGAACTATGTTGTTTGACATAAGCTGAACCTGTCAGCCGTGTCAAGCCAGTTACACTCACCACACGTGTCGAAAGAATAAACTCTGCGTTGAAACAAAAGTCTATAGGTTATGGGCCCAGATAAGCAACGAGAATTGGCCGTTCACGGTATCCCGCAGTTCGCCAGAACCGGCTTCGACACATGGAAATTCCGGGTTCAGATCCATCTGGAAGCCTGGAAGGTGTGGGATACGGTGGTGAAGGATGGGCCAGCAGACGACAAAGAGGCGGCGAAATTCCAAGAAATGGACGCCAAAGCAAAAGCTATACTAGTAAGCCTAATATCGGATGAATATCTAGGCTGCATTCGAGGTAAAAGTCTACGGTAAAATAAAATGTGGAAGGCTCTCGAAGACACATTCGAGAAAAAGTCGGCAGGAAAGCAAACAGTTATCAGAAGGCAGCTTGCTCGGCTCCAGCTTAAGGAAGGGACATCATTGCGTACCCACCTTATAACATTCGAGGACCTCATTCGACAGCTTCGATTGGCCGAGGAAAGTCGTTCGAAAGTCGAGGAAAGTGACGTTTGCTCAGCTCTTGACTTGACCCTTCCGGAATCTTACGATCCCCTAATAACCGCTCTTGACAATCTACCGAAAGCCGAATTAACATACGAGCTGATGAAAGTCCGGTTGTTAAGCGATGAGTCGAAGCGGTTAGATCGACTGTATAGCTATGAAGAAAAGCCTACTGCGTTTGCTGGAGAACATCGTAAGAAGTACGAAATCAAAAAATTCTCAGGAAAATGTCATGGCTGTGGCAAACGTGGTCACATGAAGAAAGACTGTCGAAACATGACGAATGCCAACATTGCAAATGGATCAAGATCGGTCGTGTTCACGGCGGATGATGTCAGATGTAAGAAGCTATCAGATGAAGGATCGGAAAAGCTCGAGTTTATTCTTGACTCAGGAGCCAGTGATCACATGGTAAATTCGAAGCAATATTTTGCATCTGTGGAACCACTGCAGCAACCGGTGTACATCAACGTAGCAAAGAATGAAGAAACGCTCGTGGCAAAGGAAGTAGGTGTCATCAATGGAATGAGCAATCATGGAACAATGATGAGCGCAACAGATGTCCTGTATGTTCCATCTTTAAGGAAAAATCTAATGTCTGTGAAGAAGTTAAATAAGGCAGGCGTAGATGTGCAATTCAAAGAAAAGCAAGTTACCTTAAAGATAAATGGAGAAACGATCGCCATAGCGTATCAGCGAGGAAACCTCTATGTTTTAGAGATGGAGATGCAGCATGCCAGTGCAAACACAGCTGAAGTAGAGTGTGCTGATCTATGGCATCGTCGACTTGGTCACATCAGTGAAAGTGGCATGACCACTCTGGTGCGTGAGAATCTGGCCCTTGGTGTGAAATTCAAACCTAAGAAGCTGAAGTTTAGTGACGTATGTGCTCTTGGTACACATTGCCGTGAGCCGTTCAATGGTACGAGAGACAGAGCATCCCGACCGTTGGAACGTATTCACTCCGACGTATGTGGACCTATCGACCCTCCGTCGTGGAAAGGCCACCGTTATTCAGTTAAATTCAACGAACAATGCTTCCCGTGGAACAAAGAAACACCAAATGCAGAAAAGCTGGTTATATCGATAACTCACGAGCAAGAGGGGGAAGGTGAAAATGTAGTCAAAAAGGAAGAAGAACAGGAATGCTACGAGGATGCCATTGATGTAAGAGAAGAAAAAGATGAGCAACCTGCCGCCCAAAATGTCTTGAATGAAATGCCATGTCAAGTGGGAGAGTTTCAATCGACGCATGAAGATGCAGCGAATGCAGATGATTCCGCGCATCTAGATCGGGACTTTTCCGGTGACGACCAGTCCTTGAGGCGCAGCAAACGAGAGCGCTGTCTTCCAAGTAAGTTCCTTGACTACTTTACAGGGTTCAGTGCCAGTGCTGTTGGCTTTCCCTTCTTCGCAGACGTTCCCGAAACGTATAAAAACATTGGTGCTCATGAGGATAGTGATATATGGTTCCAGGCTGTGGATGACGAACATCAAAGACAAAGTGGGCGTTTCGACTTAAGGAAGACGAGACTAGGCGTCAGGTCAGGTGTAAGGCGCGACTCGTAGTTCTGCAGCGTCCGGAAATCGAATAAGAGGAGACGCTTGCCCCAGTTGCGAAGTTGTCTACAGTTCGAGTGGTTGGTGGTAGCCGTTGCCGTCAACGATGAATTCCACATTCATCAGATGGACGTGAAAACAGCTTTCCTACATGAGATACCTGAAAGGAACAACTGCCATGGGACTCCATTATAAGAAACACACTGATACAGGACCTCTTGTTGGATATGTGAATGCTGACTGGGCAGCCGATTTGGAGGATCGTAAATCGGTTACGGGATTTATGTTCAAAGTATACGACTCTACAGTTTCTTGGACAAGTCAGAAGCAAGCTACAGTCTCAATGTCGTCTAACCAGCAACAAGCCGATAGCTTTACAAAAGCATTGGATGTCATCCCGTTTCAATGACTTAGAAGTATGATTGGGGTCGCCAATTGAGAGGGGGTGTTGAGAATTATGGGACATCCAACCCGGATGCTATAAACTTAAGAACTATGTTGTTTGACATAAGCTGAACCTGTCAGTCGTGTCAAGCCAGTTACACTCACCACACGTGTCGAAAGAATAAACTCTGCGTTTAATCAAAAGTCTATAGAACTGTTCGTTAACGGTTTTCAATTTCGATTAGACCAAGTTTGGTGGCGCTACGTTGCTCACGTTACTCGAGTCAGTGCCTGTTGCTTATTGTAGTCTGCTTGTTCCCGTTGAAGCCCGCTTTTTCAACCACTGAAATGGAGGAGATTTGCTTTTCTTGTGCTAAGCGGTTGGACGCGGGTGTCGAGAGGATCAATTGCGCGTATTGCGAGGCATCATTTCATCACAGCTGCTCCAAGCTTCCGCAGCAATTAGTAACGGCTGTGGGAATGTATGCGGATCTACACTGGAGCTGCTTCGGTTGCACTAAGGGAAGCGATCATCAGTTGGTATCCAGCATCCAAACGCGATAGTTAGATATTAACCCGCACATATGTTGTAGGAAATGAAGTTTAAGTTTTTTTAAAACTCAAACACCAGCAGCAGTGCGTTAACTATATTTCTTGAAAAAAAATTCCGTACCAAGCACAAAACGGTATAGTTTCCTGCGGGCCGAAAAAACCCAAATTCTGCTTTGCAATCGTTCGTACGATTGCGAATGCAGCAAAGCAAACGGGTCACCCATATTTGGGTGACGCGGTACGGAACGTGTCAACTGTTTCTGCCTATTCCCAACAGCAATTTGCTTCACTTTTACAAGCGGTTCTTATTTTTTGGTGATCCAGTGGATTGCGAAAACACGTTTGAGGGGCTGTCGATAAGAATTAAGCGCATCCTTGAGACAGTGAAGGATTATGCGCAAAAACTATTCCTGCAGGAGGTGGAAGAATTCATTGACAGCCTTCCTAATCATTCTAGACAGGAAAACATACATTATTTGAAAGAAACGCTGATTCGCGAAAGGAATGGCAATGAACTGTAAGACAAGTTGTTTGGCCAAAATGCTGATGAATATTTTTTTAAAAACACTTCTTTTTACTGACTCATTCTTGACAGGACTGGCGCGACTTTTATAGGAAGAACAACTCCAGACAGCGTAAGCTTGCGGGAACCCACCCTTCCACCAAGGTAAAAATGCCCACAACAATATTTACTCTAATTTTTCGTCAAGTGCGAAACTGAATCATTCTCAAAATTGTATTTCAACAGAACCTCGCTTGAATACTACGCAAGATAGATTTACACCGGGAACGCAAGCAGTTTTCGTCAACCGTATAACAATCTAAGCGATGCGTCAAGATGTATCTTAAAAACGAAAACGAAGGCAATCCAAAAGCATTATGTCAACGAACTTCGAAATTTTTTGGATTTGCTCCCAATTTAGAAGCGAAAGGTGTATCTACTATACCTGGAGCTAAAGGCTAAGGAGCCAATCGAGTTTCAAACTTTCATGCTCAAAAGGTTTGTAAAGTGGTCTTTACTGTTTTCTATTTTAATCATCAAATTCGATTGAAATACCATATGACATTCTCATAATCCTTTTTGCTTCAAATAATTTTAGAAATGATGAAGCCAAACTGGTTCAAGAAGAAGCATCAGAATCACCTTATGAAGATTTCGGTTTCAACGCAAAGGAAGTTTCCGCTAAAGAAGACCTCGCCTTCTCAGCCTCAGGAAATCCATTTCCGCCAGAGGGTGAAACTCCGCCATTGATTACAGCTGAAAGAAAGCAGCCGAAATCAATTCTTAATCGGAAGCATGATGTTGCTGCTTCGGATATGGCGATGTTACCGAAAAAAAAGGTAACATTTCAGTTGTCGGAAAGGTAAATAACTCTTCAGTATCTAATGTTATCATGCATGTTAATTTGAAAAGAAAATTATGGTTTAATGGGCTTGAGACTTATGCCAAATATGCTGTGGATGAGTCCCGTTTGAGAAATTTTTAAGTTTTGGAGTTAAGTTAGAATGTTTCAGTTATATCAACAATTTTTTGAATGACAATTACATTTTAGTTTCTTTTTATTTTTCTTCGTAGGAAAAGCGAACAATCAACATCTCGCGTAAAACGACAATCAGGAGTTTTGGTGAAGCGAAAAATTACACCAACGTAGGTTTATTTACTTCAAAAGTTTTTAAATATGATGTGAATTTAACTATAAACAATGCTTTTTTTTCAATGTTTTTCAGAGAAATTTCAGAGTTTCACAAGAAGTACCTCTTTTTTGGGAAACCTGAAGATCATGAAGTGGCCTACGCACAACATTCCAGTGAATGCAAAGCGGCGATTGAGGAATTCCTTCAGAATTAGCAACGTTGCATGCCGTACTTTGTATTTTTTACATTATTACTCATATACCATAATTTTTCTTCTTCTTCTTCTTCACTTCGTCGAGGATTTACTCCAGTACGGCTATTGAATCCAGCTTCCTGGGCCTTCGCAAGCTAACCTGGAGACATAGACCTCTTTAGGTTAAGGACTGGCAACTAAAGGCCATATGTCCTGATTTTCTGTGGTTTTCATTTTTCTGTAGGCGTCGCCTTTTGACTGCCACCATGCGGCCAGGAGCACTGCTAGCCAACCACGCTAGTGCGCAGTCAAAATGCGGCTGTTCACCCGCCGTAACGAAAGGAATATTTCCTTCCGTTTGTCAGATCGCACGAAACTCGTGATCCGCTTGATTACTCAAACAGCACGAGATGTGCGTCGGCTAGGATTTCTCTGACTTGAGCTCCAGCTCGGCGACACCACGCGGCCGTGCCTAAGATAACCTTACTTTTCAGCTAACCCTTTCAGGAACCTCGTGCACTGCTAACCATCCGCTCTGATGCGACGCCGAACTGGAACTGATAGACCATAATCATTTAACATAATTGGAAAGAATTTTTAAACCCAACAGTTTAGTGCGATCTATTTTAGATTTAAGGCGTGTTCTACCATTTATTTTATATTTAATCATTGTAATCAAAATTTTTTTAATACCTGCAAAGCGGTTTTTACCATTTTCAATAAGCATGCAAAGAAGCGCAGCCCTTTTTAACACTAGAAACACCGGACCAGTCATTTTGACTGGTCCGGTACCATTCAATAGTAATTATTTCTTATGGTAAAATAATTCAACCGATGTTAATGCATGATTTTTACACATTAAATGGAATATTCATTGTATTGTATTCCAAAATAAAATATTCATTTAAATATTGAAATTAAGTTACGTCATGGGCAACTCTACCAGAACCAGTCATTTTGACTGTTATTTTGTTCGAATGTTGAACAGCTTTTTTCTGTGTAAAATGCTTAAACAAAATTAGCATTTTTTTCAGAAATAGATTCACCAAATGCAATATAGAGTTTACTCTTTGATAAAAAAAAAATTGTATGCAGTTTCATCAATTTACATCATGACGGAAAGTGTAATAAGTGCGTTTTCACTTCTCATCGATGATACAATAATACAACATGTGAAAGATTTTACGGAAGCCGAGGTATTGCGTGTGTTGAAAAAAGGATGAAAGTTACCGAAAGCAAAATTAAAAATATTTCTGTTCCGTATTCCGTAACGACCTCTTGGTCATGCCTGCCCGTTAAGGGCTTACGAGACTTGTTTCCCTGTTGTACGTGGATAGTCAGTCCTCTCGTACAGGGGAGGGTCCGGTCTCGGTTGGGATTCGAACCCACGCCGTCGAGGTGGTGAGCCCCGGCGCTCATGGGCCGATTTTCTAACCGGCGCTACCGCTCGGCTGTCGCGGACCCCCCAAGAATTTATATTATAATCATCAAAAAAAACTGAAATAAAAAATTTGCAGAAATTGAAACCAAGATCATTTATCATTTAAGAAATCCGAAAAACACTCAAACCCTTAAAGTTTTAATAGGCTAGCTTGAAAGAACAAGACGATATTATGTGATGGCCACCCAATTTGGGGACTAAGTCGCAATAATTGCACATTGTAGGGCGATTTGCGGGGGGAAGGAGGGATCGGAGGGAAAAATGAATATTGAGAAAATAGTCTTACCTTGTCGAGATCTACAACTTTGCCGAAGACCTGAAAGCCCTAGAAGGATATTCAGGGTTTGGCCAAAATGCAAGGTAAATATGCATGGTGAGCAAAAGGCAAGGTAAATATGCACGGTAAACTGCCGTATACCCAAAAACTCACTTTTCGTACGAGCTAGCGAAAAGCAATGTTCGGCACGAATGTGTATCGCCTGAGGCCTATCTTTCGTCCATATACGGCATTTCGATCCGAGGTACGCAAATGTGACAAAAAGTGTGCAAAAAATGCGCCACCGCGTGTAATTCCCGGACCGGCATCGTAAGCACTGTTTTGGCAAACTCTTGGCATGATGGAACTCCATATGGTCCATATGGTAGAAAAGACTGCTAACGTTCCGCTTTTGCCAAGCTAGTAATACCATTACTTCACATTCAAGGGCAATCTATAACATTGGTGTAAGTAAACGAAGCAGTAAACGAAGGGGATATGGCTGTAACCTAGTTTAACCAACGGTTAATTTTTCTCCGAATTTTAGCAGTCAAACGTATGCGCCAAGTACGCCACAACCGGTATGCTACAGTACCGAACTGGTTTCTCCTGGAAGGTCAATGCCACCAATGTGTTAACGGTGACGCGCAAATCATACTAACGGTTCTTTTTCCGCCGAATTCCAGCCACGCAACGTGTGCACCGAGCGACCCTGACCTTGATAGAAACAATTCATAATTCAAGTCAAAAACACATATTCCAAAAAATAATAATCCGCCAATACCTTGGACGCGCACAGTTTGCGTACCAAACTCACTTTACTTTTTGGACACAGTACTATGAGAACGAAACGCCAATGGGCAAAATAACTAAGTGATGCCTCATTGTTTTGCTCGGTTTAAGCACAATTGTAGGCGTGTTGGCGTGCCTTGAAGTGAAACGCCAGTTTGAAGAAACAATCGCGCGGAATAAAATGTATGCTACTACCGATGTGAAATATTACACGAACTGATTTTTGCTATATAAAGAGGTGGCGGAATGATGCAGAGGTGCATACAAAAATTTGCGAAATGATTCATAAATGCATAGTCGATTACGTATTGGAAGAATCGTCAAAAATGACAAAATTATAGCGTGTTCAAAAGAGCGGTCAAAAAGATCACTAAGATGCATTCGATTAAAACGACAAAAAGTCGTTGCACTGCTGAATTTGGAAAAAAATCAATGCAACTTTCATCGGCTCTAACAATTGGCGTTAATGCCGTTTTACGTAACGTTCAACTTGGCAATTTTCTACTCAGCAGCATAATGTGTAATCTGTGCACTTATTTATTTGCATACTGCGAATCTAACTTGTGGGTGTATTTACACAGCCCCCTGAAATGAAAGCTGTTGAATGTCGAAAAACAAGAGGTTCATGTTTCATCTCAGTACGGTGATACTATACAATTGCAATTCGAAGCGAATCATGCAACGGGATGTGCTGTACCAAGCATACACGCAGGCGCAATTACCAAAAGTACAGATTAACATAAGCTTAAAACAATTTACCCTTTCCACTCAGCAGTAGCGTAGCCCCAACTCGAGCGGCGCTGATACGGCGCCAAGCCGGTTGAAGCTGGTGAGCCGATCAAGTCTTACTCAATTAGCAGTTCTTGATCCATGCGCTTCTACGTTCAAAGTGACATTTTGATATTAACGATGAAATAATGAATAAACTATATAACTGTAACCTTTTTTTGCGTTATTTTGTTTAAAAAAAAATTATGCGCGCACGTATAACACGTTTATCCAGTGACGAATTCACAGTCATGAGGGCTCTTCGTGGCTAAATGAACGGGGTCACTGCGCAATGCCGTAAAAAATGATACATTCCCGTCTGGTTCATATGCTTTTCAACAACATCAAAGTTAGATATTACTTTTATCCTATGGCTTGGTTCATTTAGAAATGGGACAGTTTGTTTGAACGTGGACAAAAATTAACAATTTTTACAGCATTTAGTGACAAAAGCATATACTTTAGTTGGTCAAATTTTCACGCCATTTAGTTATTCCTGCTCCAAGATATTCGACATACAAGAAGAAAAGCGAAAACTAATCGTGCACAACTATCTGCAGAATCCATCAGTGTCATCTCGGGAACTGGCAAAACGGTTAAGTTTGCTAAATCGACCGTTGCGTGAGTGATTAAAAAGTACAAGAAAACACAGACGAGTGCCCGTAAGGTGCAAACTAAGCGATGGAGTGGAACCGTGAATCGTCAATTGCGAATGAGAGTCATTCGGGAAATCAAAGCTAACCCACATATCTCGGACTTTACTTTGGCCAAAAAGTAAACATCCTAATTGAAATTTAATACAAAAAAACAATGGTCAAAAACCCGGCTCAGAAGCTGTACGATCAGGTGCTGACCAAACCGCATGGTTGCATTTTCATGGACGATGAAAGCAACGTGAAAACTGATTTTAAGCAAATTCCGAGCGTTAAATTTTATACGGCTTATGCTTATGGCAACGTCCCCAAGAAGTTCAATCTTTTTTTCGCCGATAAATTCGCTAAAAAATACGATTTGGCAAGCCCCATTTCTAAATGAACCAAGCCTTACGTAACTTCGTTGGTGCGTTCATCTCATTCGAGATTTTATGGGTGCGAATAAAGCATGGTGGACCATCGATGTACCACGGGGTTTTACATCTTTATCTGCGTGGGTGTCTTTCCTGGCGATAGGCACTTACTTAAGATCTTCCTTCCTGTCTACTCCCTCCTTAACTGTCATTCTCTCCAAAGTTACCTTGATGGCTTCTTAGCTTGTTGCATTCGAGATCCGATCCGTTTCAATTACTCCCTTTGAGGCACTCCACTTACGAGGGTATCTACGGCGAAGGACCTTGGGGTGTAGCTGGACAACGACTCTACATATCCTGTTCCCCCCTACCCCTCGCGATGTCACTTGCTCGGACTTCAAACCTTTCAGCAACGGCACGCGCCACCCAATCTTTGTTCATCGCGAACCTCCTTCGTCATAACCTTGATGCCCTTCTCCTATTGTCCTATATCCCTTCGCGTCATTTTCGTGATAGACATCCTTTCCTGCTTCCCACTCGTCGGACAAGTTATGGCCAGAATGATCCGTTACAATATTTCAATCTTCCAATTCCGTTTCCGTATCCTCTCTGTTACCCCAATCCTTTTAAAATTAGTTTGTATAGCCCCTGAAACAAACAATTGTATCAAAAAATGAGAATGTAAAAATTCCTGCACTATTCTTAAATCTAACTAATTACTATATATCAGTGGCGTCTCGTGAGAAAATGAGATGGTTGTGCACCTTCAAAAAAAGCAATACCTTCTTAGGTACGGGGTTTATTAGAACCAGAACGACACGACACACCAAGACGAATTTGGTCAGGTTGTTAAGTGAAAGAATAGTTTGAGGAACCGTGAATGGTCTATTTAGTTCTGCAATCTTTAATTGCTACTAAATGGATCTACATGGAAACGAGTTTAAAAGCTCATCTACGATGTACAAATTGACTGGTAATTCCACGCTAAATAGAACAATTGCATGAAATCAGTTGCAGTTTCGAATGAAACTGTGTGCACCAGCAGTATTGCCCAGTGCCTGCTTAGACCTTTTTTAATTAGCTTTAAATTGTTGGCTATATTTGCACGTTTGTTTCTTCGATTTTATTTCAAAGTTTTATTTTCTTGCAAATTTACTTCACGAACGTCAATATCTACTCGGAAAATATATCCGCGGTTAGTCATTGTCTGTGAATCAAATTCTTATTTGGCAAGTCAGGCTCACTTCGGGTCCGGCCTGGGTACAATCAAATGTGCACAGGAAAGGCACCTATACATCGACAATTTCACATGGCCGCATTCAACACATGCACGAGAGAAATAATGTGTACATATACGATTGGCTAGTGCACTGGCAGAAGTGCCCACCCGTAAACAAAATTGATCGACTTTCCAACTGGATTTTGTGTCTTGCTAATAAGAAAACTAGCGCTTCTTCACCGTTCCTAATGAGAATGGTTTTATGAGACTGTTGTTAAGAGAACTGTTCTTATTTGATAAAAGATGCTCGTTTGTAGCAGCGGTGCACCAGCAGAAGTGCCCAGCGCAACGTTGTAAAGCGTTAAGTAGATTTTGAACGCAACTATGGCGGGTGGAAATAACAATACCATAACTAAACAAATAATTTTGTGATTCTTTTTATAAATTCATGACTGTGCAGTGCACAGGTTGCTCAGGTGGACGAGACGCCACTGCTATATATACTATTTTTAACGCTGTAACCAACAATTCAAATCCGCAATGGATGTGGACCCAAGGTCATTCCGGTCGCTACGTCGGTTACTTGTTAATCACCTACCTGAGCCAAAGGTGGTCCACACACCAGGAGTAACCGAGGAGCCACACGTGAAGCTTTTTACACCGAACGAACGTTTTTTCGAGCGGCTGGAGCTTCCCGTGTGTCACTACTGCCTCTCGCTCTAATGGCAGTTGTCTTTTTCGTTCCTTCGGTTCACGTTCAGTGTTGAAGCTATGCTCAGAATTCGAGCGAACGTTCGCTAGGCTAGCGCACAGAAAAAGTCGAGCGAATTTTTTGGGCATTCTTCCCCTTCCATGTACGGGTAAAAAAAAGCAGACCAACTGTTATAAATATGGTATACACCGGCTGCCGCAAAAAGCTCAGGCCAAAAAATTCGGTCTACGCGTTCGTTCGCTCACGTGTGGCTCCTCGGTAAGATGGAAAACTTTCTGGAGAAAGAGAAGTCTCCCGTCAGACCAACGATTGATTCTCTACTTACATGCAAACAACAAAATGCAACACGGTCAACTACTGCATCGGATGAGACGTGTACCAACAGACACGTGTGCGTCGTGCCCCGAAGTGGACATCCTGGAGCATAAGTTTACGCTGTGTCCAAGAGTTACCGCGGCCTGGGACCTGCTGCGAAGTGTGACTCACAGTTTTTCTCGAAGATGGTCACGTACGTTTACGGGGCTACGATAGCCAATACTGTCTGGAATGAACACCCACATGCGCCTCACTATACTTCGTCCCTACGCCAACTATATCATCCACATCGTTGGAAACAACATCGTGTGTTTGATCTTGATATTCACGCGTGTGCCTTAAGAGGACAGCAATCACTGTACCAAAACCTATGGATTTTCTCTACAAATAAACAATATTTTACAAAACAAAAGTAGAGGGAATTTCAGGGAATGGGGAGACCTTTAAATATAAGCGAACCAAGTAACGTAGTTGCACTTGAAGTGCGAAGGTTCGTTTTGCGTAGCTCTCGGTTTTAAATTGTTTTACGGTCATATTTCGTCACTCTGCGTGATTATTTTTTCGTATACGTGAGTGAAAATTTGCAGTGCTATAAGATGGATGTTTTGGCATCGATCCGCAGTGCGAGTGATCTACTAAAGATCACTGACAATGAAATAGAACTTGTGAAGGTGCTGCAACAGGCGGGGTTGCTCGCCACTAGCATGTTGTGCGAAAAGTGTGGCCGCTTCATGACATTAAAGTCTACGAAGCGAGCTAATTCGTGCAAGTGGGTTTGTATAAAAACCCTAATCTGCCCGGGGAGTGAATGTACGGTCCGTACGGGCAGTATATTCAATAACTCCACCCTTCACCCCCCAGCTTATGCGAGTGGTTTTTGTTTAGGCGCGTAACACCAAGCTAGAGTTCGCGGCTACCGATTCCGGTACATCGCGAAAGACCGCTGGAAAGTGGTATCAAATATTAAGAAAATTGAGTGCCGATCACGTGTTTCACCACCAGAATCAAATTGGTGACGAGGGATGCGTATTTGAACTCGACGAATCCGTCGTCACCCAGCGGAAATATCACCGGGGACGAATGTCGTACAACTACCAAGTGTGGGTTTTTGGAGGCATTTGTCGTGAAACCAGAGATATTTTCGTTGAGCTCGTGGAGAAGCGTGATCGTGTAACTCTTCGCAATCTTATTGTGACACATGTCCGTCCGGGCACAACAATAATGGCCGATTGCCTTGCATGGTTTCAGACCATAAACCATTCGCAGTATTTTATTCACCCTGAAGACCCCACGGTGCACACGCAGAATATTGAGAATGTCTGGCGATGGTTGAAACCGTTTCTGAAGAGAAAAGAGAACAAATCGAGGAGGAGTACATTACGGAGCACGAAGTCAAACGATGACACATTTTTAACTATTTGGAATATCATCAAAATAGCACAGAGCTCACTAGCTCTTGCAAAAGGGTCGCTAGCTCTTGCAAAAGCGATACGCTTCCTGCGGTTCGTTCCCTAAACATATAGCTATATGATTGACACTCCTACATGCCAACTGCAAGTGGTAGTGTAGTGAGCAACAGAACAGGGCACATCAAGGCGTACTATACACTGCTATAGTACGCCAGTAGATAAGTGTGTTAGTTTTAAGTTAGAATATAAATTACTGTAGAAGAAAATAAAGGACATTACGAGCTTATTCTCTGAACGAGACGCATCTTACTCGTAACTATATATTTTTTTGGCTAGCAAAAGCTTATATACAAATTAAATGTTTTACAAAATGTGTATTCTTGAACTCCGACCCCAACCTCATCGTGGTGCTAGCTGGAGTAAGATCTCGGAACGTATTAAGTTCTTCAGCACTTTGTGCAACGATCGTATACTAATTTATTTATTTAATTATTTATTTATTCAGGCTTACAAAGCAAAAATAAAAAAGTGTCTGCAAAGGCAACAGGTAAGATGATAGCAAAACATTTGCAAATATTTTTCACCAAAACAAATGATTTTCTTTTCCAGACGCTAATATATGTAGCAGATACAGCCAAAAGAGAATGCACAACTCCTCGGAATACATTATGGGAACTGTTCAACGTTTTTTAATTACATATCGGTACCTTTTCATCCCGGTAGCCTTTCGGTAGATAGGACAGGCCCACTTCGTACTCGGAGAAAAAACTAAACTAAATTAAATATGTTTTCCATTTCAGTTCAAACTGTGCACTGTGTAGAAAAAATCCTAGGGAAGCTGATTCAATCGAAGCTTAACGGACATGGGCTGTACCAGATAACTTTATATAATAATTCCTACGTACTAGGGAATTTCACGGAGACATCTTGCTGTGCCGCTTAACACTCGACAAACATATCCTTTTATTGAAAGTCGATCGATAATATTGTTTACCAAGAGTGCTTTGCAACATAGCAAGGCAATTTTACACCACACAGTATAGTAACACTCAGTTTGATATCATTCATCTTGGGCTGACAGAGACTTGCTACCCTCTCTACTTGTAGAACTTCGTCCACCGTTTAGCCGAACTTTCATACCAAGAAGCTTTACTTTACCTTTTTTTAAAAGATTGCAGCGCTCTTCTCGGATGAAAACAGCTTCTGGCACTGTTTCTGTGACGAAATGATCTCTGATCACCGAAAGCACAGGAATATCATCAGCAAACTTCGCTCTCACCCATTCTCAATTGTTTGCATCACCTATCCGCATCTACTGTTCCAACGCGGATCAGTTGTATGGATGACCGTTCATCATTGTAAATGGCTCTTGTTCTGTTTTTTCTGTAATGTTCTTTCCTGTAATTGTAAGTACCACTGCACCACCTTTTTAACGTTTTGTTAACTTATCGTCTTATTTCTCTCGTTTTTGCAGCCTTGAATTAAAAAAGTATCCTTTAGATTTTTCGGCGATTCCTTATATCCCTATTCAATCGTATTTGTAAGCGTTCCTGAAGCGACCATTCTATAATCCATTGTATGTTAAAGCATGTTGATTAGCTCATTAAGGTGGAGCCTCTTTGTTGGAACCGCTGTAATGTATCGGTCCAACGAAGCTGTCCGAACGGAAACGTCGCCGCGATGGCGATGTTTTGGAAATATATAAAAAGGGTCGAAGGATGCGCCTTCGTCCTCTTTAGTAAAAACGTAAGCGAGAAAGCCAGACAATTTTTTGGCTATTGCGATTACAATAAAAAGGTGTTTTCACAAAGGCAAGAAAAGCTGGATATTTTATATTCTCGCTCCACGTAGAGGCCGTTAAAGATTGTCTTTAACACTCTTTGAAACACTTTTTTGCTGATAGATCCTGTAATTTAATTTTTCTGGTTCCGTGTCTATCAACCTTCTGAACTTGTCCACTTGTGCAATCATTTTTGGTCCATAACGTAATGAAAAAAACTGGAATATATTTTTTGTTTATTTGAGCTGCAAGAAATTCAACAAGAAGTTATTTTAATTGTTCAATAAAAGGTTACCAAAAGAAACCCGGCCTTTTCGCGATTTTACGTTGGGTTGTGTTTGACCGGGATGAAAAAGAGAGATGATATCAAGAATGATGAGAAATAGATTAGATTTGGTTTTTGCGTGATGCGATCGAAAACGTTGACAATTTCTTTTATGTGGATATTATGTATACATTATTCCGTATACACATAATTAAAGAAGAACAGTTTTGCATCTTTATAACACGATAAGATTTATGTGCTTTAATTTCGAACACAGGATCAATCACTTTAGTTAATCAACCATCGCAAGATCAATTTCTTGATTAATATCGATCCATGCAAGGTACCGTATGATAAGCAAGGCCTAACAAACTCTCGGACTCATTCGACGCATGGCATCTGACTTTACAGATTCCATGTGTCTCAGAACCCCCTACTGCAGCTTGGTTAGATCTCATCTTGAGTTCGCTCGTGTGCCTAGTTGGAGCGATATCGGGTATTTGAAGTACCCGACATACTGGTCCGATCTGTTCTGAGACTGCGAGTCTCAGCGGCACTAAGGCTCAGACGCTGTACATCGAGCGCACACCTTATGATCCTGGGGACCAATGAGCAGGCTACCTCCTCGTGCCTGTGTACGCGGGGCCTGGCACACCTGTCTCGTGTGCAACGACATCAGCTCACATCATGTGAGGCTGCTCACTGATCAGAAACAACTCAATTTTGTGTTTGATAACAAGTTCGCAAAAAAGACGATGGTGTGACATGCAATCTGCATCTGCGGGCACAAAACGGCACCGCAATGACGTCGGACGTTTACAGAACCCAATGTTTGGAGAAATGGATTCTACCATTTATCAAAGCGCACAGGGGCAAAGTTGTCTCTTGGCCCGATTTGGCGACCTGTATTTATTCCAAGGTGGCCTTGAGTGGTACAGGGCCAATAAGATCAACTTTATCCCTAAAATAACGAATCCACCAAATTGCCCAAAGTTTCGCTCCATCGAAAAATACTCGACAATCAGCAAACTACGCCTTAGACGAAGTGATGGGACAGGAAGGAGAGCCGATGTTAAGCTGCGGATAGACGGATGCAATATTTCAATGCAATGAAACGAAATTTGACATTTCTACCTAAAATGACAGTCATTGCAATATTGCTATGCGTATTTCATTGCAATATTGCAAAGATCAAAACGAGATGGTTAAGCATCGAAATATTGCATTCACTGTCATTTTTGGCAGCAATGTCAAATTTTATTTCATTGCAGTGAAATATTGCATCCGTCTATCCCCAGCTTTAGAGCCGAAGAAAATAATACCCCAAGGGGATTTTTGAAATATTTCCGGCCCCTGGTCCGACCCGTTTTCGCGTCGAAAACGGGTCGGTCCAGGGCACGATGCGCAGTAAATTTCGACCCGATTTGACGGCGATGTTGACGAGCTGTCAGATTCAAATTTTATGGTGGGTTCAAATTCAAAATGGTGGGTTCGAAAAAAATATCCGTCTAGGTTCAAAAATAATATCCTCTCTAGGTCTGTTTTTCCCTCCTCATTCCTCTATCTTTTCCTCTTCACTCTCCCCTCAGCCTCTTCCTGTAATGCACACTTGATTCGATATTCTTTCTTTTTTTTATTGTCACGGTCGTGGTTAACAGTGGTAGTGATTACATTGGTGATAGCTGTTGAAGAGAAATTTTTATTGTTTGGTTAGTGAGGATTGAACACTTATCGTTATACATACCATACGATGCGCAGACCGGTTGATCCATCGGCGATGTTGGAAAGTGTCTTGTTGATTGTCAGTTTTATTTTACGTAATGATGGATACATTTTCTCAAAATTTCACTCGCGGAATAAAGTAGGCAGTATGAAATCATGAAACTAGAGGTTGGTAGTTGAACAATTTGATGAAGTTTGTGCATTTTAATAATGTGCTTGATTTTTCCATTGTGCTGTTTTTTAGGTTTTAACACTTAATTGACAGTGACTGTAGCATATTTTGCTCAGAAAGCACTCGCCAATAAAGTGTTATGAGTGAAAGTATTCATGCTACGACATCCACCCGGACAATCCATGAGAAACCAACCGAAACAACTGAAAACCGGCTCAGGACATTCCATCGTCACAGTGTACCTTTTCAAATTCCACCAGCATCGACAAATAACGGTAATTATTGAAATCATGTTACAAAGATAAAACTTTTTATTTGTACCATTTATAAGACATATACTGTGTATCATTTATTTTTAACAGGAGCTTTCAACGGCAACCTTCAAAACGATTACATATCATACAGCATCTCAGCCATCGATTTCTGGTAAGTGAATCAGAGAACAACTCTTCTTTCATTAGTTGCATGAGTTTTGTAGTCTGCAAGGCTTGCATTATTACTTTACCACTGTTTCGTTTCGCCAGCCCACCAGCAGTCGCTTCATGATGCTAAGATCGATAAGATGCAAACGATTCACTACCACGACATCCTGGACTATGTAAAAAAAAAAATTAAATCTTAAAGAGGTGTCATCGTTCTTTGGTGTCCTGGATAGGCGCCTTGCCTGAATCCTCCATCAGTTCGTTGTGATGCTCTTGCTAGAGTGTCTGCAATAATGGCCCTTAGATGTATCGACACATGTTTCCCGTTGATGTTTACTCAATATTCCACGAGGTTGTTCATCTCCGTGACAATGAGACGTAAAGATGCCTCAACGTTCGTCGGCTTCCTCCTACCACAGAAAATAGTTCTCGTCATCACTGGTACTTTCAGCATCTCTTGGATATTACATAATATTGGCCAAAACTCCATGCTGCCACGTCTATGCAATGGTAATTCATCCATTGATATATGCTGGCATGAATAAGTGTTGCATTGCTAAAAAACAAGAAATAAAAATTTGCTATTTACACTCACAATTATAACTGCATAGTTTGAAACAAACTTACCATAGTTGGACAGATAAAAATTTTTCTATTCCATGATTCCAATACGGGCCGCCGCTTATTTCCATTATCTCGATCGATGGCTTACGGTTGGTTCCTAATAATGTTCTTGCGCTTGCGCTCCAAATTATTATCTACGATATCAAGTAGTGTTGAAAGCCCCATTTCATCCACATAAACTCCATCTCGATTTTCAACTGGCAGAAATTGCTTCCACAGGTACAGCAGCTACAGCTACAGCTTCGATATTTGCTGCAGATTGCTACGATGCGAACATGTTTTCACGATTATCGGATCGCCGATAGAAAACGCCACTATTTCGCAAACGTTTTAATTCGGGTTGCCGCCACATTTTCAAAGGATTTATGGAATAAAATATACACCAAGTATTTACAACACACTGCCCGACCGTTTGTTTCAAAATGTAAACAATTCCTCAACGGGCTGTTGCTCACACGCACAAGTCTATGCTGTTGGCAAAATAACGCGAGAGAAAAGGACGGAACGATAGAGCAGACAGCATTTGGATTGTCATCAGGAAGTGAGGGGTATGACAAACAGTGGAAGAGTGGTTGCGGGGTAACTCTCCCGTTGTGGAGGGGTTTTTTTGTATGGAACTTTCATGGGTTCGGGTCGAAACGCCATTTTCTCTCTCCTTGGGACGTGAGTTTATTAGAACCAGCAACACGTAAATATATAGTAAAAAGCTATTTTTATAATCACGACGTAACGCAATGGAATAGTCGACGACCCAACGATCAAAGGAACTGTGAAGCACCCAGTGAATGAGTGGCTGGAAATAAGGATGGAAATGAACATGGAAGGAACGTTATATGCCTGTCAATTTATGTTGATAATTTGATTCTAGGCAGTTTCAACGTGGAAGCGTTCAGAATGAATTCAAAAACCTTCTGGGAATTTATCCCTTAAGTGCCTTAACGAAGGAGCATTTAAACGAAACGAATGCTCCGTATTGTTTGTTTGATTCAAACTCGACAATTAATTTGTTTGCTGTTTGAAACACAAAGTTTTCAAACTAATCGCAATATTAGTTATCGAGCAAAGTTTTTTATTATTGAAGCAATTGAAAAGAAAATGCTTTTTACTTCATCGAAGTTAGAAGTTGAGATTAAAATGTAAACTCGGCTAAGTGTCGATGACAAATTTATCCCTACAAAAAAATCGAAAAGTGACGGTGTATTTCCGGCATCGATGTCTCTGACTGGTAACACATACTCAGGCGAATAGAATCTTTGTGACGCCTTTGCCACCTACTTTTCGTCACTCAGGGTGTCCACTCAGATTATGATTTCAAATTCCCGGTTTTTTCCCGGTTTTCCAGGTTTTTTCCCAGCTTTTCCCGGTTTTTTCTAGTTTATGCAGGTTCACTACATTTCGATTGCTTATAGTAGATAAACTTGGCTGTTATATGTCTCTATGGTTTTTTAGGTAGGTCAAAACTGCATGTAAGTTATGTGTTAAAGAATACTTTAAGGAAATAACTTCAAAATTTTCAAAAACAAAAACTATTGAAAAACCGAAGGAAAACAGGGACAACACATACGGTTTGGGATTATAGAGCATCGTAAACTGAACTTTCATTGCAACAACACACATTGCTTGAGCGTATATATTTTAAAAGAAAATCCTTATAAAAATGTTAAAGAACAACTTCATTAATGAAATAACAAATTAATTTTTAATTCGGCTCAAAATTAGAAATGAAAAATGTTTTTCCTTCGCTCATAGAATTTGCTTAATCATAACATTTTTCAACAAAAGAAGGGAGATGTAGCATACCTGTTGTACATCTTCTAATATTTCTATCAAAAGACACGTTCATAAACACGTCGATACAAATGATTCACGTTATCAAAATTTTATGCAAACACACCAACAACTCAAATGAGCTACATTTCACCAAGAATAAAAACTGATCAGCACACTCGTCTAGCGAATGCCGCAATACAATGAGATCCCATACCAAAACAACCAATACACCTGCTAGAGAGTGGTTAACAGTTAAAGGTAAAACAAAAACCTTTATCCATATCAAACCATTGCTGACAAATAGAATGAAACATACATAATTATTTCCGTATATCTGCAAGCATATAAATCGATCAGATCACATCCGAAAGGTACATCCATAGTGACACATTCATAACAAGTGAAGCAAGAGATTGCACCGCG
The DNA here is from genome assembly GCF_943734765.1 of Anopheles ziemanni. Taxonomy (NCBI): domain Eukaryota; kingdom Metazoa; phylum Arthropoda; class Insecta; order Diptera; family Culicidae; genus Anopheles; species Anopheles ziemanni. Next base: position 1,197,840 of record NW_026689707.1, on the reverse strand, counting down.
TGCGATCGTCCCGAAACAAGCAACCTTATAAACTCAACAGGATAAAGGATCTCATCAGGAAATATTGGTAGAAGGACAGGAGTTTGCAATTGAAATTTCAAAGGACGGATTTGAACGCTGTGAATATTTTCGTACAATATCATAGGAAGCGATTAGCTTTTCAGCTAGTAGATTTACTAGATTTAAAGTAACTGTTTTGGCTACTATCTGAAGCATATACAAAGACATTTGGTTGCTTTGCCATTTCATATCGAGTGTTTAAACAGATGATCAATGCTTTTACAATTTCAACTGGAAATCCCCGTTACCATGTTACGAATGTTAACCCTCGATGCGTTTGTCTTTCGTACACATTGCTTCCCTGGCGACAAAATCATCATGCTTTCTCGCTTTGCCTCTACGCCGGCACTACTGGAAGAAACGAAAACGCAATATGGATACATTGGACCTTCAAACAGCTGACAACAAATGTCGCCCTTAACAATTGAAATGTAGTGACAATTTTAAAGGAAAATATAATTACGCTACGAGAATAAAATATGTAAATCTCAAAAAAATATTATATGAAAAATATTCCCGGTTTTTTCGGCGAAATTCCCGGTTTTCCCGGTTTTTTTCCCGGAAAAATTAAATTCAAGGCTGATTCCCGGTTTTCCCGGTTTTCCCGGTTGAGTGGCCACCCTGGTCACTGTATGACAGTGCATCAACATTGGTTTATTCACAATTCTTGGAGCCATTCAAGAGCAAGTAGATATTCCCTTGCCATCCATCACCGAAGAAGAGGTGTTCTCTGCTGTTAAGGACCTTGTACCGATCTTAACAAAAATCTTGAACAAATCCTTGTAGTCTCGAAGCTTTCCGTTCCTTTGGAAATCATCATGGATGTTCCCTGTTCACAAGAAGACGGACCGGGGTGATATCACCATGCTATTCACGTGTAGAAAATTGTTTGAGCTAGTTATCAAACATCTCCAGCGAGGATTTAGACTTTCGATCTTTTCTGTTCTATATGGTTTAATGCCAAACAGATCCATCGATACTAACATAATTTCGATCCATCGATACTAACAAACAGATCCATCGATACTAACAGCCAATTGACAGTGGCTGTCATTTGAAGTTCATTGACGCTTAATAACGTCCGCTTTAAATCGGCTTTTTCTTCGTGTTAATATCGCGTTTCGGTCCCTAATTGTCTATTTTTGTCATCATAACGACCACTGCAAATTGTGTTTTGTGAAATAACTTCGATCTTCGCCCGCTTTCACACGAAAATCCACAATTCTTCGGCACCCGGTTCACTATTTTGCAATGGATTCCGTTTGCTTTTCGTGCGCCCCCACGGACGGCGTCGTTATCTACTGTTACTGTGAAGGCACCTTTCACTACGGCTGTTCCTCTGTTCCGGAGCATATCCTGCGAGAGATCGCCAAATACAAACAACTGCATTGGAGCTGCAACGGCTGTAATGCAGTAATAACAAACCCGCGAAGCAAGAAGCTAAAGGGAACTGGCCTCCAAGTAGGCTTCCAAGCGGCACTCGCAATTGCCGTTGACTCAATGAAAAGCGTCATTGTTGATCCATTGACAAAAGAGCTTCGAGCTGGGTTTGCGGCTCTCAACAACACGGCCTCTAGGACTCCTGTAAGCGAACGCCGACGGTGGCACGGATCGTTATCCCGGCGACTGTTTGCTGACGTTACCCGTGGCGATGTCAACCGAGAGGCTCCCCCTGCGGCAAACATCACCGCGGCAAACACTGAAGAAAACAACATAATCGTCCAACGAACTGCACGACCACAAACAAGTCAGTTGGGCACTAAATCACCGTCCACCGACTCGGCTAGCCTTGTTCATGAGCATGTCCCCAAAGCGATACTCTATTTATCCCGGATCGCGCCGCAGGTCAAGGTCGACCAAGTGGTTGACAAGGTGAAACGTCGCCTCGGGATTGTTGACGTTACCGCACGTTGTCTGCTGAGCAAGGATATCAATCCTACAACCCGGCGGTTCCTTTCTTACAAGGTCTGGATCCCGAAGGAAAGCTTGGCACTAGCACTGTCTCCACGGACTTGGCCCCGCGGTTTGCTCTTTAAAGAGTTTATCGAGGATGGCCCTAAGGCCTCACTGTACCACCACATGGACTCATTGCCGCAGCACACTCAGGCCAACAATAATCTAAACGCCACAATTGTATCACCGAATCAGGCAGTACAAAACAATCACGACCCACCAATTCGTTCACAATTCTACTGCCATTACGACGGCCATTATTTTTTTATTTTTTTGACACCAAAACTATACACCTTGACTTGGATGCTCTATAAACCATCGCCAGTTGTTTGGCTTGGTTTAGTCACCTTGTTCAGCAACGAACAAGACGAGCGAATTGTAGCGAAAGCTGAACGTATTGGCACAGAAGCCAACGATCGGGCTTACAAGACAAAGTTCGCGTAGCGTACGACAGAGCTGGCCGGTAGCGGCTGTAACATGATCACCACGTTCGGTTCACAGTTTTGTGACACACATTTTGCTTAAGTTGATGACGCGGTAGTCTCGATGACAGCATTCCTGAATGAATCATTCCACTCCTGCGTACCAGCTGCAAAGAAGAAAATGTCCCCTGCTTGGGCCAATAGCAAGCTTAAAAGACTTAAAAGGCTAAATATGCTGCACTTAGAAAGAACCGTCGACTGAGGAGCACGAGATCGCGTGAAAACTTATCAATGGCCTATAAATTATATCGAGGCTACAACAAATATAGATATAATGGATATATCTCATCAATGCGAAGAATCCTCACAGCTAACCCAAAGGAATTCTGGAATTTTATCAACAACAGGCGCCGCTCTAGCCCAATTCTACAAACCGTCATCTATGATAACTTTGCTTTTTTTCGAATCTACCTTCGGAGGTGATTGATTTTACGCCTGGTCCGTGTACATCAGATGTCTTAAAATGCCTGAAAAGAGTAAAACCGTCAGTCACGGCTGGTCCTGATGGTATTCCAGACATCATCCTTAACCGGTGCCGGCATTCCTTAGTCCCGATGTTGACGAGAGTGTTCAATATCTCACTGTTGACTGGAATTTTCCTAGCGCCTGGAAGTCGTCATGGATGGTGCCCAGATTTAAAAAAGGTGACCGTTCCAACGCTGCTAACTACCGCGGGATTACCTCACTCTGCGCCTTCTCGAAAGCATTCGAGCTCCTCGTCTATGGCCCTGTAATGTCGGCATCCCTGAGCTACATTAGTCCCAAACAACATGGGTTCGTCCCGAAACGATCAACCACAACGAATCTTACGGAATTTGTGGGGTTCTGCATTAAACAGATGGACAATGGATCTCAGGTGGATGCGATCTATACCGATTTAAAGGCTGCTTTCGACACGATATCGCACGAAATCCTGATTGCAAAACTTAAGCAGATTGGCATCAATGAGCAATGGATCCACTGGTTCCATTCATACCTTACAGGACGTTCATACCAGATTAAAATCGGAAAATGCACATCTCGGAAAGTATACAGCTCCTCGGGGGTACCGCAGGCCTTTGCTAGGGGGCAACCTAGGGCCTTTGCTGTTCCTGCTCTATATCAATGACGCTGCACTTGCTCTCGCGGATACTGGCTACGGGTTCCTGATGTTCGCGGACGACGTGAAATTATTTCGAATGGTGCGGAACGCCGAGGACTGTCAACGCTTGCAAGAGGCTGCCGGCGCTTTTGCAGATTGGTGCAACCGAAATGCCCTTTCCCTGTGTGTGGAGAAATGTCGAGTCATTTCTTTCACGAGAAGACAGACACCTCTGGATTTCGCATACTCCATTGATGGTGTGACCGTCGAGCGAACCAACTGCGTTTGCGACCTAGAGGTTCTGTTGGATAGCCGGCTCACCTTCACAGCACATTGGGAGAGCGTAATTTCGAAAGGAAACCAGATGCTCGGGCTCGTCTGTCGAATGTCGAGGGAGTTTCGTGACCCAATCTGCGTAAAGATGCTCTTCTGCTCTCTTGTCAGATCTGGATTAGAGTACTGCAGCTTAGTGTGTCCTCCAACGGCCCAGGTATGAATGAACCGACTAGAAGCCATCCAGCGCAAAATGACGCGGTTTGCGGTAAAAATGCTTCCTTGGCGACCCGGCGATATTTTCCCCGCGTACGAGACCGGGTGTTTGCTGCTGGGCATCGAGACGCTGCAACAAAGGCGGCGTAACGCGCAATGCCTGTTCATCTCCGGACTATTGAACGGCTCCATAGATGCACCAGACCTCCTCAGCGGCATTGACATTACAGCCTTTGATAGACGATTACGGACTCGACCTTTCATCGCCATTGACCATCGCCGGACGAACTTTGGACAAACTGATCCACTAAGGGCTATGTGCGTAGCTTTTAACGAAGCCTACGATATATTTGACTTCAACTTGACACAGGCCAGCTTTCGTGAACGTCTCAGGCAAATAACCTAAACCTAATACCAACATTCATGTAAACCAATAAGTGTTCGATGAATTATCAATAAATATGAAATATGAAATAATGTGCTTCTTGATCTTTATACGGGCTTCCTCGCTGACTTCGACTACGTCAACCATGCCTTGCTGCTTGATAAATTGACAAGGTATGGTGTTCATGGTGGCCTTGTCCAGTAGATTCAGAGTTTCTTGACTGGAAGATGCATTCAAGTCAACATTGGTTCGAGCTTTGGTGCCCCATTCTGCAACATGAATTAGCAAAAATGGTTTCACTGCTTCAAAACAATACAGTCAAGCAAGCAATGCTGCTAGATCTACAGATGAAAAGCCATAGCATCGAAAACGAAGAGAAAATATATGAATAAACTATTAAATCTGTATTAGAAGGCATAACACCGTATCAAAATATGAATCCTCCAGAAAGTCAAATACAAACTCTAGTTGACAAAAAAGATAACAATCGATACCGCCAACACCTGTTTGGAGACTTTGTGAGTCGTATAAGAGTACAAGGAAAATTATCTGACCCAAACCTCAACCTCAACCATACGCTTCCAAGTCCCCATTGCGCCAGCAATCGGGCCGTGCCCAGCAACAGCCTAGACGTCGGGTGTTTCCTACATTATGGCGAAGTTACACAAATATCAATCAAGATTTCCAACCCTGTATATATAAATGCGGCAATTTTTATGTAAACCAGCCACTTCTGTACCCTGTGAAAGAGTATTTTCGAAAGCCGGACAAATTTATAATGACAAGCGATCACGATTAAATCCAAAAAAAATTGACGGAATTACTGTAAAAGTTACATATTGTTTACGAACGTCTTTAGGTATGGAAATGAATATATTTTATAGATAGTATCGTTTAGTACAGCTAATCATGGTATAAATGCAATATTATGTTCAAATGCATATATAAATATATAAATGCAAAGTGAATAGTTCATGAATTCTGTATTACAATGCTATGAATTATGTCTGACTGAACTGCAAAGTGAAAATGAAGTTTAGAGTATTTGATTTCAATAAAACAAAAGATTATTGACAATGCTAAGAATATATTGTACATAGTTGATAGTTTATGAACTCTGTTGCAACGATATAAGATATTGCAACACAAATAAGATGCATAAGCATAACAAATATTCTCTTGTTAAATATTCTAGTATTGAATACTTTTTGAATTTTTTTTTCTAAACTTATGTGATATTTTACGATACATCAGATTTTACAATGCGGTGAAAGTAATGATCTGGCAAATATTTGTCGTTTAACGTTATAACCAGTTTGAAGAAAAAATCGGTCCTGGGACGTGGACGTGGACGTGCGGAAGAATCACCGCACACGCTCACTTCACCTCACTGAACTGGACCGCACCTGATCTTTCTAAAGAATCATCTTTCCCAGACCGAGCACCTTTTGCGGCCACATTTTGTATGTAAGGGAGATGTCACGGAGACCGAGCACCTTTTGCGGCAACATATTTTATGTAAGGAACATGGCACGGAGAGGCACTTCTGTTCGTTAAGCTACAAAAAACAAAAAGAGGAACAAATTCGCGCCAAAACGAATGCAGCTCGTGAAGCAAAGAAAGTCTCTGTAGGTCAAGGTTTCAAAAGCTAAGTCCGCTGCAAAAAATGCTAAATTGACTATTTGATTGCTGTTGAAATGTATTTCTATCATTTCAAGTTGATCATTGAATATTGTTGAATAAAGCAGTTGAATGTAATGAAATACATCCATTTTGTTTTAAGTGCGCCAGGTAAGGCACATTACAAAAACCAGGCGCCAAAATAGGAACATGATGTGCCACACAAAGAGTTTGTGTAATTTGAAGAAATATTAATCTTCGTGTTTTTCATTTATTTTAGTAATATTCTATGGTAGTTAGGCTATCACTGTGCAAAAAAAAGCATCATTTGACCGAACATTGCTTTTGTTATTCAACTTTGTATGCACAGTTTCCTCAACAGCACCAAATATCAACGGTATAAGATAATTAAATATGCTCCAGAATGAGATTACGAAGAATACATATCATGGAAGACTTTTGTGCAAGAATATAAATGGGAAGTAATGATGAAGACTTTTCTATAACTAATAAATGTAATACAGTTTAACATAAACCGACGAAGAAAAGTGAATTTAAAATTATTACAAAATAAAAGGATGGCAAAGTTCCACTACTCATTTTTTCAGCAATAGCGTCATTTCTCTTGCCATCATCTCATCAAGAGGAATAGTTATAAGCTCAAAAAGGTTCAATAAAATACTTATCTGATCTCTGACTGGAAGTACTAACTCTTATTGAGCCCCCACGTTCGCTGCATTCTCTTCATTGAACTTAATTGCACAGCAAAACAGATTATGCACTAACGATTGATTAAATCTGCATCAAATTTCTAACACCGTATCTATTTCAAACACCGTATTGAATCTGAAAAATAAAACGACGTTTACATCCATTAATTTACTGTACTAAAAATAAAGAAAATAACAGGTATACTACTTTCGCCTATAAGTTCAGACAAACGACACATTGATCAACATGCATTGAAAATATAAACTAATGAGAATTATTGAATGGAGGGGCCCATGACGCAGGGGAGGCGCGAGGAAAGCTTAATAGAGCTTGACCGATTCACCCATCAACAATCGAATAAAATTTCTTTTCACTTAAAACATTGGAAAACAAAATCAAAATGGTAAAAATGCTATACTTTGGATAGACGAACCGAAGAAACCATTCATAAAAATCCTGACTAACTCAGCAGACTTATGGAACCATATGGAGACATAAAAATCTTTTTTTTTTACTATTTTTAACAGATCAACCAAACATAATGTTTTTTTTACAATACAATTTCAATTAAGTTGAACAATGAGAATTTCGATAATTTGAAATTTCGATTGAAACGATTTTCGTAAGATAAGGACTTTTTTCAATAATAAATTTAAATTCTAAGAAAATCTTAAAATTCATAATACTCACCATACTTAACAAAATCGATTTCATCACTGGCAATCAGAGGAACAACCGTATCGGAAACAATTCTGAAATAGATTCACGCATTTATATCAACATTAGTTTTCATAGTATTCAAAGGATCAAAACAAAAACTACTCACAATTAGTCAATCTTATTTGTATTTTTAAAACTACACGCAAATATGCTGTAACGAATGATTGTATACATACTCTAATTAACACGTTAAGTGCTACGCGTAATTTGCACTCCTTACCGTTCTGCCGGCGATTGGTAGCAAACCATCGACGGCGAGCAAGGCAGTACTTTCATGTTCAATCATGTCTCGACGAAACAAAACGAGGCAAAACAGAGAAATGAAAATACGGTCAGACTCTCAAACAAATGATTCTAATAATGCGGGATCTAAGGTATGCTATTGAAAAACTTACTACGCTGTCGGTCCCGAACCGCCTGTGTCCCTACCAAACCGGCTCTGTTGGTCCGAGCGAGCCGACGCCGGCATACGGGAAAGAACGCTGTCGGCCCCACGGGACCGACGTAGTGCTTAACGTGTTAAAGAAACGCAAGACGGATCATTCTCAAAAACATTATAAAACGCATTCTATCCGGACACCTCAAATGGTTTTAGCTCATTCAATACATATATGCGTGAAAAGATTAATGATTTCACATTTGACACTGTTCAATAATTTTTACACAATCGAACAATCTGATTTTCATAATCTGTGATCGTGAGATTATCTTGAGAAACATTCATTTAGCTGAAACTTATGGAAGCTTTGACCATTTTGGCCATTAGTCTCTCTATTTCAAGATTAACGACGGTAAAACTGCATTGTTACTTACCACATTTTACACAACTGTTCTCGTTTTTTCTCGTTCCTTGCATGACGTAACCAAATTTCGTAGAATATTGTTCAGGGGGCAAGCACTTCCCACATGCAATCAAATTGATGCTGCACTAGAATCAAAAGAAAAATATAGATTTCATGAATGGCTAACTAATCTATAGAGAAAAAACATTTTCTGCAATCATTCGTCGTAACTACCACAAGTCTAATAAATTAAATGAAAAAATAAATTTTCAAAACAACAGTTTTTCCTTAAACGTACTAAAAAATAAAAAATAATGTAAGTTAAATGACATATGTATTTATGTATCAGTTTTTCGTTTTGATCATTATTCGCATTGCATCGAGATTGCTCTCAGTTCGATCGCCATCTACGATGCTATGCGAATAAAGACAAAAACAAAAAAACTGATACATAAATACATATGTCATTTAACTTACATTATTTTTTATTTTTTAGTACGTTTAAGGAAAAACTGTTGTTTTGAAAATTTATTTTTTCATTTAATTTATTTTATACTTTTACGTATTACATGAACAGAGAAAACAGGATTTATTCTTTTATATGAAAATTGTTATTAAGTTAGTTGAGTCGGAGTGTACTTAAGGAAGGAGTAGAAATCCACTGCCTGTTACTGCAGGATCTGGCGCAACTCGTTTTGCTTTGCAGTGAACAGGATCGCGATGTCCGAGTACCAATTATCAAGGAGTAAGAGTGAGGCTGCAATCTGTTTTAACGTTTGCTATGAGCACTGAGAAAGTACTCTCGTTCTTCAGCACTGCTGCGAGTGAGCACAACATGCGATCTCTCAATGTCACACAGCGCTCTCCCGGGAGAGCTGCTGAAGGAGACCAGCACGCTATCTGTTCAAGTGGGCCAGAACGGGATCGCCAACGCACAGTCATAATCTGGGAGCGAAATATGCTGGTGTTGCTGGCACACTCTTTCATTACTGATCACCTGTCTTTTATCTCTGTCCGATTCAATTTTTGCGACATCCGGGAAGGTGAATGCAAGAAAACTGTTTAATAATTAAATTTTAGTCAAGATGCACTGCCTGACTTACGGTGTGATGTTGCCTTTTCCGCAATGACATGCCATTGCCCGCCCCATTTTCGACAAGGAAAATTTCACTATGCTTTTAATAACGATGTAAAAAACGCTTCATAGTGAGCGATGAAACACTAAACTGTTAGAATGTTCACATTGAACAGCATTTCAATAAATAAAAATCGGGAAATATACACCTAAGTAAGAAGTATGGCATGCTTTTTTCTCAACCGGAATCCAACCAACTAGTGTTGGCAGAATCCAGATTCGGAAGATCCGAAGATTCGATCCCTAGACGGATTCTAAAGATTCGAACCTCATCTGACAGATTCTAAAGATTTGGGTCCCATTTGACGGATTCTAAAGATTTGATAAGGATTCGAATCAGATTTGATTGGTTTGGGACTCGATTTGATTCGATTCTGACTTGATCATAAACTGTTTGAATCGACTCACAATGATTTGAGTCGAATTAGTCACATAACTAGTCGATCTAGAGATAATGTAATTGATTTAAGTTTACTCAAGTCGAACACTGGATAGAATGTCCAATGGACATAGATTGAGTTGTTTGCGCGGTTTGCAAGTGGAACCTATTTTTTACAAAGAAATACAGTACAATCTCCATTATCCAAGTTGTTCTACCCAAAAAAAACCCATTTCATCAGGACCAGACCATTTTTACCGGATTCTGAATCGGATTTTGGGGATTCAGATTAAGATACACAATTTCCAGACCGATTTTGATTTGTTTGCATGATGATGCTGAAACTCGGATAAACCAGTTAGTCTGCATATTCCCTAAAAGGACTAGATTGTTCGTGTTGTTTGAATACAATTAGAAGAATAATGTCAACTTTACTGATATTCTTATTTAAGTCATTCATTGAATTAAACAAATCATATGAAAAATCGGCATTAGATGAGCATGTATGACATGACGAATTGGGATTCGGATTCGGAGATCCGGATCTCAGAATGGATTTGAATCGAAAGATTCGAATTCCTATAGGATTCAGTTTCACCATCACTACAACCAACAACTGACAGCTGGAACCCAATGCATATCTAGACATAATTTCTCAAGACAAAAAACACATTATTTGCGGTTGTAGGGTTCTGTACTAAAAAAATAAACTTTTGTTTTTCAAAATTTCAAAACGTCCGTTAGACATTTAACCGTCACCCGTCCAACCAAACCTACATACGTAGACGTTCAACCAGACTACCCGGGTGGTCCATACATTTTGCCATTTCAGTGTGACAAATATTAACCTTCAGGTCTACGACCAAAAATACCTACGTTAACATACGACCGCCTACCCGGGTAGGCCATACGTTTTGTATGGGGGTTTGCATTTTGCTGTGCTTCAAAGCTAATATCTTTTGTTCTAGATGCCGTAGTGAGTTGAAATTTTCAGTAATGATACTTAAGAATGTTTTCTAACAAATCCCATTCAAATAATAATATTAAAAATTCGATAAGTAAGTAATTTTTTCATTCAAATATATTTTATCCCATAGATCTACAATCGCCCACTCTGTAAACCATACATTTTCAATAAGTTATTGTGTTTGTTTATACTTCTTAAGTTTCTGGTGAAGTAACTTCTTGGTGCCTTCAACATTTTTGCTTATAAATTGAAGCTTCAAAGATGTAGAAATATTTTTCTATTAAATTTTACGTTTTGGAAATGGTCATGTTCCTCAGTAAATTCAGTGGCATATCTGGAGGAAATTCTTCATTATACATTGTTACATCTGATATTTAAGCCTTAACATTTTAAAACTTAGCTCATATACATAAATTCGATCGTTTTGTTTCAAACGATAACAGTTTCTTTTGTATTTAATTCAACCCATTGCATCATGATTTTCTTGCAATTAAAAATTATTATTTTGTGTAGCAAATGATGAAAGTTCACCTAGAATGTTTTCGATGCCGCTGTGTGGTTCAAAATGTAGCATAATTTGCATATTTGTAGATCGTCTTTGAGTTTATCTCATTACTAATTGTTCGAGGAGTTCGAGGAGTAAAACAGTCTTTCATAGTGTGTCTTACTGGCCGTCCACACGGCATCGTAGCATAGCGATTTTGACACTCCATCGTAGTGTCAACTATTTTTTATGGTCGTGGCTAAGGCCTCTCGACCATCATTTACACTACGACGGAGTGTCAAAATCGCTACACTACGATGCCGTGTGGACGCTGCCTTAGATAAATTTGGATTGTTTTCAATATAAATATAAAAAGAAAAACCCGAGGGGCACCTCCTTTCACCTACTGGTGGTTTGTCTTGGTACAGAAAAATATAAACTCTCGTACAAAACGTATGACTCACCCGGGTAGGCGGTTGTAGATTTAAGGGGTATAAATAGAAAAATGGTGTAAAAAAATACTTAGAATAAAAATAAAAAAGTCGGTTTTCGGCAGAATGATAGAGAACATGTTGCTTGAGGCATTCCAGGAATTTCGAGTCGATATAACTGTTCAATTCGAAGTAATTGCAAAATAAAAGGGGAAAACTTACCCAGGTAGGCGGTTGTAGATCTGAAGGTTAAAAACGTATGATTACAGTAAACGTATACAGTAAACCTGTGGTCACAGCTTTTCGCAACCGCATGCGGTTGCGTTTTTGATCTGTCAAAGGAGCACAGCTTTTTGCCTAAAATAATACTTTAATGTTTGAATATACCACTTATATGAGCATACAATCTTATTAAAGTCTACTAGGAACAATATTTACTGTTGACATATCAAAACGCAAGAGTATGTGGCAAGAATCAAACTCGTTTGATTTTTTAGTACAGAAACCGCAAGGTGGGTGCTAAGGGAGGTGTGCTCAAAGGCCTGGTCGTGGCAGCCATTTTGAAATTAATTTTTGACAATCGTTCCTGGTTTTGTTTACCTACAAAAGGATAACGACGCGTTAGCAAGCTGCTGGTTCCAGTTGATACGGTTACCAGAAGACTCTGCCCTCATTAGCCACAACTTTACTGAGGACACAGTTCCATCTACGATGCATTGCAAAGTCATCTAGTAAATGAGGTTGGACGAGATGGGTAATGCGGTTAGGTCGTCCAAAGGCACATACGTTAACACTTTGTTGCTACAATGCTACACGAAACGTGTTAGTTAAAACGACAATATCTTCATTATATCGCATTTTTTCCCATTCCATGAGTTATTTTTGCAAAAAACAGCTGAACAGGATAAATACGGCATTCTTACGCTATTGGAAAGAACTTTGGAAACAACAACTGGCAAATTGTAAGCATAAACAAAACCCGGAATAATTGTCAAATTTTTCCTTAATTTTTCTAAAAAAGTCAAGGTGATTTGTTCGCGATGAACCCACCTGGATAATAATCACTTTGGTCTTGCGTCTGCGGTGACAGCCCATGACAGCTCCTATCGCTCCCATGGGAAAAAACGCAACCGCATGCGGTTGCGCAAAGCTGTGACCAGGGGTTAAACGATAAGGAGTTCCTAATTTTGTTACAACCCGCCTCGGGCCATTAAAAATTGAGAGACTTTTTTTCGCGTTGAAAAGTTTTGACAGAAATCGATATTAAATGTCTTGCGGACGTTTTGATAATTTGGAAAACGAATGTTTATTTTTTTAGTACATAAGCCTACAACCGCAAATAATTTGTTTTTTGTCTTGAGAAATTATGTCTAGATATGCATTGGGTTCCAGCTCTCAGTCAGTCAGTCAATCTTTCGATTCAAATCCATTCTGAGATCCGGATCTCCGAATCCGAATCCCAATTCGTCATGTCATACATGCTCATCTAATGCCGATTTTTCATATGATTTGTTTAATTCAATGAATGACTTAAATAAGAATATCAGTAAAGTTGACATTATTCTTCTAATTGTATTCAAACAGCACGAACAATCTAGTCCTTTGAGGGAATATGCAGACTAACCGATTTATCCGAGTTTCATCATCATCATGCAAACAAATCAAAATCGGTCTGGAAATTGTGTATCTTAATCTGAATCCCCAAAATCCGATTCAGAATCCGGTGAAAATGGTCTGGTCCTGATGAAATGGGTTTGTTTTGGGTAGACCAACTTGGATAATGGAGATTGTACTGTATTTCTTTGTAAAAAAAAGGTTCCACTTGCAAACCGCGCAAACAACTCAATCTATGTCCATTGGACATTCTATCCAGTGTTCGATTTGAGTAAACTTAAATCAATTACATCATCTCTAGATCGACTAGTTATGTGACTAATTCAACTCAAATCATTGTGAGTCGCTTCAAACAGTTTATGATCAAGTCAGAATCGAATCAAATCGAGTCCCAAACCAATCAAATCTGATTCGAATCCTTATCAAATCTTTAGAATCCGTCAAATGGGACCCAAATCTTTAGAATCTGTCAGATGAGGTTCGAATCTTTAGAATCCGTCTAGGGATCGAATCTTCGGATCATCCGAATCTGGATTCTGCCAACACCAGTTGGTTGGATTCCGGTTGAGAAAAAAGCATGCCATACTTCTTACTTAGGTGTTTTTTCCGATTTTTATTTACTGAAATGTTGTTCAATGTGAACATTCTAACAGTTTAGTGTTTCATCGCTCACTATGAAGCGTTTTTTACATCGTTATTAAAAGCATAGTGAAATTTTCCTTGTCGAAAATGGGGCGGGCAATGGCATGTCATTGCGGAAAAGGCAACATCACACCGTAAGTCAGGCAGTGCATCTTGACTTAAATGTAATTATTAGACTTGTGGTAGTTACGACGAATGATTGCAGAAAATTTTTTTTTCTATAGATTAGTCAGCCATTCATGAAATCTATATTTTTCTTTTGATTCTAGTGCAGCATCAATTTGATTGCATGTGGGAAGTGCTTGCCCCCTGAACAATATTCTACGAAATTTGGTTACGTCATGCAAGGAACGAGAAAAAACGAGAACAGTTGTGTAAAGTGTGGTAAGTAACAATGCAGTTTTACCGTCGTTAATCTTGAAATAGAGAGACTAATGGCCAAAATGGTCAAAGCTTCCATAAGTTTCAGCTAAATGAATGTTTCTCAAGATAATCTCACGATCACAGATTATGAAAATCTGATTGTTCGATTGTGTAAAAATTATTGAACAGTGTCAAATGTGAAATCATTAATCTTTTCACGCATATATGTATTGAATGAGCTAAAACCATTTGAGGTGTCCGGATAGAATGCGTTTTATAATGTTTTTGAGAATGATCCGTCTTGCGTTTCTTTAACACGTTAAGCACTACGTCGGTCCCGTGGGGCCGACAGCGTTCTTTCCCGTATGCCGGCGTCGGCTCGCTCGGACCAACAGAGCCGGTTTGGTAGGGACACAGGCAGTTCGGGACCGACAGCGTAGTAAGTTTTTCAATAGCATACCTTAGATCCCGCATTATTAGAATCATTTGTTTGAGAGTCTGACCGTATTTTCATTTCTCTGTTTTGCCTCGTTTTGTTTCGTCGAGACATGATTGAACATGAAAGTACTGCCTTGCTCGCCGTCGATGGTTTGCTACCAATCGCCGGCAGAACGGTAAGGAGTGCAAATTACGCGTAGCACTTAACGTGTTAATTAGAGTATGTATACAATCATTCGTTACAGCATATTTGCGTGTAGTTTTAAAAATACAAATAAGATTGACTAATTGTGAGTAGTTTTTGTTTTGATCCTTTGAATACTATGAAAACTAATGTTGATATAAATGCGTGAATCTATTTCAGAATTGTTTCCGATACGGTTGTTCCTCTGATTGCCAGTGATGAAATCGATTTTGTTAAGTATGGTGAGTATTATGAATTTTAAGATTTTCTTAGAATTTAAATTTATTATTGAAAAAAGTCCTTATCTTACGAAAATCGTTTCAATCGAAATTTCAAATTATCGAAATTCTCATTGTTCAACTTAATTGAAATTGTATTGTAAAAAAAACATTATGTTTGGTTGATCTGTTAAAAATAGTAAAAAAAAAAGATTTTTATGTCTCCATATGGTTCCATAAGTCTGCTGAGTTAGTCAGGATTTTTATGAATGGTTTCTTCGGTTCGTCTATCCAAAGTATAGCATTTTTACCATTTTGATTTTGTTTTCCAATGTTTTAAGTGAAAAGAAATTTTATTCGATTGTTGATGGGTGAATCGGTCAAGCTCTATTAAGCTTTCCTCGCGCCTCCCCTGCGTCATGGGCCCCTCCATTCAATAATTCTCATTAGTTTATATTTTCAATGCATGTTGATCAATGTGTCGTTTGTCTGAACTTATAGGCGAAAGTAGTATACCTGTTATTTTCTTTATTTTTAATACAGTAAATTAATGGATGTAAACGTCGTTTTATTTTTCAGATTCAATACGGTGTTTGAAATAGATACGGTGTTAGAAATTTGATGCAGATTTAATCAATCGTTAGTGCATAATCTGTTTTGCTGTGCAATTAAGTTCAATGAAGAGAATGCAGCGAACGTGGGGGCTCAATAAGAGTTAGTACTTCCAGTCAGAGATCAGATAAGTATTTTATTGAACATTTTGAGCTTATAACTATTCCTCTCGATGAGATGATGGCAAGAAAAATGACGCTATTGCTGAAAAAATGAGTAGTGGAACTTTGCCATCCTTTTATTTTGTAATAATTTTAAATTCACTTTTCTTCGTCGGTTTATGTTAAACTGTATTACATTTATTAGTTATAGAAAAGTCTTCATCATTACTTCCCATTTATATTCCTGCACAAAAGTCTTCCATGATATGTATTCTTCGTAATCTCATTCTGGAGCATATTTAATTATCTTATACCGTTGATATTTGGTGCTGTTGAGGAAACTGTGCATACAAAGTTGAATAACAAAAGCAATGTTCGGTCAAATGATGCTTTTTTTTTGCACAGTGATAGCCTAACTACCATAGAATATTACTAAAATAAATGAAAAACACGAAGATTAATATTTCTTCAAATTACACAAACTCTTTGTGTGGCACATCATGTTCCTATTTTGGCGCCTGGTTTTTGTAATGTGCCTTACCTGGCGCACTTAAAACAAAATGGATGTATTTCATTACATTCAACTGCTTTATTCAACAATATTCAATGATCAACTTGAAATGATAGAAATACATTTCAACAGCAATCAAATAGTCAATTTAGCATTTTTTGCTTAGCTTTTGAAACTTTGACCTACAGAGACTTTCTTTGCTTCACGAGCTGCACTCGTTTTGGCGCGAATTCGTTCCTCTTTTTGTTTTTTGTAGCTTAACGAACAGAAGTGCCTCTCCGTGCCATGTTCCTTACATAAAATATGTTGCCGCAAAAGGTGCTCGGTCTCCGTGACATCTCCCTTACATACAAAATGTGGCCGCAAAAGGTGCTCGGTCTGGGAAAGATGATTCTTTAGAAAGATCAGGTGCGGTCCAGTTCAGTGAGGTGAAGTGAGCGTGTGCAGTGATTCTTCCGCACGTCCCAGGACCGATTTTTTCTTCAAATTGGTTATAATGTTAAACTACAGATATTTGCCAGATCATTACTTTCACCGCATTGTAAAATCTGATGTATCGTAAAATATCACATACATAAAAAAAAAACATTTTAAAAAGTATTCAATACTAGAATATTTAACAAGAGAATATTTGTTATGCTTATGCATCTTATTTGTGGATTTGGTTTTATCGCAGTTCAATCAACCATAATTCATATCGTTGCAATAGAGTTCATAAACTATCAACTATGTACAATACATTCTTAGCCTTAACTAAACTATTTTAGCTATTTACTCATTATTCATTTATATAAACTATATACATTTCGATGCAGTCCAGAAGTCCAAAAACATTGTGAACATTGTCAATAATCTTTTGTTTTATTGAAATCAAATACTCTAAACTTCATTTTCTCTTTGCAGTTCAGTCAGACATAATTCATAGCATTGTATTAAAGAATTCATGAACTATTCACTATATGCAATATTATACTATGATTAACTGTACTAAACGATACTATCTATAAAATATATTCATTTCTATACCTAAAGACGTTCGTAAACAATATGAAACTTTTACATAATGTAATGTTTTTTATTTCAATCAATCTAAAAGTCATTGTGATGAAGGAACACTAATTCCGTCATTTTTTTTGGATTTAATCGCGATCGCTTGTCATTATAAATTTGTCCGGCTTTCGAAAATACTCTTTCACAGGGTACAGAAGTGGCTGGTTTACATAAAAATTGCCGCACTTATATATACAGGGTTGAAAATCTTGATTTATATTTGTGTAACTTCGCCATAATGTAGGAAACACCCGACGTCTAGGCTGTTGCTGAGCACGGCTAACCTTGACCCCGATTGCTGGCGCAATGGGGACTTGGAAGCGTATGGTTGAGGCTCCGTGCATAATTGAGGTTGAGGGTGAGGTTTGGGTCAGATAATTTTCCTTGTACTCTTATACGACTCACAAAGTCTCCAAACAGGTGTTGGCGGTATTGATCATTATCTTTTTTGTCAAATAGAGTTTGTATTTGACTTTCTGGAGGATTCATATTTTGATACGTTGTTATGCCTTCTAATACAAATTTAATAGGTTATTCATATATTTTCTCTTCGTTTTCGATGCTATGGCTTTTCATCTGTAGATCTAGCAGCATTGCTTGCTTGACTGAATTGTTTTAAAGCAGTGAAACCATTTTTGCTAATTCATGTTGCAGAATGGAGCACCAAAGCTCGAACCAATGCTGACTTGAATGCATCTTCCAGTCAAGAAACTCTGAATCTACTGGACAAGGCCACCATGAACACCATACCTTGTCAATTTATCAAGCAGCAAGGCATGGTTGACGTAGTCGAAGTCAGCGAGGAAGCCCGTATAAAGATCAAGAAGCACATTATGTTAGTATCGATGGATCTGGCATTAAACCATGTTGAACAGAAAAGATCGAAAGTCGAAATCCTCGTTGGAGATGTTTGACTATAAGTAGCTCAAACAATTTTCTACACGCGAATAGCATGGTGATATCACCCCGGTCCGTCTTCTTGTGAACAGGGAACATCCATGATGATTTCCAAAGGAACGGAAAGCTTGGAGACTATAAGGGTTGATTTGTTCAAGATTTTTGTTAAGATCGGTACAAGGTCCTTAACAGCAGAGAACACTTCTTCTTCGGTGATGGATGGCAAGGGAATATCTACTTGCTCTTGAATGGCTCCAAGAATTGTGAATAAACCAATGTTGATGCACTGTCATACAGTGAAGAAAAGTAGGTGGCAAAGGAGTCACAAAGATTCTATTCGCCTGAGTATGTGTTACCAGTCAGAGACATCGATGCCGGAAATACACCGTCACTTTTCGATTTTTTTATAGGGATAAATTTGTCATCGACACTTAGCCGAGTTTACATTTTAATCTCAACTTCTAACTTCGATGAAGTAAAAAGCATTTTCTTTTCAATTGCTTCAATAATAAAAAACTTTGCTCGATAACTAATATTGCGATTAGTTTGAAAACTTTGTGTTTCAAACAGCAAACAAATTAATTGTCGAGTTTGAATCAAACAAACAATACGGAGCATTCGTTTCGTTTAAATGCTCCTTCGTTAAGGCACTTAAGGGATAAATTCCCAGAAGGTTTTTGAATTCATTCTGAACGCTTCCACGTTGAAACTGCCTAGAATCAAATTATCAACATAAATTGACAGGCATATAACGTTCCTTCCATGTTCATTTCCATCCTTATTTCCAGCCACTCATTCACCGGGTGCTTCACAGTTCCTTTGATCGTTGGGTCGTCGACTATTCCATTGCGTTACGTCGTCATTATAAAAATAGCTTTTTACTATATATTTACGTGTTGCAGGTTCTAATAAACTCACGTATTTTTTTCTTCGGCTCTAACATCAGCTCTCCTTCCTGTCCCACCACTTCGTCTAAGACGTAGTTTGCTGATTGTCGAGTATTTTTCGATGGAGCGAAACTTTGGGCAATTTGGTGGATTCGTTATTTTAGGGATAAAGTTGATCTTATTGGCCCTGTACCACTCAAGGCCACCTTGGAATAAATACAGGTCGCCAAATCAGGCCAAGAGACAACTTTGCCCCTGTGCGCTTTGATAAATGGTAGAATCCATTTCTCCAAACATTGGGTTCTGTAAACGTCCGACGTCATTGCGGTGCCGTTTTGTGCCCGCAGATGCAGATTGCATGTCACACCATCGTCTTTTTTGCGAACTTGTTATCAAACACAAAATTGAGTTGTTTCTGATCAGTGAGCAGCCTCACATGATGTGAGCTGATGTCGTTGCACACGAGACAGGTGTGCCAGGCCCCGCGTACACAGGCACGAGGAGGTAGCCTGCTCATTGGTCCCCAGGATCATAAGGTGTGCGCTCGATGTACAGCGTCTGAGCCTTAGTGCCGCTGAGACTCGCAGTCTCAGAACAGATCGGACCAGTATGTCGGGTACTTCAAATACCCGATATCGCTCCAACTAGGCACACGAGCGAACTCAAGATGAGATCTAACCAAGCTGCAGTAGGGGGTTCTGAGACACATGGAATCTGTAAAGTCAGATGCCATGCGTCGAATGAGTCCGAGAGTTTGTTAGGCCTTGCTTATCATACGGTACCTTGCATGGATCGATATTAATCAAGAAATTGATCTTGCGATGGTTGATTAACTAAAGTGATTGATCCTGTGTTCGAAATTAAAGCACATAAATCTTATCGTGTTATAAAGATGCAAAACTGTTCTTCTTTAATTATGTGTATACGGAATAATGTATACATAATATCCACATAAAAGAAATTGTCAACGTTTTCGATCGCATCACGCAAAAACCAAATCTAATCTATTTCTCATCATTCTTGATATCATCTCTCTTTTTCATCCCGGTCAAACACAACCCAACGTAAAATCGCGAAAAGGCCGGGTTTCTTTTGGTAACCTTTTATTGAACAATTAAAATAACTTCTTGTTGAATTTCTTGCAGCTCAAATAAACAAAAAATATATTCCAGTTTTTTTCATTACGTTATGGACCAAAAATGATTGCACAAGTGGACAAGTTCAGAAGGTTGATAGACACGGAACCAGAAAAATTAAATTACAGGATCTATCAGCAAAAAAGTGTTTCAAAGAGTGTTAAAGACAATCTTTAACGGCCTCTACGTGGAGCGAGAATATAAAATATCCAGCTTTTCTTGCCTTTGTGAAAACACCTTTTTATTGTAATCGCAATAGCCAAAAAATTGTCTGGCTTTCTCGCTTACGTTTTTACTAAAGAGGACGAAGGCGCATCCTTCGACCCTTTTTATATATTTCCAAAACATCGCCATCGCGGCGACGTTTCCGTTCTGACAGCTTCGTTGGACCGATACATTACAGCGGTTCCAACAAAGTGGCTCCACCTTAATGAGCTAATCAACATGCTTTAACATACAATGGATTATAGAATGGTCGCTTCAGGAACGCTTACAAATACGATTGAATAGGGATATAAGGAATCGCCGAAAAATCTAAAGGATACTTTTTTAATTCAAGGCTGCAAAAACGAGAGAAATAAGACGATAAGTTAACAAAACGTTAAAAAGGTGGTGCAGTGGTACTTACAATTACAGGAAAGAACATTACAGAAAAAACAGAACCAGAGCCAATGCATATAATGATGAACGGTCATCCATACAACTGATCCGCGTTGGAACAGTAGATGCGGATAGGTGATGCAAACAATTGAGAATGGGTGAGAGCGAAGTTTGCTGATGATATTCCTGTGCTTTCGGTGACCAGAGATCATTTCGTCACAGAAACAGTGCCAGAAGCTGTTTTCATCCGAGAAGAGCGCTGCAATCTTTTAAAAAAAGGTAAAGTAAAGCCTCTTGGTATGAAAGTTCGGCTAAACGGTGGACGAAGTTCTACAAGTAGAGAGGGTAGCAAGTCTCTGTCAGCCCAAGATGAATGATATCAAACTGAGTGTTACTATACTGTGTGGTGTAAAATTGCCTTGCTATGTTGCAAAGCACACTTGGTAAACAATATTATCGATCGACTTTCAATAAAATGATATGTTTGTCGAGTGTTAAGCGGTGCAGCAAGATGTCTCCGTGAAATTCCCTAGGATGTAGGAATTATTATATAAAGTTATCTGGTACAGCCCATGTCCGTTAAGCTTCGATTGAATCAGCTTCCCTAGGATGTTTTCTACACAGTGCACAGTTTAAACTGAAATGGAAAACATATTTAATTTAGTTTAGTTTTTTCTCCGAGTACGAAGTGGGCCTGTCCTATCTACCGAAAGGCTACCGGGATGAAAAGGTACCGATATGTAATTAACAAACGTTGAATAGTTCCCATAATGTATTCCGAGGAGTTGTGCATTCTCTTTTGGCTGTATCTGCTACATATATTAGCGTCTGGAAAAGGAAATCATTTGTTTTGGTGAAAAATATTTGCAAATGTTTTGCTATCATCTTACTTGTTGCCTTTGCAGATACTTTTTTATTTTTGCCTTGTAAGCCTGAATAAATAAATAAATAAATTAGTATACGATCGTTGCACAAAGTGCTGAAGAACTTAATACGTTCCGAGATCTTACTCCAGCTAGCACCACGATGAGGTTGGTGTCGGAGTTCAAGAATACACATTTTGTAAAACATTTAATTTGTATATAAGCTTTTGCTAGCCAAAAAAATATATGTTTAGGGAACGAACGCAGAAAGCGTACCGCTTTTGCAACAGCTTTTTTTTAGCTTTGTGCTATTTTGATGATATTGCAAATAGTTAAAAATGTGTCATCGTTTCGGCGTTTGACTTCGTACTCCGTAATGTACTCCTCCTCGGTTTGTTCTCTTTTCTCTTCAGAAACGGTTTCAACCATCGTCAGACATTCTCAATGTTCTGCGTGTGCACCGTGGGGTCTTCAGGTTGAATAAAATACTGCGAATGGTTTATGGTCTGACGGATGAAACCATGCAAGGCATTGTAAGACCTCCAACAATCGGCCATTATTGTTGTGCCCGGACGGACATGGGTCACAATACACCATTTTGGAGCCCAGGTAAGCATCGTTCAAGTGCTTGTGTATCACTGTTCAACCGTTAGTAAACATTTGACGTCCAACTGAAATACTGTTGCGTATCTGTGCATGGTCCAAACGTAAATGAATAAAGTTCAAACGCAACGAAACATTTGATGCCTCCGAGCAGATACGTTTACATGATGTAAGTTTAACTTCGTTTTGTTGCTTTCATTTGAAAAGACAATTAACATAAAAATAAACATAATTATAATTCAGGCACATTAAAATTTAATGATAAACTACATTCGGCGTAAAAAATTCTTTATCTTCATAGGAAGTCGTTTTTGTAGTTCATAGTTGTTGTAAGTTTACGTAGATTACAGGATAGCTTTTTTCATTATTACACACATACACAGTGTCATGTTCGTAAATAACCCACTTGAAGGATTAAAAAAGCTCATTGTGCTCGGCAGCTAATTATTTACTATAAGGTTTCCCACTCAATGATTGTTTTCCAACGATTGTTAAAAGCGATAATAGGACAAAAAACGAATCCGGGCGATATACACCTGCATTGACATCGGAGGCATCAAATGTTTCGTTGTGATTGAACTTTATTCATTTACGTTTGGATCAGGCACAGATAGGCAACAGTATTTCAGGTGGACGTCAAATGTTTACTTACGGTTGAACAGTGAAATAGAAGCAGTTGAACGATGCTTACCTGTTCTCGAAAACGGTGTAAGATTGCGAAGAGTTACACGATCACGCTTCTCCACGATCTCAACGAAAATATCTCTGGTTTCACGACAAATGCCTCCAAAAACCCACACTTGGTAGTTGTACGACATTCGTCCCCGGTGATATTTCCGCTGGGTGACGACGGATTCGTCGAGTTCAAATACGCATCCCTCGTCACCAATTTGATTCTGGTGGTGAAACACGTGATCGGCACTCAATTTTCTTAATATTTGATACCACTTTCCAGTGGTCTTTCGCTATGTACCGGAATCGGTAGCCGCGAACTCTAGCTTGGTGTTAAGCGCCTAAACAAAAACCACTCGCATAAGCTGGGGGGTGAAGGGTGGAGTTATTGAATACTGCCCGTACGGACCGTACATTCACTCCCCGGGCAGATTAGGGTTTTTATACAAACCCACTTGCACGAATTAGCACGCTTCGTAGACTTTAATGTCATGAAGCGGCCACACTTTTCGCACAACATGCTAGTGGCGAGCAACCCCGCCTGTTGCAGCACCTTCACAAGTTCTATTTCATTGTCGGTGATCATTAGTAGATCACTCGCACTGCGGATCGATGCCAAAACATCCATCTTATAGCACTGCAAATTTTCACTTACGTATACGAAAAAATAATCGCGCAGAGTGACGAAATATGACCGTAAAACAATTTAAAACCGAGAGCTACGCAAAACGAACCTTCGTACTTCAAGTGCAACTACGTTACTTGATTCGCTTATATTTAAAGGTCTCCCCATTCCCTGAAATTCCCTCTACTTATTTTTTTGTAAAATATTGTTTATTTGTAGAGAAAATCCATAGGTTTTGGTACAGTGATTGCTGTCCTCTTAAGGCACACGCGAGAATATCAAGATCAATCACACGATGTTGTTTCCAACGATGTGGACACTTAAATTTTTTTGCCGAGTCTCGGTTATTGGTTACCGAGATCCGCACTGCTGAGCGCTCGGTAATGCTCTCGGTTAAACTTTTCTAACCGAGCTATTCGGTTAGTTACAAAAAATGACAGGTTTAGAGTGTTTAGCTGAGTCTGTCGGTAACTAATAACCGAGATATCAGTAATGTTTAAAAACAATCATTTGGGCAGTTTACTACACATAACCTAAAAAATTTCGTTCTTCGGAATTTTTCAATAGGTTTTTTGTGAGTATCTATAGAATAATGATCAATTCCATATGTTCAGTTTTTAGTAAAAATTCTTCTTTATTAATCTACTACATATTTTAGCTTTTTTTTATGTATGGAGTTCTGTGTACACTAAAAACTCGACCATTACTGAACTGTCGCTTCTGAAATTTTTCACACATTAAGTTTAAGTTCTGCAGATGTCGTTGAAGGTTTGTTTGATCACTAAATTTTGATAAAATCATCTAAATTTTATAATTTAACCTCAGTTTTACTAACACAAACAAAACAAGCATGTAAACAAATGTCAAGGTGTATCCAACATAGTTACCCTAAGGTTTATACATTATGGGGAAATTGATGAAATATCAAACATTTAAAATATTTCGTTATTGATACTATTAAATTCAAACATATCTTTCAAGTAATAGTTAAAACCATAATTCTTTTTTCAATCCCTCCATCACCGGGCAACGCCGGGCCGTCAAGCTAGTTCAAAATATAGCAAAAAATCCATTAAAGCTAGACAATTGCCCGTTCTTTTAGAATAAAAAAAGTATTTACATAAGTTGGTTCAAAAATTTGTTACCAGTTGTACTTAGTGCTTCAATTTTGAAGCAGGATGCATTAAAAAATGAAAAAAATAATTTGTCGGTAGGACAATATTTGACCCCAAATACGGTAAACGCTTGACACAGAAGAGTGAAGGCACCAATCAGGTTTTTGTCTACATTGTTAAGCGGTAGCGCCGGTGAGAAAATCGGCCCATGAGCGCCGGGGCTCACCACCTCGACGGCGTGGGTTCGAATCCCAACCGAGACCGGGCCCTCCCCTGTACGAGAGGACTGACTATCCACGTACACCAGGGAAATAAGTCTAGTAAGCCCTTAACGGGCAGACATGACCAAAGAGAAGACCGCCAAGAAGAAGAAGAAGAAGTCTACATTGATGGTTGATTTTTTCCAAACCACGTAACAATCACCGAGCTCAAACATTTTTCCTTGTGGAAGTTTTTTTTTTTTTTTGAAGAACATTTTTCCCGTTGGAAGTGCGGTCTCAAACTAAAAGAAAAGATTGGAAAACGAATTTGAATAAAATAAAAGTATTACATTCTAGATTGTACGGAATACTTCCGCATTGCAAATGTACTGTTATCGATTATTTATACTTATTGCATGACTTACATCAATCCATTCGATTATACCATGCAATGGATTCAGTCGACGAGCTTCTTCTCCTTTTTGTTCGTTGCCATTATCGCGTGTTCTTTTATCATCTCGTATGGAGTTTTTTTCTCGAACGATGGATAGCGCCTTCAAAACATCATTTCTAATGTACCGATGAGCGTTACGATACTTTTCCAAAAAAAATTCTTGAATAACACACCACATGTCTTCAAATGGAGCAGCGAGTGGGTTTAAAAGTTTAAATTCAAGAGGTATCTTAAACATAGTAATACAAGTTACAAACGTATACCTATTTCTATCAATAACATGTACCAACCAATTCTCCCCAACCTATTTCTATCATTACCTATTTCTATCAATAACATGTACCAACCAATGGGGGTGCCCATGGCGCAGCGGTAGCGCGAGGAAACACCACACCACAGGTGTGGGGATCGAATCTCGAGTCTGCCACCCTCCGGTATTACGAACGGCTGACCACCGATCTATAATATACCGTCTTTCGGTCACACTAACTCTCTTCGGAGAGAGGCCTTGTCCCACTAGGGGATGTCGTGCCATATAAAAAAAAAAAAAATATGTTTACAACTGGTTCAAACTTAACATATTGTTACCAACAGGCTTTACAAAATCATGAAAAGGAAAATAAATTAAATGAAAAAATAAATTTCAAAGCAACAGTTTTTCCTTAAACGTACTAAAAAATAAAAAATAATGTAAGTTAAATGACATATGTATTTATGTATCAGTTTTTTGTTTTTGTCATTATTCGCATAGCTGATGCAAAGTTGAACTTATATAGTTTATGCATCAGACCATCGTGCCAGACGCTATCGAAGGCTTTTTCAATGTCTAATAATGCCATAGCAGAAGACTTGCAATTTATTTTAGCATTTGTGATGTGGTTGGCCACTCGAATTAGTTGAAGGGTAGTGGAATTAGTTGAAGGGTTGGGGGTGCCCATGGCGCAGCGGTAGCGCGAGGAAACACCACACCCCAGGTGTGGGATCGAATCTCGAGTCTGGCACCCTCCGGTATTACGAACGGCTGACCACCGATCTATAATATACCGTCTTTCGGTCACACAAACTCTCTTCGGAGAGAGGCCTTGTCCCACTAGGGGAGGTCGTGCCACATTAAAAAAAAAAAAGTGGAATGGCCGGAACGGAAACCAAATTGTTGAGGGGGGTATATATTGTTTGACTCTACATGATCAATAATATGACACATGAGAAGTTTTTCTAATATTTTGCTGAGTGAACTAAGGAGGCTTATAGGGCGATAGCTACTTGGTAAGGTTGGGTTTTTACTTGGTTTAATGATTGGGATAATCTTACTTGTCTTCCATGAATTTGGAAAGTAACTATTGTTGAGACAGGGATTAAAAATATTTGTTATGTGTTTTATGGTGTTGATATTTAAGTGTTTGAAAAGTAAGTTGAAAATTCCATCTTTCCCAGGAGCCTTAAATTTTTTAGGGTTTAAATAGTGTTTGAGACTTGAATGTACGATAAGACCAGGATATTTGTCGGTATAATGTGTCCCAAGTATTTAATTTGATCAGTTATTATGTCGTTCCTTTCTTTTAAACGTTTCATTCCGATCTGTTCAACAAACGTCGCAATTTTCTGAATTTTGGCTCCGAACTGCATTGCAAGCGCCTGACTTTTGGTGTTTTAAGGTTTCATACATGGTTTCTGTTACATTCAAAACGAAAAAAAAACACAACTTTAAAACAGACATAAAACTTTAAAATAGAAGTCAAACTTTAAAACACATCTCGTCGCCGTTCTGTAGGTTGTGAGTAACGGGACTTTATTGAATTATGAAAATACGTCTTGCCCGGACGAGCACCGGAGATAGAAGCCCCGAAGCTGTGTCTGCCTCGCAAAGGCCGATGCCCTCCAGGCCGCAACGGTCGTGCCGTCTCTGTCCTCGTATGCTGTCACACAACTGACATCATCGAGTCCAGCGTTGCCAGACACGCTTATTAAAATCTTAAACGCCCGTAACACATAGCTTGATCAAAGTTTTTAAAGATATACTTTGATATTACTTAACCATTGTTAATTTTTATCTAAAGCCTTGGCAGAATATGTGTTCATCAATCTTCTTCCATCTTTCCCAGGAGCCTTAAAGTTTTTAAGGCTCCTGGGAAAGATGGAAGAAGATTGATGAACACATATTCTGCCAAGGCTTTAGATAAAAATTAACAATGGTTAAGTAATATCAAAGTATATCTTTAAAAACTTTGATCAAGCTATGTGTTACGGGCGTTTAAGATTTTAATAAGCGTGTCTGGCAACGCTGGACTCGATGATGTCAGTTGTGTGACAGCATACGAGGACAGAGACGGCACGACCGTTGCGGCCTGGAGGGCATCGGCCTTTGCGAGGCAGACACAGCTTCGGGGCTTCTATCTCCGGTGCTCGTCCGGGCAAGACGTATTTTCATAATTCAATAAAGTCCCGTTACTCACAACCTACAGAACGGCGACGAGATGTGTTTTAAAGTTTGACTTCTATTTTAAAGTTTTATGTCTGTTTTAAAGTTGTGTTTTTTTTTCGTTTTGAATGTAACAGAAACCATGTATGAAACCTTAAAACACCAAAAGTCAGGCGCTTGCAATGCAGTTCGGAGCCAAAATTCAGAAAATTGCGACGTTTGTTGAACAGATCGGAATGAAACGTTTAAAAGAAAGGAACGACATAATAACTGATCAAATTAAATACTTGGGACACATTATACCGACAAATATCCTGGTCTTATCTTACATTCAAGTCTCAAACACTATTTAAACCCTAAAAAATTTAAGGCTCCTGGGAAAGATGGAATTTTCAACTTACTTTTCAAACACTTAAATATCAACACCATAAAACACATAACAAATATTTTTAATCCCTGTCTCAACAATAGTTACTTTCCAAATTCATGGAAGACAAGTAAGATTATCCCAATCATTAAACCAAGTAAAGACCCAACCTTACCAAGTAGCTATCGCCCTATAAGCCTCCTTAGTTCACTCAGCAAAATATTAGAAAAACTTCTCATGTGTCATATTATTGATCATGTAGAGTCAAACAATATATACCCCCCTCAACAATTTGGTTTCCGTTCCGGCCATTCCACTTTTTTTTTTTAATGTGGCACGACCTCCCCTAGTGGGACAAGGCCTCTCTCCGAAGAGAGTTTGTGTGACCGAAAGACGGTATATTATAGATCGGTGGTCAGCCGTTCGTAATACCGGAGGGTGCCAGACTCGAGATTCGATCCCACACCTGGGGTGTGGTGTTTCCTCGCGCTACCGCTGCGCCATGGGCACCCCCAACCCTTCAACTAATTCCACTACCCTTCAACTAATTCGAGTGGCCAACCACATCACAAATGCTAAAATAAATTGCAAGTCTTCTGCTATGGCATTATTAGACATTGAAAAAGCCTTCGATAGCGTCTGGCACGATGGTCTGATGCATAAACTATATAAGTTCAACTTTGCATCAGCTATGCGAATAATGACAAAAACAAAAAACTGATACATAAATACATATGTCATTTAACTTACATTATTTTTTATTTTTTAGTACGTTTAAGGAAAAACTGTTGCTTTGAAAATTTATTTTTTCATTTAATTTATTTTATACTTTTACGTATTACATGAACAGAGAAAACAGGATTTATTTTTTTATATGAAAATTGTCATTAAGTTAGTTGAGTCGGAGTGTACTTAGGAAGGAGTAGAAATTCACTGCCTGTTACTGCAGGATCTGGCGCAACTCGTTTTGCTTTGCAGTAAACAGGATCGCGATGGTCGAGTACCAATTTGATAATCCTTGATAGAAGTAAGAGTAGGGCTGCATTCTGTTTTAACGTTTGCTATGAGCACTGAGGAAGTGCTCTCGTTCTTCAGCACTGCTGCGAGTGAACACAACGTGCGATCTCTCAATGTCACACAGCGCTCTCCCGGGAGAGCTGCTGAAGGAGACCAGCACGCTATCTGTTCAAGTGGGCCAGAACGGGATCGCCAACGCACAGTCATAATCTGGGAGCGAAATATGCTGGTGTTGCTGGCACACTCTTTCATAACTGATCTCCTGTCTTTTATCTCTGTCCGATTCAATTTTTGCGACATCCGGGAAGGTGAATGCAAGAAAACTGTTTAACATAGAATATGTTGTTTTCGATTCGACCATACTTTGGACACCTAAGAACCCCGTAGATCTTCACAGTCTAATGAATGGACCGTTCTCTGAAATGCATTTATCCTACGCGAATTCATTTAGGCAGTATATGAAGCATTAACAATAATGTGCTTCTACGCGAAAGTTATGACGAAATCTTTCTATCTGCTATGTACTGTGTTAATAATAGCCTTTAGGATGGGTTTTAATTAAACTTACTTCTATTTTCTCAACATCCTAGAATAACGTAAGCATTGCAACACTGGACTGATTACATTGATTTTTGAAACGAAAGAAACCACCAAGGCTCAAAGTTTCTAAACACCGTATAAACAACAACATTACATTGATTTTTAATATAACTTCAAGAATGCTACCAACTTTTTTTTGATAAGTTCATCGAGCATTGAAACTGTTTTGGCCAAATCAATAAAGCAATCAAGATTGATTAACCTAACTGTTTTATCCCAGAGTGTATCACCTCGATGTACTGCGTTCCAACCAACTTTAGCAGGCAGGATTTTGGTTTCCTGTCAGTTATGGCGAAAAATTAAAGCTTTAATCAGAAATGGTTCCGACCACAAACAGTGGACGGATCCGTAAAGTGCGACAGAAGCAGAAGCAAATGTGAAAAGTGGCTTAATCGTTCCGTGCTTTGGGTCAAAAGGTGATTGGGAAGTGTCAATCTTGCTCAAAGATTCCATATTTTGAAGCTCTTGATAGATTTTGGAGTCGTAACCATCCTGGATATTGACATAACATCGGTTCCTTAATAATTTTCTTTTATTTAAAATTTATGGGTATATTCCAGTCACTTTGAACTTAAAACAGGGCAGTAGTTGATCGTTTAACACACAAAAGAACTGATAAACATGCAAACATTAATAGTTTTGTTGGTTACTGTTAAATTTCCATCCCTCGGTCGCAAATCCGCCTGATAGGCCAATAAAATAGCTTTCAGAGGGCTTTACTGATACTGTTTTACGATAAAATTTACTGCATCATTTATGGTGCGTTTCTAATGAATGAGATCGAGTGAGAATGATCCTGTATTCTTTACCTTCATTTCGATCGCGTAATTATTGTAGTTTCCAGGTATTTTTGAGCTATCGAGCAAATGCATTCTTCATACTGTATATGCTTATACCTTATACTGTATATGCTTTATCATATTTACTGTAGTAGTACTGAATTCTCGACACGGCTAGCCATGAGCAGAATAAAACAATGATCGTGGTACTAACCGAGCAAAGATTTCCAAAATTTTCAATTTATTATATTTAAATTATTGAACCCCCAATATACTCTACAAGGGCCCGTGTAACCGGGCCGTTTTCCCTAGTATGCTTAAAAAATCGTTATATGTGATTGTGTTACATAGTTCGAATAAGAAATTGATTTGGCTATTTATTATAGCAATTTCGACGATAATACCGTATGATGGATAATATTCATTGTTGTGGTTTTTTATGCAGACCAACAAGTTCGGTCTGAATTCAATACCATTGATTGTTACTTTCTTCGGTATAAACACATGTTTAACGTTTTCTTCTAACAACTGAGCACTGCGACAATCTTCTCGTAGAATTTTGTTACCTCCACTGTAGATTACATTATCCGTGAATGGATTATCCAATATATGTACCACCTTTGTAAAACCAATATATGTACCACCTTTGAGCTAGGCGTTTACAAATATTTTTAAAATTTCGACAGGTCGCCGATTGATTTTTGTTGGGCTTATTCTTTTGCTCGTACACTTCTCTGAAACTTGTTGTAGAATAAATCCTCATACAACCAAATGCTCCTCAAGCGATACTAACACATGGTCTGATATGATAGTGGACATTAACACGTTAAGCGCTACGCGCAAATTGTACTACTTCCCGTTCTGCCAGCGATTCGTAGAAACGCCGGCCTACCCAACGGGCTCTGTCGGCCCGAGCAGACCGACGCCGGCTTACGGGGAAGAACACTGTCGGCCCCACGGGGCCGACGTAGCGCTTAACGTGTTAAAATTCGTGTGATGTTTATCGAATGGCCAATCATACGCATATATTCGCAATCAGTAGGAACTTTATCACCGGATAAAAAAGGAAATGATCTGAGCAAAAGAAGGTTTTGTGATGCTGACTGTTTCAATTTCTGTTTACTGGGTTTAGATAGCATTTCGACGGTGAAGTTTGCAGATGGTTTATTTTTTTTTATCGATGTAGCCATAAGCAAAAACTATATGAGTTTATTTATGAACGCTGCGTTGATACCTAGTGCTTTGTTTTTGGAATAATGGCTCAGTACTAGCTGTATTGTGGTAGGTACCAATCGTTCCGCTAAGTCATGCATTGTATCTAGAGCAAAATTTTGAGTAATATGATATTGACTTAACTCATTCAACATACACCCACCACGTTCTGAAGGATTTATTTCTCCGGATTCAATTTTAGTCATGTTAAATTCATACCATTCTTTAGTACGCATGGGAAAACTTTGATGGGGATTCTGATGAAAAGCAGGTCTTTGAAGTGTGCATAATTTACAAAAGAATTTTGCCATCGGTCCCAGTAGTCCGAAAACATCATGCGCAGCCAAGTGTCACCGCAGAACATAGTTACCACTGCTCAGATAGTGTATCTTTCATTTTCATAACAAACAGTTACTCCTTGCTCTAGTCTCTTGAGGTCGTGAACAAGAGATTTCAAAATTTTGTTAAATCCATGCTTCTTTGCGTCTATAGTGGTGCAGTAAATAAGCGGAAAAACTGTCTTTGGTGAACTATTCCACTTTGAGGGAAAATTTTCTATTTTAAAATCGAACACTGACACTTTGTTTATTCCTGCTCTAGAGCTTAGCGCGTTTCCGAGTTCCACATCGTTTTGATAAATGTTTATACGGATGGCATCGGGAAATTTGTTAAAATATTCGCTTTTCTGATACGTTTGTCCGGAACGAAAACTTGCATATTCATCACAACTAAGATCAAGGGACAAACCATCTTTCATAAAGTCCATATTTTGAGAATTTCTGAAAATGAGCTTCAATGTCTCGATGATGGGTATGTACATGAAAGACTCCTTAACCGTCACTTTAGTTGCGATACCATCAACATATCGAATGTCATCCCGGGTTTGAAGCATCTGTTCGATTGGATTGGGAATATTAACAGCCAACTTATCCATATACAGGGATTTTCAGATGATATCATAACAGTAGAAGCATTTATTCCAACTGCAGCACATGATATTCCAACTGCGTTAGTTGAATTTATAAAGCAATCATGTTTATTATAACTGTGTCAGTTGAAATCAAAATCGTAGCAGTTGATATTATAATCCTCCTGGTACAGCAGCTTGAGCGAAGTACGCAACTGGCGATTGTAAACGAATATCGCACGAATGACAGCCCACCGTTGATCTACATAGCAGGTGGGTTCATAACGAATGAAGCTCTTCGATTTCATTGGAACGAAACTGCTCACAAAAATAAGTAAAATAATGACATGCAGTCAACATGAAAATTAATCAGCACTGCTTGTTTAAAAAAATCTTTCGTTTTGTAATGAAATTAAAGCGATTCATGCGAGATTAATTCACCTGCTATGTAAATCAACTTTGGCGTTTCATTCATGCGATATACGTTTATACTTGTTAGTTACGTACATCGCTCGACCTGCCATACCAACTTTTTAATATCAACTGCTACGATTCTGATTTCAACTGACACAGTTATAATAAACACTAGGATTTTTAGGCCTGGTACCTGGCCCGTCAGCAGTCCCTGGCTCCCCTACCGCCCCATTGTTGGTTCCATGCCGTCCCCGTTACAGTTTCTAGGTCTTTCCGCAGAAGGTATATTGTGTTGACAATTGCCGAGCGATAAGTGGGTTCAAATACAAATACGAATTGCGGGATAAAAAATTACGAAATAATCTGACCCTCTCTCTGTTCGACGAGCGCCCGATCTTCACGCGCAAGATGTGTCCCTTTAATTGAAGCCCCCATCGATATGTATGCAAAAGCACTGTTATATCGCAAAATGTAACCAAAAAACCAAACGCGTCTATCGAACAGCTCGGTTAGTAGAAGGTTTTTCGAAGACAGGGACTTGAACCGAATTACCCACACAACACATATGCATGTAAATCGAATATCAACTTGAAATAATCGTACTTCTATGCAATATGATTGAATCGTAAATGATGCTAAAATAATGCCTAAACGTACAAAAGTGGAGGCGCTAACCGTACATGGTTCAAAATGTATATCTTTAGTCGTATGTTTTCTAAGTCGGCATCATATACGACTTACGATATACATCAGCCGTACATTGTTCGTATATCTATACGTATGCATAAAGAAAATCGTATTACATTCTTAATCGGCATCATATGCAACAAAGAATAAACATTGCTCGTACATTGTCTATGCATAATGCGATTCCGATTCGAAATATACTAATATGAGATTCAATTTATTCAACTTAATACGACTTCGTGTTGTGTGGGTACAGCATATTGTACCAGTTTCTGTGCCACACAGCACATGCAACCGGGTACTGCAACCTTTGCAAATGGTAAAATGTCAGATAGTCAATAAACTGTCAAAATCTGCGCAAATGTGTTTTCGGTCGTCGAGTGACAAATAGATTTGCAAAAATTTGCGCAACTGGTATTGCTTGCAAGCCGATGGAAAATAGTTGTTTGTGATGATATTTAATGTTTGTTCAAAAGATTTCGGTGAACACATTACCTCTCTGTAATTTGTTACAGTTAAACATTCAAATCAACACTGAATGCGCTTTCATTTAGATCGGCTCACGAATAGGAGCGTCGATACGAAACAAAACAAAAAAAATGACAACAAAACTGACATTCGCGCGAGTATTATACACCCGTTTCCACTTAGGGTGGAAGCGCGCCCGCCTTCTGTGCAATGGCGCGCTATAACGGTGGAAACGCGAGTATCAACGGTGGTACGCGGCGCATGATGACTGAATCTCGCTTGCCTACTGTTGAAATGCGGACGCGGCCCCTCGTTTCCGGTTTCTTCTTTCTTTCGTTCGTGTTGCAGAACCCTTCCATGTGTGTGACGATTCACGAAAGGCGCAGTATCGGCTCGACATCCGGCACACTGCTGTTTGCTATCCCTCACTTAAAGCTACCTGCTCGCACAGCTCGGACATATCGTCCTATGCCGCTCGCATTCTCGCTCTCCCTCCCTCTCCCCTCTCACTCTCACTCTCTTTTTCTTTCTTTCTCGTTTTCTCCCCATCCCTCTCATTATCACCCAATACCTCTCTTTCTTTGTTCACCACTCTATGTCCCTTACTTACCCAACTCTACCGTCTCACCTTTCACCGCCCATTTCCTACCTCCCTCCTCCCACCACCCATCTACCTCCACTGATGACCATCCACCCACCACTATCAACCACCACCAACCGCCCACCAACCACCACCAACCGCCCACCAACCGCCACGAACCGCCCACCAACCACCAACAACTGCCCACCAACCACGACCAACCTTTCACCAACCACCATGAACCGCCCATCAACCATCTCCCATCTTCCATCTCCCAGCTCCCATCTCCCATCTCCCATCTCCCATCTCCCATCTCCCATCTACTCTTTCTTACTTTGCCAACCACATCTACAATCGCATTCACACTGTCTCGCTCTCTCTCATTATCTCTCTCTCTGTCTATTTATCTCTCTCTCTCTCTCTCTCTCTCTCTCTCTCTCTGGCTCTCTGGCTCTCTGGCTATATCTATCCCTATCCCTATGCCTCGCCTTGTCATACATTCCATTTTTATCTCTCTTTTTCCCACTATGTCAGCTTCTATCTTTACTGTATGTCTCTCTCTTTCTCTCTCATTTTATCGTTCAACCTCTCCCTATTTCTTTATCTCACTCTTACACACACTTACAGCACAAAATTCCAACAACAACGCACAGAAGGGTCGGTTTTGCTTAACAGGCCCATTTTTCTGATTTTGAATTAGTAGCGACATTGAATCAGGCATCATTCGAATAAGGGTTACTTTTCGCGCGCGTGTTTGTTGGGCCATGGTCGACCCTCGCAAGGAAAATTATTATATAAGATGATTGCGTTATGGGCGGGTCCGCGACAGCCGAGCGGTAGCGCCGGTTAGAAAATCGGCCCATGAGCGCCGGGGCTCACCACCTCGACGGCGTGAGTTCGAATCCCAACCGAGACCGGACCCTCCCCTGTACGAGAGGACTGAGTATCCACGTACAACAGGGAAACAAGTCTCATAAGCTCTTAACGGGCAGACATGACCAAGAGGTCGTTACGCCAAGAAGAAGATTGCGTTATGAACTCAACTGGTACTGTTGGAATATCATGTGCTGCATCACCTATGTTGGTTACGGTTTTAGAAAATGTTTCACTTCACTTGATAAACACAGTTCCACGACGTAAATAAAGTATGGTGGACGGCGGATGACAGATGACAGGTGGCATTGCTGACATCTCGGTTACTTTGACAACCGAAATCGGTAACAAGGTTCTTAAAGGAGGTGCTCGGCATATACTGTTGCCGAAAATCGGTTAAATGCTAAGCTTAGCTGATTTTTCGGTTCACCACAATGCTGATTCTCGGTAAAGGCGGATTTTAAGCCGAGATATCAACAAAGTATGCTCCAACCGAGCGGTCTCAGCAATAAAATTAACCGAGGCCGTCAAAAAAATTTAAATGTGTACAGTGAGGCGCATGTGGGTGCTCATTCCAGACAGTATTGGCTATCATAGCCCCGTAAACGGACGTGACCATCTTGGAGAAAAACTGTGAGTCACACTTCGCAGCAGGTCCCAGGCCGCGGTAACTCTTGGACACAGCGTAAACTTATGCTCCAGGATGTCCACTTCGGGGCACGACGCACACGTGTCTGTTGGTACACGTCTCATCCGATGCAGTGGTTGACCGTGTTGCATTTTGTTGTTTGCATGTAAGTAGAGAATCAATCGTTGGTCTGACGGGAGACTTCTCTTTCTCCAGACAGTTTTCCATCTTACCGAGGAGCCAC
Source organism: Anopheles ziemanni (assembly GCF_943734765.1). NCBI lineage: Eukaryota > Metazoa > Arthropoda > Insecta > Diptera > Culicidae > Anopheles > Anopheles ziemanni. The sequence goes on along the minus strand of NW_026689707.1, from coordinate 1,161,181 downwards.
ACGTGAGCGAACGAACGCGTAGACCGAATTTTTTGGCCTGAGCTTTTTGCGGCAGTCGGTGTATACCATATTTATAATGCTTAGTTTACACGAGGCTCAAAACTCTAAAAACATAGGCGAAAATATAATTTTTTCTGTCACTCTTTTTCGCTTCGCGTAGACGTTCCTATTCGTGAGCCGATGCAGCTGTAAGTGCATTCAATGTTGATTTGATTGTTTAACTGTAAAAAAAACAGCACAGAGAGGTATTGTGTACACTAGTAATGAGTTCTCGGAACCGCACCCACCACTCGGAACCGCACCCACCACTCGGAACCGCTTCCGAGCATCTATAAACCGGCTCCGATTCCGGCTTAGTAAAACACACGGTTCCGGACGGCTCCGGACGGCTCCGGACGGCTCCGGACGGCTCCGGACGGCTCCGGACGGCTCCGGACGGCTCCGGACGGCTCCGGACGGCTCCGGACGGCTCCCAACGGCTCCGACGGCTCCGGACGGTTCCGGCTGCCGACTAGCGGCTCCGGACGGCTCCGGACGGCTCCGACGGCTCCGACGGCTCGGACGGCTCCGGACGGTTCCGGCTGCCGACTAGCGGCTCCGGACGGCTCCGACGGTTCCGGACGGCTCCGGGCGGTTCCGAGCTCGGAGTATTGCACCGTCCGGAACCGTCGGTATCGTCCGGAATCGTCGGAGCCGGCTGACCGTCGGAATCGTTGGTGCAAAAATGAATTGAAATCCCCTAACGGTTCAAATCGTCCATGAGTTGATTAATTAAAAAAGTGCTTGTGTAGAAGTCTTCATAGAAACTTTTCAATAAAAGGAGAAAATAATTTGTAAATTTGAAAACTAGAAAAAAACACTTCTTTGCGAAAACTTTTGTTTTTATTTATTTATTATTGGTTCGCGTTGGGGGTCCGCGACAGCCGAGCGGTAGCGCCGGTTAGAAAATCGGCCCATTAGCGCCGGGGCTCACCACTTCGACGGCGTGGGTTCGAATCCCAACCGAGACCGGACCCTCCTCTCCCCCCCCCGAGAGGATTGACTATCCACGTACAACAGGGAAATAAGTCTTGTAAGCCCTTAACGGGGCAGGCATGACCAACAAGGTCGTTACGCCAAGAAGAAGAAGATTGGTTCGCGTTATCTGGCATAGTTTGCCTTCATAACAAAACATAAATGTAAATAAAACGTGGTAAAGTAAACCTAGGGATCGTCAAACAACTTGTCTTTAACAATTGCCAACCTGGTACTTATAGAATTATATGCCTCCATCATTTGTGTGAAAGGGTCACAAGTGCTATGTACTGTGGATCTGTATTCTACTCGTAATAGTTGTCTGGGTCGTAACTGTCTACTTGGAGCTAGAAGGTTGATTTTGCTTAAAATGAACGGGGCGTCTATGGTTCCTGATACACTGTTTTCAGGGCCAGTTCGTCCGCATCAAGCTGCTATAATGTTAAGTGTGATTGTGTGTGTGATTTAGACGTAAGCCTGTTTCACGCTTTCCAGACTGCACCGTCGCGTAACGCGACGTCGCCTGACAGGCGCAGAACTCCATGCAAAAACAACCTAGCGCGACATCACGCAAGGTTTTTTTTATATGGAGTTCAGCTCCTGTCTGGCGACGTCGCGCTGTAGTGTGGATCCCGAGTTTCGTTTTTCAGTCATTCTGTTACCGGATTTTCAAAAAATGCGTTCGCATAGAACCGATGTTGCTGGAATGCTTATATACTGTTTGGCGAAAGTGTACAAAATGTGATATGTTGATTTTCGCTCATTCCACCAATGAAGGGCATCTTCATTTAATTTTAAATTATTTTCTGCTATGTATCGATCTAATTCATTAGCTGCAAGAATCATAGGACTACACCTTGGGGTTCCTCTTTTTCCTTTTCGTATTAAAGGTTCCCAAATATCATCATCGCTATCTAATAATTCGATTTCTTCTACAATTGTGTTTTCTGACTGAGGCTGAAGTGGAATCATCTTCTCTATTAATCTGTCATAGGTACTTTCGAATTCCTCAATGTTTCCCAAAAACCAAAAGTATCGTTTTGATATTAGTTGAACAAACAGTAACGAGTTTTGTAGATGGGAAAAATATTTCCCTTGGTCGTGAAAGGGTTAATATAACTGACAAAATATTCGCATTGGTTACTTATAATGCTTCTAATATATAAACATTGTGCATCTATCTTGTGGGGCACATACATTGAATTTAGTCGTACAACAGGCACACGAAAAATCTATCAAAAGTACTATAGATAATGCCAAGAATGTGGTAATTCTTTTCAAAAAAAGTTCTAAGGCAGCTCAGATGCTGCTTGAAATGCAAACTAAATTAAATTGTCCTATTTTGAAATTAAAATAAGATTGTCACACGCGCTGGAATTCTACGTTTGATATGCTTGACCGTTTAAATAAAAATAGAGCTCCACTAGTTTCATGCTTAGATTTTGGAAAATATAAAAAATATCGAAGGATGCGCCTTCGATCTCTTTTTCACTACAGAAGACGGAAAAGCCAGACGATTTTTTGGCTTTTGTAGCTTTAATAAAGTTTCACATAGGCAAGCTGGTTGCTTTCTTTTTTATCTTCGAACCACCTAGAGCACCGTTAAAGACAATTTGTCTTTAACAGCCCCCATAGTGGAGCTAGTACCAATAGTGGTTGTAGTGGAATAAAATCCTAGCTCGAGAGTGTTAAAAAGATGAACCATCTCATTCCGTAATATATAAGCTCCAAAATTCATATTTTCTAAACAGGTTGTCCCAACATGCTGCATTCCTTAAGAATCTATAACCAATATCATGATTTCCTTAAGGCTATAGTCACTACAAAATCCAATATTATTGATTTATACGAACTTAGTGCATTTTAGCATAATTTTATTATATTTTTATAGTTTTTACTATAGTGCCACTATAGGCACAAAAACCCAAGTTGTTCCTATAGTATTTCCCAGTCTTATTTATTATTATTATTTATTTATTATTATTTATTTATTTATTTTGTCTACCGCTTGTGGGCTAAACAAAACTTAAAATTAATATACATAAACAGAGACTTAAGCACTAGACCCTAGCTCAGACTACAAACATGGATAAGCGAGGACCCGAAATAATGCTGTTGAACCGGAAGCAGAAAGAAGGCAATAGAAAAATTAAAGCAAAACAGGAGTAGAGGATATTGAAGAGCGGAAATTTGAGTGGGAAGAATTGAAATCAAAGTGATCAGAAAGAAGATTGAAGTGACGCAAAGATACAAGCAAAGGGTCATTGTTACCGACACCAGTACGACGGGATTCAACAAAAAGAGGAGCACGCGGACGAAGGGACCGAGAATGCACGTAGAAGTTGACGCAGGCAAGCAGCGCTGGGGCATCAATCTCGCCCAGGATAACTCCAGCAATGAAGGAGGCCTGCGCGGAGACACGCCTCTGTTCCAGGGAGGGAAGACCCAGTAGCTGACACCGGGACGTGTACGAAGGCATCTGCTGGACAGAACCCCCGTACAAACGAGCAACAGCAAAATGGGTAAAAGTTCATTGGATCCTCTCGAACCTGGCACACCAACCAACACCCGCGGGATTCCAAACAACACAAGCATATTCAACAATGGGACGAACGAGGGCACAATACAGGGCTTTTAAACAAAGAGGATCATAGAAGCCATGTGACAAATGTCTGATCAGACCTAAAGTTTTGAAACATTTACTAAGGACAGCTTCATAGTGCAGGTTGAAAGTAACCCTGGAGTCAAGAATGACCCCAAGGTCACGAATGGACTCAACACGTTGAAGGCGGCAACCGTACACAGAATAAGTCGCACAAAAAGGAGATTGGGAACGGGAGAAAGAAATGGCAGAACATTTCTCGGGACACAGGGATAAAAAGTTAGCGGAACACCACATGGAAAATTCGTTCAAAAAGTCTTGAAGAACCATACAGTCAGAGAGATTGGCAACAGGAAGAAAAATTTTAAGGTCATCTGCATAGAGAAGATGACCATCATGGGGAAGTATAGGACAAACATCATTGATAAACAGAAGGAAAAGGAGAGGACTCAAAACGCTACCCTGGGGAACCCCAGGAGTACAGGCAATAACACTAGAGCGGGAGACACCAAGTTTAACTCTGCAGGACCGATCAGACAGATAAGAACAAAACCAGGCAAGTAGGGAAGAAGATAAACCAAGTTTGTCAAGCTTGGCTAATAACAATGAATGACAAACATGGTCAAATGCTGAACGAAAATCCGTGTAAATAGCATCAACCTGACAACGGCGATCTAAATACTTGGACAGGAAAGAGACGAAAAGCACAAGGTTCGTCGTTGTGGATCGTCCAGGCATGAAACCATGCTGATGAATACTGATCCACGAACGAGTATGAAACAACACACAAGGGTGGACAACAGATTCGAATACTTTCGCACAAGCACAGAGTAAGGAGACGCCACGGTAATTAGATATCACACTGCGATCGCTCTTCTTGAACACAGGAGGCAGCCAGCTGGTTTTCCACAAAGCAGGAAAAGTACTGGTAGAGAGGCTGAGTCCAAAAATTGAAGCGAGCAGTGGAGCAAGAATCGATCGACACTTGATAAGGACCGAGGCCGGAATGCCATCGGGTCCTGGAGAGTTCGACGGATTTAGTTTGGCAAGAGCTCCCTCAACAATTTCACTATTCAAAACAATAGGAGGAACATGGATAACATTCGACGGGGTAAAAGACAGACCCCGAGCAAGAACGAGAGGAGTCTTGTCAATGACAACGCATTGGTCAAGGAGTATTTTACCGTTCTGTTTGCAATATCCTTCAAAAATAAGTCATAGTCAAAATATATTCAAGTTTTTCGTACTATCACCACTAAAGGAACACGGTACCACAACTATAGGAACCATACCACCATAATAGGAACAATCGACTAGGAAGAAAAATACGCTTTTTTTCGTGTATTTTGTATGGTTTACGGTGAAAATTGATGTTTTCCAGAAGAAAGTCATGTTTCTATCATAATTGAGTCAAATATGTAGAATATTGTGTTCTTAACACTCATAAATTACACCTAATTGGTATTTACAGTACTAAGTGCACCACTATTGGTACAGTTACCCTACATGTCGATTGAACCATACTTGATTAAGTATAGTAACCAGCATTTAATAAAGTATTTATTTTAAGAACTGTACCTAGACATGGAAATCGTTTTCGCAAAGAAGTGTTTTTATCTAATTTCCAAATTTACAAATTATTTTCTCCTTTTATTGAAAAGTTTCTATGAAGACTTCTATACAAGCACTTTTTTAATTAATCAACTCATGGACGATTTGAACTGTTAGGGGATTTCAATTCATTTTTGCACCAACGATTCCGACGGTCAGCCAGCTTCGACGGTTCCGGACGGCTCCGGACAGCTCCGGACGGCTCCGGACAGCTCCGACGGTTCCGACGGTACCGACGGCTCCGGACGGCTCCGACGGTTCCGACGGGACCGACGGCTCCGGACGGTTCCGGCTGCCGACTAGCGTCTCCGGACGGCTCCGGACGACTCCGAACGGCTCCGGACGGCTCCGTACGGTTCCGACGGCTCCGACGGCTCCGACGGCTCCGGACGGCTCCGGCTGCCGACTAGCGGCTCCGGACGGCTCCGGACGGCTCCGGACGACTCCGGACGGTTCCGACCGCGGAGTGTTGCACCTACCTTACGGAGCCGCTTCCGAAATTGGTGGAGTCATTCGGAAGCGATTCCGGTTTTTTGACGAATTTACCCATCACTAGTGTACACCGCAGTGTTATCAACAAGCACTGTTCATCATCAAAACAACTATTTTCCATTCTCCGACACTCTATACCAGGTGCGCAAATGTTTGCAAATCTATTTTTACTCGCCGACCGAAAAACACATTTGCGCACATTTTGACAGTTGGCTGGCCAACTGACAGCATTTTACCGCTAACTCACAGCATTTTGCCGTTTGCAAAGGTTGCTTTGCGCTTCGTGTAGACCAGGGTGTAATATTTTAATATATCTACGCGTGAATTTCCGGCATCACGGTTGCCATGATATATTACGTAGTTCTCTTCACTTCACTTTCAAATGATAATATATCTACGCGTGAACTTTCGGCATCACGGTTGCCATGATATCACTTCGAATAAGCAGCCTCACTGCTGACTGTAGAATGCCCTTTACTCGTGGTGGAATTCACTGATCACTATGCACCTGTAGGAAACCCATCGTTCTTCCTTCTTGAGACTTTGTCCCGAAATAAAACACAAGTGTGGTTTCGTTTCTATAGTTGCCTAAACTGATCGAACTGTGCCTTTTGTCTTTTTTTCACTATAACTTCTTTGCTGTCTGTAACTCCATCTTTGAATGGGGACGGAACTGAGCCGGAGCTCAGTTCTAAACTGAGATTTAACTGTATCGAGGTTTCTGCGGAACTGAGTGTCCTGAACTGAGGCTTCTCCTCAACTGAGAGTAGTTCGATCAGTCCTTGGCCCTTTATTTATAGTACAATTTCTTCCTAAAAATTTAACATTTCCTTTTGGATTATTTCTAATAGGTTCCCACGGGTCATGTTTTGAATTTCTAAGTTTTTTGATAAAGAAAATAATATTAAATTTAACACTTTTGTTTGTCTGAATTTTGATTGGTCGTTTATAGAATTGATATCGATTTACTTTCTGGCTAACTTCCTGTTTACTTAATTATGATTGGTTAGTTTGGTTAATATGATCGTACACGTGCCTATCATGATTGAACATATTCGATTGCCTAACTTGGTGTTCATTATTTTACCTGAAAGTGTGGGAATCCGTACATTGTATTTGATGTGTTTCTAAACGTTCTTTTTCCTTTGAACTTAATATGTTGTTGGCGCGATAGCATGTGTACCCAGAATCGTGAGAATTATCTCGCGGTGTCATATTGAGACACTTGAAAGCGTGGAAACACGCATTCCCAACTACGCATGGATTGCTTCTTTAACATTTGGTTTACTGCGCAAAGTTATTTTGGTTTTTTTGTGGTTGAATTTGTTAGCGGTAAACAATATCAAGTTACAATATGCGTGCATGCCTGTTTGGCTTCGATTGTGATTACACTGCATCTTTGCGTTGCATTCCATATTGCCTTCTACATTGTATTCTACTTAGAACTTGCTTAGAAGATTAAGTTCTGCAATGGAGCTTGAAATTGTAGTGTCTTAGAAATGTGAGTAATACGTAAGCGTAGTGTAAGTGATCGATGTAAGTTCGACATAAGTATATGTGTAAAGATTGTAATGAAGGGTCAGTCGTTGATCAGCATTCGAACAAGAAACAAGTCCGCATAATAGTTGGCGACGAGGATAAAGCGAAAAAAGTCAAGTCAAGTCAAGTCAAGTCAAAATGTCTTTGATTGGAAAGATTGAGCCTGTGGTTGACGTGGAAAACGATGGGAGAAGGCCGCCGAGAGTGAGGAGTGAGCTGCTACTGCTGGATCAGTCAGGAAAATAAACTTAGATTCGTCTGTTCGTTTTTACTCGGCAAACGTCCTCCGGTCTAACTCCGACTCTGACTCTTCAGTGCTCTACTTCTCGACTGCACTGTCATTTGTCTTATCTCTTTATTTTATACTCATTATTACTACGTTGGTACAATGGGGTTAGTTGACATCATTTCGTCTTCTGATTGGTTAGTTCTGTTGTTCCTTATTTACGTAACGTTGGTGAAAGTTTAACTTCCTACTTTGTGTTCCTGCCCTCTGAATGTTTATTAAATGGTTTTCCTATCTTGTCTGCGCTCGATTTCGCTTGGCGGTTCTTCCGCTTTGTGTTTATGTTATTCAAAGTTCTTCCGCTTGAAGCGTTCGCGGTGGTCACGCTGTTTGTTATTGTTTTCGCGTGGCTGTGCCTTTACGCGTCGCGGTGCGCTTGCGAGTTGCGCTGTTTCGGTTTCGATGCATTGAACAAAATCTGCTTACGTTTCATCTTCGTATATATGGGTCAATTGGTTCGAGTTTGGTTGAATTGACATTGTGATACAAAGTATGTTCGGTTTGAATCGTTCCGATTCTTCTTGTGACATTGTCATAATTTTAAGGCTGTATTGCATAAGCTTGCTACACGCGCCCCCCTTTTCTTGAGGTAGGTTATGGTTCTTACGCAATCGTAAAGAATCATGACCTTACTCACTAGGTTTTCTGATTATTCTTTTTTCGTGAACTGTGGTTTCTTTGCTGGTGTGACAATTTTGTATTACGCAATTTGTTTCTTGTATGCTTTTGACGATAAATGGTCCAATGTATGTTGGATCTAATTTTCTGCCTGTTTCGTTTGTAATGTGCACTGTATCTCCTATTGATAAATTTATTGGATTTGTGGTTTTGTCAACGTCAAAGACAACGTTAAGTCTGACGTTTTTCTTTTGCCTTGATTAAATTTTCCTTTGCAATTTCGGTTGATTTTTGTAATTTGAATTTTATTTCATTGTAATATTGCTCGATATGATAAACTGGTTCTATTTTTGCTTTGTATAGATCTTGTGGTAAATTTGCTGTTCTTCCGAAAACTAGTTCAAATGGTGTATATCTCGTATCTGTATGTGTTGTTGTATTGTATACAAATTCATAAAATTTAGTCCAATTATCCCAATCGTTTTGGTGTTCATTTGGAAATGATCGTAAGTATTCGTTTAAACATCTATGATTCCTTTCTAAGGTCCGCGACAGCCGAGCGGTATCGCCGGTTATAAAATCGGCCCATGAGCGCCGGGGCTCACCACCTCGACGGCGTGGGTTCGAATCCCAACCGAGACCGGACCCTCCCCTGTACGAGAGGACTGACTATCCACGTACAACAGGGAAACAAGTCTCGTAAGCCCCTAACGGGGCAGGCATGACCAAGAGGTCGTTACGCCAAGAAGAAGATTCCTTTCTAAAGCTCCTATGGTTAGATGATGATATGCGGTTGCAAATGTTTGTTTTATTTTGAGGATTTGTGCTACTTTGCTTAAAATTTCATTGTTGTATTCCAGTCCTTGATCTGATTTTAGTTCCAAGAAATTACCGTAAGTTAGAATAAAGTTCTCCACTAATGCTCTAGCTATTGTGTTTGCTTCTTTGTTTTGAATTGGAATTGTAACAACGTATTTGGTTAAATCGCATTGAATTGTTACTGCGTATCTATTGTCATTGTTTGTTTTTGGAAGTGGTCCAACTGTATCTATGGATATTACGCTAAATGGTTTCGAAGGAGTTGTCGTCACAACTGTCTCTTCTTTAGTATGTTTTTAGTATGTCTAATTGTTTTATTTCTAAAGCATGCGTTACAGTTTCGTACGTATTTTCTGAAGTCTTCTTTCATGTTTTTCCATTTGTATTTTTCTCGTTGCTTCAGATACGTTCTGTACTGGCCTATATGTCCTCCCGAAGGGGTCATATGATAATCATGGATTATTCTCAGCTGGTCTTCCCTTTCTGAGATCCAGCTGGTTGGAGTGAACAGAATACTACTGAAATTAGAAATAGTCCTGTTGGCTATTTCCTTAACCATTTCATGGGGAAAGTACTTGAACAATGCATCTTTCACTGATAATGCTAATTTGTCTCTGTTGTAGTCTCTTGCTACTTGGCACAATTTTAAAAGAGCAAGTTCTAGTACTTGACTTTCATTTCTCAGTGCATGATTATTAGAGGGGATTACTATCGACCCTAGCGCTTTATTTCCTTTATGGTTATATACCATGAGCTTTATTTCGTTTTTTGTTTCATTTGTCTGTATTTTCAACATTTTGGATACCTCGGAAGGTCTATCCGTTTCCCACATCGCAGGGTGATCAGTCCTCGATTGATTCTTCTTCTTGTTTTCTTCGTTTTTCTGCGATTTTTCATTCTCCTTTTTCCTTAGCATCGCTCTTGTCGTTACTGTTAATATTGTACTCTTCATCTGTACATTCGCAGTGTTTTCCTTATTCTTGGGAATATATGATTTAAGTTCATCTGAATTGATGATTATTCTAGACAATGCATCTGCAGCTACATTGGCTTTACCTGCTAAAAATTCAATTTCAAAATCGAATTCTTCTAAGTCTAATCTCATTCTAGTTAGCTTAGATGTTGGAGTTTTCATTCCAAATAAGTAAACTAATGGTCTATGATCGGTTCTTACTTTGAACTTTCTACTGTAAACATAAGGCTTAAAATAATTAATAGCCCAATGAATTGCTGTAAGCTCTTTTTCAATGATTGGCTTATTCTTTTCTCCTGAAAAAGCTGAAGCTTTTGCTTGCGTTTGCAACAGGGAAATCATTTCCATCTGTTATTTGTGACAATACGGCACCGCATGCTATGTCGGATGCGTCCGTAGTAATGATAAATTCATTACTGTTACTGTTAAAATTGTTGGCGATAGCAGTCTTTGTTTTAGTTGCTCAAACGCCTTCTGACATTCGTTAGTCCACACAAATGGTACTCCTTTCTTCTTCAATTGGTTTAACGGTTTTGCTATTTTCGCAAAATTTTTGACGAATTTTCTGTAATAATTACAGAATGCTAAAAAACTTACGACCTCGTCTCCGTTTGTAGGTGTTGGGAAATTCTTTACCTTGTCGAATTTCGATTTGTCTGGAAAATCCCTTTATCTGTTATCTTATGCCCTAAATAAGTCAGTTCTGATTTGAAAAACTTACATGTACTGGGGTTAAGTTTTATTTATTTTTATTAATTTATTTATTTATTTGTATAAATTGTCTGCGGCTAGGGTTACACAATGTTTTGGTACTATGAATAAACTTATAACTAACAAGCTGACCCGACGAACTTCGCCCCGTCAAATAATTATGCAGTTTCTAATATTCTAAAATTTGAAATTGACTACCTGTGATGTTAAATTTGGTTTTGAAAAACTGTATAGAGAAGAAATTTGAATTCATTATATTGGAAATAATTTTATTGTGATTTTATTATTGCTTTTACTGTAACGCAGCTTGTTAGACTACATTTTTAGTCTTTTGTTCGGGTGCGTAAATGTACAATGATGCCGGTTTTCCTATGCGTGAACATGCAACATATAGCTGACCATGAGAAAACCAAAGCATTTCTAGATTTAAGCCAAACACTTCCAGCGACTGCCCTTGTGACTTGTTGATTGTCATCGCAAATGCAAGATTCACTGGAAATTAAATTCGGTTGAACTGAAATAGCATATCGATCGATTTCAAGGAAATTCTAGGAATATACATACATCCTAAGATCGAGCGAGTTTGATGAATTTGAGGGTAAATCATGAATTTTTCCATTCATTTGGCTGGCTGGGTATCGTTCGATTTCAAGGAAATTCTAGGAATTAAACATTCGGTCCGCTTATAAGCCCCTTTTAATATTCTTGCCTCTATGCTATTGCTCATAAGCTGTATTGATTTGTATGATCGCAAATCTCCTGGAACTTGGTTTAGAATTGTCCAGTTGAGGTCATTAACATCTATATTTTTCGCAGCTAATATTGCACGTGAACTCAATCAATCGTTAGCTTAATTTTGGGTGATATTTGGATACACATTAGTTATGAGATCCTCTTTAGTTGAAGTGAATTGGCAAATGGTAGTCGGAATTGATATTAATCCACTGGATATATTAACCGGAATCTGTCCGTTTCCAATTCTTAGAAGCTCTTTGGAGAAAACTCTTGCGCTTCTATCCTGTTGCAAGTGCACTCGCATATTTATAGTCAATCGTATGGTTTTTACGTATTGCCAAAAATACGATGATTTGAGACATGCATTTACTTCATCTGCCGGTGTTGATTTTGGAATAACGGGAAGTGTTTGTCTAAAATCGCCTGCTAACAATACAGTTGCTCCACCAAAACGACCGTTATTGTTCCGCAGATCGTTTGTGAGCCATTGTGCACATCCCACACAATTAGTTTACAATTTTTCAATACTTGGGCCATAGCTGCTTGCTATGAAATGTTGCAAACAGGAGTTTCACTGACTTGCATGTTTAACGGTAATTTTAGTGCGGAGTGTGCCGTTCTTCCACCATCATCGGTAACCTTCATCAATCGATCATACGCACTCTTTTGCTAAGTGTTCAAAAGTGGGACATTTCTTTGAACTTGTTGTTCCAACGCCTTTATGTCGTCATCTTGGATTTGGCGATTTGGCGCTGGCATATGAATTTCTGTCAATAATTTGCCACTCATACGCAAACACAAATCTTCAATCAACGCCAATGCTTCATTGTAGATCTTATCGTTCATTTGTAACTCGAAATCTCCTGTTGTTACTCGAATGCGATGTAAAATGTCTTCGGCGATGTCATTTTTGTACGTTTCCCATAGTTGGTGTGGATTTGAAGGCTGACATGTCGAAATGATCATCTCGAAAAGTGTAAGAACTTCAGTGGCATGTGAAGCAGCTATGGCATCGTCCATTGTTTGATTCCACTGATTATCATGTTCCAATAGTTCTAACTGCAGGCATGCTTCTCGAAAAGTTGAACACACGATACGATTCACGGTACGTAATGACTCAAACGATGTTGGACCGCGTACATTAACCAACAACAACCGAAGATAGAAGCAATCATCGTTTTTTGGGTGGATTGTGTATATTCGTCCTAACGCATTAGTTGAAAACACAACTGGATGTCCGTCTACTGGTTGGCCTCGCTTTCTACGTAACCATTTTGTTCGGTGTGCGGCCGAACGAACTTACACACAGACTTGCACCGACCTTCCTCGTGGCGTGAGGAAGGATCCAGGGAGTGACTTCAGCGGATGGAAGCCACCACTGCCTGGACGGAAAAGAGCTCGGAAGTAACCTCCGCGGATTAAGGTTACTCGCTCTGGAAAAAAAAAGCAAAGTCGATGGGCAGGCCAACAGACTAGTACTCTACCTTTCCAACTTATGGAGACTTAGACGGCAAAAAGGTGTCCAAATAGAACTACCGTGGGTCGGATTCCGTTTCGGATCTAAATGCCTTGATAAATAATGCCTACGCTTCTTTATTCCAAGTTCTCCATGTATTTCTTCAAATTCGTGGCCTCAAGGCATCCCACGATCGGATGCTATTATAGCGATATCTAAATCCTAGCTACTGCTTTTTATCCTAGTTCTACACCATGCTGTACTAGCGATGAACAGTGCTTATCGCTGTAATCTTGCTACGTCTTTCTTATCGTTTCACGTTGTACAGTTCTATTCTGTACTCTGTTCTAAAGGTTTGGTTCTAAACTATATTGCCTACATTCAGGCGTTCCGTAGCTTCCGATCTAGACGGAACATACACCCCCCGTTGAGGCTACTCAATATTTCAGGGTTACTCTTACTCTTCTATGGGCAATAATGAAATTTTTGTTATGGGTCGCCGATATGTTGCTCCGTCTATGAATACATCAATCGCTCGTACAAGGCCGTCTTCACCAGGGTATACTGCTTCCACTCTGCCCATCTTCCAATGGAGCGTAGGCTGTTGTCGATCATGGATGAGGATGATCATTCCTTCGCGAACATTCGGCAGGCTGCGTAGATTTTTCTTCCTCGGTTGCAGCGTATTCAAGTAGTCTCTTTGCGCCTCGGAAATTTGTTGCGTTATCCGAGTGAATCTGCTGCATCATTCCTCGTCGACTGATAACCCGCTTGAGAGATGCAATGAACGCATTTGTGCTTAAATCAGACACTGCTTCTAGATGAACTGCCTTTGTTGCCATACACACATAGACTGCTATGTATGCCTTGATCATTGCTGAACGACGAACACCTTGCTTGATGAAAATTGGACCGGCGTAGTCCACTCCGGTAACTGCAAACGGTGGTGATGGCGTCACTCTGACGGCTGGCAGGTTACCCATCAACTGGCTTACGGGGGCTGGGTTGGTCTTGAAGCAGGTGACGCATTTTCGGGTGATAGACCGAATCGTGGAGCGTGCGTTCAAGAGCCAATATCGTTGACGTAGGGCGTTCATCAAGCCGGTTTGTCCTACATGAAGTAACTCTACATGCATTTGTCGAACCATAAGACGAATAACTGGATCCTTGTTTGGTAGAATGATAGGATGGCGGCTTTCGAAGGGTAGAAGAGACCGATCCAGACGGCCTCCCACACGGAGCAAACCTGCAGAGTAGATTGGACGAAGGTTTGCAAACTTCTTCGAGGGTTCGTTTTTCACTGCTCGCTGGATTTCGTCGTCAAGATGGATGAGTTGGGTGACACGGATGATGGCTTCAGTAGAACGGCGCAACTCGGGAATCGTTAAATACTGGCTGGTATGTCGTTGAGTTGACGGTCTTCTACAATTTTCCACAAACCGGAGAACGTATCCCATGATTCTTTGAACCGTTCGAAAACAACTAAACCGTTCAAAAAATGAAAATGGTTCAATAGTCACGGTTGGGTTGGCCATCACTCCGTTTAATTCGGGAAGTTCGTCCTCAGGAACAGGATCTGCTGGATTAACCATATAGCTCGCCTCATGAAGGTAATCGTTTCCTCTCCACCAGAGGTTGTTGGTTTCCAAGGCTTCTAGTAGCATGCCTCTCGAAACGATGTCAGCTGGGTTGTGATGAGACCTTATATATTCGCATCGACACTCTTCCGTGTGTTTCTGGATTACCGCAATTCGGTTTCGGACGAATAGCTGCAGCTGGTTCAATGGTTTTCTAATCCAAGCCAGAACAATTGTGCTGTCACACCACAACACAATTTCTTGGAACTTCAAATTCAGGGCTGGCAAAACTTTCTGTACTAACCGGGTGAGGAGAAGAGCGGCGCACAACTCTTTGCGTGGGATGGACACATCGTGCTGTGGAGCCAGTTTGGATTTGCTAGTGAGCAAACATAGCTTCGCTGACCCATCAGGAAACAGGCTTCGTAGGTATATACAAGCCCCGTAGGCCACATTTGAGGCGTCGGAAAATCCGTGCAGCTCGTACGACGTTGCTCCCTCAAATGTGACGCACCTTTGAGTCTGGATGCGATGCAGGTGTTGCAAGGATGGTTGGAGTTCTTGCCACTGTTTCATCGATCCTTCGTCGATGGGGTCGTTCCAGTAAGTTTTCAGCTTCCAAAGACGTTGAATGAGTAGCTTAGCCAACACGATGACCGGAGACACTAACCCCAGAGGGTCGAAGAATTTGGCTACTTCCGAATAAATGATGAGCTTCGTAACCCTTTGGTCAGCTGTTGCGACTGGCTTCGGCTGGTGCGCGATATATAGATGATCTGCTTTTGGGTCCCAGAGTAACCCAAGCACCTTTATCGCCTGGTTCACTCCTCGTTCGGCCATTGGGATGGCTTTTTCTTGCTCTTCTACTGGAATATGCTGAAGAAACTCCAGCGAGTTTGAGCACCATTTGCGGATGGGAAACCCTCCTTGGTTGAGAAGCCGCTTAAGTTGGTGTTGGGCTTCTATAGCTTCCTCAACCGAGTCCGCCCCTGAGAGAACGTCGTCCATGTATGTCTCTTCCTTTATTATGCGGGATGCAATCGGAAAGGCATCCCCGTCCTCCTCGACAAATTGGAGCAAACATTTGGTGGCAAGAAATGGTGCTGATGCTGTACCGTAGGTAACTGTACACAACTCGAAGACTCGTAGTGGCTCGGAAGGGTGTGGTCTCCAAAAAATCCGCAGGAAACGTTGATCTTCTTTAGCGTGGAGAATCTGACGATACATTTTGGCGATGTCTCCCGAAAAGGCTACTTTGTACATTCGAAATCTCAGAACAATGGAGTAGAGATCGTTCTGTACAACTGGTCCTACATGCAGCACGTCGTTGAGCGATAACTCGGCTGGAGATGCCTTTGCACTGGCGTCAAACACGACTCGGCATTTCGTGCTCGAACTAGATGGCCGCAAAACCGCATGGTGTGGCAGATAGTAGGATAGCTGGTTGGGTACATCGTCGGATTCACGGATTTGTCGGCAGTGCCCTAGAGTTTCGTACTCTCGGATGAACTCCACATACTGTTGTTGTAGCTCTGGGTTGCGAAGCAGTCGTTTCTCCAACATCATGAACCGTTTGAGGGCTACCGTGCGACCATTGTTCAACAGGGTTTGTTGTTTGTTAAACGGTAGTCGCATAATGAACCTTCCAGATTCGTCCCTTTTATATGTAGTTAGAAAATGGTTCTCGCACTCCAGTTCTTCGATGGATCGTTCCGGGACGTCTGGAACCTCTTCAATCTGCCAAAACTGCTGGATCATTTTTTCGATGTCGACCAAAGCGTGGTGGGAATATCTGGCTGGGATGGTAGCCTGCTGCTCTACTATGGCTCCGGACACAATCCAACCAAACTGGCTATCTTGCAGACGAGGTAGATTATCGGCAAGATCGAGTTGGCTTGGCTTGAGTATATCGAAGAACAACTCAGCCCCGATCAGTAAATCAACCTTGTCTGGCGTGTAGAACGTTGGATCAGCAAAGGTTATTCCCTCCGGAATGTCCCAGTTGTCGATGTTGATGTTGCAGGATGGGATTGTGCCGGTTATTTTTGGAGTTACCAAGCATTCCAAGCTTGTTTGGTAACTGTTCACTCGGGATTGTATGGTAACGGTTAACTTATCGCGAGCGAGCGTGCGCAACGCGTTGATTCCCACGATCGGAACGTTTGCCGGTCTCTTTGGCAGTCCTAGACGGTTGGCCATTTCCTCAGCAAGGAAATTGACCTGAGAACCGCTGTCTAGGAGGACGCGGCAGCGATGTGGCTGGTTCTTGGCGTCCAGTACGTTGACCACGGCCGTCAACAGCAGGACGTTCTTACTGGGTTTGATGGTTTGCGATGCACATGCTGTCGAAAGTTGTTCCCGTACCACTGGTCCGCCGTACTCTGCCGCTGTCGATGGAGGATGCACACTTGGGGTCGGAGGTTGAGGTTCTACTTCTGCTGCCATGGAAATAGTTGGCTGTCCGGTGGGTGCTACGTCCTCGTGCAGGAGCGTATGATGGCGACGCTGGCACTTGTAGCACTTTCTCTTGGAGGGACATTCCCGTAACTGATGTCCCTTCCGCAGGCAGTTGAAGCATAGTCCTGCTTTTTGTGCGGTGTTACTTCTTTCCCGTGGTGTCCCTTTCAGCAGTTCTGGGCAATTTATATTAGGATGGTCCTTACCACAGATTTCGCACTGAATGACCGCTGCTGTATAGCTCTTCTGGGCTGGATGTCTAGGGGGGAGCGGATGGTTGCCCTTTAGTTTGACCACAGGAGCTGATGATGAC
Organism: Anopheles ziemanni; assembly: GCF_943734765.1. Lineage (NCBI taxonomy): Eukaryota > Metazoa > Arthropoda > Insecta > Diptera > Culicidae > Anopheles > Anopheles ziemanni. The sequence continues at coordinate 1,143,978 of NW_026689707.1, read as the reverse complement.
GCTGCTGCGCAATTTTCCAAAATCTGGCATCGGGATTTTAGAAATGCCATCGTCTGCTCGTAACGGGGCAGCTCACCTTTCCGCTGCGTCCCTTCCCAGGCTTTTCGGGTTGATTTGTCTAAAGCCGAAACCAACAGATGGACCACCATTGGTTCCGACACTCCTTCCAGGTTTTGTTTTAGGAACCTGAGACTTTCCACATGCCGGGAAGTCTCTTGGACTAGAGCTCTTAGCTCGTGGAAGTTTTCTGACGTCATCCTTTTGAGGTTCAGCAATCCGTGGATGTGGCTGTCCACTATGGCTCGATGATTGCCGAAGCGCTCCGTCAGAATCTCCCAGGCTTGCTTGTAATTGCCAGCGTTGAGGATGCTGACATCAATTGCACCTGCAGCCTCGCCGACCAATGCCTTTTCAAGGTGATACAGCTTCATAGTATCACTGTCGCCGGCATTGGCCATCAGGTCTTCGAAGATGGCCTTAAACTTGGGCCATGCAGCGTATGTGCCGTCGAAAGTCGGGATCGGTGCCTTAAGCGGTTGCTGCTGGATGATGACTTGCGCCGCGGCAGACATGTTGTTCTTGGTCTTCGATTCCGCAGCAAGCAGCAACTCCTCGATTCTATTGGACGCCTCGTAGAATACTTCCTCGAACTCGTCATATACGCCGTCCTGCTCTGCCATTGCGCTGTCTGGAATTAGGCCTACGATGGTGGTGTGTATGGCACTAAATTCCGCTTACACAGTCGCGACGTTTTTGGCGAGCACCTTCAGCTGGGAAACGGTTGGCTCTTTCGTTTCCTGCAGCGTCTGCTCGATTCTCAGTAGCTTGGCGTTGATCTGCGCTCGTTGGCGGACTGCCGTCTTCAGCGCCTTTTCCATCTTCTCGCTGTCCTGGGGTTCACTTGTTGAAGTACTCGCTGTCGGCTCACTCGGCGTCTTCGCTGGGGAATCCACTTGCTTCGATGGGGTGTGCCTAACTCGTGGCATCGGGTTGTCTTTTCACTTTTCACTAGCACAATGGATCCGGTTCGACTGGACCATATGTTCGGTGTGCGGCCGAACGAACTTACACACAGACTTGCACCGACCTTCCTCGTGGCGTGAGGAAGGATCCAGGGAGTGACTTCAGCGGATGGAAGCCACCACTGCCTGGACGGAAAAGAGCTCGGAAGTAACCTCCGCGGATTAAGGTTACTCGCTCTGGAAAAAAAAAGCAAAGTCGATGGGCAGGCCAACAGACTAGTACTCTACCTTTCCAACTTATGGAGACTTAGACGGCAAAAAGGTGTCCAAATAGAACTACCGTGGGTCGGATTCCGTTTCGGATCTAAATGCCTTGATAAATAATGCCTACGCTTCTTTATTCCAAGTTCTCCATGTATTTCTTCAAATTCGTGGCCTCAAGGCATCCCACGATCGGATGCTATTATAGCGATATCTAAATCCTAGCTACTGCTTTTTATCCTAGTTCTACACCATGCTGTACTAGCGATGAACAGTGCTTATCGCTGTAATCTTGCTACGTCTTTCTTATCGTTTCACGTTGTACAGTTCTATTCTGTACTCTGTTCTAAAGGTTTGGTTCTAAACTATATTGCCTACATTCAGGCGTTCCGTAGCTTCCGATCTAGACGGAACACATTTCTTTCACGATGCATTCCATGTGTAATATCGAGGCATTTCCGAATAAACCAATGTTTTTGCGAAAGGATCGCTGGCGCAGGTTAAAACAAAACTCGTCAAAGTTGTTGCTGGTTGTTTTTCGGCTCGTTGTACTGCATTTTCTAGGTTGAAATACACTCTTTGACCATTCTCCAAATGAACTGCGAGATGCACAACAGTAGGAAATCGCTCATGAATTGCAAAAGAAAATATTCTCCATAGCGCTTCATTGCAGTTAACGTATCGTCCCATTTGATACTTGATGATCTCATCTCGCTCAAGATGTAGGTAATTTATGTAAGATAAGATGCGTATTTCAAAATTATTAATTTGAATACTACTTTTATGAAAAAAAGCCTTTTTTCGAGTTTTCTAATTTTTTTTCCTTGAACTTTTAAATTTTCAAACTTTTCATTTTTCTAAAACCTTAAAATGACCAAAAGGAAGAAATCGGCAAAAGATTTCCTTAGAATAAGTTCAGCCGTTTTGTATTTTCGTTAAAGACTGAAGTTTGTTTTTTATTTTTTATATGGAAAAAAGCCGTTTTTGCCGAATTTTCCCATTTTCCGGCTTTTCCTTAGGAATTTTCAAATTCTCTTTTTTCCTAAACCTTCCTTGGGTAAAAAGGAACAAATCATACGAAGACGTCATCAAGATTGGTCCAGCCGATTTTGAGTTTTAGCATCACGAACATACAAACATCCATTTTTATAGATATAGAGAAGAAGATGGGGTAGGAAAGAAGAGGAGGCGCGAAGGCGTGAGCGGAAGTGTGACAAAGGACGATTGTAGTCAAACAGGTGGTACGAGCTGTTGAAAGCTGAAAGCGCTCGAAGGAACGGGTCGTTGGATCCAATACGCGTATGGCGGGTTGGGATATGCAAGGTGGGTCTATCCCGCAGGTGACGTGAAGGGGCATAGAAAGGGACAGAGGATAACAGAGCAGGAACATCAAGGTCATGGGATAGGAGGCTTGCAATAAATGCAAGCTCTGGAATAGGAATGCCGAACTTCTATAGTATCGAGCTCTAGAAGCTGGCAGCGGATAGGATAGGAAGGGACTTCCACGTGGAGACGTCGAACTGCTACACGAGTGAACTTGAGCTGAACACTCTCCAGCCTGGCCATCGCAACGGAACCTGGTGGTGACCAGATAACGGCGGCGTAATCCAGGGTGGATCGAACCCAGCAACAGTAAAGTGCTTTGAGGCAACGAGGGTCTTTGATTTCGGACGAAAGTCTAAGAATAAGGCCCAAAGTTTTGTTAGCTTTTTTTACAACATAATCAACATGTAGGTTAAAGTTAAGAGCCTCATCAAGCCATACTCCCAAGTCTTTTACGGAGGTTACTCGACTAATGGGGGTATTGCACAGGGAGTAAGAATAGGAAAATTTACAGGATCTACCAAACGAGATGACACAACATTTATCAGGACAGAGAAGAAGGCCGTTGGCATTACACCACATGGAAAAGGAGTCTAGGACATTTTGGAGCGCATGACAATCAACAGACGAAGACACAGGAAGGAATATTTTGAGGTCGTCAGCATAGAGCAGACAACCGTGATTTGGAAGGATATTGGTACAGTCGTTAACAAAGAGAACAAATAGAAGAGGGCTAAGAACGCTGCCTTGAGGTACTCCAGACAAGCCAGTAAAGGGATCAGAATAGCTGGTCTGTACCTTGACCTTGTACGATCTACCGTATAAGTAGGACTCAAACCAAGAAAGCAGGTGACCACCCACTCCTAGCTTTTTCAGTTTGGTAACTAACAGCTCAAGGGGGATACTATCAAAGGCCGCCTTAAAGTTTGTATAAATAACATCAGTTTGACGGCCGGAGACCATATTATTGAAGGCAGATGAAATTAGACACATAAGGTTGGAAGAAGTGGAACGTTTGGGAATAAAACCATGTTGGTTAGGAGAAAGATAACTGACGATAATAGGAAGAATGGAGGAATGGATGATGGATTCGAGGACTTTGCATGGGGAGCAAAGGATCGAGCTACCATGGTAATTAGAGCATACTGAGCGATCCTTTTTTGTATGGGAAGGGATTAACCAAGCAGACTTCCAAATGGTTGGGAAGGAGCCTTCGAGAATGGATCGGTTATATAAGCGCAACAGAAGAGGAGCAAACAGAGATGGACATTTTTTTAGGATCGACGAGGCCAGGAGAGAAGGACATTTTTAGCTTAGACAAAGATAGAAGCACTGCAGAGATATCAATGGGAACATGGTTTATGGAAAAGACGTTCTTCTTTTTCTTCACTGGCCCGCTCGCAGTTGAGCACGTCGTGCTGACATGGCCTGGTCACCAATCGATTTCCAGGTAGCTCGGTCCATGGCTGCAGCCCTCCAACCCCGGTCGCATCCGATGTCTCGCAGGTTCTGCTCCACTTGGTCCATCCACCGAGCTCGCTGAGCTTCTCGTCGTCTCGTGCCAGGCGGGTCGCTGGTGAGCACCTTCTTGGTGGGGCATGAGTCCGGCATCCTCATGACATGCCCCAACCAACGAATCCTGCCGGCCTTTGCCACCGTCAGGATGTCCAGCTCACCATACAGCTCAGCTAGCTCGTGGTTCATCCTTCTCCTCCACACGCCCTGCTCACACACGCCGCCAAAAATAGACCGGAGCACGCGCCGCTCGAAAACTGCGAGAGCGTTGGCGTCCTCCGTGAGCAGAGTCCAAGATTCATGCCCATAAAGGACGACCGGTCTAATCAGCGTGCGGTATATGGCACTCTTAGTGCGTGGGAGAAGCCATCTGGACCTCAGGAGTTTGTGGAGCCCATAGTAGGCACGATTCCCCTGAAGTGCCGAGGTAGCAAAGCTCCTCTACTACCTCGAGTTCGTCGCCGTCTACTGATACACTGCTCCCCAGCCTGGCTCTGTCACTGTCAGAGCCACCGACGAGCAGGTACTTCGTTTTCGTCGCATTGATCATCAATCCAATCCTTGCGGCCTCGCGTTTCAGTCGGGTGTACGCCTCGCACACCGTCCTTGTGTTCCGCCCGATGATGTCGATGTCATCCGCGAAGCCGAGGAATTGGAGAGAGCGGGTGAAAATCGTGCCACGGATGTCGAAGCCCGCGCTTGTCATGTTCCCTTCCAGAGCGATGTTGAATAGAAGGCAGGAGAGTCCATCATCTTGCCTCAGACTCCGATGAGATTCGAACGAATCCGACAGCATGTTCGAAATCCTCACCTTACACTGCACCCCCTCCATTGTGGCTTCTAACAGTCCAACCAGCTTCTCGGGGAAGTTGTACTGCCGCATGGTCTTCCATAGCTCCTTCCTACCTATGGTATCGTAGGCCGCCTTGAAGACGATGAAGAGATGGTGCGTCGGGATCTGGTGCTCCCGACATTTCTGGAGGATCTGCCGTAGAGTGAAGATCTGGTCGGTGGTGGATTTGCCTCCAACAAACCCAGCTTGGTAGCTTCCGACGAAATCTGTAGCAAGGGGCGCGAGTCTGCAGAAGAGTATCTGGGATAGGATTTTGTAGGCGGCATTGAGGACTGTGATGGCTCGAAAGTTGGCACAGTCCATTCTGTCACCCTTCTTGTACACTGGGTGGATGACACCCAGCTTCCAGTCCTCCGGTATCCTTTCCTGCTCCCAGATTTTCACAATTAGCTGGTGCATACTGACGGCAAGCTCTACCGAACCCATCTTGAATAGTTCTGCCACCAGCCCATCGCTGCCAGGTGCTTTGTTCTGTTTCAGCTGCTTGATGGCACTAGTGACTTCGTCCAAGGATGGTGGGAGCACCTCGTCATCTACCTCCTGGCTAATGTGCTGCTCAATTCTGCCTGCGCCGCTGCTGGACTCCCCCAATTCCGCTCCGTTAAGGTGTCCGTTGAAGTAGCACTTCCACCTTTCGATCACCTCTCGCTCGTCCGTAAGAATGTTGCCCTCCTCGTCACGGCACATTGCGACATTTGGCGTGAAGCCGCCTTGTGTCTTCTTCAACATCCTGTAGAACTGGCGAGTTTCCCCCGACTGAGTTAGCTGCTGCATCAGTTGTTCATCCGACTCCTTGAAGCGGCGCTTCTTGCTTTCGAAGAGCCGGGTTTGCTGTGTCCTCAGTCGTTTGTAGTTATCCACGTTCTGACGGGTTTCGCGCTGCAGCATTCGGGCGCGCGCTGTGTTCTTCTCGGATAGTGCCCGCCTGCACTCGTCATCGAACCACTCTTTCCTCTGGTTACGTGGCTTATGGCCCAGTGTCTGCTCGGCTGTGCTGCTGATGACTCGCTCCACCATACGCCAGTGGTCATAGAGGGACATTGTGGCGGTCGCGATGTTGTACGGTAGCGCTTCCCCAAGCGCTGTCGCGTAGCCCTCGGCAACATCAGGTGTTCGCAGCCGATCCGTGTTTAGGCGTGGGGTAGGCCGGTGACGCAGTGTGTTGACAGCGCAGAGCTTCTGCCGTAGCTTCAGCATAACCAGGTCCGAGTCCACGTTTGCGCCCCTGTACGTACGTACGTCGATGATGTCCTAGAAGTGCCTTCCGTCTATGAGAACGTGGTCTATTTGGGAATATGTCTGCTGTGGTGATCTCCAGGTGTAGCTGAAACGAGGTTTATGCTGGAAGAAGGTGCTACGGATGTTCATGCGCCTCGAGGATGCGAAGTTTATGAGCCGGAGGCCGTTGTCGTTGGTTAGCTGGTGGACACTAAAGCTTCCAATCGTAGGTTTATAGGCCTCCTCTCGCCCGACCTGAGCATTTAGATCTCCAATGACGATCTTCACATCATGTTGTGGGCAGCGGTCGTACTCCCTCTCGAGTTGCGTATAAAAGGCGTCTTTGTCGTCATCGCTGCTCCCAAGGTGCGGGCTGTGCACATTAATAATGCTCAGGTTAAAAAAGCGTCCACGTATCCTCAACCTGCACATCCTGTCGTTGATCGGCCACCATCCGATCACACGCTTCCTCATGGCACCCATCACAAGGAACGACGTACCGAGCTCGTGCTTGTCTCCACCACTCTGGTAGATCATGCAATCGCTACGGTAGGGGCGCACCGAGACTCCTTTCCAGCGAACCTCTTGAAGTGCTACTATTTCGAAGCCGCGGGCTCTCACTTCTTCTGCGAGTATTCTGGTACTCCCGGGTGAGGTAAGAGACCTGCAGTTCCATGTACCGAGTTTCCAATCGTAGTCCTTTTTCCGTCGCGTAGGTCTGGCATGATTGGTCCAAATCGGTTCTTCATTATGGTAACTTTTCGTTGCAATGATACAGAGGGTTGCTTGCAGGGCCTCTCCCCCCGCCGGTCGGTGGAACAACGCATCCTAGCTGTTTTACGTCCCGTAGGATGTCAGGACAGGGTGTACAGCCGCCCCTAACATGGGGAACAGACGCTGGTTCGAGCCGCTCCTAACATGGAGAACAGACGCTCGGGGATGAACAGCCTTGCCGCCCATCCGCCCAAGGGGGTGGGTTTCCCCGTGTACCCAAGCTTGAATATTTAGGCGACAAGTTACCGTTCTGTACGTCGCGGACGTATTGAGTAGGAGTTGGGGAGGAGAGCCTATGGTAGCCTTCAGGAGGCGTCGGATCCAACCCTTTACAGAACGGAAAAGACGTTACAAGGGGTGAAGGAAAGACCATCTACCAGAGGCACTCCACGGCTACCGGGCGCGACGAACTCACTGGAGAAGTGTTCTACAAAAAGGCAACACTTTTGTTATTTGTTATTTGTTATTGATTCAATTAAGATTGTCCACCTTAAAGGTTTAACAATGATTTATCTTACTAACTAACATCTTAAAAATAGCCTAACACAGCGAATTAAGTGAACGAATACATAGGGAGGTATCAAGGAAGAGAAGGGAAAATGAAGGGGAGAGAGTGGTTAGGACGGGGAGGAACGCAAATGGGATCTGAGAGATGAAAGGGAGGAAAAGTCAAACCACTCAAAACGCTCATTGAAGCGACGGATGGAGGCCACAAGTGGGTCCTCCTGGCCATGACGCGTACGACGAGTAGGCTTAGCAAGAAGAGGGCGGGGACGGAGGATGCGGGAAGGGTCGTAGATGTGAATCTGGGAAAGTAAGGAGGCGCAGTCAACCTCGCCTAACAATAAACCAGCAACGAACAAGGTCTGCGCGTTATTGCGCCTGGACTCGAGGGTCTCAATACCCAGAAGCTGACACCGAGTCTGGTAGTCTGCTCTAGGGGCCGAGTGGTCAAGACAGCGGTACAGAGCAAACCTAGTAAAGGAACGCTGGACACCCTCAAGCCTCGCTATCCAGCCTGAACCGGAGGGACACCAGACCACACTGCCATACTCTAGGATGGAGCGGACCAAAATGGAGCGGCTAAAATATAGAGCCTTCAAACACATGGGGTCTGAGAAATCGGCTGCGTATTTGCGAAGAAGACCGAGGGTTCTATAGGCCTTGGCTATGATTGACTCGAGGTGATTCTTAAAAAGAAGACCTGAGTCGAGGATCACTCCAAGGTCACAAATGGTATCAACGCGAGCGACAGGTGTGCCTGCGAGAGAGTAGGAAAATTGGATAGGATTACGGGAGCGTGTAAAGGAGATAGTGGAACACTTGGGGAGGCAAAGGGTAAGAAAATTAGCAGAGCACCAATCCACGAGGAGGTTCAGGAGGGATTGTAACAGTAAGCAATCAGAGGGATTGTGCCTTGGCCCCATATGGTTTTTTGTTGGTTAAATCATGCACAGTTTATAATTGTTCCACGCCAACTTGCTACCTCGTCTCCAACTTGCCGCTATTCTTGGTCCAAGTCCCATTTCATTAGGTTTAGGACCCATTTTGCTCTATGTTTCACTAATAGCTTCGCCCACCAACATGCTGATTTTCTGTTCGTATTTTTCCGTAATAGTCCCACTCAAGACCATTCCAAATCACACCGTAACTTGTCGCACGAAGGCAAACTGACCGAGTAATAATTCATGAAAGGTACTTCAACCTGGTACACCACGTGATCGGCCCAAACCATAAACCGACCAAACGACCGACTTGGAGCACCCTGACCGGGTTGCTCCAATATAATGAAAGTTGCGTCTTCCAACGCCCAACATATAAATATTCTACGACAAGTCGCTATCTCTTACCGGTCAGCCGGTATTCACGATCCAAAGGTGAAAATGTATGGAGAGCGTTCACAAAATTCCGGACGAATTTTGTAAACGTGTTTTTCCGTTTTCTCGCAATTGCGGGCGAAGCAAGCGACGGATCGAAAAAAACCCACAAGTAAAATGTGTTTAAAAACCCGATTTCTACATTATTACCGAAGACACCAACGCGCTATCTCGAAATTTTTTAAATCGATCGAAAATGTATGGAGAGCGTCCACAAAATTCCGGACGAATTTTGTAAACGTGTTTTTCCGTTTTCTCGCGATAGCGGGCGAACTGTATACCTGTATACAGCATACGTTTCCAAAACTGTTTTGTTTTGCGAGATTGGTTTGATGCAGCCTGAGCTACGCTTGGTTTTGTGTTTCAACAAAAAGCCAAAATCGGTGGTGTCTGCCCTCAACTATGATTGTTTGAAATACAGGGCGGGTAAGATAGCGCTAAGAATGCTATCGATCACGCGCCACGTAAACTGTTGTGTCTTAAACGTACCTGAATCAATAGAAGCATCTACCTGAATCTCTAGCAGCATCGTACCTGAATCTCTAGAACAATCGTACTTTCTATTTAATTATATACCTGGGTACCAACATGCCGAAAATTAATTGATCGCCTCTACCCGTTTGTTTGAAACGTACACTTAAACCTTACCGGGCCGCTACACGAACCGAAAACTCCAACCGAGAACTCAAAAACCGTATAACCCTGCTGGCAGCGGTAACTCAAAATTCCGTGTCACGTCTACGTCTCTCCCGTCTCCACCCGTTTCCACCCCTCATTGGCCCACACTTTTCAAACGATGTGCAACATCGTCAACGGTCAATTGCTACAATCAGCAGGCCATCCTACTCCCACTTTCGACCCCGAATTTTCGTACTCGCTCTTTTGGGACTTAGTCAATTTTTCAAACCGTTTTCATTTTTGCAAAACTTAAATAAATAACGTCGATTTGATTAATGATCAACAAATTTGTCAAATTCCAAACGTATTTGTACTTTTGTACGTAACTATACAGAATAAAAAAGTTAAAAAGCATGTCCATAATGCACTTCAAATGATTTCAGCACATTTTACAACAGAAATAAACATAGAAAAGAAATTATGCGTTCGATTCCATCATTTTCAATATGATTTACGTCCATGTATTTGAAAATAACAATGAAAATCAAATTCACACTTCGACCAGATTTTCAATCACTCAATGCCAAGCGAAACCGCCTACATTATTGTGGGATTTGGTTGTCCTGTGGACAAAGTTTATTGCGGGTGGATAAATTATTTTTATCACCGATTTTTCATGCAATTGTTGAATAGGCGAAACCTCAACCATGTACAAAAAAATATTATCAAATTTAAAAAAATTTAGGACAGATAAACTTTCGTCACACGCGATTTTTGTTCAACGATCACACTTATTTTTGGCCACCATAGTCTCAAACCCACGCTCACAGTCAAGCTGTCAAGGGAGCGTTCAGTGATGGCAGCCGCCGGGACCGGCTTGGAGTGCGTCGAGCGCAGTGAAAATAAAGTGGGTAAATTAGTGGTGTTTTCTGAGTTTTTTAGTGATCTTTATGGATAAGAGTGAAGAAATTGTGTGTGGGCTTGCTTTGCTGCTCATATTCAGCCCGAAAACGACATATTTAATCGATAGATAGTGTTGTTTACATCGCTACTCTTCCGCACGGAGAGGTACTGCTGCTGCTGGCGTCCGATCCGTTCTCGCAGAATTCGATCGATAAAAAACAAAAAAAGATGAATATTCCATCATTGATTGTGTATAAACATCAATAGTAATTTCCTATCTATTTTCATTTCTAGAGCATCTTTCGTCGGAAGCTTGTTTTGGATTCCGCTGCTCGGATGCGAATCCGAAGATATTCTCTAGTGTACAAGTGTTGTGTGTAGTGCAGTGATATGTAGTGAAATTTATGACTAAGAATAGTCTTAAGCGGTGTAGGTAATTAAAAATAAACCGAAATAAATATATATGTTGATAAAAATATTACGGAACTGGCGGACTTATGTTTGCATGATGACCATCACTATACAGGGTACTCGGGGGCCGCCATTTCTGATCCATGCGCATGCGCAAAATCGCCCACGAGGGTAACTCAGACCCGCGCAATTAGCTGTTACATTGCGCGCCAATTGCGCGCTAATTGCGCGGGGTATACAACATTTTTATGTCACGCGTGACATTTTCTGCCTCCGGGGAAGTTTACGTCAAAATCTTCTCGGTTCGTGTAGCCGCGTTTTGTGGTACCAATTCTGTGAGCCACGCTACACGAGCCGCAAACTCAAAACTTTGCGGCGCAACGAGGTTTTTGTTTTTGATTTTTCAGTTAACTCAAAAATCTTCCTTCAAAGCAAACAAGATCTTATTTCAATTCACACTAAAAGTAAAAGATGGATAATCTGTTGAAGTGTGGCTAACTACCCTATCGCGGGTCATCGAGTTGAGTACCCAAAACTTGCAACAACGCAACAGGCGTATTGTGCGGAGGCAAGAAGATGGCAACCGTTTGCTGGACAATACTGTAGCAGAGCAAGCAAATGAAACTATAATTAACTTTCTTCGCATGAAGAAGGAAGATTTTGATGTTCTCAAGTTACATAAAAAGTGGTAGAATAAAATATTTTAATATTTATCATTAAACTTTTTGAAACTTTTAGATTTTGGAATCCCCGGACTTTGCGTTGGTGGGCCGGACTTTTGGTTGGTGGGCCGGACTTTGCGAACCCCTGATCTATAGTGAATTTATAATTGATATTCTAGCTATAAAATAACAAAATATTAACTAACCGTAACTACAAAAGAAACACGTAAATTTATCACCATATGTTCGTTTATTTTGTTTTTGAGATTTGTTATGTTTACATTTATTTCTTTTTCGTCTTCTTCTTCTGACGCATTTGAGTTTTCGGTTAGCTGCCAAAAACTTCTCGGGTGCAGTTTTCAGCTCACGGAGCTGAAAAGTTTTTGACGTAAACTTCTCGGTTGTTCCCCTCTTCTCGCCGAGAAGTTTTTGAGTTTTCGGGTCGTGTAGCGGGGCTCTTACCCTTTGTTCCACATTTTTTACTCGCTGACACGTTTGGTACAATTCGAGCTCGTGTTTTACTGGCGTCTCAAATGGTAAAACGTCTGATAAAACAGCACAAACTTTTGCATACGAGCCAGAGGATTATTGTTTGGCTTAAATGTTGTACGCCACAAGGCGTGAATTTTGTTCGTGTATAGAATTTTGATCTCAGCTACCGAAAAGGGCGTGTGGCCGAAGCACGTGAGTGACGAAAATAGTGAACGAGATACGTGTTTATCAATTTTCCATGCGAAATTGCCTTATCGTCGGTGTTCTACAGTTACGAAATTGTTTTCAAGGGCGATCTTTACCATTAATGTGGGAAAAGGAAAAAGTAACAGAGGGGAATATGACCATGACCAAGTTTAACCAACGGGTTATTTTCCCCCGAATACGAGTAGTCATACGTATGCGCCAAGTGCGCCACAACCGGTATGCAATAGTTCCGAACTGGTTTCTCCTGGAATGTCAATGCCACCAATGAGATAACGGTGACGCGCCAGTCATAGTAGCGGTTCTTTTTCCTTCGAATTCCAGCAACGAATTGTGTACACCGATTGACCCTGACCCTGAAACCAACTTTATATTTCAAGGGCAGTCTCTTTAAAAGGTGTAACTAAGCGAAGTGAAAAACGATCGGGCTGTTGTTTAATTCTTGCTAACGGCTCATGCATGTCTTCAACAGTGGCGCACACTTGGCTATCCAGTGCATGGTACTTTTCATGAATTATCGCACGGGCAGTATGTAACCGAGCGGTAAGCTGGGCAAAGATTTAGAAAGCTTGTTTTTGTTTTAATTAGCAAAAATAATCCGGTTCATTGGATTCTTTTTTATATATACCATTACTGAAAGAAACTGAGGCAGTGAAAGAGGGGAATATGGCGATGACTTAGTTTTAAAAATGTTTATTTTTTCTCAAAATGTTAGCCGTCAAACGTTTGCGCCGAGTTCACCGCAGCCGGTAACCATACAGCAACCCGTATAGTTTGCTCGCAGATTACGACATTGCGTTTACGTTCTCTTTCTGGCACACGGAGCAGAAAGCCAGGTGCGCCAGAGTGTATCTGCTATGAAGTCGATGCTCGCACATGCTGTAACAGATGCACTATGAGGCAGTCGGAGGAAATCCGCCGAAATGAAATTGAATACGTATAAAGCTTGCCTTGAACACACTTGATCGTACGCCGTGAAATTATGTGTAACATTCTAGACCGATGTATTTGTTTCATAGTCCAATTAAAATAGAACATTACATTTATTTTTAAAAGAATACAAAGTTTTCTCACAAACTATTAACCTCATACGGTTCTACTGTGTTTGCAAATGTGCGGAGTTTCCAACGTTTCTGTTCGCACGCTCGTCCGGCTCATGCGTTGTCTCGCTCACACACGCCAGTTCTTGTGGCACAACGCAACACAGTGTGAGAGCGAACGTTACTCTGCTGCACTCTCCTTCTCGATTATGCTGGCGCGATGCCGTAGCATGCTCTCTCTTTCGCTCGTTTAATGCCACTGGAGTCCGACCTTCAACTATCGTATTGGCTAAATCTGGGTCAATGACCGTGCGTGCCCTACTTTCGTTGCTTGAATTCGGAGAAAAAGAAACCGCTAGAATGACTTGGTTTATTACATCACCTGTTCTTTCACGGCGTCGCCGTTATGACATTGGTTATAGTTACCAAGGTTCATTCGGAGCTTTTGCACCAGCATTTTTCGCAACAAATTTTTATTTTCCCTAGACGGCTAATCGGTCGTTTGGGTCGTTGACCGATCGCGGTGTACTCTTGGCATGGCAGAATAAGGTACCTGAATGATGAAATATCGTTCGGGCTTTATACAACCGAGCGCCTTGCTAAGCACAATTTCAGAAAGGTTGTTATTATCTTTTACGGCATAAACTACAAAAACAAAATATAATCAGGTTTTCTGGAGTTGCCATTAGGCGCATTTGATGCGAGTACAAATAAAAACCAACCTCGCGCGTGATGATCGGCTGCATACATCATATGTTTCCAAAACTGTTTCGTTCGGGACGGGAGTAAAAATAAGTCGTACTTTTCGTTTAATTATATACCTGCCTGCCAATATTCCAATCATAAATTAATCTTTCGTTACCTGTTTCCATGAAACGTACGCTAAAACTCTACCTGTGTGCAACATTTTGTACTTGCTGACACGATAGGTACAATACTAGCTACCTGTACTGTGTTTCACTGGCGTTTTAAATGATAAAACTTCTGCATGAACAGCAAACCGAGACAAAATCTGTTCGCTTTCAAGTTAAAGCAAAACTTGTCGCACATGTAACAAAATGGGCCGATGGTGAACAAGATCTAAGCGTTAACGGTCACAGCCCATCAAGTAAGACATATCTCCCATAGCTGTTAACCATTCCGTTTAAAAAATATCAAACGTGGGCGAACTTTGTAACATTTTTGGCGTAAAATATGAGTGAAATCGTGCATGAAGTGCGTGTGAAACGTGAAATAAAACAGCAAAATAAATCACGAGGGCCAGCGATAGTGAATTCAACGAGTGCGAGTAACAAAGCAAGGAAAAATGAAGCCAAAGCTCAAATTACTTGAATACGAGCGTCTTATCGTTCAAAGTCTTTTCTTTCCTTGCATTTATTTTAATTGAGTTTTATTTGCGTAGATACTTGCGCTTTATAGATACTCGCACAGGAAACGCATTTTGTGTTTTTAGTAAATTCTTTCGTTCGGGGATAGTTTTCAACAAAACACAAGTATGTTTATTGCAGCTTGACTATGTCAGCCGTTTTTTTATTATGGCTGATAGAACATTTACACGAATTTTACACGACGGCAGATTTACTAACTGCCGGGTGATGTTCATGACTATGATGATCACATTATTCCTGCAAAAGTTTCGGGCTACCATCACCCTCAAACGAAATCCAATATGAGAGTTAAATCATGCATGTAATAAAAGTCATCATAAACATCGAGAGCCACCGATAGCGAAATAAACAATGCGAGTAACGAATCCAGCAAAAATGAAGCCTATGCATAAATAACTTGAACACGAATGTTTAATAAGTGATGTTTGTTTATTTGCATGCATTAAAAAAACTTAATGTGCTATATCTATCTTTGCATTCATTTATTTACTAAATTACATGCATTACTGAGAATGGAATAAGTTTTTCTATCAACGAGGGTACATTAATAAAATTGTAACAATTGTAAAATTGTAAAAAAAACATAATTTAATGAGCTATATCTACATTTGCATGCATTAATTTATTATATTGCATGCATTACTTTAAATTGAACGCGATTTTCCATTTTTTGCATGCATTAAATGAATTGAAGGCATGCATTAATTATAGTTAAATTAATTATTCATATTAAAATAGAGTGAGCGAGTGGACGCTCGACGACGACGATGAATTGTCCGGATTTCTTCGTTTAGTTCCAAATGGCCAAAAAGGGTTGCATCGTCCAGCGCCGTCGACTCCGCAATCGGCAAGTCGTGGAAATCATCGGTGCTGCATCTGGCCTGGTCTTCGTCCACCGCTTCCGTTTTCGGTAGCACAGCCAGCATGTACCGATCCAGCTCCTCCCACTCCGCCTGCATCTGAAAAGATGAACATGTATCAATATACGCCATATATTCGGTGATGTATCTAATCAGGGCGTCCTGGTGTTCTTTCTCGAATGCTGTTTTGCGGACTGTTGGCAGTCGGTGGAATCGCTTCCTTGCAGCCCGGTGACACCTCGCTGCGGTATATGGTGGTTTATGTTGGCCGTACTTTGCGACGAAGAAATCGATTGTAGTGAGCGGAACGGATTTGGGCTTTCCGTTTGCCTCGTCAAACAGCCGCTTTTCTTCCTTAGTAAGCCGGTGGTTTTCCGAACGCGATGCTTCGATGATAAAAGGCAGTTTCGCGGCAGTCTCCCGCCGAGGCTTCGACTGCTGCTGCGGATCTATTTGCTGGCTCCTTTGAGGCTTTTCTTTCGGAGCCGGCTTCTCCTTCTTCTGCTGGCTGCTGGTTGCTTTGCGGCGAGGCTTTTTACTCTCCGACAAAGGAGCCGTTCCGAGCGTTTCAACTACCAGGTTGTTGATTGTTGCAGCACCTTGTTTAATGGTCTGCGCCAGTTGCTCGTTCTGCTCATTTTTCATGGTCGCCAGCTGCTGGGTGAGGACGCTAACCTGGGTCCGGAGCTCACGGTTGTCATCTCGCAACTCCTTGAGCATCTCCCGCAGTTCAGCGATGACCGTCGCGTTCCGCGATGACTCCTCCCGCATGACGGCCAGCATGTCTGCCATCACCCCTGAATCCTGCCCTCTGTGGGCTTCAGGTTCGGCCGATGATGCTGCCAGGTGGGCCGATGCGCCCTGTTCAACGAGACCATCTCTCTCTGGGGTAGTTCGACCCTCGTCCATCGCCATCGTGCGCCCGATTACTAATGTAGAGATCGGCGTAGCCGGCGGTGGTGATGGTGATGCCGCTGCTGACGATAGTGATGCGCTCGTTGGCTTTGGCGTTGCAATCGAATGCTCCGAAGTCTCCTCGTCGCTGCTTTCAGTATCAATCGTTACATCGGCCGATCGATTGTTGACTGAGTTCCCCGACGGGGAGGCCGATACCGGGTCCAGTGGCAGTGGTCCCAAGAGCACCCCAAGTCTGTCTCCTATTTTCCCGAAAAACGAGCGTTCCTCTTTAGAATGCTGGCAAGAGCTCACCGAAGCCGAGCGACTCCGGAGTGCCCGATCAGGAACTCGCCCCGGCTCTTCCTCCAGCTTATCTTCGGGAGCCTCCCCTTTCGCGGTCCTTGATCTAAGAGTCCTCCTCGGGGTTTCGTCCTCCATGCTGGTGCCTAGGAGAGGAGGGGGGGACGCATGGGCGTAGGGGGGTCAGATGGGCCTAGTACGCCTGTTAACGTGAGTATCCTTGCACGAAAATCCAAAATTTTAATCGTTCGCCGTATTTCGAGCAGATTTTCCGAACTACGAGCACCTGCTCGATATCTAAAAAGGTTGGAAAATCCGAAATTTCATATTTTGCGAAATTAGCGAAAGCACTTGCTCGAATTTCGAATTTCGAGCACCAGCTCGAACACGTGGTTCTAATTTCCGGCTGTCAATCCGTCATAGCGGATTCGGTCGGTCCGCTTTCTCGAGTCTTCAGTTCAATCGACGGATTCGGCAAGATGGTGATCGCCGGATCTTCAGCTGTCAACTCGTTGAACCGGTTGAACCTACCTGAATCTCTAGCAGCATCGTACCTGAATCTCTAGAACAATCGTACTTTCTATTTAATTATATACCTGCGTACCAACATGCCGAAAATTAATTGATCGCCTCTACCCGTTTGTTTGAAACGTACACTTAAACCTTACCTGTGTTCCACATTTTTTACTCGCTGACACGTTTGGTACAATTCGAGCTCGTGTTTTACTGGCGTCTCAAATGGTAAAACGTCTGATAAAACAGCACAAACTTTTGCATACGAGCCAGAGGATTATTGTTTGGCTTAAATGTTGTACGCCACAAGGCGTGAATTTTGTTCGTGTATAGAATTTTGATCTCAGCTACCGAAAAGGGCGTGTGGCCGAAGCACGTGAGTGACAAAAATCTAGGTCGGTGTTCTACAGTTACGAAATTGTTTTCAAGGGCGATCTTTACCATTAATGTGGGAAAAGGAAAAAGTAACAGAGGGGAATATGACCATGACCAAGTTTAACCAACGGGTTATTTTCCCCCGAATACGAGTAGTCATACGTATGCGCCTAGTGCGCCACAACCGGTATGCAACAGTTCCGAACTGGTTTCTCCTGGAATGTCAATGCCACCAATGAGATAACGGCGACGCGCCAGTCATAGTAGCGGTTCTTTTTCCTTCGAATTCCAGCAACGAATTGTGTACACCGATTGACCCTGACCCTGAAACCAACTTTATATTTCAAGGGCAGTCTCTTTAAAAGGTGTAACTAAGCGAAGTGAAAAACGATCGGGCTGTTGTTTAATTCTTGCTAACGGCTCATGCATGTCTTCAACAGTGGCGCACACTTGGCTATCCAGTGCATGGTACTTTTCATGAATTATCGCACGGGCAGTATGTAACCGAGCGGTAAGCTGGGCAAAGATTTAGAAAGCTTGTTTTTGTTTTAATTAGCAAAAATAATCCGGTTCATTGGATTCTTTTTTATATATACCATTACTGAAAGAAAATGAGGCAGTGAAAGAGGGGAATATGGCGATGACTTAGTTTTAAAAATGTTTATTTTTTCTCAAAATGTTAGCCGTCAAACGTTTGCGCCGAGTTCACCGCAGCCGGTAACCATACAGCAACCCGTATAGTTTGCTCGCAGATTACGACTTTGCGTTTACGTTCTCTTTCTGGCACACGGAGCAGAAAGCCAGGTGCGCCAGAGTGTATCTGCTATGAAGTCGATGCTCGCACATGCTGTAACAGATGCACTATGAGGCAGTCGGAGGAAATCCGCCGAAATGAAATTGAATACGTATAAAGCTTGCCTTGAACACACTTGATCGTACGCCGTGAACTTATGTGTAACATTCTAGACCGATGTATTTGTTTCATAGTCCAATTAAAATAGAACATTACATTTATTTTTAAAGGAATACAAAGTTTTCTCACAAACTATTAACCTCATACGGTTCTACTGTGTTTGCAAATGTGCGGAGTTTCCAACGTTTCTGTTCGCACGCTCGTCCGGCTCATGCGTTGTCTCGCTCACACACGCCAGTTCTTGTGGCAAAACGCAACACAGTGTGAGAGCGAACGTTACTCTGCTGCACTCTCCTTCTCGATTATGCTGGCGCGATGCCGTAGCATGCTCTCTCTTTCGCTCGTTTAATGCCACTGGAGTCCGACCTTCAACTATCGTATTGGCTAAATCTGGGTCAATGACCGTGCGTGCCCTACTTTCGTTGCTTGAATTCGGAGAAAAAGAAACCGCTAGAATGACTTGGTTTATTACATCACCTGTTCTTTCACGGCGTCGCCGTTATGACATTGGTTATAGTTACCAAGGTTCATTCGGAGCTTTTGCACCAGCATTTTTCGCAACAAATTTTTATTTTCCCTAGACGGCTAATCGGTCGTTTGGGTCGTTGACCGATCGCGGTGTACTCTTGGCATGGCAGAATAAGGTACCTGAATGATGAATTATCGTTCGGGCTGTATACAATCGAGCGCCTTGCTAAGCACAGTTTCAGAAAGGTTGTTATTATCTCTTAAGGCATAAACTACAAAAACAAAATATAATCAGGTTTTCTGGAGTTGCCATTAGGCGCATTTGATGCGAGTACAAATAAAAACCAACCTCGCGCGTGATGATCGGCTGCATACATCATATGTTTCCAAAACTGTTTCGTTCGGGACGGGAGTAAAAATAAGTCGTACTTTTCGTTTAATTATATACCTGCCTGCCAATATTCCAATCATAAATTAATCATTCGTTACCTGTTTCCATGAAAAGTACGCTAAAACTCTACCTGTGTGCAACATTTTGTACTTGCTGACACGATAGGTACAATACTAGCCCAATGGATTGCAGTTAATTCCTTTTCTATTGTTGGTTTTGACTTTTCCCCTTTAGTAAAACTTTTGCTGGCAAAAGCTACTGGGAGGTCTTCACCATCAGTTATTTGCGACAATATTGCGCCACACGCAGTGTCTGACGCATCAGTAGTGATGATAAATTCCTTAGAAAAATCAGGATATTTCAAAATAGTTGGTGATAATAAATTTTTCCTTAACATATCGAAAGCATATTGACATTCTGCCGACCAAATAAATTTTGTTCCCTTTTTGAGCAGTTTATTAAGTGGATTTGCTAAATGTGCAAAGTTGCGGACAAATTTGCGGTAATAATTGCAAAACGCAATGAATCTACGAACTTCGTCTGCCGATGTAGGTACCGGGTAGCTTTTTATTATATTAAATTTGGATTCATCCGGGTAAATGCCCCGATCCGTAATTTTATGACCTAGATAAGTAACTTGATTTTTGAAAAAACTACATTTTTCCGGGTTTAATTTTAAGTTGTATTTTCGTAGCCTATTGAAAACTTTAATTAAATTATCTATATGATGTTTCGCTGTACAACCGGTGATTATTATATCATCGATGTATACAAAGGCACTCTCTGGGGTTAAACCTGCCATGGCTATAGTAATCATCCTTTGAAAACTATTCGGGCTTACGTTTAAGCCAAATGGCATACGTTTAAACTGGAAATGTCCCGAGGCAGTGGAAAAGGCTGTGTATTTCCTTGATTCCTTTTCAAGGGGTATTTGGTGGAAGCCGGACATAAGGTCGAGTGTGCTGAAAAATTTAGCTCGGCCAAGTTGGTCTAAAATACCGTCAATTCTTGGCAAAGGAAATTTATCGGGCATTATCTTTTTGTTTAATTGCCTGAAATCCACTACTAGCCTCCATTTTTTGTTACCTTCTTCTGATTTTTTTTGGAACTAGTAGGATGGGTGAATTGTAGGACGAAACTGAATGCTCTATTATGTCATTATGTAATAGTTTTTCCATCTGCATATTAATTTCATCTGCCTGGGCATGAATTGGTTTATAATTTGGAATGTAAGATGGTGTATCATCTTTAAGTTTTATGGTTTGCTCGTAAAAGTTATTAGTGGTGATTGGGTCGTCGTTGATACAGAATAGATCCGTATACTGACCCAATACCGTTTCCATATCACCACGAAGATATGGTGGTATGCTTTTTGTGTCTATTTTATTAAGAATAGCCTTTAATCTCTCTTTGTTATTTTGTGTATAATTACTTTGCTTTTGCACAGTGTAATGTTTCATAGAATCGATCTGTGGTTTGAATGATTGTTTGCAAATAAATACATTTTTATCGGTAGTATTTATGAATTTTACAAATTGACTGTTTCTAGAAATTACTGAGTTACCACAAAATACTCCTGGCTGAATTTCTTTTGCCAGTATTACTGAATCCTCAACAATGTTAGGGAATTGTACTTTCCGTACCACCTCGCTTCGTAATGGTAACATAAAACCATTGTCAATGGTATCCTCAATTGGGTGAGACACTGTGGTTCCATTACAATCGAATGTCAAGAGCCAATGCTCATAATCAATTATACATCTATGTTTGGCAAGAAAATCTCTTCCTAGAATACCATCTGCTTTTATATCGATCGTTTTTGGTATGAGGTGGAATTGGTGGTTGATTAATACATTTCCAAAAGACAACTTTGATTTCGTAGCTGCTAATGTATCTATAGAGTTTGTTGTAATGCCTGTTAAATTTATTTTCTGTTGTGTGTATACTGGTTGCTTGGGTTGTACTTTGTCAACCCTGAATAAGGAAACGTCTGCTCCAGTATCGATAATAAGAGTACTGTACTCATCGTTTGCCATTTCAACTTTTATTTTAATGAAGTTATTGGCATTCAAGTTTACTGTAAAGACTGGCAGTCGTTTGCAGACTGCTGGCTGTCTTCTAAAAAATTATCCTCGTCGTTAGTTTGTGACGTATAAACCCGGTTATTGTTTCCTCTTTCGTTTCGCTGTTTACCATGATTGAAATTTTGATAATTTCTTTGATCCTGGTATCTGCTATCCGTTCTTTGATTCTTATTAGAATTGAATCTGTTCGGAGGTCTTCTATTGTGTGGCTTCGAATCGTTGTTGTATCTTTTGTTGTAGAAAGTGCGGTTAAAGTATCGGTTGGGCCTGTCAAAGTATCTATTATTATAGGTGTCGGTATGTAATGACAGTATTTGTGTTTCATTGGTTTTTTCATTTTCCAATACTTTCTCCGTTGCATCTGAAACATTAGAAAACTGTGCTGCTTTGAGCAAAATCTTGGTTTCGGGATTAAGTACTTTCTCGATGAGTGTATTCACCCCTAGCTTTACAGCCATATCATTCGCGACCTTCTCCGGTATTTGTTGCTGAATGTATGTATTCTTTAGTTTTAGCGTGAGTGCTTCTACTTCTTCACAAAGCACCTTTGTGTCTTTATTGCGGATAGATTTTAGTTGTACTACTAATTTATCCGGATTGATTTTTTCTTGACATCGCGATTTAACATCCTCGATGAAAGCGTCAAAATCGGTAATGTTGGGGGCTAGCCCCAAACGTGCCTTTCCTGTTAGTCGTGTTTTCAAAAACTTTAGCAATATTACTGAATGATCTTTTCCGGTAATTTCTTTTAAAAGATTTGCTGAATCTACAAAATTTTCTAAATTTTCCGCAGTACCATCATATACTTGTACCAACGCGGTGGCTGTTTTAATGTCGAAGCTTGCCATTTTGTTTTTTGTCCACCGGCTAAATATAATAGAAATTTTTGCAAGTGTTTTTAATTTTATGAGTGGTTGGTTTTTAAGGTGGTAGGTTAGATAAGTTGTAATGTTGGTATAGGAGTCACTTATATTTTTTGCAATCGATCTGAATTCAATCTCCGTGGAAACTTCTTGAATATTGTTAATTTCGGCTTGGGCTTTATCCAACAAATCTTCCGCCAAGGTTCTGTACTGATCAAGCAAACACCTGCGAAATCTTTTCTTATAATTTCTCAATTTCTCTTCTAGAAATTGAAGCTTACAAAGGTATTTTTCAACTTTCGAAAGCATCTAAAAAACGATCACCGCGACCACCGGAGCATTATCAGAAGTTTGGGTTAAGTGTATCCACAAAAAACATTTCACCAGCAACCCCCAAAAGCAATTTAGCAGGTTAAGATAAAAAAAAAATAAATTTAGTTGAGCAATTACAAAATTATTCCTAAACTTTTTTTTCCTAATAAGCCTAATTTCTCTTTTTTTTTTTTTTGCCTACCTTACGGTCATTCGCCTCGCCATCGGTCGCATACGGTCACTCGTTGCCATCAAATTCTTACACATCCACGTCGCTCGTTCCCGTTGCTCGATGCTCTCCATGCGGTCGATCACCTCGTCACGTGCGGTCATTCGCCTTCCCGTCGATAACTTGCAGTTCCCAACTCTCGTCGCTCGTTCTCCATGCAGTCGATCACTTGGTCACGTGCGGTCATTCGCCTTGCCGTCGATCACTTGCAGTTCCGAACTCTCGTCGCTCGTTGTTTTCCATGCAGTCGATCACTTGGTCACGTGCGGTCATTCGCCTTGCCGTCGATCACTTGAAGTCCCGAAATTCTCGTTGCTCGTCGTTCGTCACTCCTCTCTTCTGCTCGCTGCCCGTTGTCCTCGTAAATGTTGCTCGGTCGACAGTACTTTACACACGATCCCGTTAATCCTCGATAGCGCTCACTATCCACTTCCTTACGCTCACTATTCTCACTTCTCACTTTCCGGAGTCCTCCTGAGCGTCATTCGGTTATCAGGGCAGCCTCACTTCACACACGATACCGTATTTTACTTTCGATCGTGTCACGGATCGTTTAAAAAAATTTAAAAAAAAACTATCGACATCACTTTTACTTCTCTCGACGTTACTTTAACCCAATCGGTCCTGTCACGGTCGCCATGTAGGATAACACTTGGTATTTTACTTTTACGTGTTTCTTTATTTAACTTTTACACGTCTTGGCGAGTCGGGAAAAAAGAGACCGTTCCGTATCTGAACGCCTTATTTTATACTGGCCGTTCTTATCCCTACTCCTAATCTTAATATCCCTACTCCTAATCTTAATAATCATATTCCTACCTATACTAATGCTAACACTACAACATAATCCTATCATAATTTACACCTACCTTATCTATGCCATAATTAATGATTTAAGCCTACCTTACCTAGCTATCTAACTTTAGGCGCTACACTGGCACAAAAGATTAGTGAGTGGCTTTGCAATGCAAGAAAAGGAAGGAACAAAGCGACGGAAGTATGAAAACAGGCCCAAGCATCTCCTAAGTTGTTTGGTGTTCTTAGGCATAGGGTAGTTTTTGATAGATTCGATATGCCTATTGCTTGGTCTTATACCGGAAGCACTGGCCTCATACCCAAGATAGTCAAGGCGAGTGTGAGCGAATTTGCACTTACTAATACGGAGCTCCAAACCAAACTGCTTCATCCTCTCCAGCACCGCGCGCAGAGTCTCCAAATGAGATGAAAAATCGGAGGAAGCGATAATAATATCATCGAGATAAACAACCAACTGCTCAGCCTCGATGAACTCGCGCAAGACAGAATTGATAAACCTCTGAAATTCCGAGGGGGCGTTCTTAAGCCCGAAGGGCATTTTCACGTATTCGTACTGGCCATCGGGAGTCACACATGAAGTGTACTTAATTGAATCATCATGCATCCTAACTTGGTGAAACCCACTTTTCAAATCTAGAAGGGTGAAGATACACTTGTTGCTAAGATGTTCTAGGCAAGTCTCGATTAACGGGAGAGGGAAGTTGTCCCTGATGGTGATCTTATTCAAGGGCCGATAATCGACACACATGGGCACTTCTCCACTTTTCTTCCAAACCAGTACGAGGGGTTAGGCATAAGGCGAATTGCTGGGTCTGATAATATTTTCCTTAAGTAGCTGATTATCAATATCCCGCACCTGACCTCGCTCTCCGTAAGAGAGACGCCTTGGTTTCGCATAGAGGGGGGTATCATGAATGAGGTTTAGTTTCATTACATGAGGTGCCTGACTGATGTTCGCCGAAGGATAATTAGTGTAACACTGATCGAACGCATTATCAATAGACAGAAGTTCTTCAGCAGAAAGTTCGACTCCAGTATCTAACTTATCTGGATCATTAAATAATTCTAGCGCACAAATATGTTCGAAAGGGTCCGCAATGGAAACAATAGAAAGTTGGTCAGGCCGTGAAAATTTTTCAGAAGGCACTAATGGAAGAGAAAGGTTAGGTTGATACGTGAGACAGATGTTAAACTTTCGGAGCAAATCACGTCCAATAATGATCGGCCACGGCATATCGGTACCGGGAAGAATAATAAACTTATGTAACACGTTGTTATTGCGCAATTCTACCTGGCATTCGACCTGTCCGCGGGTCGACAATATAGCATCTCCTGATCCTTTGTATCCCGACGGAAAGGGGGCACCGACATGACCAGGGGGTGCCAAGTAGTCGGCAAGAAAACTCACTGGGCTCCCCGTGTCGAGTAGAGATCGGGCCTTTGTTATTCCTGACCAATTATTGTTAATCTTAAATTTGGCACGTACCATCTCGTGCTCGCCATACAGCGCACTGCTTTCCGCAGGGTCAACATCCGAAGAGTGGGCAGCAGCGGTGGTGGCCCGGTTGGGACACTCGCGATGAGTATGCCCCAACTGGCAGCATCTGAAGCACGATCCTCGGGGCCGAAGGGGTTTCGGGCAGGCACTCTGGTAGTGGCCATAACCGGAACAGTTGTAGCACCTGAGGTTGACGTTCGCTTCCTTTGTCCGAGGGGCCGGGATGTTCACTGAAGTTGGCCTAGCAGCGGGGGCCGTCGTCCGGGGTGTAGTAGCCGGGGTCGGGCGAGAAGCGAGCATCGCTTCGTACTTCTTCAGGTACACCTGGAGGGCACAAAAGGTAGTAATAGTGTAGCGCATCGCATCAGTGTGAACAGGATCGTTGAGGCCGTCCAATATGATGTCAACCAATTCCTCCTCACCAATATGTGTTCCGGCGATATTCTGCATCTCGATGACATATTTGATGAGGGATTCGCTGGGTAGCAAACGGCGACTTTTTGTACACTGCTTCAAGCGATGTCACTTTCCGGAAGGTCTCAAGTAGCAGGGACTTCAGGTCAGCGTAGTTAGCCACTTCGGCCGATCGGGCAACCAAGGCGGCGGTTCCCGTCAGCAAACGAATGGCACTAAAACACTTGCCGACTTCTCCTGCCTGGTATAACGTAAAGGCTCTTTCAAGGCGGCCAAACCATTTACAGATGTCGTCGTCGTCGTCGCCACTAAACTTTCCGACGAAACTTTCCAAATTGGCCTGGGCGTTTTCAGGAAGGGACAGCGGGGGCACCGGGTTGTCTTCGTTGGCTTCCAATTTCGCGTTCAACACCACGCGGTTGGCACGTGGTTTTCGCGCCGACATAACCTCACTGTTCAGCACGGCGTCCTCGTATAGTTGCCGGATCTGGCGTAGGGTTGCCGAGGGGGGTACCGGCACTTGGGCTTCCGCCAACACACTGAGCATCTCACTTTTATTTAACATACTTTTTTTCGGGTAATCCCACTTCTGATAGTTGTAAACCACTAAACCGAGACAGGTTTTTAACGACATGAACAATTAGAGGTTAATACAAAGAGTCACGGTTACAAAAGAAGAACACGGACCGAAGCTTAAGTTGTGCGACCGTTCTGGTCGGAGGTCGGTTGCAGAAGACCTCTACCTCGTGGCTTTATTTTGACATATGTCATAATCCCAGATGCTTAAGACTAAGGTGTGGTTCACCCAAGGTGTTTACATTAGAGGTATACATAACTTCAAGGTGGTTAAATATAGGAGTTTACACGAGCAAGATATTTTTGGCACTTGTTTACACAACTTTTAGCAATCGAATGACATATCAATCATTTCGATACGTCAACTCAACCCTGAGATATAAACCTAAAGGCCAGGTGTCAAATTTATCTCGAACACCCTGTACTTTCGTACATTCCAACAAGCTCCAGTGTCGTGAACGGGATCCCTGCATTCTGTTCTTTCAGAAGTGCAATCACGTCCTCGTCAGAGTACTTCTCCGTCATTCCCATTATCCTTACTCTGGACAGCGGCAAACGAACGGAATAATCATCCCCGAGTTTGGACTGCACTTCCTTCCTAATCTCATCTAACGCGATTGCAGGACACTGCACAAAAACCTGACCTTTCCTACCATTGCGGAAGTCCGACATCTGCTGCTTCCTCGGATCCAACCGGGTGCGTAGATCGACTCTTGTCTTGTTGCAAGATTGATCCACCTTCGGTACTATTACCAAAGACTTGGAGAGTTTTTGCTCTGCCACTTTAGCCACGTCCTTTTTCCCAATTTTGGGCCCAGAGCCAGCCCCCTTCACAACACTTTTGGTTGCTGTGGGCTTGGTAACAGCTCTTCCCATGTTCAAATTACTAATAATATTTTGAACGTTATTGTCCAAAATATTAGTCGCTTCATTTTTTTGGCCACTACTGTAGCAAAGCTCTCACTCCCCTTTTCTCAAAGTGGTGGTATCGGCATCGGGCAAAGTTAACTTAACTTGGCGCTCTACCTCCACACACACTTATTTTTTTATGTCATCTAGTCCCTGTTTCATCGCTTTCTCAATCAGCGTACACATTTTATTTGCTACTGCCTGTAGTGTTAGGGATAGCCCTCCACTTGACGGTTTGCTCTCTTTCACCACTACATCTTTCATGCCCGGCTTCTCAGTTCTAGCGATACAATTATCGCACATAAACCAAACATTCTTGTTCTTTTTTAGTACCTTGGGAGTAAGGTCAGCGCAGAGGTAATGAAATCGACCGCCGCAATCTCCTTTGCAGACGACCGGGTCATCGGTATCCGAAACGACCACGGAGCATTTCTTGCACTCCATGGCCGTTCAAAACAAATCCGAGCAAAAACGCTCGCAAATAAAAACACTATACCTACCGCGCCACAAGCTGCCGTCGCACCCACACAAAACACAAATTGATCGTTTGGCCTTAGAGCCCCGCTACATGACCCGCAAACTCAAAAACTTTGCGGCGCAAAGAGGGGAACAACCGAAAAGTTTTGGTCAGAAACTTTTCAGCTCCGTGAGCTGAAAACTGCACCCGCGAAGTTTTTGGCAGCTAACCGCAAACTCAAATGCGCCAGAAGAAGAAGATGAAAAAGAAATAAATGTAAACATAACAAATCTCAAAAACAAAATAATCGAACATATGGTGATAAATTTACGTGTTTATTTTGCAGCTACAGTAATATTTTGTCATTTTATAGCTAGAATATTAATTATAATTTCACTATAGATCAGGGGTCGGCAATCATTATTTTGGGACGCAATGTATACCTAAAACTGTATGGGGAAGGAACAGCAAGAATTTTATTAACAACCATTAGGGGTGGCTGGGGTAATACGCACCCCTGAGGCAATACGCACCCTTTCCCAGTTCCATTGAAAAACGAGTTTTCAACGCGTAAAATGTAGTCACCTTGCAAGATCAACCTGAAATATGGTCACCCTGTGAGTTTGATAGCTCTACATCAACAGAAACGCGAAATAAACGCAAAACAAAATGATTCTCAGCTCAGACAGTTTTTGTTATAATGTGACTTACCATTCCGCTAAGGAATATTAAGTGCAAAAACCGATATTTACCCACGAGGAATACGAAATTTAGTGAATTGAGAATCAGTGCTTGAGACTATTCATGTAAATTTCGGAAGGTATGCAAATTTACTCATATTTTAGCTGAAAATGTGGGGAACTATGAATGGGGGCAACATGCACCCAGTATGTCGAGGTAAAATGCACCAGTTTGTAAACAAACTATCTTTATTTGACAGTGGATGTTGCCTCTTTGTTGTGGTGCGTATTGCCTCTTTGTTATGGTTTGTATTGCCCCTTTTTTGTGGTGCGTATTGCCCCTTTGTCGTGGTGTGTATTACCCCTAGCAAAGGTGCGTTTTGCCTCAACCAGATACAGATCGATCAAAAATTGAACTTTTTCAAAACTGAAAAAAAAAACGTTTTTCTTAGCAAAAAAAGCAAACATTCCTGAATTGGTAACTAGTTTGAACCTTTATGAATCCTATCCAGTGATAAAATCAACAATCAAGAGCCAAGTTGTTAGAAAATTTTATAGTTTTCCTTAAGGGGTGCGTATTACCCCATCCACCCCTACTTTTAGAACACCGTTATGCCCGAGTGCTTGCTGAAGTTGGTTAGAGCAAGCTTCAGTGTTAATCTGTTGGTGTCAAGAAAAGCAACTGTCGCCCGTTAGAAATAGTGCTACATGCAGTTGCGATCAGCGCATCACTGCATTAGAAAATCAAGTGAAGAATTTAATTAAAAAAGTAGCAATAGCAGAGACAAAACTGGAAATAGCCACTTCCTTAATGTATAGACGAGATAATGTTGAACCTTTAGATTTCAATCAAAATCCGATGAATTCTGAGGTAGAGATGGTGGAAATGGAGAAACAACTGCATGATGATGCAACCTTTAAGGAGAACTTGAGCAAGTTTTGAACAAATCATATTATAACTGACGATATTCCAAATCGGTTGCATGAAACCTTAGATGTATTATTCACAAAACATGGTTTGCTTCATGTAGTTGGACAGAGGTCAGCAGGATTGTACTCAAAATTAAAATGCGCAGCGTTACAAAAATTTGAAGTTTAGCTAGGGATGTTTCGGGTAGTAACGGTCGCGTTTTTAAAAACAAAACATTTAATAATTTTTTTTAAAAACGGCTGCAAAGAGCTGTCCAACGGTCGAAACAGTGTTCCGGGATGAGAATTAAATCCTGTAAACATAAATTTAGTGAAGAAGATTTTGAAGTAAGCCTGTGATAAAGTGACACACTAAGTTTAGACATATATTTGGCAGTGAATAAAAACAAGAACAACAAGTACAATATTACCCATACAAAGGTTTTTATTAGTCTACTAAAGTATGCAACAAAGGAGTGAACAATGCACTATTCTCTTGGTCAAGATTAATAAAAACTAACTTCCATTTTATATGGTCTGGAGTATACAAAGTTGTTTCTACAGTCAAGTCAGTGATGTATCCACAAGAGGCTAACCAAACCGAGGAGAGATGTGGTTTGTCAAAATAAGCATATTTTTTTGTTAATTTTTGTCCAGCTATTTTTATCCCGGCGGGTGTTTTCATGGCAGTAGAATATTTAATTATTTCAAAATTTTTCTTCAAAAACCAGCCGTCTCTTTTGTCATTTTTGAGAATAAAATCGTCAAAGTTTACTTCTATACTATTTCCAGATTTTGTCAAGTATGCGCTTCTTGGATCATTTGGTTGATATCCTGTCCTAATATTAAAATTATCTAATTCGGAAAGTCTATCTGCTACTTGCTGCAAGCCTCTGTAGCCGTTCCGGAGCATATTTTTAATATGCTGTAACTCGTTTTCGAAAGGGTATGCCGACAAGGTACCTAGTGCACCAAATTTGGCCACTTCGTCATAGACGTGTACCGTAAACTAGACTGTACCGTCATAGACGTGTACGTGTGCTCGTAAACTACGTTACTTACATTATTTTTTAAAACTACAATACTTCCATAGTGTAGGAAGGAACTATGCTCGGACCCTTTCCACTTCTGTACGTCGTTAAGGGTCCGAAATTTCCTATGTATCTCATTGGGAAGCACTATTCTTGTAAGCTTAGCAGATATTTCTTTCGTTTTTTCGCTCGCCACCCCTGCTATAAATTTCGCATCACTCCGAGATCGATTAGATGCAACCAATCGGAGACGATGACATCCTCGAACATGTTAAAATTATGCATATCTAGGAGTGGCGAGCGAGTGCGGTGGTGGTCGAGATAAGTTTCGCTTCTAAAATCTAGGTCCGTTCTCTTTGAAGCAGTAGTGCTTTCAAAAACTACTGCACCTGTTTGTGCATTTTTGGTGCCCAGCGCAGTGCACTTGAGGCATCCTTGTCGCGCATTGTGGCTGGCAGCTCCTGCAGTTAAAAAAAATGTTACAAAAACTAAAAGAAAAATTCTTACTTTATTTAAACATCATACCTTTGACCATTGCTCTGGCAGGAGCATCGGCGATGACGCACCGAATTGCTACGGTGACCGTTTGCCCTCTTATGGTAATTCCAGTGGCCAAAATAGCATTCATTTCATCTACGAAACAACGAAGGAAGCCCTCCATACTTTGCGGTTTTTGTTGGCCGCTATATATGGCCACTATCATTGCAGCTTCTTTCGGCAATTCGTGGATAGAAATTAGAATCGGTCAGAATGCTTCGTGGCTGCTTCGATGTAAAGGAATGCCATCGATCGAAATATTCAGTGAAATATTGGAAGCCATTATCACGACGCTAAAAGAAAAAAAAAACATTAGAAAACAAAGCACTTACAAGACCTCTGATCAAATTCTTACCTTGATCGCTTTTCCAGGCATTTGTGTATCCCATTGTACCACATTCGGCCACCTTCAGTAGATGTGATGGTTGCAGGTATTCTGTTGGTGTGCGACAGTGTACGCGCATCCTTGGGCAAAGCTAAATGCGTTTTTTCGTGGATTAACTCCAGCAGGAGGTTCAGCCACACGTGAGGAAGGCTTGATAAATCTATCTAATATCCAATATCTAAGACCTGCCTCGAAAGAAAGGTTTTTAATTATTGATTGTCTCTTCGAAATCAACTCTTCCTCATTCTACAGTTGCTGCTGGGCTCCACATCACTGTCCATTTGCACATTCCGAGCGGCTTCCACTTCCATTGATTCTTCGTCATGAACCACTAAAACATTTACTTGGGATTAATCTTCACACTTATTCTTTCACTTTCCATTTACTTACTTGTTAATCAATTAATTAATTTATTTATTTATATAATCAAAGTGTATGGCCAAACAGCAGGCCTAAACACAGTATTAACTTAATTAGGGTCTAACAGTATTGAACATGAGACGCAGTTTCTTTTTAAATTCAGAAATAGACGAGTTGAAGTCAAAGAGATGGTACACATCATTAAACTTGCGCATGAAGACTAGGATCGGGTCGTTATAACTATATTGTTGCCGACGTAGCTGCGGTGCTAAAAACTCACGTTGGCTAAGGACTCTTGATGGTGTATAAATATTAAGTCTTGCCAGTAAATCTGGGGCGTCGATTTCGCCAACTAGAAGCTTAGAAACAAACACACATAGAGCTATTATGCGCCTGTGGTCGAGAGGCTCAAGTCCAAGCATTAAACATCGAGTTCTGTAGTCAAGATTGAACGAAACATTACGTGAAAAAGAGTACAGTGCAAATCGTGTAAATCGCCGTTGTACAGCTTCAAGTTTTTCGATCCACTGGTTCGTATAGGGACACCGTAAGATGCTGTTAGACTCAAGAATAGAGCGGACGTGGCAAACATAGAGAGCCTTCAGGCATGTCGGGTCGTTGAAATTTTTTGACAATTTACAAATAAAACCTAGCATTCTCAAAGCTTGAGCTATAATTTGTTTCAAATGGAGGTTAAAATTTAGTTTGCTATCTAACATAACTCCTAGGTCACGTACATTATTCGATCGTCTTGCGATCTAGCTAGTCTAGCTAGGTCATCCGCGATAACCGTCCACTACCGCGCATACGACGAAAAACAAACCGGCTTCGTTGCATGGTTCTAAAGATTGTTGTAATTAACAAAACACCAAGCAATAGTTTATATGATAATAAATACAACGTTTTTAAAAGCGTAACAGTCTTTATTTAAAAAAGCGATGTTCAAAAGCAAAAGCGTCTGTTGATTGCAAAGATCACAATGCAGAATGGCGGTATAAATACTAGCTTTTAGACTTTTAGATTTATTTCGTCAATCTCACACATATCAATTAAAAAATGCATTGAGAAAGCAAAAAAAAGTTGGTCCACCACTTAATTATTCAGTCTATGTCCATTACACTTGAGTGTATTTTGTAAACTATTCAACACATGTTTAAATGCAGCACATTGACCGACGCATAATTGACATGACACACCATAATTAAACCGAAAGTAATTGATAATAAAGGTAAACAAATCACCACCGGTTCATTTTGAGACTGCTTTGAGATTCGACACGGTATCCTGGTATGTGAAACTGATCAAAAGCCTCAACTTCCGAGATATGTGTTTCGGCAACTAGAACCATCAATGGTTTAACTTTCTCTACTGTCGGACGCAACATTGCATAGTTGGTTGGCAGCCCAGCAATATTAATATACAATATTTCATTTTGCCGAACAATATCCCAATCGTCTTGCTATTGCGTAGACTTCTTTTTTTTGTTCAAACTCCTTCTGGAACATTGGACACACACTACTACACTGACCCCAAAGTTAATCCGGACGCTCAAAAAATGAGCATGCATCCGACTTTGTGGTCGATTTTAGAGTACTTAGAACTGATAACAATGATTTTTGTTCATTGCGTCCTCCTACGAAGTACGTGCAAAAAAAAACGGTGAAAAAAATCGTACCCAAGCGGCGCAATAAACAATAAACAAATGGAAAAAGTCAGAATTTTGATGGCCAATCGCAAAGTCGGACAGCTATATTTCATCGTATGTTTGTTAGCTAAAGTGGTGTGTAACTTAGTTTCGACACTTGATATTTGTTATTATCGATGCTGACGACTCTTGGGCATCTTTAGTAGCACTCGGGTGATTCGATTTATTATATTATTGAAGTTTTTATTGAAATATGCGTCACACTACTTTGTTGGAACGAAACGGCATAGCAGCAGCCAGGCCACGCGAAACGAGACCAGACGTAGATTGTGCAGGAGCGCAATTTTGCGGTCTGGCCTCAGTGAGGAAGAGAAACGGATCTGTTACTCGATGTTTAAGATGCTTTGGGGAGGGATGCACCGGGGGTGCTCCTAGGTGATCGCGGTACCAATCCATCGCTGATCATGATCTTGGACACCGGTCACGTTCAGGGCCTGGCACAAGACCAGCCAGGCCAAGGAATAGCACCAGCGGGTGCAGAATGTGGATACCCGGCACGTAGACTGAGCAGGAGCTTGGTTTTGCGGGCCGTCGATTAAGATCAAGAGGTGTCAGACCCTAATGTGGTACCCGGCACGTAGACTGAGCAGGAGCTTGGTTTTGCGGGTCGACGATCAAGTGTCAGAACCTACCGTAAGTCCACTCACGTGTTTTTAGGTGGTAGTGCTGTCAGATAAGTCAGCTGTCGGATCGATCTCTTGAGCCGCTTAAGTTTGCATTGCACCGAGTCCATTGCATTAGGCTTGGGAAATAGCCCCTGGTAGTCAGGGTAGTACCTGTTAGACCTTTAGCAACATGCGCTTTTATCCTTCAAGAGTTAGTTGCGTGCCACAGCGTCCGTGAACTGTGATTTTAGCCCACGGAGAGGCCTCTTCCATCATTGCTTCTACCGTGTAGGTTCATAGCGTCATGGAAGGTGAAAAGGAAGAGGAGGGAGTAAGGTTGGTCGTGGTCTCAGGGGGCTACGTCCAATCTGAACCCTCGTCCAAAACAAAAACAAAAATATGATTAAATATAACTGCCCGACTTTGCGTTTGGCCGTCAAAATTTTGAGCTTTTCCACTCTAATGCTTATTGCGTCGCTTGGGCTCGATTTTTTTACCGTTCTTTTTGCACGTAATTTGTAGGAAGGTGCACCAAGAAGTTGCAATGAACAAAAATCATTGTTATCAATTCTAAGTACTCTAAAATCGATCATAAAGTCGGAAGCAGGCTCAGTTTTTGAGTGTCCGGATTAACTTTGGGCCTAGTGTTTATCTTCCACTCAGGTATCTCATTGAATTTGATCCGTTCTCTCAAGCAATTTCCTTAATATCAAGTCGTTTATTCTGAGAAAATATTAAGTATCGCATCTACTTTACTACTGCTAATACTCAGGACAACCCGATGACTATATTCAAACTCTTATAATTCTTGCTATCTAAGACACGGTGTAATTATTTTACTTTTATTGCTAAACCTCGCTGTTCCAATCTGCAATCTTTCCAAAATTATCTCAATACCACAATATAGAAGGTGTAGAAAAATGACTTCTAAAATTAATTATATTTCGTTACAAAAGCATCACGAAAAATTGGTAAAGTAACCATGATTTCCTAGCCAAGTAAAATCTCGAATTTATAAGTTGCTAAACTTCGAATGGCAATCACCATTTTTAGTAACCTGCTCAATATTCTTTTAAGGCCATTCTACTATGAGTATATCGATATAGAACGCCATCTTTACTCTGGGTAAAGCCTCAACCAAATATCATTTTTTAATCAAAACTATGAACGTTTGTCCTCATTCTTCTACAAATCTTTCGCTTTTTTATCTTACCGACTAGCTAAGGCCCGGTATTACGAATGGCTGACCACCGATCTACAATATACCGTCTTTCGGTCACCAAACTCTCTTCGGAGAGAGGCCTTGTCCCACTAGGGGATGTCGTGCCACATAAAAAAAGGCCCGGTAGAACCTACCGATGGTACGTTTTTGTTTTAAGCACGTTAAGCGCTACGTCGCACAGAGGTTCAGAGTCCGGTCATCTGGTTTTACATTTCATGAAACAAATTTTCAAAATTTCTTTTGCATATGAAAAAACGATAGTGTAATAAGACATTTCCAGAATATTACTCATGTTAAAGCACAATTGCCGGAGATATTGCCTGTTGGCGCCTAGATAGAAGCAATTGATAATTCACCGCATCTCCAGTATGTGTGTGTGATGGATAGGGCTCGAGCGGGGAGCCGAAGGGACCCGACCGATGAGTCAATCTTAGATTTAATCAGAATAAAGCTCAGTTCATACGTACAAAGCAACACACGTCTTTCGCTATCGATTAACATTGCCCTTGAAAGTGGGCAAAGAGAAAACATCATGTTTTCGTTCAAATATTTGCTTCGTTTTGTATATTTAATTTTTAATTTCTATTAAATATTTTCTCACACATGTTGTACATTGCTAGAAATGATGTTTTGTTAGCTATCTTCTGAAATTATAAAAAGTGCCAACTTTACCAAAATATACAAATTTTTTTCAAAAATAAATGTAAAACTCACACAACATTTTGGCTTTTAGTGTTTCATAAGGCAGTACTTTTTTGGAACTAAACGGAACTCCTTGAGACCATATCATGGCGGTGACACAGGCGTTTCGGGACATACAGCGTAGTAGATTTTTCAAAAGCATTCCGTCGGTCCGCATTATTAGAATCATTTGTTTGGGAGTCATCGGGAAACGAGCAAAATTTCATCATAAGCCTTAGCATATTCTAGAATAAAACACAACACAGTTGAAATAATAATTGAACATGAATTTGTTCATCGATATCGGCAGATATGGAGACATTATTGTTTCTATTAGTAGTCAGGCATCGCTTTGTAGACAGACTTGTTCTAATTCTAAAGTTAACAGATGCGCTAAAGTTAACGGCTATGCTGAAGTATGACCGTATTTTCATTTCTCTGTTTTGCCTCGTTCTGTTTCGTCGACACATGATTGAACATGAAAGCACTGCCTCGCTCGCCGTCGATGGTTCGCTACGAAATCATCGCACTAGCGAATGCACGTCTTCAACAGAATTATGCATTAACACGTTGACTGCCAAGCCTTTTTGAGCGCATTTCACCGTCAGGCCAAGAAAATCGCTTCAGAGAGGGAGTCGCTTACTCATATGTATTAGTGGGAAGCGCTTCGCTCATTGATAACCTACTTTGCGATATAATTCTCTATTTTATTATTTTATTTTTTTATTATTTTATAAATTATTACACTTTTATTATATACGAAGTAACAGCATGGACCGGTCGAAGGCTCGCGCTAATGTAAAAAAAGTTACTACATATTGTGCAAGTTGCCTGAACCAATCACTGATTTGTTTAATTTGTTTCAACATTGTACACAAGAATTTATTTTATAATAAACCTAATAACGAATGAATTTTGTGAACTAATCATACTTATTTCTTTATTCAATGCAAACCGTTTTGCGCATATAACACAGTACAAACAGTAGCATGTTCATGGTATTATAATACAATGTATTATATACACTATAGTGTCTTTCGCACGCGAGAGAGCAAGCAGTTTCGCTGTCACCCAAAAAGTGGGTGACATGGCCTGGAGAGAAATGTTACGGTCACCCAAAATTGGGTGAGATGGCAGTCAAAGTGTTAATTGTGTTTTTTTTATATAATAGAACCAAAGGCAGTACAAATAATACGGCACACCCTGCCTCCAGTAAGGATTGCCCGTGCTACAAAAAAAATTTATAGCGCAATAAGCAGTTCGTGGACTAGCCATCAATGAGAATAAGAAAAAAAAGATGCTGTGGTGCCTTAATACGAGGGCTGACAATAAAGTAAGGTCTCCAATTTTGTTTTCATGGAAAATGACATTTATTTACAAAAAGCGATACACCGTTGGAAAGGCCAAGGTCTTGGCTACTTTTCTACATAATTGCCATTTTTTTCCAACACCTTGCGCATCCGCACGATGAACTTGTCTATGCCGGCAGAATACCACTCTCCGTCCGCCTCGCGCAGCCAGGTGTTGACCTCTTTCTGAACCTCCGCGTCAACTTTGTGATACTGCAAGTTGTTCACAAGGATATGACGGATTGTTTCGCTGGTACATACTCCTCCAAGCTTCTCTTCCAAGTCCCTAATTGTCGCACGGCGGTTTTTGAGCATTTCTGCCTCCACTGCTTGAACAATCGCATCCGAGACCGACGGTCGGCCACTTCTCTCCTCGTCGTGAACATTAGTGCGCCCGGAATTGAACTCGCGGCTTCACTTACGCACGTTTGTTATGTCCATACACTTTTCCCCGTAAACTTCAACTAGTTGACGATGGATTTCAATAGGTGTCACCTTTTTCGCACTCAAAAAACGTATTACAGAACGCAATTCGCACTTGGACGCTGACGCGAGGGGTACCTCCATCGTTCACGGCTGCTCAGCCAAGACTGAGCGGTCGGGGAAGCCTCACCCAGCAGCAAAGTAGTAGTGGGGGAACCAAGAAACACGGCGGTGTTGCCAGATTTCGCCTAGCGCGTGATCCGGCGAAGTTGCAGCGTTGGAGACCTTACTTTATTGTCAGCCCTCGTATTGCTGGTCTGACGTCCAATTATGTAGCGTTAAGGACTATGGTAGAAGAGGCACAACCAATTATGGTCTTCATCACAGAAACTCATATTGTTGAAGAGGATGCTTTTATCCAGTATGGCATTGCAGGATATCGTGTGGCGTATTGTTTGTCACAATCGCGACACACAGGAGGTGTCGCTGTGTATGTCCATGAAAGTATTGGGTTCAAACTGTTAGGCACTGAGTCTTGTGCAGGAAGTGGGGTACTAGCAATATCGGTGAACAAGGGCATGAGAGCCACAAACTGCGGTGAAGTTTATCGTTCTCCGAGTTCTAGTACACCTGATTTCTTAAGTTTTTTTGGATGGGTGGCTCGAAATGGTCATAGACCATGAAAGACGCAATATTGTACTTAGGGACTCCAATATTGACTGGCTCAAAGAGGCTGAGTCTAAAAATTTGAAAACCATTATACAAATTCATGGTCTAAACGGAGAAACTCAGTCTCCAGGATACATAAAAACCACTTTATCTTTTTCATCAAACGAATACCCTATAATTTTCCACATAGTGAACACTTTAC
Source organism: Anopheles ziemanni (assembly GCF_943734765.1). Taxonomy (NCBI): domain Eukaryota; kingdom Metazoa; phylum Arthropoda; class Insecta; order Diptera; family Culicidae; genus Anopheles; species Anopheles ziemanni. Next base: position 1,105,844 of record NW_026689707.1, on the reverse strand, counting down.
CGTCAAATATTGTGGGATTAATCGGAGCATATTTTTTATCAGAACATGGAGCAATTTTAAACTTTAACGAAAAAAATTTTAAATTCATTTCAATGAATAATCACAATTCGTTTGTTATAGCTCCAAGAATGGAATCTATACTGCATGTTCCTACGACATTAAACGACACTTGAATGGTACTAAGCGAAGAAATCGTTCCATTTGTATATATTGCAAACACCATAGCAAACCCTTGTAACGGTACCATACCGGTTCGTGTAGTAAATTTTCAAAATCGTCCAATTACTTTAAAGGCATCAAAACCCACTATAAAACCAGCCAGTAACTACTGTATGCTTAAAATAAATACACCAAAATTTGATAGCGCTAATGCTTATCTACGATACAGTATTTTCAGTCATACAATTACTAGTTTCAACCGGTTAATTGAACCATCCAAATGTTGCGGTGATTCATACACCTGCTCAATTGCGGCTTACAAGCATATAGTGGCAAGAACCAATCGCTGAGGGGAATCATCGAAGCGAATTGTGGCGGCTGCCAACCGGTTGCAAACTTGCGGTTGTTTGGCAACCTTGCAACGGCGGCGCTGTTTACCGCATATTCAAATGTGTTACACAAATTTCCGTATCCATTTGCATTATGGTTTTGATTAAAGGTATGACACCAAAAGTTGCTTCGTCGTTTGCTTCGGTTGGTTCGCATTCGAGCGCATCGGAAATTGCTTTATTCAGAGTAGTGGGGCTCCGGGCTTGTAAGAAAAATCGGGTGCTAGGATTTTTTAAACCATTGATAAACGTACGGACTGCGATGGGTTCGACTATTTTGGTAGCGGCTGCTTCCGTTGGAAACGTATTGACTGACACATGGGCTGCTGCTAGTTTGGATGCTAGCTTTTCTATTTCCACACCATACTCGGAAACAGGTTGTTTGGATTGTCTTTTTGCAGACATTTCTTTTTCTACTGCTAGTGGTGTCAGACGTACGCAAAAGCGGTTTCGCAACAGTTGGAAAGCTTTATCAATGCACGATGCATTTTCTATTGTTCCAATGGCACTTCCGTTGCAGGTGGTTTTAATAAACTTCAGTAAAAACTGTAAATCGACACTTACGATGAAGGTATTTAGTTCCGACGTGGATTCATTAAACGGTTTAACCAACTTTAAAGCTAGGTTAATGTCCAATTTGGGCCTCATTGTAATTCCTTCCTCGGTCATGGTTTGGGTTTTGGTTGGAGCTAACCTTTTTGGTTTAACCTTTGATTTGGCTATTACCTTGGCAGAAATGCGTACTGATCTTTTCATATGAGCGATTTAAAGCAACTAAATATGGCGTACACTTGCACTGATTACCGTTCACACATATACTGGTTTATCACAGTTGCGGAATAATTTAGGTATAAAAATGTAAAAATGTAAATCAATCATTAAAACAGTACTTATAGAATTATGCAACAATTTGATAGAATAAATAGGGTTAGTGTTATAAATAATAAAAAGGTATAATATGAAGTGTACGAAGATATTGCAAAAGTTACCAGGAGAACTTCGCAAAAAAAAAAGAAAAATCTAAAAATGTATCCACACACATAAAACGTTTTACGCTGACAAGGATTTGTAAAAGATAAATTTTTTTTTTTTTAGAAAATGATTTTTTCAACCATAGCAATATTAGCTGGTATTCGCGGCACTTTTCAATTCAGCTTTCTTTTGTTGTTTTTCGTTACACATGGATTACAATTCTCTTTTTTTCCCTACTGTTCTAAACTTAAACTTAATTTAACGTACGCACTCGCAGGTTGGTGTTAGTTTTTCTTTCGTTGATTCACTCGCTTACCTCGCTTCTTGCTGGTGTAATAGTGATATCATTTCGCTGGCCAGGTGTCGTCTTCGAGGATGGTTAGGGCCGATTCGCGATGGCGGCAAGCGACGACCACATGCTTCTGCTGCGGGATCTTCGGTGGTGTCGATGTCCTCTCAGTGCCGATTCGTGATGGCGGAAAACGGCGACCGCATGCTTCTTTTTTTTTTTTGCTTGAGAAATACATACGTTACTCCCTACGCTGGCCCTTTTGGTGCCCCACACGGCATGCACCTACAAGGTAGAGCCGTGTTTGGCGGGCTTCTGGCCATCGGGCCACTAACTCCTAATCATATGTTTTCCGGGACGCATCCCCATTCCATCTTCCACGTCGGACGTGGCCGCTTTCCCGGCTTCGCTGCCGGTAACTTCTCCGCGTCGCTCGTTGCCGGGCGTTCCTCTGCTGTCGACGAGCGTTCTCCAGGCCCAGTTCGGCCTGCTGCAGGGTTGCTGCTGTTTCTGCCTGGTGATCCGGCGCCGCGTCATGGTGTCGAAGCCTCGCCACATAGAGTGCCATCGTGGCCTCGAACATCCTTACCGCTGCCTCTTCCACACGCTCCCAGGAGTCAGGATCATGCAGCATGTGGTCGAGGAGTGTGTCCGCTGTCACTGGTTGGAGACCATGACCCGTCAGGAGCCGGCTACGTACGTCCGCGAACCGCGGACACTCAAACAAGACATCCTCCGGTGACGCGTCGACTCCCGGACAGGCTGAGCAATTCGGGGACCGGGTAAACTTCCTGGAGTGCAGGTATTGCCTAAAAAAGCCGTGGCCTGTCAGGACCTGCTACAGGTGGAAGTTCACCCGTCCGTGCTTCCGATTCACCCATCTCTCCACGTCCGGGAGGACTCTGTGGCTCCAGCGGACGAAGCGGCTGGATTCCTCGCCATCCTGCGCCAGCTCTGCTGCCAGGTGCGCAGTGTCGCTGCCCTCTCCTCTTTGCGGATTGCTTCAGGGGTGCCCCCGGACTGCTGCCTCCGCTCGTGGCAGCGATGGTCTTCCTTGAGGAGCTCGACGATTGGCGGCAGACCGGCCACCAGCGTGGCGACGTCGTACCTCACGGTCCGGAAGGTTGCAATCAACTTCGCCGAACGGTTCTGCACTCGGTTGAGTAGGCGGCGATTGCTCTGGATCTTCGTGGCTTCCCACCAGACCGGACCTGCGTATCGTAGGATCGAGGTTGATACGCTTGCAAGGTACCGACGCCTGACGCTGGAAGGGCCACCATGATTCTTGAGAAGGTAACCGAGTGCCCGGTTGATCTTATTGGCCTTCTCGGTTACAGCACGAACATGGAAATTCCAGGAAAGATGATGTTTCGACGTTTGGACCGAAGCGTCGAGCCCCCAACGCGCACCGGAACCCTCGGATGGCCCTGCCGCAGACAGCTGACCATCACCATTTCGGTCTTTTAGGGCGAGGGACAGCTGGTGCTCCGCCATCCACCGCCGCACCACGTTGATCGCCCTTGTTGCCAGCGTTGATGACTCCCTTGGTGTTCGGCCGGGCACCAGCAGGACGATGTCATCCGCGAACCCCACTATTTCCGCTCCCGGTGGCAGCTCCAGTCCGAGGACTGCGTCGTACATAGCATTCCATAGGGTGGGTCCCAAGATGGATCCCTGTGGAACGCCGGCGGTGACGGGCCTCGATACCTGCCCGGTGTTGGTGGAGTAATGGAGCACACAGTCGCGGAAATAGCTGCCGATGATGCGAAGCAGTGACTGGGGAACGCCTTTGGCCTCCAGGGCCCTCCCAATGTGGGTCCAGCCAGCAGAATTGAAGGCGTTGCGGACGTCCAGGGCGACCACCATACAGCACCGGCGGTCTCGCTGGTTGGTACGCTTGAACGCCATCGCCCGACGTCCTGCCTTCACCACCTCCTGGATTGCCTCCACCGTAGATCTCCCCTTACGGAAACCGTACTGGCGGGGAGAGAGGCGAGGACCATCTGGCAGTGGGGCCTCCAGATGGTCGTTGAGGCGATCCAGGACTATGCGCTCAAACACTTTACCGACAGTGTCGAGCATGCATAGGGGCCGGAAGGATGACGCATGGCCCAGTGGTTTCCCTGGCTTGGGCAGCAACACAAGGCGCTGTGACTTCCACTGCACCGGGAAGTCTCCGCTGTCCAGCAACCGCTGGTAGATGCCCCGGAACGTTGCAGGAGACTCCCGGATAGCCGCCGTTACCGCGCCGTCCGAACCGGGGGCCTTTCGGGGGTTGAGCTTGGCCGCGATTGTCAGGAGTTGCTCGTCGGTGATGGGGCGCAGGGGCGGTTCCTCCACGCCCGGTGCGCCCTGGTGCCTCCGGCCACTCCATTGGGGGGTGCGTGGGAAACAATTCGTCAACTATGCCTCTCAGGACCTCGGCATCTCGTTCCTTCGGCGAACGGGCACCCGCGAACCCATGAAGTCACTACGCGGTACGCATCCCCCCAAGGGTTGTCCTCGATGCTATCGGCTAACTCCTCGTAGCAGCGAAGCTTACTGGCGTTGATGGAGAGTGCCCGCGCGCAGTGAACGCAGCGTGGGCTCGCGCGTGCAACGGACAGTAGCCCTGGCACGCTGGCAGCCCACTCGCAGTTCCGCTATCTCCTCTGTCCACCAAAACACGTGGGTCCGGTTTCTTGCAGTCATCCTTGGCATCACCTCATCACACGCGCGCTGCAACGTGGTAACGAGAGTGGCCGGGTCCCGCGCAACCTCGTCGAAGTGCTGCAAGCGGAGCGCCTCCGTGAACAACTCAGCTGAAAACACAGACGTGTCCCATCGTCGGCTCGGCGGGGGTGGTTGGTTTTCTCTCGCTGGACGACTCGTTGGTGCTACTGGCGTGCCTACGATATACCACAGCGGTTGGTGGCGCGCAGTGACAGCAGCTCCGCAAGCGCCATAATTTCATGGCCTCTGCAGTTGGTGGATCGACGACCCCACTCAACCGCAGCCGCGTTGAATTCACCTGCTGTGACGACACGCTGACGTCCATGTGCTGCTACCTGGACCGCTTCCATTAACACTCTGAACCGGGGGAGATCCCAGGATGGTGGTACGTAGCAACTGATGAAGGTGAGGCCGTTCACCTCCACCGTCACCAACCCTTACGCGACGTTGACGTTTCGCTGGATTGGGTATCTCCCCAGTGCGACGACCCACGTTCTTATGGAAGGATCGAAGACCCAGTTGCCGTTGTTCGCGGGAACGCGGTGGTAATCGGACAATAATGCCACGTCCACACCGCGTCCGCGGGCCAACTGAGTCAGGAGATCCCGTGCCATTGCACTCCGTCTTAAATTCTGCTGGATCACAGAGAATTTGAACGGCGGTTTCTGCATTGTGTCGATCCGAGGGTGTGTTGTACTCCACACACCAGGCACCTCTCTTTGTCAGAGCAATTCACCGCTTTGTGGTGCGCACTTACGGTATAATGCAGAGAAGTCGGGGCCGTTGCAGGATCGGGCGAGGTGTCCTCGCAGCAGGCAGCGAGCGCAGGTGACCTGCTCAACTGGCTTCCTCGGCGCCAGTTCCACCCACGATCTTGTGTGCCCAACGAGCAGCTTCTGCCCGAGTAGCGCGTTGGCGATGCGCCTTGAGACTCGGAAGTTCACCCGTTGGTCCTTGCGTTGGTATCGGTGGAGGGCGACTTCCTCCTCGGCGTTTATATCTCCGACCGCTGCTCCAACCGCCACCGCGACGCCCGCTTTCTCAGTCAACATGTCCACGCCCCGCAGCCGCAGAGTGATGGTGTTGGCGCGTAGGACGACCGTGCCCCCTTCTGAAGCCAGCTGCTTAACCTTCTGGAGGACCGCCCTCGTATCTGCTGATCTCCTAAGGACCATCTCCGCGGTGTTACCCGCGATTCGGGAACCCTTTCTCACCAGTTCAGCTACTTCCGGGACCGCTCACACTTTTCGGAATACATCCAGGAAGGATACACCCGCTGGGGCTATCCTCACCTAAAGTCTTGGTCCAACGCTGGCTCAATGCGCCCGGCTTCTAGTTCAGCGTTCAGCGTGCCGTCACAAGGTGCCAGACTCGCCCGGCGGGCAGTGATAAGTGTTGCGCTCCGGCGCTCCACGACGTTCGCTGCTGCAGCCAAGTGGGGCGGGCACCACCGTGACATCCAGGCATCTGGACATATCGACATCTGGACATATAACGGAGGTGTCCAAAGGTCAGCTCAGTGTGGACAGAAACCACACGCATAAGGACACAAGCTGGCTTGATGAACTCCGGCTCCTGGAACTGATGGGGATGCGGTCCTCCACATCCCCGTTCCCTGGTCGTCTGCGGCTTCGGCTTCGGTTCTCATGGTGGCCGCGAGGACGTGTACTGCTGCTGCTGACGCCATCTCCTACTTGCGTTGCGGGTGAGTGCCTGGTGTTTGGCATTTCGCTTCTGCTTCTCCTGGACCGCTGCTGCCTGCTGCTGCTGCTGCGCGTGCGGCCTGCTGGATCGGTGCGAGCTGGGGCATCGATGGAGATGGTGGAATCTGTGTCGGGCTCCGAACGCGCACGTCGCCTGCCTCGCCTGCGTCTCCCTGGATTGCGAAGGCGGTGCTCCGCTACTCGTAGGCGACCTGCTTCCCTCCTTGCCGCGGCGGCCGGCGAAGGTGGCTGGGTGGCATTGAGCCCCTCACTCTCTGCCCGTTCCTCAGCTCTCCGCTGCCTTCTCGCTGCGTTCCGCCTATCATTATACGCGCTACGCCGCTCCACACGTTCCGCAGCTAACTCTGCTGCCCTTTCCACCGCTTCCGCGTCGGCCTCGTCCTGGCGCTCCCTGGCCCTGCGGGCACGATCCTCGTTCCACTCTCGCTGCAGCGTCTCAGTGATCCGTTTGACCACTTCAGTTATCCGGCTCCACTCCTCTTGGCCACGGAGGAGGTGCCACTAACTAACTTGCTCGCTGAGCTGAGTGAACGGCTCGCGTACTTGATGAAACCGAGGACAGCAGAATATCGCGTGCTCTGGAGTCTCCTCAACGCCGGGACAGGATTTGTAGTCTGGAAAGTCGGTGAATTCCATGGTTTTCAGGTGAGCCCTGAAGAACCCGTGTCCAGTCAGCAACTGGCACAGATGGAAACCGACCTCTCCTTGCTTTCGGTCGATCCACGCCACGATGTCTGGTATAAGCCGGTGCGACCAGCGGATCCTTGACAAGGCGCCGCCAGGGGTTGCCACGTCAGCGTCCCACCGCTCCTGCCACGAGCGGATGGTAGCGATCCGCTCCTCCTTGCGGATGGTCTGACCGCTGGTCCCGGGTCCTCCACGCTGTTGCCGCTCGAAGCATCTGGCGTCCTCCAAACTGGAACTATTCCCGCGACGTCACAGCACGCACGGTACGAGGCGGTGCGGAAGGCCGAAGCTGCCCTTTGCACCACTCGGCGCTACGCCCGCTCCAGAATCCGCTGCGCTTCGCGAACCTCGACGATGGAACTCCACACTGGTGCAGCATACCTAAGCACAGACTCCACCACTGCCGCCAGCAGACGTCTCTTCCACTATGGTTCCGCATCAGGCGAGAGACGGCGTCGTCCACTCTCTGCGCCTTCTCAGCAACCTGCGTGAGGTGCGGATACCAGGAAATTTTGCAGTCCAGCAACACTCTCAGGTAGCATAGCTGCTTCTTGACAGCCACTACTTGGTCGTTCACGACAACGGTGACAGGGTTGTCTGGATCGTCAACGGCGACGTTCCGTTTCGACACAAGTACCGCCTCCGTCTTCTGCGTCGCGATGCTGAGTTGTCTATGCGCCACCATCCACTCATTCACCACGGTGACTGCGGCAGCCGCTCGTTCCGAGGAGTCCTGCGGTCCCACGCCCTCCACCAGCAGCACCAGGTCGTGGGTGGGGTCGAGGCTCGACCCCTGTGGAACGCCTGCACTACGCCGCCTGGACGCTGCTCCGTCGCTGCACTCGAACACCAGTCTCCGATCCTCCATCCAGCTAGCGAGAATCCTCTGCAGGTCGAACGGGACCTCCATGTCCTGGGCCGCTGTAGCGATGTGGCTCCAGCTAGCGGTGTTAAACGCGTTTCTGACGTCCAGTGACACTATCATCAGACAGTGGTGCACATGGCGTCGCGTTATCGGCTCCCTGGTGTTGAGTACTGCGCCGGATGGAGGTGAGGATTGTCCGGGGCCTCCAAATGCTCGTTGAGCCGGTCGAGCATGAGGCACTACAGGACCTTGCCAGCGCCGTTCAGCATCCCCAGGGGTCGGAACGACGAGGGCTCTCCTGGGGGCTTACCGGGCTTCGCCAGCAGCACCAGCCGCTGTTCCTTCCACGGTGATGGGAGCACACCATTGTCGAAGCACGACTGGTACACTCACCGGAAGACCTCGGGGTGTTGGCGGATGGCAGCCTCAAGCGCTCCATTGCAGATCCCGTTGAGGCCGGGTGCCTACCGGGGGGCCAAGGATCGCGCTATCTCCAGAAGCTCCTCGTCCGTGACCGCGCGTGTCGGAGGAGCACCATCTTCGGCGGCCAGTGGGGTCGGCCACACGAAGGGATCGTGTTGGGGGAACAGATCGTCAACGATGCGCTCAAGCACTGCGCGTTCCCTTTCGGGAACGACGCGGCTGCTCCGCAGGCGAGCCATCACGATCTTGTACCCAGCTCCGAATGTGTTCTCCTCGGCCTCCCGGATGAGCTCGTCGAAACTTTCATCCTTGCTCGCCTTGATGGCCCGGGGCAGGCGTGATCTGAGAGCCATGTGGCGCTCAGCTGCTACCAGTCGCTCACCTGGGTCCGCGGTAGAGCGGGCGCTTTCGCTGGCTGCCTGGCATTCTCTCCGCTGCCTGTCGAGCTCCGGGGTCCACCAGAACGCCGAGGACCTCACCTGGAAGGCTGGACCGTGGTTGCGCTCCATGGTTTCGTCGAAGGCGCGTGCTACCAGACCTACGGGTGAGTCCACGAGCTCCGAAAAATGGCTGTGCCGCCGAGCCTCCACGTAAGTCTCCGCGCGAACAGCCGCACCTTCCATCGCCGTCTTGCTGCGGCGCCGCTGCCGCTCGTTCCAGGATGCTGCTCCTCCCTGACACCACGCTGCTGCTGCTGCTGCTGACGATACACCTTGAAGCTCAGGTACTGGTGGTCGCTAGCGCTGTAGGACTCCAATACACGCCAAGTTCCTGATCGCGCGAGGCCCGGACTCGCAAACGACACGTCCACCACGCTGGCCGTAGCAACCCCATTCCCGGTGAAGGTGGGAGTGTTGCCACGGTTGAGCGTCTCCAGGACGAGGTAGCTCATCGTCGTACGCAACTCAAGACCTTTCGGCGTGTCGGAGAAGCCTCCAAAAGCCGTATGGGCGGCGTTGAAGTCTCCCGCGACCACCAGTCGTGCGTGACCCTGTGCTTCGATCTCCAGGAGGTCGAGGTACTGCTCAATCCTGGGCGGTCTCCAGCTAGGGGAGGTGTAGCAGCTGACGAAGCAGATGCCACCGATCTGCGCTGCCACCATCCCAGGGACACCGCTCCAAACTCGCTGGATGGGTGATGCACCTGTCGCGATGACCGCAACCTGCCCATTGCAGTCTACCGCCCAGTTCCCGTTGCCACCCGGGGGACGGTAAATTTCGCTTGCCAGGACGACATCGACCCTCGCCTCCCTAGCCGTCTGCAGCATGAGGTCCTACGCTGCTCGACCCCTACCCAGGTTCATCAGCAGTACCCTCAGCACGGACCGATCCTCCTGGTTACGTGTCCGTCTTAGCGGGAGCATGGCGCTGCTTTGCTTCTACATGAGGGATCCCCGATCATGTGGGGTTCACCACATACCATGCACCTCACCGGGGCGGTGCAGATCCTGGCGATGTGGCCCTTACCGCCACACCTGAAGCAGCAGTCCGAACGATCTACTCCTTTGCAAGCGGCTGCGTGATGCCCTCGATCTTTGCAACGGAAACACCGTTGGTCTGGTAGGCCAAGCGGTGGGAGTATCTAAATACGAACCCGAGTGTAGCCAATGCGAAGCGTATTCGGGCTCAGCTCAAGCGCCTGGCGCCGAGGAACGCGCATTCGCGCTACTTGTAGTCCATCGCTACGAGTCTGCATAAAGATCGCCTCTGCAGATACTTTTGTACCAGTGGCGAGCTCTACTGCCTGCGCCACCTAGTCAGTTGTGACCAGCATGTCGACGCCTCTCAGCTCGGCCGTCGCCATCTCCGTTTGTAAACTTGCCTTTGCGGTATCTCCCACCGCTTTGGCCACCTTCTCGAGGACCGCATTGCTGTCCGCTGTCTTCGCCAGATAAAGAGTTAGGACGTTATCCGCTGATCGCCGGGGACGATCGATGGCATCGTCCATGTCGCGGTCTTGTCGAACAGCCAAATAGACGTCCTTGTAGCTGCGCTCGGGCAGAGCCGTCAGCTTGATGGCGTCGAGTCGCGTCTTCCTCGGGCGCGATCGACGCTTCTTTTTTTTTATTTTATTATAATCTTACTGTTATTCGGCCCGAGGGCTTTATAACGACTAAACTTAAAATTAATTACAAAAAATTAGCAAGGGGTAGAGGACGCAGGGTCACCGAACGGAAGGACTAAGCAGGAGAGGAGAGGAGACGAGAACGGAATAGAGAGGTTGAAGTCAAACAGACTGTAAACGTCATTGAAGGCTGACAGTGCGCGGAGGAACGGGTCGTTTTGGCCGTAACGGGTAAGACGACGGGGGATAGCCAACGGTGGTCTATCACGTAGTGGGTGAGAAGGGGCATAAAGAGGGATTGAGGACAGGAGGGAAGGGGCATCCAAGTGATTGAGGAGAACGCCCGCGACAAAGAGTGCCTGAGCGTTTTTATGCCGCACACGAATCTCCCCCAACCCAAGGAGCTGACACCGAGTGGAATAGGACGGAATAGGAGAGGAGTTGTTACCAAGGAACCGACGGGCAGCAATCCGCGTGAACCTCCGCTGAATGCCCTCAAGCCTGTTCATGGAGGTTACCCCTGGAGGAGACCAAACAACACAAGCGTAATCGAGGGCAGAGCGGAGCCAACAACAATAAAGCGACTTGAGGCAGAGAGGGTCGCGAATCTCAGTCGCAATCCGTGTTATGTGGCCAAGCGTTTTGTTTGCCTTGGCGACGGTCGCGTCTAGATGCGCGTCGAAGGTGAGGGCGCTGTCCAACCAGACCCCAAGGTCCTTGACCACGGATACACGGGATAGGGGGAGCCCACAAACCGTATAGTCCGCATGGACAAGATTACGAGGTCTGCCGAACGACACCACACAACATTTATCAGGGCACAGCGTGAGTCCGTTGATGATGCACCACGTCGAGAAATCGTCAACAGCACTTTGGAGGGGACAGGAGTCAGTAAGTGAGGAGATAGGCAGGAAGATCTTGACATCATCGGCGTAGAGCAGGTGGCCATCACTAGGAAGGATGCTCATACAATCGTTAACGAAAAGACAGAACAGGAGGGGACCAAGAACACTTCCCTGGGGGACACCAGAGACGCCCACGAAGGGGTCGGATAAGCAATCCACCACTTTCACACGGTAGATGCGACCGGTCAGGAAAGACATGATCCAGGATAGGAAAGGATCACGGATGCCAAGCCGCTCAAGCTTAGCCATCAGAAGATCGTGCGGAAGCTAGTCGAAGGCGGCTTTGAAGTCAGTGTAAATGACATATAGCTGCCTTCCGGCCGAGATGTTCTCAAAGGCGCATTTAACTAAGGTCATCAGGTTGGACGAAGTTGAGCGACAAGGTGGTGAGGAGAAATGTAGGAAGAGAAACAAGAGAGGAGAGAGGTATGAACAATTGATTCTAGCACTTTGGCGATGGAGCACAGGTGGGATATGCCGCGGTAGTTAGAGGGAGTCGAACGGCAGCCCTTCTTGTGAGTAGGGACCATCCAGGCAGACTTCCACATCGACGGCACAAACCCTTCGGTGAGCGAGCGGTTGAAGAGGCGAGCCAGTCTCGGGGTGAAAGTATCCCTGCAGTCCCTAAGAACACAAGAAGGGATACCGTCAGGACTAGGGGAGGATGAGGGCTTTAGGGAGGAGAGTGCAGACAGGACAGTAGCATTGCCAACTGACACGGAGTGGAGCAACGCCGAGAGAGCCGGGACCCCAGAGATCGCCCTAGCAATAGATACAGAGGACCGCGCTGGGTCAACAAAATTTCCCGCAAAATGTATGGCAAAGAGCCCGCTCATCTCAGCGTGGGTCGACGCAGTCGTATTACCTTCGGACAGGGAGGAGGGGAGTTGGGAGGAAGAGCCCCGCCTGGAATTGACATGACGTCAAAAGGAGCGGGGATGGGATGAGAAGCGGGTTTGCACACGCCGAAGGTACACCCCATAGCGAGCCCGATTGAGCCCACGGTAAGCAGCCGAAGCATACTTAAATGCCCTCTTATGGAGCTCGCTGTTTACACGGTTGTAAATACGGAGCGTACGCTTTACATCAGCCTTCAACGCACGAAGTTGCCTGTTGGACCAGGGAGGATCAGGGGAAGGGCGTAGAGGAGGACAACAATTGGAGAGGAACGAGGAAATTACAATATTAAAACTAGAAACGGTGATCTCAATCGAGGGACAAGAATCGATAAAAGACCAATCGTGTGCTGCAATTAAACTATTAAGTCTAGACGCGTCCAGTTTACGGAAATTAAGCCCGGTCACACCAGGCCGAGCAATTGGTACGGCAACATTGCCTGGGACGGACAGAGAGACCGCTAGAGCGGGATGGTGTCGGTCTTCGGGAACGAGCGGTGCTGGATCATGGCAGACTGGAGAGCAGAACGCGGACAGGGCTGGATTCACGAACACGAGATCCAGTTGACGGCCAAGATCATTCCGGACTCCCGAAATCTGCACCAGGTCATTAAGGGACATCCCATCCATGAGCGCTGCAGAGGTAGCGGTGGTAGAGGCCGGCAGGAAGGACCTTGATGCAGCTGCTGGCTGCCAGTCTATGTGGGGGATGTTCAGATCCCCAAACAAAAGGAGCTGGTCGGACGGTTTGGCGCGTTCCTGGATTCGCCCAATGTAGTCGTGCAGCATGTCGATGATGGAAGGAGAGCAGCGGTCGGGAGGAATGTACACAGCACCCACGAAGAGTGCCGCATGAATCAACTGGATGCGTACCCAGGTCAGCTCCAGCTCGCAGTTGGGGAAGTTGATGGGAAACGCCTTGAGCCGCTCAGAACAGGCAATGAGAACACCACCGCCTCGGGAGTGTCTGCTGTTCGATACATTTCTGTCGCAGCGGTGCACAGAGAATGATGTGTCAAATAACATTTCCGACGGAATGTTATCGTCCAGCCACGTTTCGGTTAGCACAATGATGTCCGCCTCGGATTCCGAAATGGCCAGCCGAAATTCATTAGTCTTCGTCCGCAGGCCCCTTACGTTCTGATAGTGGCAGTGAATCGGCGATGCTGAATGCGCGGTGGGAGAGGGCGCCGGTGAGTGTGTAGAGATCCGTGCAGCTTGGTATGATGATGATGATGATGAGCGAGTGCGGGGAAAAAGGTATTGCTCAGTTAAGCGCTGGTCGGTGGAAGAGGCTGTTGCTCGCAGAGCTCGGTCGGAGACCGGGACGGTTCCGGGTCCAGTGAAGTGTCCGAAGTGAGGGTGTAAGTTGTGATGGATGGTGGTGGAGCATCCGAGGTTGGTGGGTCGGTAGCAATAGATGGCCCGATTCGAAAAATTGCTGGCTCTAAGGACGCCCTATGGTTCGAAAACTCACGGAATCCGATACCCTGCGGCCACGTGGATGGCGAGAGAGCCTTGTCACGTAAGTGCAGCGACATGCCGACCTTGAAAGAGACAAAGGTGGCAGTGCTAAGGTCTCTGTCCTTATTTACCAGTTTCCTGATGATGACGTCTTCAGTGCCCAGCTGTCGCTTAACCAAGCAATCCACCACTTCGTCGGAAACCAACGGGGCGATTCTGGTAAGGTACAGCCAGAATCTGGCGGCACCGTTAATAGAGCCAAAGATTCATCAATCGTCGCGGTGCCCTGGACGATGCGGGGCGTGGGGTCAGAATCCGGGGGCGAGCGGGCAATCAGACGGCGCTTGGCGGTGTTGGTAGCAACCATATCTTCAGCATGAGTCCGGTTAGGCTGAGAGAGGCTGAGAATATGTAAAAATCAACAAGGCTGAATCAGAAAGAAGGCACTTCCTTAGGCGCCCATGAACATTACGCCCTAGAAAAAGAAGGGAAAATAAAAACGTTAAGAATGATTTGCAAACAAATAAAGCACACACTTTCAACGCAATCGCTTCTACTGCTACAAGTCAAATTGATGAATTCTATTCAAGCCACGCTCCCTGTAATGCCGGGGTTAACACGTTAACCGCCCAACCTATTTTTTTACACTTTCCGTAGACGCCACTCGCTTTGCAATTTCGTTCGATGTTGAGTGCATGAGAATAATCAACTTACCATTGCGTGCCCCAGTTTCGACGGGACAAATTAACAGCACAAGTCATCAGCAACATTTCCGTCTCGAGACGGTACTTGAATAATTACCGATCAATTACCGATTAAACCCCGTGTTCCAAAATCATAAATTTACAGGAACCTAAGCTAACGAAGATGTATACCTTTTCGGCAGCAAGAACACTCGGCTAGTTTACACAACAGGAAACCAACCAGGCTAAAATTGACAGCTCGCGGGCACCATAATGCATATTATGACATAATTTCTCAAGAAAACTGTTACAAAAAGCGCGTGCGTGCAGTTGTGGAGTTCTGTACTAAACGAATACAGGGCTTTACCTACATACATACAGGAGCCAACCAACAATTCTGCTCGAAAAACTGTTCGAGTGCTGGAAAAATTTCCAAATTTTATTTTAGCCGACCTCAGCCCACACAAAAATTAGAAGTTTCTTTGTATGCGCAGAGGAATTTTGAGGGAAACCGTGTTCCGTACGATAAAAGGAAAATATTTGACAATCGCTCTTTCTAATTTATGTGTTCAGTTTGTCTTACTTGTGTCTACCATTGTTAGACGAGGAATTGATCTGTAATATTTTTCCAGACTTTTACTGCCCAAGTAAGCTCTGGCAGGGCGTTTGACATAAAAATGATGTCCGCTCGTGTAATATCGCAAAGTTCCACAAAACGGGTTTTGCAGTTATCTGAACATTTTCATATTTGAATTTAGCGTATTATTTATTCTATAGTAAGACTGATGTCAGTGCTTTGTCGCACGATGTTTTGTCGGACGACAGGTCCCCGCCAATTTTTCTGTAATTTTTCAAATTCTTGGGCGATTAAATGAATTTTATTATTTTTCTTACCGCCCCGCAACACGAGCCGCAAACTCAACAAGTTTGCGACGCAAAGAGGGGAACAACCGAAAAATTTTCTTCAAAATCTTTTCAGCTCCGTGAGCTGAAAACTGCAACCGCAAAGTTTTTGACAGCTAACCGCAAACTCAAAGCCATCAGAAGATCGTGCGGAAGCTAGTCGAAGGCGGCTTTGAAGTCAGTGTAAATGACATCTAGCTGCCTTCCGGCCGAGATGTTCTCAAAGGCGCATTTAACTAAGGTCATCAGGTTGGACGAAGTTGAGCGACAAGGTGGTGAGGAGAAATGTAGGAAGAGAAACAAGAGAGGAGAGAGGTATGAACAATTGATTCTAGCACTTTGGCGATGGAGCACAGGTGGGATATGCCGCGGTAGTTAGAGGGAGTCGAACGGCAGCCCTTCTTGTGAGTAGGGACCATCCAGGCAGACTTCCACAACGACGGCACAAACCCTTCGGTGAGCGAGCGGTTGAAGAGGCGAGCCAGTCTCGGGGTGAAAGTATCCCTGCAGTCCCTAAGAACACAAGAAGGGATACCGTCAGGACTAGGGGAGGATGAGGGCTTTAGGGAGGAGAGTGCAGACAGGACAGTAGCATTGCCAACTGACACGGAGTGGAGCAACGCCGAGAGAGCCGGGACCCCAGAGATCGCCCTAGCAATAGATACAGAGGACCGCGCTGGGTCAACAAAATTTCCCGCAAAATGTATGGCAAAGAGCCCGCTCATCTCAGCGTGGGTCGACGCCGTCGTATTACCTTCGGACAGGGAGGAGGGGAGTTGGGAGGAAGAGCCCCGCCTGGAATTGACATGACGTCAAAAGGAGCGGGGATGGGATGAGAAGCGGGTTTGCACACGCCGAAGGTACACCCCATAGCGAGCCCGATTGAGCCCACGGTAAGCAGCCGAAGCATACTTAAATGCCCTCTTATGGAGCTCGCTGTTTACACGGTTGTAAATACGGAGCGTACGCTTTACATCAGCCTTCAACGCACGAAGTTGCCTGTTGGACCAGGGAGGATCAGGGGAAGGGCGTAGAGGAGGACAACAATTGGAGAGGAACGAGGAAATTACAATATTAAAACTAGAAACGGTGATCTCAATCGAGGGACAAGAATCGATAAAAGACCAATCGTGTGCTGCAATTAAACTATTAAGTCTAGACGCGTCCAGTTTACGGAAATTAAGCCCGGTCACACCAGGCCGAGCAATTGGTACGGCAACATTGCCTGGGACGGACAGAGAGACCGCTAGAGCGGGATGGTGTCGGTCTTCGGGAACGAGCGGTGCTGGATCATGGCAGACTGGAGAGCAGAACGCGGACAGGGCTGGATTCACGAACACGAGATCCAGTTGACGGCCAAGATCATTCCGGACTCCCGAAATCTGCACCAGGTCATTAAGGGACATCCCATCCATGAGCGCTGCAGAGGTAGCGGTGGTAGAGGCCGGCAGGAAGGACCTTGATGCAGCTGCTGGCTGCCAGTCTATGTGGGGGATGTTCAGATCCCCAAACAAAAGGAGCTGGTCGGACGGTTTGGCGCGTTCCCGGATTCGCCCAATGTAGTCGTGCAGCATGTCGATGATGGAAGGAGAGCAGCGGTCGGGAGGAATGTACACAGCACCCACGAAGAGTGCCGCATGAATCAACTGGATGCGTACCCAGGTCAGCTCCAGCTCGCAGTTGGGGAAGTTGATGGGAAACGCCTTGAGCCGCTCAGAACAGGCAATGAGAACACCACCGCCTCGGGAGTGTCTGCTGTTCGATACATTTCTGTCGCAGCGGTGCACAGAGAATGATGTGTCAAATAACATTTCCGACGGAATGTTATCGTCCAGCCACGTTTCGGTTAGCACAATGATGTCCGCCTCGGATTCCGAAATGGCCAGCCGAAATTCATTAGTCTTCGTCCGCAGGCCCCTTACGTTCTGATAGTGGCAGTGAATCAGCGATGCTGAATGCGCGGTGGGAGAGGGCGCCGGTGAGTGTGTAGAGATCCGTGCAGCTTGGTATGATGATGATGATGATGAGCGAGTGCGGGGAAAAAGGTATTGCTCAGTTAAGCGCTGGTCGGTGGAAGAGGCTGTTGCTCGCAGAGCTCGGTCGGAGACCGGGACGGTTCCGGGTCCAGTGAAGTGTCCGAAGTGAGGGTGTAAGTTGTGATGGATGGTGGTGGAGCATCCGAGGTTGGTGGGTCGGTAGCAATAGATGGCCCGATTCGAAAAATTGCTGGCTCTAAGGACGCCCTATGGTTCGAAAACTCACGGAATCCGATACCCTGCGGCCACGTGGATGGCGAGAGAGCCTTGTCACGTAAGTGCAGCGACATGCCGACCTTGAAAGAGACAAAGGTGGCAGTGCTAAGGTCTCTGTCCTTATTTACCAGTTTCCTGATGATGACGTCTTCAGTGCCCAGCTGTCGCTTAACCAAGCAATCCACCACTTCGTCGGAAACCAACGGGGCGATTCTGGTAAGGTACAGCCAGAATCTGGCGGCACCGTTAATAGAGCCAAAGATTCATCAATCGTCGCGGTGCCCTGGACGATGCGGGGCGTGGGGTCAGAATCCGGGGGCGAGCGGGCAATCAGACGGCGCTTGGCGGTGTTGGTAGCAACCATATCTTCAGCATGAGTCCGGTTAGGCTGAGAGAGGCTGAGAATATGTAAAAATCAACAAGGCTGAATCAGAAAGAAGGCACTTCCTTAGGCGCCCATGAACATTACGCCCTAGAAAAAGAAGGGAAAATAAAAACGTTAAGAATGATTTGCAAACAAATAAAGCACACACTTTCAACGCAATCGCTTCTACTGCTACAAGTCAAATTGATGAATTCTATTCAAGCCACGCTCCCTGTAATGCCGGGGTTAACACGTTAACCGCCCAACCTATTTTTTTACACTTTCCGTAGACGCCACTCGCTTTGCAATTTCGTTCGATGTTGAGTGCATGAGAATAATCAACTTACCATTGCGTGCCCCAGTTTCGACGGGACAAATTAACAGCACAAGTCATCAGCAACATTTCCGTCTCGAGACGGTACTTGAATAATTACCGATCAATTACCGATTAAACCCCGTGTTCCAAAATCATAAATTTACAGGAACCTAAGCTAACGAAGATGTATACCTTTTCGGCAGCAAGAACACTCGGCTAGTTTACACAACAGGAAACCAACCAGGCTAAAATTGACAGCTCGCGGGCACCATAATGCATATTATGACATAATTTCTCAAGAAAACTGTTACAAAAAGCGCGTGCGTGCAGTTGTGGAGTTCTGTACTAAACGAATACAGGGCTTTACCTACATACATACAGGAGCCAACCAACAATTCTGCTCGAAAAACTGTTCGAGTGCTGGAAAAATTTCCAAATTTTATTTTAGCCGACCTCAGCCCACACAAAAATTAGAAGTTTCTTTGTATGCGCAGAGGAATTTTGAGGGAAACCATGTTCCGTACGATAAAAGGAAAATATTTGACAATCGCTCTTTCTAATTTATGTGTTCAGTTTGTCTTACTTGTGTCTACCATTGTTAGACGAGGAATTGATCTGTAATATTTTTCCAGACTTTTACTGCCCAAGTAAGCTCTGGCAGGGCGTTTGACATAAAAATGATGTCCGCTCGTGTAATATCGCAAAGTTCCACAAAACGGGTTTTGCAGTTATCTGAACATTTTCATATTTGAATTTAGCGTATTATTTATTCTATAGTAAGACTGATGTCCGACAAAACATCGTGCGACAAAGCACTGACGACAGGTCCCCGCCAATTTTTCTGTAATTTTTCAAATTCTTGGGCGATTAAATGAATTTTATTATTTTTCTTACCGCCCGCAACACGAGCCGCAAACTCAACAAGTTTGCGACGCAAAGAGGGGAACAACCGAAAAATTTTCTTCAAAATCTTTTCAGCTCCGTGAGCTGAAAACTGCAACCGCAAAGTTTTTGACAGCTAACCGCAAACTCAAATGCATCAGAACCAGAAGATGAAGAAGAAACAACTGTGAAAATAACAAAACTCAAAAACTAAATTAACGGAAATACGGGGATAAATTTAAGAGTTTATTTCGCAGCTACGGTAATATTTTGTCATTTTATAGCTAGAATATCAACTATAAATTCACTGTAGATGAAACTAAATTACATTTCCGTTGGATTTTCCAACTTTGTTTCAAGTTTTGGGTACTCGACGCGATGATCCGCAATAGGGTAGTTAGCCACACTTCACTCATCAACAGATTATCCATCTTTTACTTTTTGTGTGAACTGAAATAAGATCTTGTTTGCTTTGAAGGAAGCTTTTTGAGTTAACTGAAACAAAAACAGCAGAGACTGACGCGTGCATAGACTGTCAGAAACTTTGTGCTTGCATTGACTGGCGACAGCATTGGTACTGCAAAACGCGGCTACACGAACCGCAAAGAATTTGACGTCAACTTGTACGGTTTTCGAGATTGCGCTTGGAGTTTGCGGCTCGTGTAGCGGGGCTTTTAGATGAAAGCCACAACTCCGAGTTCATAAAGTCCAATTTTGTTGACGGATAAAACCGGATGCGTCCATCCGATAAAATCAAATGATTTTGATTTCATCGTGCGATTAAATCGTGCGAAGCTTGCAGCGAATCGTGCGAAGCTCCGCTGACGCGGAAAAGCACTGACACCAGCCTAATGAACAAAATCCGTTGCAAACAACAAAGCAAAAAGTAAACAAATCGCCACTTTGACATATAAATCCCAGTCGAAAGAAAATCGGAACCGGTCGTGCCTGATTCCGATTTTGAGGAAGGAATTCATCTCCCGCTAGGCGATTTCGAGTACTTTCCATTATCCGCAACCACCCCTGACCAGTACTTTGGATGTTGTATACAAGACTCGGTGCATGCTTTCTCCCTTACACGCCCAGGCTATTTTTTGCTATTTTCCTCTTCTTTGTTATGAACGTACCGCTTCTGTTGCGTATGGCAACGGTCCGATGTGTAGAAATATTGAGAAGTAGAGGGCGCTAGGAACTACGACCGATCATCGCTGCTGATAATCAGTAAATTCTGCCACTAATACGCGGTGATCGGAGTAGTGGTAAAGGCGAACGTGCCGAACCGACAGCTAATCGGGACAGGGCAACGCCTGATATCCGAAAATTAGCAAAGGGCAAGGACCGAGGTTGTAGCGTGACAGGCCAGAAAGTGATAAAAGGACGCGTGGCAGAGGATAACGGGTCTTACTTTCTGGGCAACGGGAGAAGACTCACGTTGTATTTTTTAAATCAATTTATATTCATTTCGTTATTCTCTATTAACTATTGACCAATTAAAGAGTTCAAAAAAAGCATAACAATCTTCTTATTGCCGGCCGAAAGTGTTTTATAGTTGAAGCTCATAGTTAATCACCTACTAGGCGTCTCCATCATGCCATATGCCGAATCGTGTGTGGTAAGAAATATATGAAATTTCCATTCAATAGCCTCACGGCCACGACAGCTGAAAAATAATTTTCACCCGAAAAAAACCGGTTTTTTTTTCGCTTCAACACCGTTTTCACGACGTTCACCATGGCCGGGCTCTTTATCGTAGGGCACTCACAACACTGTCTTTTATCAGAAGATTTTGGATGAAATTGATAATTCTTTAATTAATATATCAAATAAACGTTCAATATTTGCTAGACTCGGTGATCATACGCACCACGGCAGAAGAGTTTGCTTAGATTTGAGCTGTCAAAACATTTTCACCCTTTTTTCGCTACCATTTTCGTGGTCCTTCAGCAGATTTTGAAAAACTTTTTCGGCACTCACAGTCGCGAAAATGTGAGTGCCGAAAATGTTTTTCGCCTCTCGTGGCCGTGAGGCTAATGAAATATAGGTCGATGATCGTATCGTAAAAATGTGAAGCAGGGTAGTGGTTGATCATCACGTAAAAGGGGAAAGACAAACCAAGTCAATGGCAAAGAATGACATTTGGTTTGGTTTGCTTTGAAAGCTTTAGGTCGCTTTTTCTTGTTCTACAGCACACAAACCCATCTTTTTATAACCAAAATTCCTATGAATAATGAACCCTACACTAACATTTTGTTCTGTTTGTACCCTTACCTGTAAAAGTTGAAGTTAATCTTCAAGAGTTGGTGAATCACACTGCGTGTAGAATAATTGAAATGCAAAAAGCAGAAATCTTGCGTCACCTTTTATCTTCTTTGTGTGATTCACTAAGCGTCGTATTATTGCGCTAGTGGGGCATTGACGGATCTAGTGGACACAGCATTTACAATCAACTGTTTCATGGTTCTGGAGAAAATACTGCTTCAGACAGTGATTTACAGATATCGGCATTAACTCCTATCCGTCTTTCGTTCATTAGAGACAATTCAGATATCTTTTGGATAAACTTGATGCCCCAAAGTGTTGGTTGTGCAGGCCAATTGTGATCAAGTTTGCGAAAGATTCAAAAGAAAAAGTTATACAAACAGTAGATGAAATCAAAAGCCAAATAACCAGGTTAGTTCCTTATGCAATTCAGCTAAATGAAACAAGGTATATGACGGTAAATTATTCATTTTACATGAGTTGAATTGATGGACATATTTAGGCATATTTAACCGACACTATGTCTACGCAAACATGTTGTGTTTATGGTGCAAAACCAACAGAAATGAACAGTGTAGAGCACTTATAAAATGGAATTATTCCAAATCCTGAGAATTTATCTTATGACTTATATGCCACTACACTGCACTGTTGGATGAGATTTTTCCAATGCTTGCCAAATTTCGTACAGAATTGAATTAAAAAAACGGAAGCATGCTACAAATTATAAAAACATGTACAATGATGGAAAAAAAAATTGTGTTGGAAAAGATGTACAAGGAATTTGGTGTTAAAGTAGATGAACTAAGGTAGATGGGTAGAAATACTACGACTGGAAATGTTTGTCGTCGGGATTTTTCAAACATAGAAAAATTGAGCGATATTTTGCAAATGGAAACAGAACTTATAGAAAGGTTTCGAAATATTTTAATAGCCATCAACTGTTCACAGCCTTTAAATCCAAAAACTATTAGTCTTTATTGCAAAGACACATACAAGTTTTACATACATCATTAAAATTGGTACAAAATGCCTTCTACTGTCCATAAAGTTCTTGCGCATGTAGGTGAAATTAATCTAAATGCCCTAAGCACCATTGGGATCCTTAGGAGAGGAAGCAGCAGAAGGTAGAAATAAAATATAAAGAAGGGATAGACGAGAACACGTCCGTAAAATGAAACAAGAATTCAATATTAAAGTCATTTTTAATGAGAGCCCTACAATCATCCGATCCATACATTTCAAAAACAAATCCCATACCCACACGGCATGCACCTACACGGTAGAGCCGTGTGGGGCGGGCGTCTGGCTGTCGAGCCACTATCCACATTAAGCGTTAGCCTACTGAGACTCGTCCCCTGATGTTCATCTGCGTTGAACGCGAACTCTTGCGCGGCCCTCGCGCCGCTCTCTTCGTCTCGTCGCCCGTTGCCGGGCGTTCCTTTGCTCTCTTCGAGCGTTCTGCAAGGACAGTTGAGCCTGCTGTAGGGTTGTCGCCGTTGCTGTCTGGTGCTCTGGCGCCGCATCGTGGTGTCGGAGGCTGGCCACTCTGAGGGCCATACTGGCCTCGAACACCCTCGTCGGCATCCGACGGAAACCGTACTGGCGGGGAGAGAGGCGAGGACCATCTGGCAGTGGGGCCTCCAGATGGTCGTTTAGACGATCCAGGACTCTCGAACACTTTACCGACAGTGTCGAGCATGCATAGGGCCCTTCGGCAGCAATACCAAGCGCTGCGCCTTCCACGCCACCGGAAAGTCCCCGTTGTCCAGCAACCGCTGGTAGATGCCGCCGTTACCGCGCCGTTGGGGACCCCGTCCGAACCGGGGGCCTTTCGGGGGTTGAGCTTGGCCGCGATTGTCAGGAGTTCCTCGTCGGTGATGGGGCGCAGGGGCGGTTTCCCCACGCCCGGCCCTGGTGCCTCCGGCCACTCCATTGGGGGGGTGCGTGGGAAACAATTCGTCAACTATGCCTCTCAGGACCTCGGCATCTCGTTCCTTCGGCGAACGGGTACCCTTATACCCATGAAGTCACTACGCGGTACGCATCCCCCCAAGGGTTGTCCTCGATGCTATCGGCTAACTCCTCGTTGCAGCGAAGCTTACTGGCGTTGATGGAGAGTGCCCGCGCGCAGTGAACGCAGCGTGGGCTCGCGCGTGCAACGGACAGTAGCCCTGGCGCGCTGGCAGCCCACTCGCAGTTCCGCTATCTCCTCTGTCCACCAAAACACGTGGGTCCGGTTTCCATCATTGGCATCACCTCATCACACGCGCGCTGCAACGTGGTGACGAGAGTGGCCGGGTCCCGCGCAACCTCGTCGAAGTGCTGCAAGCGGAGCGCCTCCGTGAACAACTCAGCTGAAAACACAGACGTGTCCCATCGTCGGCTCGGCGGGGGTGGTTGGTTTTCTCTCGCTGGACGACTCGTTGGTGCTACTGGCGTGCCTACGATATACCACAGCGGTTGGTGGCGCGCAGTGACAGCAGCTCCGCAAGCGCCATAATTTCATGGCCTCTGCAGTTGGTGGATCGACGACCCCACTCAACCGCAGCCGCGTTGAAGTCACCTGCTGTGACGACACGCTGACGTCCATGTGCTGCTACCTGGACCGCTTCCATTAACACTCTAAACCGGGGGAGATCCCAGGATGGTGGTACGTAGCAACTGATGAAGGTGAGGCCGTTCACCTCCACCGTCACCAACCCTTACGCGACGTTGACGTTTCGCTGGATTGGGTATCTCCCCAGTGCGACGACCGACGTTCTTATGGAAGGATCGAAGACCCAGTTGCCGTTGTTCGCGGGAACGCGGTGGTAATCGGACAATAATGCCACGTCCACACCGCGTCCGCGGGCCAACTGAGTCAGGAGATCCCGTGCCATTGCACTCCGTCTTAAATTCTGCTGGATCACAGAGAATTTGAACGGCGGTTTCTGCATTGTGTCGATCCGAGGGTGTGTTGTACTCCACACACCAGGCACCTCTCTTTGTCAGAGCAATTCACCGCTTTGTGGTGCGCACTTACGGTATAATGCGGAGAAGTCGGGGCCGTTGCAGGATCGGGCGAGGTGTCCTCGCAGCAGGCAGCGAGCGCAGGTGACCTGCTCAACTGGCTTCCTCGGCGCCAGTTCCACCCACGATCTTGTGTGCCCAACGAGCAGCTTCTGCCCGAGTAGCGCGTTGGCGATGCGCCTTGAGACTCGGAAGTTCACCCGTTGGTCCCCGCGTGGGCGACTTCCTCCTCGGCGTTTATATCTCCGACCGCTGCTCCAACCGCCACCGCGACGCCCGCTTTCTCAGTCAACATGTTCACGCCCCGCCGCCGCAGAGTGATGGTGTTGGCGCGTAGGACGACCGTGCCCCCTTCTGAAGCCAGCTGCTTAACCTTCTGGAGGACCGCCCTCGTATCTGCTGATCTCCTAAGGACCATCTCCGCGGTGTTACCCGCGATTCGGGAACCCTTTCTCACCAGTTCAGCTACTTCCGGGACCGCTCACACTTTTCGGAATACATCCAGGAAGGATACGCCCGCTGGGGCTATCCTCACCTAAAGTCTTGGTCCAACGCTGGCTCAATGCGCCCGGCTTCTAGTTCAGCGTTCAGCGTGCCGTCACAAGGTGCCAGACTCGCCCGGCGGGCAGTGATAAGTGTTGCGCTCCGGCGCTCCACGACGTTCGCTGCTGCAGCCAAGTGGGGCGGGCACCACCGTGACATCCAGGCATCTGGACATATCGACATCTGGACATATAACGGAGGTGTCCAAAGGTCAGCTCAGTGTGGACAGAAACCACACGCATAAGGACACAAGCTGGCTTGATGAACTCCGGCTCCTGGAACTGATGGGGATGCGGTCCTCCACATCCCCGTTCCCTGGTCGTCTGCGGCTTCGGCTTCGGTTCTCATGGTGGCCGCGAGGACGTGTACTGCTGCTGCTGACGCCATCTCCTGCTTGCGTTGCGGGTGAGTGCCTGGTGTTTGGCATTTCGCTTCTGCTTCTCCTGGACCGCTGCTGCCTGCTGCTGCTGCTGCGCGTGCGGCCTACTGGATCGGTGCGAGCTGGGGCATCGATGGAGATGGTGGAATCTGTGTCGGGCTCCGAACGCGCACGTCGCCTGCCTCGCCTGCGTCTCCCTGGATTGCGAAGGCGGTGCTCCGCTACTCGTAGGCGACCTGCTTCCCTCCTTGCCGCGGCGGCCGGCGAAGGTGGCTGGGTGGCATTGAGCCCCTCACTCTCTGCCCGTTCCTCAGCTCTCCGCTGCCTTCTCGCTGCGTTCCGCCTATCATTATACGCGCTACGCCGCTCCACACGTTCCGCAGCTAACTCTGCTGCCCTTTCCACCGCTTCCGCGTCGGCCTCGTCCTGGCGCTCCCTGGCCCTGCGGGCACGATCCTCGTTCCACTCTCGCTGCAGCGTCTCAGTGATCCGTTTGACCACTTCAGTTATCCGGCTCCACTCCTCTTGGCCACGGAGGAGGTGCCACTAAAGGGAGTCGCCGGAACTTGCTCGCTAAGCTGAGTGAACGGCTCGCGGACTTGATGAAACCGAGGACAGCAGAATATCGCGTGCTCTGGAGTCTCCTCAACGCCGGGACAGGATTTGTAGTCTGGAAAGTCGGTGAATTCCATGGTTTTCAGGTGAGCCCTGAAGAACCCGTGTCCAGTCAGCAACTGGCACAGATGGAAACCGACCTCTCCTTGCTTTCGGTCGATCCACGCCACGATGTCTGGTATAAGCCGGTGCGACTAGCGGATCCTTGACGAGGCGCCGCCAGGGGTTGCCACGTCAGCGTCCCACCGCTCCTGCCACGAGCGGATGGTAGCGATCCGCTCCTCCTTGCGGATGGTCTGACCGCTGGTCCCGGGTCCTCCACGCTGTTGCCGCTCGAAGCATCTGGCGTCCTCCAAACTGGAACTATTCCCGCGACGTCACAGCACGCTCGGTACGAGGCGGTGCGGAAGTCCAAAGCTGCCCTTTGCACCACTCGGCGCTACGCCCGCTCCAGAATCCGCTGCGCTTCGCGAACCTCGACGATGGAACTCCACACTGGTGCAGCATACCTAAGCACAGACTCCACCACTGCCGCCAGCAGACGTCTCTTCCACTATGGTTCCGCATCAGGCGAGAGACGGCGTCGTCCACTCTCTGCGCCTTCTCAGCAACCTGCGTGAGGTGCGGATACCAGGAAATTTTGCAGTCCAGCAACACTCTCAGGTAGCATAGCTGCTTCTTGACAGCCACTACTTGGTCGTTCACGACAACGGTGACAGGGTTGTCTGGATCGTCAACGGCGACGTTCCGTTTCGACACAAGTACCGCCTCCGTCTTCTGCGTCGCGATGCTGAGTTGTCTATGCGCCACCATCCACTCATTCACCACGGTGACTGCGGCAGCCGCTCGTTCCGAGGAGTCCTGCGGTCCCACGCCCTCCACCAGCAGCACCAGGTCGTGGGTGGGGTCGAGGCTCGACCCCTGTGGAACGCCTGCACTACGCCGCCTGGACGCTGCTCCGTCGCTGCACTCGAACACCAGTCTCCGATCCTCCATCCAGCTAGCGAGAATCCTCTGCAGGTCGAACGGGACCTCCATGTCCTGGGCCGCTGTAGCGATGTGGCTCCAGCTAGCGGTGTTAAACGCGTTTCTGACGTCCAGTGACACTATCATCAGACAGTGGTGCACATGGCGTCGCGTTATCGGCTCCCTGGTGTTGAGTACTGCGCCGGATGGAGGTGAGGATTGTCCGGGGCCTCCAAATGCTCGTTGAGCCGGTCGAGCATGAGGCACTACAGGACCTTGCCAGCGCCGTTCAGCATCCCCAGGGGTCGGAACGACGAGGGCTCTCCTGGGGGCTTACCGGGCTTCGCCAGCAGCACCAGCCGCTGTTCCTTCCACGGTGATGGGAGCACACCATTGTCGAAGCACGACTGGTACACTCACCGGAAGACCTCGGGGTGTTGGCGGATGGCAGCCTCAAGCGCTCCATTGCAGATCCCGTTGAGGCCGGGTGCCTACCGGGGGGCCAAGGATCGCGCTATCTCCAGAAGCTCCTCGTCCGTGACCGCGCGTGTCGGAGGAGCACCATCTTCGGCGGCCAGTGGGGTCGGCCACACGAAGGGATCGTGTTGGGGGAACAGATCGTCAACGATGCGCTCAAGCACTGCGCGTTCCCTTTCGGGAACGACGCGGCTGCTCCGCAGGCGAGCCATCACGACCTTGTACCCAGCTCCGAATGTGTTCTCCTCGGCCTCCCGGATGAGCTCGTCGAAACTTTCATCCTTGCTCGCCTTGATGGCCCGGGGCAGGCGTGATCTGAGAGCCATGTGGCGCTCAGCTGCTACCACTCGCTCACCTGGGTCCGCGGTAGAGCGGGCGCTTTCGCTGGCTGCCTGGCATTCTCTCCGCTGCCTGTCGAGCTCCGGGGTCCACCAGAACGCCGAGGACCTCACCTGGAAGGCTGGACCGTGGTTGCGCTCCATGGTTTCGTCGAAGGCGCGTGCTACCAGACCTACGGGTGAGTCCACGAGCTCCGAAAAATGGCTGTGCCGCCGAGCCTCCACGTAAGTCTCCGCGCGAACAGCCGCACCTTCCATCGCCGTCTTGCTGCGGCGCCGCTGCCGCTCGTTCCAGGATGCTGCTCCTCCCTGACACCACGCTGCTGCTGCTGCTGCTGACGATACACCTTGAAGCTCAGGTACTGGTGGTCGCTAGCGCTGTAGGACTCCAATACACGCCAAGTTCCTGATCGCGCGAGGCCCGGACTCGCAAACGACACGTCCACCACGCTGGCCGTAGCAACCCCATTCCCGGTGAAGGTGGGAGTGTTGCCACGGTTGAGCGTCTCCAGGACGAGGTAGCTCATCGTCGTACGCAACTCAAGACCTTTCGGCGTGTCGGAGAAGCCTCCAAAAGCCGTATGGGCGGCGTTGAAGTCTCCCGCGACCACCAGTCGTGCGTGACCCTGTGCTTCGATCTCCAGGAGGTCGAGGTACTGCTCAATCCTGGGCGGTCTCCAGCTAGGGGAGGTGTAGCAGCTGACGAAGCAGATGCCACCGATCTGCGCTGCCACCATCCCAGGGACACCGCTCCAAACTCGCTGGATGGGTGATGCACCTGTCGCGATGACCGCAACCTGCCCATTGCAGTCTACCGCCCAGTTCCCGTTGCCACCCGGGGGACGGTAAATTTCGCTTGCCAGGACGACATCGACCCTCGCCTCCCTAGCCGTCTGCAGCATGAGGTCCTACGCTGCTCGACCCCTACCCAGGTTCATCAGCAGTACCCTCAGCACGGACCGATCCTCCTGGTTACGTGTCCGTCTTAGCGGGAGCATGGCGCTGCTTTGCTTCTACATGAGGGATCCCCGATCATGTGGGGTTCACCACATACCATGCACCTCACCGGGGCGGTGCAGATCCTGGCGATGTGGCCCTTACCGCCACACCTGAAGCAGCAGTCCGAACGATCTACTCCTTTGCAAGCGGCTGCGTGATGCCCTCGATCTTTGCAACGGAAACACCGTTGGTCTGGTAGGCCAAGCGGTGGGAGTATCTCCATACGAACCCGAGTGTAGCCAATGCGAAGCGTATTCGGGCTCAGCTCAAGCGCCTGGCGCCGAGGAACGCGCATTCGCGCTACTTGTAGTCCATCGCTACGAGTCTGCATAAAGATCGCCTCTGCAGATACTTTTGCACCAGTGGCGAGCTCTACTGCCTGCGCCACCTAGTCAGTTGTGACCAGCATGTCGACGCCTCTCAGCTCGGCCGTCGCCATCTCCGTTTGTAAACTTGCCTTTGCGGTATCTCCCACCGCTTTGGCCACCTTCTCGAGGACCGCATTGCTGTCCGCTGTCTTCGCCAGATAAAGAGTTAGGACGTTATCCGCTGATCGCCGGGGACGATCGATGGCATCGTCCATGTCGCGGTCTTGTCGAACAGCCAAATAGACGTCCTTGTAGCTGCGCTCGGGCAGAGCCGTCAGCTTGATGGCGTCGAGTCGCGTCTTCCTCGGGCGCGATCGACGCTTCTTTTTTTTATTTTATTATAATCTTACTGTTATTCGGCCCGAGGGCTTTATAACGACTAAACTTAAAATTAATTACAAAAAATTAGCAAGGGGTAGAGGACGCAGGGTCACCGAACGGAAGGGCTAAGCAGGAGAGGAGAGGAGACGAGAACGGAATAGAGAGGTTGAAGTCAAACAGACTGTAAACGTCATTGAAGGCTGACAGTGCGCGGAGGAACGGGTCGTTTTGGCCGTAACGGGTAAGACGACGGGGGATAGCCAACGGTGGTCTATCACGTAGCGGGTGAGAAGGGGCATAAAGAGGGATTGAGGACAGGAGGGAAGGGGCATCCAAGTGATTGAGGAGAACGCCCGCGACAAAGAGTGCCTGAGCGTTTTTATGCCGCACACGAATCTCCCCCAACCCAAGGAGCTGACACCGAGTGGAATAGGACGGAATAGGAGAGGAGTTGTTACCAAGGAACCGACGGGCAGCAATCCGCGTGAACCTCCGCTGAATGCCCTCAAGCCTGTTCATGGAGGTTACCCCTGGAGGAGACCAAACAACACAAGCGTAATCGAGGGCAGAGCGGAGCCAACAACAATAAAGCGACTTGAGGCAGAGAGGGTCGCGAATCTCAGTCGCAATCCGTGTTATGTGGCCAAGCGTTTTGTTTGCCTTGGCGACGGTCTAGTCTAGATGCGCGTCGAAAGTGAGGGCGCTGTCCAACCAGACCCCAAGGTCCTTGACCACGGATACACGGGATAGGGAGAGCCCACAAACCGTATAGTCCGCATGGACAAGATTACGAGGTCTGCCGAACGACACCACACAACATTTATCAGGGCACAGCGTGAGTCCGTTGATGATGCACCACGTCGAGAAATCGTCAACAGCACTTTGGAGGGGACAGGAGTCAGTAAGTGAGGAGATAGGCAGGAAGATCTTGACATCATCGGCGTAGAGCAGGTGGTCATCACTAGGAAGGATGCTCATACAATCGTTAACGAAAAGACAGAACAGGAGGGGACCAAGAACACTTCCCTGGGGGACACCAGAGACGCCCACGAAGGGGTCGGATAAGCAATCCACCACTTTCACACGGTAGATGCGACCGGTCAGGAAGGACATGATCCAGGATAGGAGAGGATCACGGATGCCAAGCCGCTCAAGCTTAGCCATCAGAAGATCGTGCGGAAGCTAGTCGAAGGCGGCTTTGAAGTCAGTGTAAATGACATCTAGCTGCCTTCCGGCCGAGATGTTCTCAAAGGCGCATTTAACTAAGGTCATCAGGTTGGACGAAGTTGAGCGACAAGGTGGTGAGGAGAAATGTAGGAAGAGAAACAAGAGAGGAGAGAGGTATGAACAATTGATTCTAGCACTTTGGCGATGGAGCACATTTGGGATATGCCGCGGTAGTTAGAGGGAGTCGAACGGCAGCCCTTCTTGTGAGTAGGGACCATCCAGGCAGACTTCCACATCGACGGCACAAACCCTTCGGTGAGCGAGCGGTTGAAGAGGCGAGCCAGTCTCGGGGTGAAAGTATCCCTGCAGTCCCTAAGAACACAAGAAGGGATACCGTCAGGACTAGGGGAGGATGAGGGCTCTAGGGAGGAGAGTGCAGACAGGACAGTAGCATTGCCAACTGACACGGAGTGGAGCAACGCCGAGAGAGCCGGGACCCCAGAGATCGCCCTAGCAATAGATACAGAGGACCGCGCTGGGTCAACAAAATTTCCCGCAAAATGTATGGCAAAGAGCCCGCTCATCTCAGCGTGGGTCGACGCAGTCGTATTACCTTCGGACAGGGAGGAGGGGAGTTGGGAGGAAGAGCCCCGCCTGGAATTGACATGACGTCAAAAGGAGCGGGGATGGGATGAGAAGCGGGTTTGCACACGCCGAAGGTACACCCCATAGCGAGCCCGATTGAGCCCACGGTAAGCAGCCGAAGCATACTTAAATGCCCTCTTATGGAGCTCGCTGTTTACACGGTTGTAAATACGGAGCGTACGCTTTACATCAGCCTTCAACGCACGAAGTTGCCTGTTGGACCAGGGAGGATCAGGGGAAGGGCGTAGAGGAGGACAACAATTGGAGAGGAACGAGGAAATTACAATATTAAAACTAGAAACGGTGATCTCAATCGAGGGACAAGAATCGATAAAAGACCAATCGTGTGCTGCAATTAAACTATTAAGTCTAGACGCGTCCAGTTTACGGAAATTAAGCCCGGTCACACCAGGCCGAGCAATTGGTACGGCAACATTGCCTGGGACGGACAGAGAGACCGCTAGAGCGGGATGGTGTCGGTCTTCGGGAACGAGCGGTGCTGGATCATGGCAGACTGGAGAGCAGAACGCGGACAGGGCTGGATTCACGAACACGAGATCCAGTTGACGGCCAAGATCATTCCGGACTCCCGAAATCTGCACCAGGTCATTAAGGGACATCCCATCCATGAGCGCTGCAGAGGTAGCGGTGGTAGAGGCCGGCAGGAAGGACCTTGATGCAGCTGCTGGCTGCCAGTCTATGTGGGGGATGTTCAGATCCCCAAACAAAAGGAGCTGGTCGGACGGTTTGGCGCGTTCCCGGATTCGCCCAATGTAGTCGTGCAGCATGTCGATGATGGAAGGAGAGCAGCGGTCGGGAGGAATGTACACAGCACCCACGAAGAGTGCCGCATGAATCAACTGGATGCGTACCCAGGTCAGCTCCAGCTCGCAGTTGGGGAAGTTGATGGGAAACGCCTTGAGCCGCTCAGAACAGGCAATGAGAACACCACCGCCTCGGGAGTGTCTGCTGTTCGATACATTTCTGTCGCAGCGGTGCACAGAGAATGATGTGTCAAATAACATTTCCGACGGAATGTTATCGTCCAGCCACGTTTCGGTTAGCACAATGATGTCCGCCTCGGATTCCGAAATGGCCAGCCGAAATTCATTAGTCTTCGTCCGCAGGCCCCTTACGTTCTGATAGTGGCAGTGAATCGGCGATGCTGAATGCGCGGTGGGAGAGGGCGCCGGTGAGTGTGTAGAGATCCGTGCAGCTTGGTATGATGATGATGATGATGAGCGAGTGCGGGGAAAAAGGTATTGCTCAGTTAAGCGCTGGTCGGTGGAAGAGGCTGTTGCTCGCAGAGCTCGGTCGGAGACCGGGACGGTTCCGGGTCCAGTGAAGTGTCCGAAGTGAGGGTGTAAGTTGTGATGGATGGTGGTGGAGCATCCGAGGTTGGTGGGTCGGTAGCAATAGATGGCCCGATTCGAAAAATTGCTGGCTCTAAGGACGCCCTATGGTTCGAAAACTCACGGAATCCGATACCCTGCGGCCACGTGGATGGCGAGAGAGCCTTGTCACGTAAGTGCAGCGACATGCCGACCTTGAAAGAGACAAAGGTGGCAGTGCTAAGGTCTCTGTCCTTATTTACCAGTTTCCTGATGATGACGTCTTCAGTGCCCAGCTGTCGCTTAACCAAGCAATCCACCACTTCGTCGGAAACCAACGGGGCGATTCTGGTAAGGTACAGCCAGAATCTGGCGGCACCGTTAATAGAGCCAAAGATTCATCAATCGTCGCGGTGCCCTGGACGATGCGGGGCGTGGGGTCAGAATCCGGGGGCGAGCGGGCAATCAGACGGCGCTTGGCGGTGTTGGTAGCAACCATATCTTCAGCATGAGTCCGGTTAGGCTGAGAGAGGCTGAGAATATGTAAAAATCAACAAGGCTGAATCAGAAAGAAGGCACTTCCTTAGGCGCCCATGAACATTACGCCCTAGAAAAAGAAGGGAAAATAAAAACGTTAAGAATGATTTGCAAACAAATAAAGCACACACTTTCAACGCAATCGCTTCTACTGCTACAAGTCAAATTGATGAATTCTATTCAAGCCACGCTCCCTGTAATGCCGGGGTTAACACGTTAACCGCCCAACCTATTTTTTTACACTTTCCGTAGACGCCACTCGCTTTGCAATTTCGTTCGATGTTGAGTGCATGAGAATAATCAACTTACCATTGCGTGCCCCAGTTTCGACGGGACAAATTAACAGCACAAGTCATCAGCAACATTTCCGTCTCGAGACGGTACTTGAATAATTACCGATCAATTACCGATTAAACCCCGTGTTCCAAAATCATAAATTTACAGGAACCTAAGCTAACGAAGATGTATACCTTTTCGGCAGCAAGAACACTCGGCTAGTTTACACAACAGGAAACCAACCAGGCTAAAATTGACAGCTCGCGGGCACCATAATGCATATTATGACATAATTTCTCAAGAAAACTGTTACAAAAAGCGCGTGCGTGCAGTTGTGGAGTTCTGTACTAAACGAATACAGGGCTTTACCTACATACATACAGGAGCCAACCAACAATTCTGCTCGAAAAACTGTTCGAGTGCTGGAAAAATTTCCAAATTTTATTTTAGCCGACCTCAGCCCACACAAAAATTAGAAGTTTCTTTGTATGCGCAGAGGAATTTTGAGGGAAACCGTGTTCCGTACGATAAAAGGAAAATATTTGACAATCGCTCTTTCTAATTTATGTGTTCAGTTTGTCTTACTTGTGTCTACCATTGTTAGACGAGGAATTGATCTGTAATATTTTTCCAGACTTTTACTGCCCAAGTAAGCTCTGGCAGGGCGTTTGACATAAAAATGATGTCCGCTCGTGTAATATCGCAAAGTTCCACAAAACGGGTTTTGCAGTTATCTGAACATTTTCATATTTGAATTTAGCGTATTATTTATTCTATAGTAAGACTGATGTCAGTGCTTTGTCGCACGATGTTTTGTCGGACGACAGGTCCCCGCCAATTTTTCTGTAATTTTTCAAATTCTTGGGCGATTAAATGAATTTTATTATTTTTCTTACCGCCCCGCAACACGAGCCGCAAACTCAACAAGTTTGCGACGCAAAGAGGGGAACAACCGAAAAATTTTCTTCAAAATCTTTTCAGCTCCGTGAGCTGAAAACTGCAACCGCAAAGTTTTTGACAGCTAACCGCAAACTCAAATGCATCAGAACCAGAAGATGAAGAAGAAACAACTGTGAAAATAACAAAACTCAAAAACTAAATTAACGGAAATACGGGGATAAATTTAAGAGTTTATTTCGCAGCTACGGTAATATTTTGTCATTTTATAGCTAGAATATCAACTATAAATTCACTGCAGATGAAACTAAATTACATTTCCGTTGGATTTTCCAACTTTGTTTCAAGTT
Organism: Anopheles ziemanni; assembly: GCF_943734765.1. NCBI lineage: Eukaryota > Metazoa > Arthropoda > Insecta > Diptera > Culicidae > Anopheles > Anopheles ziemanni. The sequence continues at coordinate 1,071,415 of NW_026689707.1, read as the reverse complement.
TTGGGTACTCGACGCGATGATCCGCAATAGGGTAGTTAGCCACACTTCACTCATCAACAGATTATCCATCTTTTACTTTTTGTGTGAACTGAAATAAGATCTTGTTTGCTTTGAAGGAAGCTTTTTGAGTTAACTGAAACAAAAACAGCAGAGACTGACGCGTGCATAGACTGTCAGAAACTTTGTGCTTGCATTGACTGGCGACAGCATTGGTACTGCAAAACGCGGCTACACGAACCGCAAAGAATTTGACGTCAACTTGTACGGTTTTCGAGATTGCGCTTGGAGTTTGCGGCTCGTGTAGCGGGGCTTTTAGATGAAAGCCACAACTCCGAGTTCATAAAGTCCAATTTTGTTGACGGATAAAACCGGATGCGTCCATCCGATAAAATCAAATGATTTTGATTTCATCGTGCGATTAAATCGTGCGAAGCTTGCAGCGAATCGTGCGAAGCTCCGCTGACGCGGAAAAGCACTGACACCAGCCTAATGAACAAAATCCGTTGCAAACAACAAAGCAAAAAGTAAACAAATCGCCACTTTGACATATAAATCCCAGTCGAAAGAAAATCGGAACCGGTCGTGCCTGATTCCGATTTTGAGGAAGGAATTCATCTCCCGCTAGGCGATTTCGAGTACTTTCCATTATCCGCAACCACCCCTGACCAGTACTTTGGATGTTGTATACAAGACTCGGTGCATGCTTTCTCCCTTACACGCCCAGGCTATTTTTTGCTATTTTCCTCTTCTTTGTTATGAACGTACCGCTTCTGTTGCGTATGGCAACGGTCCGATGTGTAGAAATATTGAGAAGTAGAGGGCGCTAGGAACTACGACCGATCATCGCTGCTGATAATCAGTAAATTCTGCCACTAATACGCGGTGATCGGAGTAGTGGTAAAGGCGAACGTGCCGAACCGACAGCTAATCGGGACAGGGCAACGCCTGATATCCGAAAATTAGCAAAGGGCAAGGACCGAGGTTGTAGCGTGACAGGCCAGAAAGTGATAAAAGGACGCGTGGCAGAGGATAACGGGTCTTACTTTCTGGGCAACGGGAGAAGACTCACGTTGTATTTTTTAAATCAATTTATATTCATTTCGTTATTCTCTATTAACTATTGACCAATTAAAGAGTTCAAAAAAAGCATAACAATCTTCTTATTGCCGGCCGAAAGTGTTTTATAGTTGAAGCTCATAGTTAATCACCTACTAGGCGTCTCCATCATGCCATATGCCGAATCGTGTGTGGTAAGAAATATATGAAATTTCCATTCAATAGCCTCACGGCCACGACAGCTGAAAAATAATTTTCACCCGAAAAAAACCGGTTTTTTTTTCGCTTCAACACCGTTTTCACGACGTTCACCATGGCCGGGCTCTTTATCGTAGGGCACTCACAACACTGTCTTTTATCAGAAGATTTTGGATGAAATTGATAATTCTTTAATTAATATATCAAATAAACGTTCAATATTTGCTAGACTCGGTGATCATACGCACCACGGCAGAATAGTTTGCTTAGATTTGAGCTGTCAAAACATTTTCACCCTTTTTTCGCTACCATTTTCGTGGTCCTTCAGCAGATTTTGAAAAACTTTTTCGGCACTCACAGTCGCGAAAATGTGAGTGCCGAAAATGTTTTTCGCCTCTCGTGGCCGTGAGGCTAATGAAATATAGGTCGATGATCGTATCGTAAAAATGTGAAGCAGGGTAGTGGTTGATCATCACGTAAAAGGGGAAAGACAAACCAAGTCAATGGCAAAGAATGACATTTGGTTTGGTTTGCTTTGAAAGCTTTAGGTCGCTTTTTCTTGTTCTACAGCACACAAACCCATCTTTTTATAACCAAAATTCCTATGAATAATGAACCCCACACTAACATTTTGTTCTGTTTGTACCCTTACCTGTAAAAGTTGAAGTTAATCTTCAAGAGTTGGTGAATCACACTGCGTGTAGAATAATTGAAATGCAAAAAGCAGAAATCTTGCGTCACCTTTTATCTTCTTTGTGTGATTCACTAAGCGTCGTATTATTGCGCTAGTGGGGCATTGACGGATCTAGTGGACACAGCATTTACAATCAACTATTTCATGGTTCTGGAGAAAATACTGCTTCAGACAGTGATTTACAGATATCGGCATTAACTCCTATCCGTCTTTCGTTCATTAGAGACAATTCAGATATCTTTTGGATAAACTTGATGCCCCAAAGTGTTGGTTGTGCAGGCCAATTGTGATCAAGTTTGCGAAAGATTCAAAAGAAAAAGTTATACAAACAGTAGATGAAATCAAAAGCCAAATAACCAGGTTAGTTCCTTATGCAATTCAGCTAAATGAAACAAGGTATATGACGGTAAATTATTCATTTTACATGAGTTGAATTGATGGACATATTTAGGCATATTTAACCGACACTATGTCTACGCAAACATGTTGTGTTTATGGTGCAAAACCAACAGAAATGAACAGTGTAGAGCACTTATAAAATGGAATTATTCCAAATCCTGAGAATTTATCTTATGACTTATATGCCACTACACTGCACTGTTGGATGAGATTTTTCCAATGCTTGCCAAATTTCGTACAGAATTGAATTAAAAAAACGGAAGCATGCTACAAATTATAAAAACATGTACAATGATGGAAAAAAAAATTGTGTTGGAAAAGATGTACAAGGAATTTGGTGTTAAAGTAGATGAACTAAGGTAGATGGGTAGAAATACTACGACTGGAAATGTTTGTCGTCGGGCTTTTTCAAACATAGAAAAATTGAGCGATATTTTGCAAATGGAAACAGAACTTATAGAAAGGTTTCGAAATATTTTAATAGCCATCAACTGTTCACAGCCTTTAAATCCAAAAACTATTAGTCTTTATTGCAAAGACACATACAAGTTTTACATACATCATTAAAATTGGTACAAAATGCCTTCTACTGTCCATAAAGTTCTTGCGCATGTAGGTGAAATTAATCTAAATGCCCTAAGCACCATTGGGATCCTTAGGAGAGGAAGCAGCAGAAGGTAGAAATAAAATATAAAGAAGGGATAGACGAGAACACGTCCGTAAAATGAAACAAGAATTCAATATTAAAGTCATTTTTAATGAGAGCCCTACAATCATCCGATCCATACATTTCAAAAACAAATCCCATACCCACACGGCATGCACCTACACGGTAGAGCCGTGTGGGGCGGGCGTCTGGCTGTCGAGCCACTATCCACATTAAGCGTTAGCCTACTGAGACTCGTCCCCTGATGTTCATCTGCGTTGAACGCGAACTCTTGCGCGGCCCTCGCGCCGCTCTCTTCGTCTCGTCGCCCGTTGCCGGGCGTTCCTTTGCTCTCTTCGAGCGTTCTGCAAGGACAGTTGAGCCTGCTGTAGGGTTGTCGCCGTTGCTGTCTGGTGCTCTGGCGCCGCATCGTGGTGTCGGAGGCTGGCCACTCTGAGGGCCATACTGGCCTCGAACACCCTCGTCGGCATCCGACGGAAACCGTACTGGCGGGGAGAGAGGCGAGGACCATCTGGCAGTGGGGCCTCCAGATGGTCGTTTAGACGATCCAGGACTCTCGAACACTTTACCGACAGTGTCGAGCATGCATAGGGCCCTTCGACAGCAATACCAAGCGCTGCGCCTTCCACGCCACCGGAAAGTCCCCGTTGTCCAGCAACCGCTGGTAGATGCCGCCGTTACCGCGCCGTTGGGGACCCCGTCCGAACCGGGGGCCTTTCGGGGGTTGAGCTTGGCCGCGATTGTCAGGAGTTCCTCGTCGGTGATGGGGCGCAGGGGCGGTTTCCCCACGCCCGGCCCTGGTGCCTCCGGCCACTCCATTGGGGGGGTGCGTGGGAAACAATTCGTCAACTATGCCTCTCAGGACCTCGGCATCTCGTTCCTTCGGCGAACGGGCACCCGCTAACCCATGAAGTCACTACGCGGTACGCATCCCCCCAAGGGTTGTCCTCGATGCTATCGGCTAACTCCTCGTTTCAGCGAAGCTTACTGGCGTTGATGGAGAGTGCCCTCGCGCAGTGAACGCAGCGTGGGCTCGCGCGTGCAACGGACAGTAGCCCTGGCGCGCTGGCAGCCCACTCGCAGTTCCGCTATCTCCTCTGTCCACCAAAACACGTGGGTCAGGTTTCCATCCTTGGCATCACCTCATCACACGCGCGCTGCAACGTAGTGACGAGAGTGGCCGGGTCCCGCGCAACCTCGTCGAAGTGCTGCAAGCGGAGCACCTCCGTGAACAACTCAGCTGAAAACACAGACGTGTCCCATCGTCGGCTCGGCGGGGGTGGTTGGTTTTCTCTCGCTGGACGACTCGTTGGTGCTGCTTGGGTGCCTACGGTGTACCACAGCGGTTGGTGGTCGCTCGCCGTATAGTCTGGTTGGACGAACCAGTCCTCGCCACCCGCGATACTCCGAGATGCCATGCTGATGTCATTTACCACTGGGGGGCAACGGCACTCTCCGTAAGGTCGGTGTTCGGCCGCGGTTCAGCACCCGCAGTGACAGCAGCTCCGCAAGCGCCATAATTTCATGGCCTCTGCAGTTGGTGGATCGACGACCCCACTCAACCGCAGCCGCGTTGAAGTCACCTGCTATGACGACACGCTGACGTCCATGTGCTGCTACCTGGACCGCTTCCATTAACACTCTGAACCGGGGGAGATCCCAGGATGGTGGTACGTAGCAACTGATGAAGGTGAGGCCGTTCACCTCCACCGTCACCAACCCTTACGCGACGTTGACGTTTCGCTGGATTGGGTATCTCCCCAGTGCGACGACCGACGTTCTTATGGAAGGATCGAAGACCCAGTTGCCGTTGTTCGCGGGAACGCGGTGGTAATCGGACAATAATGCCACGTCCACACCGCGTCCGCGGGCCAACTGAGTCAGGAGATCCCGTGCCATCGCACTCCGTCTTAAATTCTGCTGGATCACAGAGAATTTGAACGGCGGTTTCTGCATTGTGTCGATCCGAGGGTGTGTGGTACTCCACACACCAGGCACCTCTCTTTGTCAGAGCAATTCACCGCTTTGTGGTGCGCACTTACGGTATAATGCGGAGAAGTCGGGGCCGTTGCAGGATCGGGCGAGGTGTCCTCGCAGCAGGCAGCGAGCGCAGGTGACCTGCTCAACTGGCTTCCTCGGCGCCAGTCCCACCCACGATCTTGTGTGCCCAACGAGCAGCTTCTGCCCGAGTAGCGCGTTGGCGATGCGCCTTGAGACTCGGAAGTTCACCCGTTGGTCCCCGCGTTGGTATCGGTGGAGGGCGTCTTCCTCCTCGGCGTTTCTCGGCGCGACCGCCACCGCGACGCCCGCTTTCTCAGTCAACATGTCCACGCCCCGCAGCCGCAGAGTGATGGTGTTGGCGCGTAGGACGACCGTGCCCCCTTCTGAAGCCAGCTGCTTAACCTTCTGGAGGACCGCCCTCGTATCTGCTGATCTCCTAAGGACCATCTCCGCGGTGTTACCCGCGATTCGGGAACCCTTTCTCACCAGTTCAGCTACTTCCGGGACCGCTCACACTTTTCGGAATACATCCAGGAAGGATACGCCCGCTGGGGCTATCCTCACCTAAAGTCTTGGTCCAACGCTGGCTCAATGCGCCCGGCTTCTAGTTCAGCGTTCAGCGTGCCGTCACAAGGTGCCAGACTCGCCCGGCGGGCAGTGATAAGTGTTGCGCTCCGGCGCTCCACGACGTTCGCTGCTGCAGCCAAGTGGGGCGGGCACCACCGTGACATCCAGGCATCTGGACATATCGACATCTGGACATATAACGGAGGTGTCCAAAGGTCAGCTCAGTGTGGACAGAAACCACACGCATAAGGACACAAGCTGGCTTGATGAACATCCCCGTTCCCTGGTCGTCTGCGGCTTCGGCTTCGGTTCTCATGGTGGCCGCGAGGACGTGTACTGCTGCTGCTGACGCCATCTCCTGCTTGCGTTGCGGGTGAGTGACTGGTGTTTGGCATTTCGCTTCTGCTTCTCCTGGACCGCTGCTGCCTGCTGCTGCTGCTGCGCGTGCGACCTACTGGATCGGTGCGAGCTGGGGCATCGATGGAGATGGTGGAATCTGTGTCGGGCTCCGAACGCGCACGTCGCCTGCCTCGCCTGCGTCTCCCTGGATTGCGAAGGCGGTGCTCCGCTACTCGTAGGCGACCTGCTTCCCTCCTTGCCGCGGCGGCCGGCGAAGGTGGCTGGGTGGCATTGAGCCCCTCACTCTCTGCCCGTTCCTCAGCTCTCCGCTGCCTTCTCGCTGCGTTCCGCCTATCATTATACGCGCTACGCCGCTCCACACGTTCCGCAGCTAACTCTGCTGCCCTTTCCACCGCTTCCGCGTCGGCCTCGTCCTGGCGCTCCCTGGCCCTGCGGGCACGATCCTCGTTCCACTCTCGCTGCAGCGTCTCAGTGATCCGTTTGACCACTTCAGTTATCCGGCTCCACTCCTCTTGGCCACGGAGGAGGTGCCACTAAAGGGAGTCACCGGAACTTGCTCGCTGAGCTGAGTGAACGGCTCGCGGACTTGATGAAACCGAGGACAGCAGAATATCGCGTGCTCTGGAGTCTCCTCAACGCCGGGACAGGATTTGTAGTCTGGAAAGTCGGTGAATTCCATGGTTTTCAGGTGAGCCCTGAAGAACCCGTGTCCAGTCAGCAACTGGCACAGATGGAAACCGACCTCTCCTTGCTTTCGGTCGATCCACGCCACGATGTCTGGTATAAGCCGGTGCGACCAGCGGATCCTTGACAAGGCGCCGCCAGGGGTTGCCACGTCAGCGCCCCACCGCTCCTGCCACGAGCGGATGGTAGCGATCCGCTCCTCCTAGCGGATGGTCTGACCGCTGGTCCCGGGTCCTCCACGCTGTTGCCGCTCGAAGCATCTGGCGTCCTCCAAACTGGAACTATTCCCGCGACGTCACAGCACGCACGGTACGAGGCGGTGCGGAAGTCCAAAGCTGCCCTTTGCACCACTCGGCGCTACGCCCGTTCCAGAATCCGCTGCGCTTCGCGAACCTCGACGATGGAACTCCACACTGGTGCAGCATACCTAAGCACAGACTCCACCACTGCCGCCAGCAGACGTCTCTTCCACTATGGTTCCGCATCAGGCGAGAGACGGCGTCGTCCACTCTCTGCGCCTTCTCAGCAACCTGCGTGAGGTGCGGATACCAGGAAATTTTGCAGTCCAGCAACACTCTCAGGTAGCATAGCTGCTTCTTGACAGCCACTACTTGGTCGTTCACGACAACGGTGACAGGGTTGTCTGGATCGTCAACGGCGACGTTGCGTTTCGACACAAGTACCGCCTCCGTCTTCTGCGTCGCGATGCTGAGTTGTCTATGCGCCACCATCCACTCATTCACCACGGTGACTGCGGCAGCCGCTCGTTCCGAGGAGTCCTGCGGTCCCACGCCCTCCACCAGCAGCACCAGGTCGTGGGTGGGGTCGAGGCTCGACCCCTGTGGAACGCCTGCACTACGCCGCCTGGACGCTGCTCCGTCGCTGCACTCGAACACCAGTCTCCGATCCTCCATCCAGCTAGCGAGAATCCTCTGCAGGTCGAACGGGACCTCCATGTCCTGGGCCGCTGTAGCGATGTGGCTCCAGCTAGCGGTGTTAAACGCGTTTCTGACGTCCAGTGACACTATCATCAGACAGTGGTGCACATGGCGTCGCGTTATCGGCTCCCTGGTGTTGAGTACTGCGCCGGATGGAGGTGAGGATTGTCCGGGGCCTCCAAATGCTCGTTGAGCCGGTCGAGCATGAGGCACTACAGGACCTTGCCAGCGCCGTTCAGCATCCCCAGGGGTCGGAACGACGAGGGCTCTCCTGGGGGCTTACCGGGCTTCGCCAGCAGCACCAGCCGCTGTTCCTTCCACGGTGATGGGAGCACACCATTGTCGAAGCACGACTGGTACACTCACCGGAAGACCTCGGGGTGTTGGCGGATGGCAGCCTCAAGCGCTCCATTGCAGATCCCGTTGAGGCCGGGTGCCTACCGGGGGGCCAAGGATCGCGCTATCTCCAGAAGCTCCTCGTCCGTGACCGCGCGTGTCGGAGGAGCACCATCTTCGGCGGCCAGTGGGGTCGGCCACACGAAGGGATCGTGTTGGGGGAACAGATCGTCAACGATGCGCTCAAGCACTGCGCGTTCCCTTTCGGGAACGACGCGGCTGCTCCGCAGGCGAGCCATCACGATCTTGTACCCAGCTCCGAATGTGTTCTCCTCGGCCTCCCGGATGAGCTCGTCGAAACTTTCATCCTTGCTCGCCTTGATGGCCCGGGGCAGGCGTGATCTGAGAGCCATGTGGCGCTCAGCTGCTACCAGTCGCTCACCTGGGTCCGCGGTAGAGCGGGCGCTTTCGCTGGCTGCCTGGCATTCTCTCCGCTGCCTGTCGAGCTCCGGGGTCCACCAGAACGCCGAGGACCTCACCTGGAAGGCTGGACCGTGGTTGCGCTCCATGGTTTCGTCGAAGGCGCGTGCTACCAGACCTACGGGTGAGTCCACGAGCTCCGAAAAATGGCTGTGCCGCCGAGCCTCCACGTAAGTCTCCGCGCGAACAGCCGCACCTTCCATCGCCGTCTTGCTGCGGCGCCGCTGCCGCTCGTTCCAGGATGCTGCTCCTCCCTGACACCACGCTGCTGCTGCTGCTGCTGACGATACACCTTGAAGCTCAGGTACTGGTGGTCGCTAGCGCTGTAGGACTCCAATACACGCCAAGTTCCTGATCGCGCGAGGCCCGGACTCGCAAACGACACGTCCACCACGCTGGCCGTAGCAACCCCATTCCCGGTGAAGGTGGGAGTGTTGCCACGGTTGAGCGTCTCCAGGACGAGGTAGCTCATCGTCGTACGCAACTCAAGACCTTTCGGCGTGTCGGAGAAGCCTCCAAAAGCCGTATGGGCGGCGTTGAAGTCTCCCGCGACCACCAGTCGTGCGTGACCCTGTGCTTCGATCTCCAGGAGGTCGAGGTACTGCTCAATCCTGGGCGGTCTCCAGCTAGGGGAGGTGTAGCAGCTGACGAAGCAGATGCCACCGATCTGCGCTGCCACCATCCCAGGGACACCGCTCCAAACTCGCTGGATGGGTGATGCACCTGTCGCGATGACCGCAACCTGCCCATTGCAGTCTACCGCCCAGTTCCCGTTGCCACCCGGGGGACGGTAAATTTCGCTTGCCAGGACGACATCGACCCTCGCCTCCCTAGCCGTCTGCAGCATGAGGTCCTACGCTGCTCGACCCCTACCCAGGTTCATCAGCAGTACCCTCAGCACGGACCGATCCTCCTGGTTACGTGTCCGTCTTAGCGGGAGCATGGCGCTGCTTTGCTTCTACATGAGGGATCCCCGATCATGTGGGGTTCACCACATACCATGCACCTCACCGGGGCGGTGCAGATCCTGGCGATGTGGCCCTTACCGCCACACCTGAAGCAGCAGTCCGAACGATCTACTCCTTTGCAAGCGGCTGCGTGATGCCCTCGATCTTTGCAACGGAAACACCGTTGGTCTGGTAGGCCAAGCGGTGGGAGTATCTCCATACGAACCCGAGTGTAGCCAATGCGAAGCGTATTCGGGCTCAGCTCAAGCGCCTGGCGCCGAGGAACGCGCATTCGCGCTACTTGTAGTCCATCGCTACGAGTCTGCATAAAGATCGCCTCTGCAGATACTTTTGCACCAGTGGCGAGCTCTACTGCCTGCGCCACCTAGTCAGTTGTGACCAGCATGTCGACGCCTCTCAGCTCGGCCGTCGCCATCTCCGTTTGTAAACTTGCCTTTGCGGTATCTCCCACCGCTTTGGCCACCTTCTCGAGGACCGCATTGCTGTCCGCTGTCTTCGCCAGATAAAGAGTTAGGACGTTATCCGCTGATCGCCGGGGACGATCGATGGCATCGTCCATGTCGCGGTCTTGTCGAACAGCCAAATAGACGTCCTTGTAGCTGCGCTCGGGCAGAGCCGTCAGCTTGATGGCGTCGAGTCGCGTCTTCCTCGGGCGCGATCGACGCTTCTTTTTTTTATTTTATTATAATCTTACTGTTATTCGGCCCGAGGGCTTTATAACGACTAAACTTAAAATTAATTACAAAAAATTAGCAAGGGGTAGAGGACGCAGGGTCACCGAACGGAAGGGCTAAGCAGGAGAGGAGAGGAGACGAGAACGGAATAGAGAGGTTGAAGTCAAACAGACTGTAAACGTCATTGAAGGCTGACAGTGCGCGGAGGAACGGGTCGTTTTGGCCGTAACGGGTAAGACGACGGGGGATAGCCAACGGTGGTCTATCACGTAGCGGGTGAGAAGGGGCATAAAGAGGGATTGAGGACAGGAGGGAAGGGGCATCCAAGTGATTGAGGAGAACGCCCGCGACAAAGAGTGCCTGAGCGTTTTTATGCCGCACACGAATCTCCCCCAACCCAAGGAGCTGACACCGAGTGGAATAGGACGGAATAGGAGAGGAGTTGTTACCAAGGAACCGACGGGCAGCAATCCGCGTGAACCTCCGCTGAATGCCCTCAAGCCTGTTCATGGAGGTTACCCCTGGAGGAGACCAAACAACACAAGCGTAATCGAGGGCAGAGCGGAGCCAACAACAATAAAGCGACTTGAGGCAGAGAGGGTCGCGAATCTCAGTCGCAATCCGTGTTATGTGGCCAAGCGTTTTGTTTGCCTTGGCGACGGTCTAGTCTAGATGCGCGTCGAAAGTGAGGGCGCTGTCCAACCAGACCCCAAGGTCCTTGACCACGGATACACGGGATAGGGAGAGCCCACAAACCGTATAGTCCGCATGGACAAGATTACGAGGTCTGCCGAACGACACCACACAACATTTATCAGGGCACAGCGTGAGTCCGTTGATGATGCACCACGTCGAGAAATCGTCAACAGCACTTTGGAGGGGACAGGAGTCAGTAAGTGAGGAGATAGGCAGGAAGATCTTGACATCATCGGCGTAGAGCAGGTGGTCATCACTAGGAAGGATGCTCATACAATCGTTAACGAAAAGACAGAACAGGAGGGGACCAAGAACACTTCCCTGGGGGACACCAGAGACGCCCACGAAGGGGTCGGATAAGCAATCCACCACTTTCACACGGTAGATGCGACCGGTCAGGAAGGACATGATCCAGGATAGGAGAGGATCACGGATGCCAAGCCGCTCAAGCTTAGCCATCAGAAGATCGTGCGGAAGCTAGTCGAAGGCGGCTTTGAAGTCAGTGTAAATGACATCTAGCTGCCTTCCGGCCGAGATGTTCTCAAAGGCGCATTTAACTAAGGTCATCAGGTTGGACGAAGTTGAGCGACAAGGTGGTGAGGAGAAATGTAGGAAGAGAAACAAGAGAGGAGAGAGGTATGAACAATTGATTCTAGCACTTTGGCGATGGAGCACAGGTGGGATATGCCGCGGTAGTTAGAGGGAGTCGAACGGCAGCCCTTCTTGTGAGTAGGGACCATCCAGGCAGACTTCCACATCGACGGCACAAACCCTTCGGTGAGCGAGCGGTTGAAGAGGCGAGCCAGTCTCGGGGTGAAAGTATCCCTGCAGTCCCTAAGAACACAAGAAGGGATACCGTCAGGACTAGGGGAGGATGAGGGCTCTAGGGAGGAGAGTGCAGACAGGACAGTAGCATTGCCAACTGACACGGAGTGGAGCAACGCCGAGAGAGCCGGGACCCCAGAGATCGCCCTAGCAATAGATACAGAGGACCGCGCTGGGTCAACAAAATTTCCCGCAAAATGTATGGCAAAGAGCCCGCTCATCTCAGCGTGGGTCGACGCAGTCGTATTACCTTCGGACAGGGAGGAGGGGAGTTGGGAGGAAGAGCCCCGCCTGGAATTGACATGACGTCAAAAGGAGCGGGGATGGGATGAGAAGCGGGTTTGCACACGCCGAAGGTACACCCCATAGCGAGCCCGATTGAGCCCACGGTAAGCAGCCGAAGCATACTTAAATGCCCTCTTATGGAGCTCGCTGTTTACACGGTTGTAAATACGGAGCGTACGCTTTACATCAGCCTTCAACGCACGAAGTTGCCTGTTGGACCAGGGAGGATCAGGGGAAGGGCGTAGAGGAGGACAACAATTGGAGAGGAACGAGGAAATTACAATATTAAAACTAGAAACGGTGATCTCAATCGAGGGACAAGAATCGATAAAAGACCAATCGTGTGCTGCAATTAAACTATTAAGTCTAGACGCGTCCAGTTTACGGAAATTAAGCCCGGTCACACCAGGCCGAGCAATTGGTACGGCAACATTGCCTGGGACGGACAGAGAGACCGCTAGAGCGGGATGGTGTCGGTCTTCGGGAAAGAGCGGTGCTGGATCATGGCAGACTGGAGAGCAGAACGCGGACAGGGCTGGATTCACGAACACGAGATCCAGTTGACGGCCAAGATCATTCCGGACTCCCGAAATCTGCACCAGGTCATTAAGGGACATCCCATCCATGAGCGCTGCAGAGGTAGCGGTGGTAGAGGCCGGCAGGAAGGACCTTGATGCAGCTGCTGGCTGCCAGTCTATGTGGGGGATGTTCAGATCCCCAAACAAAAGGAGCTGGTCGGACGGTTTGGCGCGTTCCCGGATTCGCCCAATGTAGTCGTGCAGCATGTCGATGATGGAAGGAGAGCAGCGGTCGGGAGGAATGTACACAGCACCCACGAAGAGTGCCGCATGAATCAACTGGATGCGTACCCAGGTCAGCTCCAGCTCGCAGTTGGGGAAGTTGATGGGAAACGCCTTGAGCCGCTCAGAACAGGCAATGAGAACACCACCGCCTCGGGAGTGTCTGCTGTTCGATACATTTCTGTCGCAGCGGTGCACAGAGAATGATGTGTCAAATAACATTTCCGACGGAATGTTATCGTCCAGCCACGTTTCGGTTAGCACAATGATGTCCGCCTCGGATTCCGAAATGGCCAGCCGAAATTCATTAGTCTTCGTCCGCAGGCCCCTTACGTTCTGATAGTGGCAGTGAATCGGCGATGCTGAATGCGCGGTGGGAGAGGGCGCCGGTGAGTGTGTAGAGATCCGTGCAGCTTGGTATGATGATGATGATGATGAGCGAGTGCGGGGAAAAAGGTATTGCTCAGTTAAGCGCTGGTCGGTGGAAGAGGCTGTTGCTCGCAGAGCTCGGTCGGAGACCGGGACGGTTCCGGGTCCAGTGAAGTGTCCGAAGTGAGGGTGTAAGTTGTGATGGATGGTGGTGGAGCATCCGAGGTTGGTGGGTCGGTAGCAATAGATGGCCCGATTCGAAAAATTGCTGGCTCTAAGGACGCCCTATGGTTCGAAAACTCACGGAATCCGATACCCTGCGGCCACGTGGATGGCGAGAGAGCCTTGTCACGTAAGTGCAGCGACATGCCGACCTTGAAAGAGACAAAGGTGGCAGTGCTAAGGTCTCTGTCCTTATTTACCAGTTTCCTGATGATGACGTCTTCAGTGCCCAGCTGTCGCTTAACCAAGCAATCCACCACTTCGTCGGAAACCAACGGGGCGATTCTGGTAAGGTACAGCCAGAATCTGGCGGCACCGTTAATAGAGCCAAAGATTCATCAATCGTCGCGGTGCCCTGGACGATGCGGGGCGTGGTGTCAGAATCCGGGGGCGAGCGGGCAATCAGACAGCGCTTGGCGGTGTTGGTAGCAACCATATCTTCAGCATGAGTCCGGTTAGGCTGAGAGAGGCTGAGAATATGTAAAAATCAACAAGGCTGAATCAGAAAGAAGGCACTTCCTTAGGCGCCCATGAACATTACGCCCTAGAAAAAGAAGGGAAAATAAAAACGTTAAGAATGATTTGCAAACAAATAAAGCACACACTTTCAACGCAATCGCTTCTACTGCTACAAGTCAAATTGATGAATTCTATTCAAGCCACGCTCCCTGTAATGCCGGGGTTAACACGTTAACCGCCCAACCTATTTTTTTACACTTTCCGTAGACGCCACTCGCTTTGCAATTTCGTTCGATGATGAGTGCATGAGAATAATCAACTTACCATTGCGTGCCCCAGTTTCGACGGGACAAATTAACAGCACAAGTCATCAGCAACATTTCCGTCTCGAGACGGTACTTGAATAATTACCGATCAATTACCGATTAAACCCCGTGTTCCAAAATCATAAATTTACAGGAGCCTAAGCTAACGAAGATGTATACCTTTTCGGCAGCAAGAACACTCGGCTAGTTTACACAACAGGAAACCAACCAGGCTAAAATTGACAGCTCGCGGGCACCATAATGCATATTATGACATAATTTCTCAAGAAAACTGTTACAAAAAGCGCGTGCGTGCAGTTGTGGAGTTCTGTACTAAACGAATACAGGGCTTTACCTACATACATACAGGAGCCAACCAACAATTCTGCTCGAAAAACTGTTCGAGTGCTGGAAAAATTTCCAAATTTTATTTTAGCCGACCTCAGCCCACACAAAAATTAGAAGTTTCTTTGTATGCGCAGAGGAATTTTGAGGGAAACCGTGTTCCGTACGATAAAAGGAAAATATTTGACAATCGCTCTTTCTAATTTATGTGTTCAGTTTGTCTTACTTGTGTCTACCATTGTTAGACGAGGAATTGATCTGTAATATTTTTCCAGACTTTTACTGCCCAAGTAAGCTCTGGCAGGGCGTTTGACATAAAAATGATGTCCGCTCGTGTAATATCGCAAAGTTCCACAAAACGGGTTTTGCAGTTATCTGAACATTTTCATATTTGAATTTAGCGTATTATTTATTCTATAGTAAGACTGATGTCAGTGCTTTGTCGCACGATGTTTTGTCGGACGACAGGTCCCCGCCAATTTTTCTGTAATTTTTCAAATTCTTGGGCGATTAAATGAATTTTATTATTTTTCTTACCGCCCCGCAACACGAGCCGCAAACTCAACAAGTTTGCGACGCAAAGAGGGGAACAACCGAAAAATTTTCTTCAAAATCTTTTCAGCTCCGTGAGCTGAAAACTGCAACCGCAAAGTTTTTGACAGCTAACCGCAAACTCAAATGCATCAGAACCAGAAGATGAAGAAGAAACAACTGTGAAAATAACAAAACTCAAAAACTAAATTAACGGAAATACGGGGATAAATTTAAGAGTTTATTTCGCAGCTACGGTAATATTTTGTCATTTTATAGCTAGAATATCAACTATAAATTCACTGCAGATGAAACTAAATTACATTTCCGTTGGATTTTCCAACTTTGTTTCAAGTTTTGGGTACTCGACGCGATGATCCGCAATAGGGTAGTTAGCCACACTTCACTCATCAACAGATTATCCATCTTTTACTTTTTGTGTGAACTGAAATAAGATCTTGTTTGCTTTGAAGGAAGCTTTTTGAGTTAACTGAAACAAAAGCAGCAGAGACTGACGCGTGCATAGACTGTCAGAAACTTTGTGCTTGCATTGACTGGCGACAGCATTGGTACTGCAAAACGCGGCTACACGAACCGCAAAGAATTTGACGTCAACTTGTACGGTTTTCGAGATTGCGCTTGGAGTTTGCGGCTCGTGTAGCGGGGCTTTTAGATGAAAGCCACAACTCCGAGTTCATAAAGTCCAATTTTGTTGACGGATAAAACCGGATGCGTCCATCCGATAAAATCAAATGATTTTGATTTCATCGTGCGATTAAATCGTGCGAAGCTTGCAGCGAATCGTGCGAAGCTCCGCTGACGCGGAAAAGCACTGACACCAGCCTAATGAACAAAATCCGTTGCAAACAACAAAGCAAAAAGTAAACAAATCGCCACTTTGACATATAAATCCCAGTCGAAAGAAAATCGGAACCGGTCGTGCCTGATTCCGATTTTGAGGAAGGAATTCATCTCCCGCTAGGCGATTTCGAGTACTTTCCATTATCCGCAACCACCCCTGACCAGTACTTTGGATGTTGTATACAAGACTCGGTGCATGCTTTCTCCCTTACACGCCCAGGCTATTTTTTGCTATTTTCCTCTTCTTTGTTATGAACGTACCGCTTCTGTTGCGTATGGCAACGGTCCGATGTGTAGAAATATTGAGAAGTAGAGGGCGCTAGGAACTACGACCGATCATCGCTGCTGATAATCAGTAAATTCTGCCACTAATACGCGGTGATCGGAGTAGTGGTAAAGGCGAACGTGCCGAACCGACAGCTAATCGGGACAGGGCAACGCCTGATATCCGAAAATTAGCAAAGGGCAAGGACCGAGGTTGTAGCGTGACAGGCCAGAAAGTGATAAAAGGACGCGTGGCAGAGGATAACGGGTCTTACTTTCTGGGCAACGGGAGAAGACTCACGTTGTATTTTTTAAATCAATTTATATTCATTTCGTTATTCTCTATTAACTATTGACCAATTAAAGAGTTCAAAAAAAGCATAACAATCTTCTTATTGCCGGCCGAAAGTGTTTTATAGTTGAAGCTCATAGTTAATCACCTACTAGGCGTCTCCATCATGCCATATGCCGAATCGTGTGTGGTAAGAAATATATGAAATTTCCATTCAATAGCCTCACGGCCACGACAGCTGAAAAATAATTTTCACCCGAAAAAAACCGGTTTTTTTTTCGCTTCAACACCGTTTTCACGACGTTCACCATGGCCGGGCTCTTTATCGTAGGGCACTCACAACACTGTCTTTTATCAGAAGATTTTGGATGAAATTGATAATTCTTTAATTAATATATCAAATAAACGTTCAATATTTGCTAGACTCGGTGATCATACGCACCACGGCAGAATAGTTTGCTTAGATTTGAGCTGTCAAAACATTTTCACCCTTTTTTCGCTACCATTTTCGTGGTCCTTCAGCAGATTTTGAAAAACTTTTTCGGCACTCACAGTCGCGAAAATGTGAGTGCCGAAAATGTTTTTCGCCTCTCGTGGCCGTGAGGCTAATGAAATATAGGTCGATGATCGTATCGTAAAAATGTGAAGCAGGGTAGTGGTTGATCATCACGTAAAAGGGGAAAGACAAACCAAGTCAATGGCAAAGAATGACATTTGGTTTGGTTTGCTTTGAAAGCTTTAGGTCGCTTTTTCTTGTTCTACAGCACACAAACCCATCTTTTTATAACCAAAATTCCTATGAATAATGAACCCTACACTAACATTTTGTTCTGTTTGTACCCTTACCTGTAAAAGTTGAAGTTAATCTTCAAGAGTTGGTGAATCACACTGCGTGTAGAATAATTGAAATGCAAAAAGCAGAAATCTTGCGTCACCTTTTATCTTCTTTGTGTGATTCACTAAGCGTCGTATTATTGCGCTAGTGGGGCATTGACGGATCTAGTGGACACAGCATTTACAATCAACTGTTTCATGGTTCTGGAGAAAATACTGCTTCAGACAGTGATTTACAGATATCGGCATTAACTCCTATCCGTCTTTCGTTCATTAGAGACAATTCAGATATCTTTTGGATAAACTTGATGCCCCAAAGTGTTGGTTGTGCAGGCCAATTGTGATCAAGTTTGCGAAAGATTCAAAAGAAAAAGTTATACAAACAGTAGATGAAATCAAAAGCCAAATAACCAGGTTAGTTCCTTATGCAATTCAGCTAAATGAAACAAGGTATATGACGGTAAATTATTCATTTTACATGAGTTGAATTGATGGACATATTTAGGCATATTTAACCGACACTATGTCTACGCAAACATGTTGTGTTTATGGTGCAAAACCAACAGAAATGAACAGTGTAGAGCACTTATAAAATGGAATTATTCCAAATCCTGAGAATTTATCTTATGACTTATATGCCACTACACTGCACTGTTGGATGAGATTTTTCCAATGCTTGCCAAATTTCGTACAGAATTGAATTAAAAAAACGGAAGCATGCTACAAATTATAAAAACATGTACAATGATGGAAAAAAAAATTGTGTTGGAAAAGATGTACAAGGAATTTGGTGTTAAAGTAGATGAACTAAGGTAGATGGGTAGAAATACTACGACTGGAAATGTTTGTCGTCGGGCTTTTTCAAACATAGAAAAATTGAGCGATATTTTGCAAATGGAAACAGAACTTATAGAAAGGTTTCGAAATATTTTAATAGCCATCAACTGTTCACAGCCTTTAAATCCAAAAACTATTAGTCTTTATTGCAAAGACACATACAAGTTTTACATACATCATTAAAATTGGTACAAAATGCCTTCTACTGTCCATAAAGTTCTTGCGCATGTAGGTGAAATTAATCTAAATGCCCTAAGCACCATTGGGATCCTTAGGAGAGGAAGCAGCAGAAGGTAGAAATAAAATATAAAGAAGGGATAGACGAGAACACGTCCGTAAAATGAAACAAGAATTCAATATTAAAGTCATTTTTAATGAGAGCCCTACAATCATCCGATCCATACATTTCAAAAACAAATCCCATACCCACACGGCATGCACCTACACGGTAGAGCCGTGTGGGGCGGGCGTCTGGCTGTCGAGCCACTATCCACATTAAGCGTTAGCCTACTGAGACTCGTCCCCTGATGTTCATCTGCGTTGAACGCGAACTCTTGCGCGGCCCTCGCGCCGCTCTCTTCGTCTCGTCGCCCGTTGCCGGGCGTTCCTTTGCTCTCTTCGAGCGTTCTGCAAGGACAGTTGAGCCTGCTGTAGGGTTGTCGCCGTTGCTGTCTGGTGCTCCGGCGCCGCATCGTGGTGTCGGAGGCTGGCCACTCTGAGGGCCATACTGGCCTCGAACACCCTCGTCGGCATCCGACGGAAACCGTACTGGCGGGGAGAGAGGCGAGGACCATCTGGCAGTGGGGCCTCCAGATGGTCGTTTAGACGATCCAGGACTCTCGAACACTTTACCGACAGTGTCGAGCATGCATAGGGCCCTTCGACAGCAATACCAAGCGCTGCGCCTTCCACGCCACCGGAAAGTCCCCGTTGTCCAGCAACCGCTGGTAGATGCCGCCGTTACCGCGCCGTTGGGGACCCCGTCCGAACCGGGGGCCTTTCGGGGGTTGAGCTTGGCCGCGATTGTCAGGAGTTCCTCGTCGGTGATGGGGCGCAGGGGCGGTTTCCCCACGCCCGGCCCTGGTGCCTCCGGCCACTCCATTGGGGGGGTGCGTGGGAAACAATTCGTCAACTATGCCTCTCAGGACCTCGGCATCTCGTTCCTTCGGCGAACGGGCACCCGCTAACCCATGAAGTCACTACGCGGTACGCATCCCCCCAAGGGTTGTCCTCGATGCTATCGGTTAACTCCTCGTTTCAGCGAAGCTTACTGGCGTTGATGGAGAGTGCCCTCGCGCAGTGAACGCAGCGTGGGCTCGCGCGTGCAACGGACAGTAGCCCTGGCGCGCTGGCAGCCCACTCGCAGTTCCGCTATCTCCTCTGTCCACCAAAACACGTGGGTCAGGTTTCCATCCTTGGCATCACCTCATCACACGCGCGCTGCAACGTAGTGACGAGAGTGGCCGGGTCCCGCGCAACCTCGTCGAAGTGCTGCAAGCGGAGCACCTCCGTGAACAACTCAGCTGAAAACACAGACGTGTCCCATCGTCGGCTCGGCGGGGGTGGTTGGTTTTCTCTCGCTGGACGACTCGTTGACCTGCTGACCTGCTCAACTGGCTTCCTCGGCGCCAGTCCCACCCACGATCTTGTGTGCCCAACGAGCAGCTTCTGCCCGAGTAGCGCGTTGGCGATGCGCCTTGAGACTCGGAAGTTCACCCGTTGGTCCCCGCGTTGGTATCGGTGGAGGGCGACTTCCTCCTCGGCGTTTATATCTCCGACCGCTGCTCCAACCGCCACCGCGACGCCCGCTTTCTCAGTCAACATGTCCACGCCCCGCAGCCGCAGAGTGATGGTGTTGGCGCGTAGGACGACCGTGCCCCCTTCTGAAGCCAGCTGCTTAACCTTCTGGAGGACCGCCCTCGTATCTGCTGATCTCCTAAGGACCATCTCCGCGGTGTTACCCGCGATTCGGGAACCCTTTCTCACCAGTTCAGCTACTTCCGGGACCGCTCACACTTTTCGGAATACATCCAGGAAGGATACGCCCGCTGGGGCTATCCTCACCTAAAGTCTTGGTCCAACGCTGGCTCAATGCGCCCGGCTTCTAGTTCAGCGTTCAGCGTGCCGTCACAAGGTGCCAGACTCGCCCGGCGGGCAGTGATAAGTGTTGCGCTCCGGCGCTCCACGACGTTCGCTGCTACAGCCAAGTGGGGCGGGCACCACCGTGACATCCAGGCATCTGGACATATCGACATCTGGACATATAACGGAGGTGTCCAAAGGTCAGCTCAGTGTGGACAGAAACCACACGCATAAGGACACAAGCTGGCTTGATGAACATCCCCGTTCCCTGGTCGTCTGCGGCTTCGGCTTCGGTTCTCATGGTGGCCGCGAGGACGTGTACTGCTGCTGCTGACGCCATCTCCTGCTTGCGTTGCGGGTGAGTGACTGGTGTTTGGCATTTCGCTTCTGCTTCTCCTGGACCGCTGCTGCCTGCTGCTGCTGCTGCGCGTGCGACCTACTGGATCGGTGCGAGCTGGGGCATCGATGGAGATGGTGGAATCTGTGTCGGGCTCCGAACGCGCACGTCGCCTGCCTCGCCTGCGTCTCCCTGGATTGCGAAGGCGGTGCTCCGCTACTCGTAGGCGACCTGCTTCCCTCCTTGCCGCGGCGGCCGGCGAAGGTGGCTGGGTGGCATTGAGCCCCTCACTCTCTGCCCGTTCCTCAGCTCTCCGCTGCCTTCTCGCTGCGTTCCGCCTATCATTATACGCGCTACGCCGCTCCACACGTTCCGCAGCTAACTCTGCTGCCCTTTCCACCGCTTCCGCGTCGGCCTCGTCCTGGCGCTCCCTGGCCCTGCGGGCACGATCCTCGTTCCACTCTCGCTGCAGCGTCTCAGTGATCCGTTTGACCACTTCAGTTATCCGGCTCCACTCCTCTTGGCCACGGAGGAGGTGCCACTAAAGGGAGTCACCGGAACTTGCTCGCTGAGCTGAGTGAACGGCTCGCGGACTTGATGAAACCGAGGACAGCAGAATATCGCGTGCTCTGGAGTCTCCTCAACGCCGGGACAGGATTTGTAGTCTGGAAAGTCGGTGAATTCCATGGTTTTCAGGTGAGCCCTGAAGAACCCGTGTCCAGTCAGCAACTGGCACAGATGGAAACCGACCTCTCCTTGCTTTCGGTCGATCCACGCCACGATGTCTGGTATAAGCCGGTGCGACCAGCGGATCCTTGACAAGGCGCCGCCAGGGGTTGCCACGTCAGCGCCCCACCGCTCCTGCCACGAGCGGATGGTAGCGATCCGCTCCTCCTAGCGGATGGTCTGACCGCTGGTCCCGGGTCCTCCACGCTGTTGCCGCTCGAAGCATCTGGCGTCCTCCAAACTGGAACTATTCCCGCGACGTCACAGCACGCACGGTACGAGGCGGTGCGGAAGTCCAAAGCTGCCCTTTGCACCACTCGGCGCTACGCCCGTTCCAGAATCCGCTGCGCTTCGCGAACCTCGACGATGGAACTCCACACTGGTGCAGCATACCTAAGCACAGACTCCACCACTGCCGCCAGCAGACGTCTCTTCCACTATGGTTCCGCATCAGGCGAGAGACGGCGTCGTCCACTCTCTGCGCCTTCTCAGCAACCTGCGTGAGGTGCGGATACCAGGAAATTTTGCAGTCCAGCAACACTCTCAGGTAGCATAGCTGCTTCTTGACAGCCACTACTTGGTCGTTCACGACAACGGTGACAGGGTTGTCTGGATCGTCAACGGCGACGTTGCGTTTCGACACAAGTACCGCCTCCGTCTTCTGCGTCGCGATGCTGAGTTGTCTATGCGCCACCATCCACTCATTCACCACGGTGACTGCGGCAGCCGCTCGTTCCGAGGAGTCCTGCGGTCCCACGCCCTCCACCAGCAGCACCAGGTCGTGGGTGGGGTCGAGGCTCGACCCCTGTGGAACGCCTGCACTACGCCGCCTGGACGCTGCTCCGTCGCTGCACTCGAACACCAGTCTCCGATCCTCCATCCAGCTAGCGAGAATCCTCTGCAGGTCGAACGGGACCTCCATGTCCTGGGCCGCTGTAGCGATGTGGCTCCAGCTAGCGGTGTTAAACGCGTTTCTGACGTCCAGTGACACTATCATCAGACAGTGGTGCACATGGCGTCGCGTTATCGGCTCCCTGGTGTTGAGTACTGCGCCGGATGGAGGTGAGGATTGTCCGGGGCCTCCAAATGCTCGTTGAGCCGGTCGAGCATGAGGCACTACAGGACCTTGCCAGCGCCGTTCAGCATCCCCAGGGGTCGGAACGACGAGGGCTCTCCTGGGGGCTTACCGGGCTTCGCCAGCAGCACCAGCCGCTGTTCCTTCCACGGTGATGGGAGCACACCATTGTCGAAGCACGACTGGTACACTCACCGGAAGACCTCGGGGTGTTGGCGGATGGCAGCCTCAAGCGCTCCATTGCAGATCCCGTTGAGGCCGGGTGCCTACCGGGGGGCCAAGGATCGCGCTATCTCCAGAAGCTCCTCGTCCGTGACCGCGCGTGTCGGAGGAGCACCATCTTCGGCGGCCAGTGGGGTCGGCCACACGAAGGGATCGTGTTGGGGGAACAGATCGTCAACGATGCGCTCAAGCACTGCGCGTTCCCTTTCGGGAACGACGCGGCTGCTCCGCAGGCGAGCCATCACGATCTTGTACCCAGCTCCGAATGTGTTCTCCTCGGCCTCCCGGATGAGCTCGTCGAAACTTTCATCCTTGCTCGCCTTGATGGCCCGGGGCAGGCGTGATCTGAGAGCCATGTGGCGCTCAGCTGCTACCAGTCGCTCACCTGGGTCCGCGGTAGAGCGGGCGCTTTCGCTGGCTGCCTGGCATTCTCTCCGCTGCCTGTCGAGCTCCGGGGTCCACCAGAACGCCGAGGACCTCACCTGGAAGGCTGGACCGTGGTTGCGCTCCATGGTTTCGTCGAAGGCGCGTGCTACCAGACCTACGGGTGAGTCCACGAGCTCCGAAAAATGGCTGTGCCGCCGAGCCTCCACGTAAGTCTCCGCGCGAACAGCCGCACCTTCCATCGCCGTCTTGCTGCGGCGCCGCTGCCGCTCGTTCCAGGATGCTGCTCCTCCCTGACACCACGCTGCTGCTGCTGCTGCTGACGATACACCTTGAAGCTCAGGTACTGGTGGTCGCTAGCGCTGTAGGACTCCAATACACGCCAAGTTCCTGATCGCGCGAGGCCCGGACTCGCAAACGACACGTCCACCACGCTGGCCGTAGCAACCCCATTCCCGGTGAAGGTGGGAGTGTTGCCACGGTTGAGCGTCTCCAGGACGAGGTAGCTCATCGTCGTACGCAACTCAAGACCTTTCGGCGTGTCGGAGAAGCCTCCAAAAGCCGTATGGGCGGCGTTGAAGTCTCCCGCGACCACCAGTCGTGCGTGACCCTGTGCTTCGATCTCCAGGAGGTCGAGGTACTGCTCAATCCTGGGCGGTCTCCAGCTAGGGGAGGTGTAGCAGCTGACGAAGCAGATGCCACCGATCTGCGCTGCCACCATCCCAGGGACACCGCTCCAAACTCGCTGGATGGGTGATGCACCTGTCGCGATGACCGCAACCTGCCCATTGCAGTCTACCGCCCAGTTCCCGTTGCCACCCGGGGGACGGTAAATTTCGCTTGCCAGGACGACATCGACCCTCGCCTCCCTAGCCGTCTGCAGCATGAGGTCCTACGCTGCTCGACCCCTACCCAGGTTCATCAGCAGTACCCTCAGCACGGACCGATCCTCCTGGTTACGTGTCCGTCTTAGCGGGAGCATGGCGCTGCTTTGCTTCTACATGAGGGATCCCCGATCATGTGGGGTTCACCACATACCATGCACCTCACCGGGGCGGTGCAGATCCTGGCGATGTGGCCCTTACCGCCACACCTGAAGCAGCAGTCCGAACGATCTACTCCTTTGCAAGCGGCTGCGTGATGCCCTCGATCTTTGCAACGGAAACACCGTTGGTCTGGTAGGCCAAGCGGTGGGAGTATCTCCATACGAACCCGAGTGTAGCCAATGCGAAGCGTATTCGGGCTCAGCTCAAGCGCCTGGCGTCGAGGAACGCGCATTCGCGCTACTTGTAGTCCATCGCTACGAGTCTGCATAAAGATCGCCTCTGCAGATACTTTTGCACCAGTGGCGAGCTCTACTGCCTGCGCCACCTAGTCAGTTGTGACCAGCATGTCGACGCCTCTCAGCTCGGCCGTCGCCATCTCCGTTTGTAAACTTGCCTTTGCGGTATCTCCCACCGCTTTGGCCACCTTCTCGAGGACCGCATTGCTGTCCGCTGTCTTCGCCAGATAAAGAGTTAGGACGTTATCCGCTGATCGCCGGGGACGATCGATGGCATCGTCCATGTCGCGGTCTTGTCGAACAGCCAAATAGACGTCCTTGTAGCTGCGCTCGGGCAGAGCCGTCAGCTTGATGGCGTCGAGTCGCGTCTTCCTCGGGCGCGATCGACGCTTCTTTTTTTTATTTTATTATAATCTTACTGTTATTCGGCCCGAGGGCTTTATAACGACTAAACTTAAAATTAATTACAAAAAATTAGCAAGGGGTAGAGGACGCAGGGTCACCGAACGGAAGGACTAAGCAGGAGAGGAGAGGAGACGAGAACGGAATAGAGAGGTTGAAGTCAAACAGACTGTAAACGTCATTGAAGGCTGACAGTGCGCGGAGGAACGGGTCGTTTTGGCCGTAACGGGTAAGACGACGGGGGATAGCCAACGGTGGTCTATCACGTAGCGGGTGAGAAGGGGCATAAAGAGGGATTGAGGACAGGAGGGAAGGGGCATCCAAGTGATTGAGGAGAACGCCCGCGACAAAGAGTGCCTGAGCGTTTTTATGCCGCACACGAATCTCCCCCAACCCAAGGAGCTGACACCGAGTGGAATAGGACGGAATAGGAGAGGAGTTGTTACCAAGGAACCGACGGGCAGCAATCCGCGTGAACCTCCGCTGAATGCCCTCAAGCCTGTTCATGGAGGTTACCCCTGGAGGAGACCAAACAACACAAGCGTAATCGAGGGCAGAGCGGAGCCAACAACAATAAAGCGACTTGAGGCAGAGAGGGTCGCGAATCTCAGTCGCAATCCGTGTTATGTGGCCAAGCGTTTTGTTTGCCTTGGCGACGGTCGCGTCTAGATGCGCGTCGAAAGTGAGGGCGCTGTCCAACCAGACCCCAAGGTATAGGGGGAGCCCACAAACCGTATAGTCCGCATGGACAAGATTACGAGGTCTGCCGAACGACACCACACAACATTTATCAGGGCACAGCGTGAGTCCGTTGATGATGCACCACGTCGAGAAATCGTCAACAGCACTTTGGAGGGGACAGGAGTCAGTAAGTGAGGAGATAGGCAGGAAGATCTTGACATCATCGGCGTAGAGCAGGTGGCCATCACTAGGAAGGATGCTCATACAATCGTTAACGAAAAGACAGAACAGGAGGGGACCAAGAACACTTCCCTGGGGGACACCAGAGACGCCCACGAAGGGGTCGGATAAGCAATCCACCACTTTCACACGGTAGATGCGACCGGTCAGGAAAGACATGATCCAGGATAGGAGAGGATCACGGATGCCAAGCCGCTCAAGCTTAGCCATCAGAAGATCGTGCGGAAGCTAGTCGAAGGCGGCTTTGAAGTCAGTGTAAATGACATCTAGCTGCCTTCCGGCCGAGATGTTCTCAAAGGCGCATTTAACTAAGGTCATCAGGTTGGACGAAGTTGAGCGACAAGGTGATGAGGAGAAATGTAGGAAGAGAAACAAGAGAGGAGAGAGGTATGAACAATTGATTCTAGCACTTTGGCGATGGAGCACAGGTGGGATATGCCGCGGTAGTTAGAGGGAGTCGAACGGCAGCCCTTCTTGTGAGTAGGGACCATCCAGGCAGACTTCCACATCGACGGCACAAACCCTTCGGTGAGCGAGCGGTTGAAGAGGCGAGCCAGTCTCGGGGTGAAAGTATCCCTGCAGTCCCTAAGAACACAAGAAGGGATACCGTCAGGACTAGGGGAGGATGAGGGCTTTAGGGAGTAGAGTGCAGACAGGACAGTAGCATTGCCAACTGACACGGAGTGGAGCAACGCCGAGAGAGCCGGGACCCCAGAGATCGCCCTAGCAATAGATACAGAGGACCGCGCTGGGTCAACAAAATTTCCCGCAAAATGTATGGCAAAGAGCCCGCTCATCTCAGCGTGGGTCGACGCAGTCGTATTACCTTCGGACAGGGAGGAGGGGAGTTGGGAGGAAGAGCCCCGCCTGGAATTGACATGACGTCAAAAGGAGCGGGGATGGGATGAGAAGCGGGTTTGCACACGCCGAAGGTACACCCCATAGCGAGCCCGATTGAGCCCACGGTAAGCAGCCGAAGCATACTTAAATGCCCTCTTATGGAGCTCGCTGTTTACACGGTTGTAAATACGGAGCGTACGCTTTACATCAGCCTTCAACGCACGAAGTTGCCTGTTGGACCAGGGAGGATCAGGGGAAGGGCGTAGAGGAGGACAACAATTGGAGAGGAACGAGGAAATTACAATATTAAAACTAGAAACGGTGATCTCAATCGAGGGACAAGAATCGATAAAAGACCAATCGTGTGCTGCAATTAAACTATTAAGTCTAAACGCGTCCAGTTTACGGAAATTAAGCCCGGTCACACCAGGCCGAGCAATTGGTACGGCAACATTGCCTGGGACGGACAGAGAGACCGCTAGAGCGGGATGGTGTCGGTCTTCGGGAACGAGCGGTGCTGGATCATGGCAGACTGGAGAGCAGAACGCGGACAGGGCTGGATTCACGAACACGAGATCCAGTTGACGGCCAAGATCATTCCGGACTCCCGAAATCTGCACCAGGTCATTAAGGGACATCCCATCCATGAGCGCTGCAGAGGTAGCGGTGGTAGAGGCCGGCAGGAAGGACCTTGATGCAGCTGCTGGCTGCCAGTCTATGTGGGGGATGTTCAGATCCCCAAACAAAAGGAGCTGGTCGGACGGTTTGGCGCGTTCCCGGATTCGCCCAATGTAGTCGTGCAGCATGTCGATGATGGAAGGAGAGCAGCGGTCGGGAGGAATGTACACAGCACCCACGAAGAGTGCCGCATGAATCAACTGGATGCGTACCCAGGTCAGCTCCAGCTCGCAGTTGGGGAAGTTGATGGGAAACGCCTTGAGCCGCTCAGAACAGGCAATGAGAACACCACCGCCTCGGGAGTGTCTGCTGTTCGATACATTTCTGTCGCAGCGGTGCACAGAGAATGATGTGTCAAATAACATTTCCGACGGAATGTTATCGTCCAGCCACGTTTCGGTTAGCACAATGATGTCCGCCTCGGATTCCGAAATGGCCAGCCGAAATTCATTAGTCTTCGTCCGCAGGCCCCTTACGTTCTGATAGTGGCAGTGAATCGGCGATGCTGAATGCGCGGTGGGAGAGGGCGCCGGTGAGTGTGTAGAGATCCGTGCAGCTTGGTATGATGATGATGATGATGAGCGAGTGCGGGGAAAAAGGTATTGCTCAGTTAAGCGCTGGTCGGTGGAAGAGGCTGTTGCTCGCAGAGCTCGGTCGGAGACCGGGACGGTTCCGGGTCCAGTGAAGTGTCCGAAGTGAGGGTGTAAGTTGTGATGGATGGTGGTGGAGCATCCGAGGTTGGTGGGTCGGTAGCAATAGATGGCCCGATTCGAAAAATTGCTGGCTCTAAGGACGCCCTATGGTTCGAAAACTCACGGAATCCGATACCCTGCGGCCACGTGGATGGCGAGAGAGCCTTGTCACGTAAGTGCAGCGACATGCCGACCTTGAAAGAGACAAAGGTGGCAGTGCTAAGGTCTCTGTCCTTATTTACCAGTTTCCTGATGATGACGTCTTCAGTGCCCAGCTGTCGCTTAACCAAGCAATCCACCACTTCGTCGGAAACCAACGGGGCGATTCTGGTAAGGTACAGCCAGAATCTGGCGGCACCGTTAATAGAGCCAAAGATTCATCAATCGTCGCGGTGCCCTGGAATCCGGGGGCGAGCGGGCAATCAGACGGCGCTTGGCGGTGTTGGTAGCAACCATATCTTCAGCATGAGTCCGGTTAGGCTGAGAGAGGCTGAGAATATGTAAAAATCAACAAGGCTGAATCAGAAAGAAGGCACTTCCTTAGGCGCCCATGAACATTACGCCCTAGAAAAAGAAGGGAAAATAAAAACGTTAAGAATGATTTGCAAACAAATAAAGCACACACTTTCAACGCAATCGCTTCTACTGCTACAAGTCAAATTGATGAATTCTATTCAAGCCACGCTCCCTGTAATGCCGGGGTTAACACGTTAACCGCCCAACCTATTTTTTTACACTTTCCGTAGACGCCACTCGCTTTGCAATTTCGTTCGATGTTGAGTGCATGAGAATAATCAACTTACCATTGCGTGCCCCAGTTTCGACGGGACAAATTAACAGCACAAGTCATCAGCAACATTTCCGTCTCGAGACGGTACTTGAATAATTACCGATCAATTACCGATTAAACCCCGTGTTCCAAAATCATAAATTTACAGGAACCTAAGCTAACGAAGATGTATACCTTTTCGGCAGCAAGAACACTCGGCTAGTTTACACAACAGGAAACCAACCAGGCTAAAATTGACAGCTCGCGGGCACCATAATGCATATTATGACATAATTTCTCAAGAAAACTGTTACAAAAAGCGCGTGCGTGCAGTTGTGGAGTTCTGTACTAAACGAATACAGGGCTTTACCTACATACATACAGGAGCCAACCAACAATTCTGCTCGAAAAACTGTTCGAGTGCTGGAAAAATTTCCAAATTTTATTTTAGCCGACCTCAGCCCACACAAAAATTAGAAGTTTCTTTGTATGCGCAGAGGAATTTTGAGGGAAACCGTGTTCCGTACGATAAAAGGAAAATATTTGACAATCGCTCTTTCTAATTTATGTGTTCAGTTTGTCTTACTTGTGTCTACCATTGTTAGACGAGGAATTGATCTGTAATATTTTTCCAGACTTTTACTGCCCAAGTAAGCTCTGGCAGGGCGTTTGACATAAAAATGATGTCCGCTCGTGTAATATCGCAAAGTTCCACAAAACGGGTTTTGCAGTTATCTGAACATTTTCATATTTGAATTTAGCGTATTATTTATTCTATAGTAAGACTGATGTCAGTGCTTTGTCGCACGATGTTTTGTCGGACGACAGGTCCCCGCCAATTTTTCTGTAATTTTTCAAATTCTTGGGCGATTAAATGAATTTTATTATTTTTCTTACCGCCCGCAACACGAGCCGCAAACTCAACAAGTTTGCGACGCAAAGAGGGGAACAACCGAAAAATTTTCTTCAAAATCTTTTCAGCTCCGTGAGCTGAAAACTGCAACCGCAAAGTTTTTGACAGCTAACCGCAAACTCAAATGCATCAGAACCAGAAGATGAAGAAGAAACAACTGTGAAAATAACAAACTAAATTAACGGAAATACGGGGATAAATTTAAGAGTTTATTTCGCAGCTACGGTAATATTTTGTCATTTTATAGCTAGAATATCAACTATAAATTCACTGTAGATGAAACTAAATTACATTTCCGTTGGATTTTCCAACTTTGTTTCAAGTTTTGGGTACTCGACGCGATGATCCGCAATAGGGTAGTTAGCCACACTTCACTCATCAACAGATTATCCATCTTTTACTTTTTGTGTGAACTGAAATAAGATCTTGTTTGCTTTGAAGGAAGCTTTTTGAGTTAACTGAAACAAAAACAGCAGAGACTGACGCGTGCATAGACTGTCAGAAACTTTGTGCTTGCATTGACTGGCGACAGCATTGGTACTGCAAAACGCGGCTACACGAACCGCAAAGAATTTGACGTCAACTTGTACGGTTTTCGAGATTGCGCTTGGAGTTTGCGGCTCGTGTAGCGGGGCTTTTAGATGAAAGCCACAACTCCGAGTTCATAAAGTCCAATTTTGTTGACGGATAAAACCGGATGCGTCCATCCGATAAAATCAAATGATTTTGATTTCATCGTGCGATTAAATCGTGCGAAGCTTGCAGCGAATCGTGCGAAGCTCCGCTGACGCGGAAAAGCACTGACACCAGCCTAATGAACAAAATCCGTTGCAAACAACAAAGCAAAAAGTAAACAAATCGCCACTTTGACATATAAATCCCAGTCGAAAGAAAATCGGAACCGGTCGTGCCTGATTCCGATTTTGAGGAAGGAATTCATCTCCCGCTAGGCGATTTCGAGTACTTTCCACTATCCGCAACCACCCCTGACCAGTACTTTGGATGTTGTATACAAGACTCGGTGCATGCTTTCTCCCTTACACGCCCAGGCTATTTTTTGCTATTTTCCTCTTCTTTGTTATGAACGTACCGCTTCTGTTGCGTATGGCAACGGTCCGATGTGTAGAAATATTGAGAAGTAGAGGGCGCTAGGAACTACGACCGATCATCGCTGCTGATAATCAGTAAATTCTGCCACTAATACGCGGTGATCGGAGTAGTGGTAAAGGCGAACGTGCCGAACCGACAGCTAATCGGGACAGGGCAACGCCTGATATCCGAAAATTAGCAAAGGGCAAGGACC
This sequence comes from Anopheles ziemanni, assembly GCF_943734765.1. NCBI lineage: Eukaryota > Metazoa > Arthropoda > Insecta > Diptera > Culicidae > Anopheles > Anopheles ziemanni. The sequence continues at coordinate 1,040,842 of NW_026689707.1, read as the reverse complement.
GAGGTTGTAGCGTGACAGGCCAGAAAGTGATAAAAGGACGCGCGGCAGAGGATAACGGGTCTTACTTTCTGGGCAACGGGAGAAGACTCACGTTTCGGTAGGGACGCCGATGTCGTTGCAATCTGGGCTGCGACCGCCTGCGAGCTACGCTGGTTCCGGGCTGGCACTACAAACCAGGGATGTCCTGTCGCTGTGCCTGGATTTGCAGGCTTTCCTCCTCATCCTAGTTGCGCCTCTAGTTCCCGTAGCTGTTTCTTGAACAAGCGGATCACATTATCACGTTTTAGCTGACGCTCCTCCTCACGCCGCCGGAATCGTTCAGCTGACGCCCTGCGCGAGACTGGCTACGCTGACGCCCTGCGCGAGATTGGCTACGCTGACGCTGCTGATTTTTTAGCTGCTTCTCCTGCTGTTGCTGCTGCGGCTGAAGCTTCTGCTTTTGAGGCCCTGCGCGAGACCGGCTGCGCTGGCGCTTCTCCTTCTGCTGCTTTTCCTGCTGTTGCTGCTGCTCCTGCTGCTGATGCTGCTGCTGCTGCTGATGCTGCCGCTGCTGCTGCCGCTGCTGCTGCTGCTCCTGCTCTAGCTGCTGCTGCTGCTGCTCCTGCTCAAGCTGCTGCTGCTGTTGCTGCTGCTCCTTCTTGTTTCCAGACTTGGAAGATGGACCCGGCTTTGAGGCTGAGAGGCCGCCAAAGTTTGCCTCGATCAACTTCTGCAGGATATCCATCTTCCTCGTCTGGTTCTCCACAGTTTTCATCAGGTCAGCCACCGTGTCGGCGAGCGCCTCCACCTGCATGCGCAGCGAGGCTTCAGTGCGCTCCGGCTGCACTTGAGATGAGATCTCCATCTGCATCTCCTGCTCAAGACTCAACGGCTCAGAGCCGGAGTCCACTACGATGGTGCCTGGTTCCAGTGCTTGCAGCTGCACTGCCAGACGCCTTGTCCGTGACAGTGATCGATCACGCGATCGAACTGTCAACTCGGTTGTTCCTTCTCCCTCAGGGGGCGAGCCGGAAGGCCGCTTGCCCAGTTCCCTCAAAACTTCACTGCTAGCGTCCATCGCGTTGCCGAGGTCGCTACGCGACTTGATGGGGGAGAAAAAATAGGGTGGATGGGGGGGGGGGGGGGGGGGGGGGGAGTGTGGGCACTCAACCCCGGCTCCAGATATTTACTGTGTAAGACCACTTACCTCCAAAGTACCGCGATCTCGACAGGGAAGATCGGGCCTTCGATGGGTCGAAAAACAGCTACCAGGGAGCGCCATGCCTCCTACAGCTACTTGGATCACTATTTCCCACCTAGTACACCGTCAACTCCCACCAAATACCCGCTAAACCGGCTCGAAAACCACGAAACCACAGCAAAATCGCGTTTTCGAGCAGTTCTAGCAGTATAAACCTGCAATAGGGGGTCGGGGGGTGAGAGGGTGGAAGTGGGGTGGTTGCGGGGGGGGGGGGGGTCCTGCACGACCCAAAGGGGGTTCCTGGGTACCACCGGGGCACAGAACTACTTTTCACGCACTTCGAGCACTTCCACTCGACTTTTGCTCGAACTCGCCTTTGCTCAAGGGCCGAGTTTTTGCCACCTGGGCCGCACGGAAAATCAGCACCACTTTTGCCAAAAGGTTTTTCGTTCACCGTTTGCACAAATTTTGACCGACCACAAATTTTTAAATAATTTTCTCCGCCGAAAGACACCTCACTTGCCCGGGAAATCGGGAAAAAATTTTTCTCTAATTTCCCGGCTGACAGCTTGTCAAAAAGTTTTCCACTAATGTCTCCGTCAATTTTTCACCAAATCGATCGCGGTTTCTTTACTTTTTGATGATTTTTTAACACCATACCAAGGGAGCGTCTTTGGTTCGACCGAACGCTTTGACAACTCGCTTGCTACTACTGGGATAACTGGCTTTTTTTTTTTTTGTTTTACGTCAGGGAAATCTTCGAAAGATCCGGGCGCGACTCCGAATGCCGGATTTTTACCGACTAAACAACCTGACGGGTGCTGACCTCTTCGCCGCTGACCGTGACCGCGAGGTATTGGTCATTGGCTGGGGCCTGTCTCTGTGTTTTGCGAGCACACACCTGAAAGCCTCTAGGACTTTCGAATGAAAGCCCTTGCGCGTTGTGGCAACTCACCCGCAGCATCAGCTGCACAACTTCCGTGCCGTGGGGCACCTACAGGACGACCAGTCGCTGGTTAGCGACCCGATGTGGTGGCCTCTGAAACCGCCGCCTCCTCCGCCGCCGTCATAGGGCTGCGGCTGGTTTCGTCGGTCGTCGCCTCCCGTGGAGCATGGGAACTCCGGCTCCTGGGACGAGTGGGGATGCTGTCCTCCACAACCCCGTTCCCTGGTCGTCTGCGGTTTCAGCTTCGGCCCTCGCGGTGGTGCGAGGATGTGTGCTGCTGTTGCCAACGTCGTCAACTGCAGGTGCTGTTGGCGGGTGACTCCGTACTGCGGCTTCGCTGATGCTACTCCTAGGTCGCTGCTGCCTCCTGCTGCTGCGGGTGCGGCCTAATGGATCGGTGCGAGCTGGGGCACTGGTGGCGATGGTGGTATCTGCAGCCTGGTTTCTGCGACTCCTAGGGCCATGGCTGGTGCTGCTGCCAATATCTGCTCTCCGATTTCTCCTGCTACTTCGGGTGCGGCCTAGAGGATCAGTCCGAGCATGGAGGCCACTGATACCGATATCATCGAAATCAGTATCCGCCGCTGCCGAGTTGGTTGCCTCCAGCTCAGCTACTGCTCGTCGCTCCCTAGCACGGCGGGCGCGCTCCTCATTCCACTCTCGCTGGAGCACCTGCGTAATCCGTCGCACCACTTCGGTTATACGGCTCCACTCCTCTTGTCCGCGGAGGAGGTGCCACTGAAGGGTGTCCTGTGTTACGGGCACTTGCTCCCCTAGCTGAGTGAACACCTCGCGCATGTCGTCAAATCGGGGGCAACGGAAGATAGCATGCTCGGGCGTCTCCTCCGTTCCGGGGCACCAACCGCAGACAGGGGACGTGGGGAAGTCCATCCTATTGAGGTGAGCCCTGAAAAAGCCGTGGCCTGAGAGGAGCTGGCAAAGGTGGAAGCTCACTTCGCCATGCGTCCTGTCCAGCCAGGCAGCGATGTCGGGGATCAGGCGATGCGTCCAGCGTGTCGTCGAGGTAATCTCGGCGACCTGCGCATCTGCATCCCATTGCTCCTGCCACGAGCGGATGGTTGCAGCTTGCTCCTCTTCCCGGATTTGCTTGGCGCTGGTGTCGCGTGCTCCTGCATGCTGGCGCTCATAGCACTTGGCGTCCTTCTTTGCAAGCCTCCAGACTGGCACGATGCCCGCGATTACGCAGGCGGCGCGGAAGGATACAGTGCGGAAGGCCGTGGCTGCCTTCTGGATCACATGGCGCTGCGCTCGCTCCAGGATTACCTGCACTCCCGGTTTCTCGACGTCGGTATGCCACACCGGAGCCGCGTAGCGTAGAACCGACTCAACAACTGACGCAAGCAGCCGCCTCTTCGCTCCTTTGGGGCCGCTATGGTTCCTCATCAGTCTGGAAACTGCATTGCCGACTCGTTGTGCCTTCTCTGCAGCGCCCCTAAGTTGCGGAAACCATGAAAGCTTTCCGTTTATCTGCACGCCAAGATATCTGATCTCCTTGCTCGCAGTCACTACTTGCCCGTTGATGGAAACGGGGACTGAGTTGCCACCGGCCCGCTTCGAAACAAGAACCGCCTCCGTCTTCAGCGGCGCGATGCTGAGTTGATGTGCCACCATCCACTCATTCACCGCGGTGACTGCTGCCGACGCGCGCCTTGAGGCTGCCTGCGGACTGGTGTCCTCTGCGAGTAGTACCAGGTCGTCCGCATATGCGACCAATTCCACTACGACCTCTACGCTGGTAATAATCTAGATCCTCAAAAAGAATTTTTCAATGAGAAGCTTAGTAGCTCAAGAAATGTAGTAGAGTGTGCATTTGGGCTCCTTGTAGCTAAATGGAGATGCTTGAAAACTGAAATACAGCTGGACCCAGACAATGTTGATAAAGTGGTCAGAACAGTTTGTTTATTACATAATATTTGTATAAATGAAGCAATACCAGCGGGTCATTCTCCAACATTACCAAGCTCAACCACTAATGTAGGGAGAACGTACAATCACCCATCGCGTGAAGCTTGTAGAGTACGAGATAGTTTTAAAGACTACTTTTATGTAAATAGAATTGTTATAGACTAATGATATAAGTTATAGGTAAGTTTAAGAAATATTATAAGAAATAGATTAGGTACAGGTATATGTAAGTTTAGTAAAGATAGGTTGTATAGATCTATGGTAGGTTAATTTGTTCTAAATAACCAGTAGCTTAGTTTTGAAACAGTTAGTTTTATCAATGGATTCGGGTTAGGTTAACACGTTAAGCGCTACGTCGGGCCCGTGGGGCCGATAGTGTTCTTTCCCGTAAGCCGGCGTCGGTCTGCTCGCACCCGTTAGGTAGACCGGTGTTTCTACGAATCGCTGGCAGAACGGAAAGTAGTGCAATTTGCGCATAGCGTTTAACGTGTTAACAAGTATGTTTAAGCTCAATATATGCAAGACCAATTCACAGATCACATTCGGTATGTCATATTATTATTATTATTATTATTATTTTTATTATCAAATTGTTCGCCGTGTGGCTATACAAAGTCCCAACTTAAAAGCTAACAGAAGGGTAAACACAGACTAGAGGGGTTACAACAGGAACGGGATAGGGGTAACGAAAAAAGATTAGGAAACGGTGGACAGGAGACGAGAACGGAAGCTGACCAAGGACGTGTGGTGGTCAAACAGGTGACCGACGGCGTTAAAGTCGGACAATGCACGTAGCCATGGGTCATTCTGGGCAAACAGAGTCCGGCGTGTAGGAATGTGAAAATAATATCTCCCTCCCTGTGTGCTTGACCTGAAACATACCGAAGGATGGCATAGAGAATTATGCTATGCTGAAATTTAAATATTTACCAGTTGTTCCTAGTATATCACTAATCGGACGCCATGCTGCTACTTTCGCTTTCAAACTCTTATAATTGACATCAGCTGGGCACCACAAACATTTATGAGTTTGAACCAAGCTAATAAGCAATTCGTCGTCCATCATTGTCGCTTTCTGTCGTTCTACTACAAGGTTTTACTCGAATGTACGTGCTACGCAACAAACATACGTTGGTTTCATTTCTTCGAAATTCATTCTTTTATTTCCATTCGTTGCTACTTTCCTATCCATCGCTTCCCGCCCGAATTGACACATTCGATTGACAGATGCAAACGCAGACAAACGCAAGAGTCTGCGGCAAGAATCAAACTCGTTTGATTTTTTAGTACAGAAACCGCAAGGTCGTGCGTCTGCGGTGACAGCCCATGACAGCTCCTATCTCTCCCATGGGAAAAAACGCAACCGCATGCGGTTGCGGAAAGCTGTGACCAGGGGTTAACCACTGCACACAACTCTGGAGAGATCTGCTGGAAGCCTGACATTAAGTCTAAAGTACTGAAGTACTTGGCTCTCCCTAATTGATCTAAAATTGTGTCAATCCTTGGTAATGGAAATTTATCAGTCACTATTTTCTTGTTTAATTGTCGAAAATCTACAACAAGTCTCCATTCTTTGTTTCCCTCTTCTGATTTTTTCGGTACCAGAAGAATTGGTGAGTTGTATGCTGAGACAGTATGTTCTACAATGTTGTCTTTCAGCATTTTATCGACTTGCTTTTTGATTTCATCTGCTTGTGAATGAATTTGTTTGTAATTCGGAATGTAACTAGGTATGTTATCCTTTAATTGAATTTGTTGTGTATAAAAGTTGTTGATGTCTGAGTAATCAATGATCAATTTGTCAAGATCTTTCTGTGCTTCTAATGGTGCTTTGCTAAGTTCAATTTGATCAAGAATTGTTTGTACTCGTTTTAAGTTGTTACTATTGTTGTTCATAAACTTGAGAATGTTGTAATTTCTCAGTGGTTCTGTTTTTGCTTTAAATGAATTCAAACATAAAGTTACGTTTTCTTCGGTTGTATTAATGAATTTAACGTACTGTTTGTTTTGTGTGATGATTGTGTTTCCCCAAAATATGCCTAGTTTAATTTCTTCTGCTTGTACTATTGAATCTTCTTGCACATTAGCTAATTTACTTTTTCGAATGACTTCGCTTCTAAATGGCAAAACTACTCGATTGCTGGCTTATTCCTCAATCAGGTGCGAATATAAATTCACCTATATGATGAAATTGAAGTAACCAATGTTCGTAGTTAATGTTGCACATGAATTTTGTCAGAAAATCTTTTCCAAGAATTCCATCTGCATTAATGTCGATGGGTGATGGTAAAAGATGAAACTCATGTTCAACCCAGTTATTTCCAAATTTCATTTTTGATGATGTTGCTGCTATTGTTGTAGTTACTGTGTTGCTAAGATCTTTCAGATTGATTTTCCTATTGGTGTTTATTAGTTGGTTTTGATTGACTTTGTTCATTTTGAATCGAGATATGTTTGCACCTGTATCTAAAACAAGTATGCTGTATTCATCTTTTGACATATTCAGTTTTACTTTGATGTAATTGCTAGCTGATAAGTTTATTGCATAAACTGGCAATCTTGCTGAGATTGCGGCTGCTGACCTAAAAAATGGTCGGTGTTGCCGTTGGGTGTTTGACGCATATTTGTTCCCATATACGCATCGTTGCCCGAAGGTGGATTCATTTGCTCACCTTCCTGTGCAATGGCAAGGCTGATGGTTAACATGATGGAGCATAAACCACACACTAATTCAATTAATATGTCCTCTTTACCTAACGTATGCGATTGATTGCATACTTTGCGTTTTTCTAGCACGTACAAAACCGAGAAAACTTTTACACTGCCTACTGTTCCAAACAAATCGCCGAAACGAACACGCTAAAAAATAACCTCTAACTGACGGGTATTCGATAATCAAAGATTACGCTAAAACTGAATACAGAACCGTTAACGTGACAAACTTCTCGTGTTGCAACATTTTCCACATCACATTAGCACGTTTATCATTCTTTTTATATTAAACAAGTTGACCCAACGAACTTCGCCTCGTTCAATTTCAATGAAACGCCAATATTGAAATAACAAAGCATTGGAACTCAACTGACTTCGTTCCATACTAACAATACGCTAATATTGGAATAACAAAGTATTGAAGCTCAAGGGGGGCTTTATAGATTCGGTGCATGAAGATGTCGATACATAACAATAACAGATCCATCTTTAAGTCGCAGCAAATCCGACAAATCCAAAGAATGTTTTAAAATTCCAGTTTTTCCATTTTTTTGTTCAAAAGCGATGTGAAGCATCTTCGGCGATGTCATTTTTATACGTATCTCACAATCAACGGGACTTTTTATGGCTTCATCGAAATAATCTTTCTATTAAGTATAGACACTTAATATACTATAGTATAGTATAAGTATAGACACTCCCCCCGCCATATCAGGCGACGTACTTGCAAACTTGTTTGATAGATTTCCCTGAACTTAAATACTCAAAATTCATATGTGTTTAGCAAGAAAGCTTTTTCTGTCACTCAACAAAATAAATTCAACGTCTATCAGAACCAAATATACGTGATCTAGGCGATCGCTTGTTGATGATCCGAGATTAAATTATTCGATGATCCGCGAATTCGGACTCATTATTTGTCACAATTGTAATCGGTATGGGTAAAAAGGAAAAAATCCCAGAGCTTCTTTAAGATTGTCCAAGCGGTTTTCTTAGTTTAAATTATACATCGTATATTTGATTTGATTGTATGGAAAATGCAATTTTCACAAATCTTTCCATTATCCGGCTTTTCCTTACACAATATTAAAGTTGTCTTTTTTTAAACCTTCCATGAATAAAAACTATGATATAGAGAAGAAGAAGAAGAGAAGAAGAGATTTTGTTAACCCCGCTGGCCCGATACCCTTCATCAATCTCCCGTTGATCAACCCTCCCGGCTTCGCCCAAACATAACCGATGTGCACAACCGGCCACCGCAGCGCTTCCCATGTTTCGAAAGGAAACCAGCTACCGCAGCGTTTCCATCATTTTGTTTGCATTGATCGCCAATCAAACATGTTGCGACAGGAATTATGTTGTCCAGTTGGATTCTTTGCCCAAGCGACGTACTCATGATGTAACTCGAATCGACGCTGTCGGGGTTCCGAGCATTCGGCGCATACATTCGCGCCTCTTGGAGCATTCCATAGTCAGGCGGTGTCGTAGCGGCTGCGTTTTGCTGACGCGTGGTCTGGCTTTGTTTCGACGCGTCGTTGATGAAACGCGTCCTGACCTGCATTCTCCTGTCTGGCTAGAATCTTGGTCAAAGCGATGCGCGCAGGATGTAACCTGACTCGGTGCATTCTTTAACTCGGGCGGCCGCTTGGCAGGTGCGACCTACGGTGTTTTGCTGACGGTAGTTGTCTGGCTTTCGTGGTGGCGATTAGGCGCTTCATACGACCGTTACTGTCTTCGCTGCGTGGGCGCGGGTGAAGGTGGCGGTTGGCGGATTCCGAGTCTTGGCCTGGCCTGGCCACTCGGTCCTTTTCAAACGTACGTGAAATAATCCGATGTATTACGTGCGATATTTTATGTTTTCTAAATACGAGGGCTGACAATAAAGTAAGGTCTCCAATTTTTTTTTTCATAGAAAATGACATTTATTTACAAAAAGCGATACACCATTGGAAAGGCCAAGGTCTTGGCTACTATTCTACATAATCGCCATTTTTTTCCAACACCTTGCGCATCCGCACGATGAACTTGTCTATGCCGGCAGAATACCACTCTCCGTCCGCCTCGCGCAGCCAGGTGTTGACCTCTTTCTGAACCTCCGCGTCAACTTTGTGATACTGCAAGTTGTTCACAAGGATATGACGGATTGTTTCGCTGGTACATACTCCTCCAAGCTTCTCTTCCAAGTCCCTAATAGTCGCACGGCGGTTTTTGAGCATTTCTGCCTCCACTGCTTGAACAATCGCATACGAGACCGACGGTCGGCCACTTCTCTCCTCGTCGTGAACATTAGTGCGCCCGGAATTGAACTCGCGGCTCCACTTACGCACGTTTTTTATGTCAATACACTTTTCCCCGTAAACTTCAACTAGTTGACGATGGATTTCAATAGGTGTCACCTTTTTCGCACTCAAAAAACGTATTACAGAACGCAATTCGCACTTGGACGCAGACGCGAGGGGTACCTCCATCGTTCACGGCTGCTCAGCCAAGACTGAGCGGTCGGGGAAGCCTCACCCAGCAGCAAAGTGGTAGTGGGGGAACCAAGGAACACGGCGGTGTTGCCAGATTTCGCCTAGCGCGTGATCCGGCGAAGTTGCAGCGTTGGAGACCTAACTTTATTGTCAGCCCTCGTAGATAGGAAATAATTCCACAAGATAGGTTATTGAAATTAAGGTAATTAGGAGTATAATTTAGATAGGGTAAGGAGATCAATTTATAGTTAGATCCCGTAAAGGTAGGCACTCAACGATTTCACCATGGGAGATCGGGCCTTCGTTGGGTCGAAAGCGGTCAAACGGGGTACGCCTAACCACCTACACCAACCAATTTTTCTACTGGAACCCCAAACACCGTCATTCCCCACCGAAAAATCCACGAAAATGCGTTAAAACACAAGATAGAATCGGGGAGATTCATGAAGATTCATTAAGATTTCGAAAGATTCATTAAGCTACGAAGATTCGAATCCGCAAAGATTCATTAATCCTTCTGAATGAATCTTAAGCGCTCCCTAAACGCGGGGCGAAGTTCGCCCGATGCGAACGAATAAAAGTAGCCCGGTTTTGCCAAATAACCAGCGCGAACGAACTTATTCGTCCGATCTGTCAAAGTGGTATATGAACAGTTTGTTTACTTTACGTTAACGTTTACCAGCAGCAGGTAAAAGTGAAATTGTGAATCGTTACTAAATATACAGTTAAATACAATGTTACTTTCTTCTAGATTAAGAAAAATGAATCCAGGCAACGAAAAACTAATGGGTAGTGGAGAATATTCCGGAAGAAAGCGAGTAAGTATGTATGAAAAACAACACACGAACAATTGTTTGGTTGTAGGTACGTGCGGGTGTGATTCCTCGACGCAGATTGCATTTCGGAAGGAAGATAGGATATTGCGAGCGGCAACATATAAAGATGTGGTACTAATTTTTGTTTTTTTAAAGTATTCTCAATAATGCATTGTCGATTAGATGCTTGTGTAGATTTACGCTGATTAATTTTGCTTCATTTGCATTAATATTTCGGTCGGGGTCCGGTCTCATCATTTAACTGTAGCAGGTTAACAATGCACGAATTCCCATTCAGCTTGGTTATGCAAAGAAAAGGCTATGCACGAAGTTAGTTGTTTTAAACAGTTTATGAACTTGCTAGTAATATTGTTTGCTGAAGATTTGCTAGTAATATCGTTTGCTTTTCTTTTCAGACTGTTGATATGTCCAACGAAAAATGTTTAATATTTATAAGCAAACTACAAGGCAAAGAATGCATTTGGAACAAAAAACACGCAGGATATAAGAATGTATTGACGCAAAGAGATGCGTGGATGGCTCTGGAAGCGGAGCTGAAATTGCCGTACGAGCAGCTTCGACTGAAGTGGAAATCACTTCACAGCTCGTACCGGCATTACAGCAAGAAGCACCAAGACAGCTTGAGAACCGGATCTGGTAAGCTTAGCATTAAAAGTAATGATTATACAATGTTGTTTATAATGTCCAATTCTATTTGCAGCCACAGAAGACATAGCCTACCCTACGTGGTTTGCATATAAAGCCATGAGCTTCCTGTCGGCGAATTACCATCCCGGACCAACTTTTGACTCGGTGAGTTTGTTGTAACCATTTAATTGTGTAATTTACCGTAATAATTGTGGCAAGCCAAAACTTCGTCATTTACCAACACGTAGCGAAGACTTTTCTAACTGTAGGTTTATTTGTTTCTAATTGGCATTGTTAACAAATTTATTCGCTAGATATAAACGGATTTGCATAAGCTGGTTGCTTGTCCGGGTTGAAATCCCACGCAGATCCAATGGACCGTGCATGTTTTGGCTTCTTTCTCCATTAACTACCCTGTAGATATCTCGATCATTCAAACGAATTGACTCATGCCTGCATATAAAGTTATGCAAGTAAACAGTAGCGAGCACAATTTTGGATGCTATAGTCGGTTCTAATTCGATAGCTGTTTTAAGAACTCGAAATCTACTGCTTAGAATTCCAAAAGCCATCTCTACAGTACGACGAGCTCGCGAGTGTCGCTCGTTAAAATTGCGTTCTACTGACCCTGCATTGGTAATACCACCAAAAGGTCTTATACAATAAGTAGTAAAGGCGAAAGCTTTGTCACCTAGCAAAAAATAAGGAATATTTGGAGATGTCGGGTCCGATCGCAGAACTCGGGGCTCGGGAATGTTCAACAAATTATCCTCTAACAAGTTGAATAGACGAGAATGTCGTAAAACTCCGCCATCAGAAATTCGTCCTTTTGCTCCAACGTCGACAAACATAAAGTTACAATTGGCATCAACATTTGCCAACAAAACGATACTGAAAAATTGCTTGTAATTAAAGTAATCTGTTCCACTGTTCTTTGGAGCTTTGATCTGCACGTGTTTGCCATCGATAGCGCCGATAGCATGTGGGAAATTCCATTTAACTTCAAATTCATCCGACACTTTTAGCCATTCTTCTTGTGACTCTGGAAGCTGGAAAAGAATATTTGAATTATTATTAGTAAATATAGTAATCAATGTAGCGTTGATACTTAATGCTAGTACAAAAAATATATTTAGCCTCTTAGTGTGAGCCAATAATGTGATCCCAGGATTTCATTCAATATAGTTTCTGCCTAATAATATTGTTCCTTTTCATTCTAGCTCCACCCGCCTCAGCTATTGGTTGAACCAACAGGTAGCAAAGCTCCACCACTACCTGCAGCACCACTATCTACCTGCAGCACTAACTATCTCCGCAGCCAACCATCAACCCGCACTCCTTCACCGCAACCAGGACCAGCAACCCGCACACCTTCACCGCTACTAGGACAAGTAACCCGCACACCTTCACCGCAACCAGGACCAGCAACCCGCACACGTTCCCCGCAACCAGGTCCGTCAAACCGTGCCCCTTCACCGCCACCAAGACCGTCAACCCATGGCCCAACGCCATTGACCACTCCACCCGGTCAGCGCGGTCGTGGCGCAAAGCGAAGATGGGACGAGGCAAACCTTAAATATAATGAAAACGTTTTAAGGGCCTTAGAAAAAGTGTCGGAGACGTCCGACCGGCTTATGCAGGAAAGACGGATGGCTCGAACTGAGGGAGCGGAGTTTGGTCGGTGGGTTGGCGGAATACTCGACGAGTGGTCGCCGCAGAGGAGGCAAGCCGTAAAAGTGGCGGTGCGGCAGATAATCTGCAAGGCAGATGCAGCACGATTCCGGGAGAGGATGGGAAGGAGTGTTGAGGAGTTTTTCGAAGAAGAAGAAGACGTTTAGTTTCTCTTTTTTTAATTAGTTCAATAAGTTTTCTCATTAGATTAGGCTTTTAGATGTAGTTTTATATTACTCCTAGGCTATTTAGGTTAGGAATTTGCATTTTTAATATTGTTAAGTTGTAAATAGTTTTTGAATTTTGGAGTTAAGGTTCGTCTTCTTTCTTCTACCTGATGAAATAAAAAGAGTCATCTTAAAACTGCAACTTAAATTTCGGACTCGCCTATGCTCTTTGCAAAAGTCAATGTATGGCTGTCACGTTGATGTTGGGGATCGATTGATTGTGCTGATCTCAAGAGTGCACCATCAGTAGGTATTCACTTTTTCAATGTGAGTGCACCATCAATAGGTTTTTTTGGTTTGGTTAGTACCAATTCAAATGGCCAAAAATGGTTTTGTAAAAATATAAAAAACAAAAATATATATTACCTTCACGTAATCCCGAAGCAACAGCACCAGTGAGTCACAAACTTGTGGAATGAACTGAGAAATAGATTGCTCGGACACCTAAAAATGGATTAGCAGAACAAATACCATCATAAACTGAATCTAATTCGTATATGTATATTGTTGGTATCTCACCCTATATGCATACTCTAGGCTCTTGTAGTTATCTCCAGCCCCAAGAAACCTGAGAGTGATAATCAGCTTGTCTCGAGCTGTTATTGCCGGTCGCATGTAGGTGTCCTGTTTCCGGATCTTCGGCGTTATAATTGTTAACAGATATTCAAACTCCTCCCTGGACACCCTCATAAAATTAATTATGGTGTTGTCGAGTTCCTCCTCCAAAATTTTTCGGAGTAGGTTACCCGCATTTTCACTTCGCTCCAACAGCATCGGCCGCATCCATATTCGTTTTCTATATCTACGCTGTTGGAGCAAGTGCAGCCTCATGAACGAGCACCATGCTTCGGACCAGTCAATCAAAGCGTCGTCCGTATTCATTACACTCTGCTGTCAAAAAACACAATGTTGTTTTAACTTATTTTAATAATTTGAACATTTTTACTTACCCTTATTAAAAATCAACGACACCTTCAAGCGTTCACAATCTCGAAATCAATCACTTGTTTACATTCGAATGACAGTTTCAGCGCAACTGAAGCGGTTCAAACCAAATTCAAATTGAGCAACTTCAGTTCAAACCAAGTTGATGATATAAAAACCTTGGTTAAAATTGAACGTTCGCCCTCGGTGGAGTTTCGCAATTTATAAACGCAGCGCGAACGAAATCGGTTTTTTTCATATGGAGTTTCGCGTTGGCCTGCGCAATTCGCGCTGCCCGGGGCAACTTTCGCATTGACAAGCGCAACATTCGCTCAAAGTGTAGGACCGGCCTAAGATTGTGTACATTTAGCCTTGCAGCATTTCCTTGGCTGGTATGTGTCATGTTACGATGTAGCAGTGTGTTATGCTTCCGGCAACAATTACCTTCGCAACATTGAGGTGGTAAATTGCATTGATTGGCATGATGGTTGCGCGAATTGCAACAATTTATGCACTAACCTAAACGCCTAAAGTCTTTCGTCAATATTCGCGAATTTAAATCTTCTACAATCTGTGGTTTGATGGTCTCTTTTGCAAATTTGGCAACCATATCCTATATTTCTCACTAAACCCTGGTCGGCTTGCAGGAATGGGCAATTTTTTAGCAATAGTTTAGTGAATTTAAATATATGATCAATTCATCTAGGGCACACATAAATGAATTAATGAAGGTTTTGGGGTTGTTGAATGTAGGTTTTTAAACTTTAAGCAAATCATTTACCAAGGTTCGATAAACTTTTCTAACATTTCCATATTCCTTTTCCAATCTCTCCATGATTCTATCGATATTTTGTGCAGCTTAACCTTTGATCTTTTCTTGCCCAGCTTGCAGTATATCTGCTTGCTTACATTTGTAATCATTTTTCATATTTCCTAAGGCAGTTTTGAATTTTAGTCACATACGGCTATCACCATTGAACTCCGGCAAACTTGTACTTGTACCGTCTAGCTTTCTCGGGGCGGGGGGCCGGGGGGTCTGGCTTCCTCTGGGCGGGAGGCTTCCTTTGCTTTCTACGTCCTTGCCAAAACAGTAACACTCGACCTTGTGCTTCTGATACAACTCCTCTCTGGACCACCAAATTGTAAACGACGCAGGCAATGAACCTGCGGCCGTTTCCCCTAAAGGGGGAGAGTCTGTTGGCGCAGTGAAGCGTCGAGATTACCCTGCCCCTTCCTCCACAACTTTTACCAAACATATATATAAATAAGGACACAGTTGTGGTTTTGGTGAAAGACAGTTGTCTGTGTGTTTATTAAGTGTGAATTAGTAAGAGCGAAAAGGCAAGTGCATTACGAGCTTTGATTCTTAAGTGACATATTTCGACTGTTAATTATTTTATTTTATTTTAATTAATTGCTCTAGCGCCGACAATACGTATAATCAAATAGTTCGACATCTTTTCTTCAACCGAGCCCCGTGCACTGTTGGCAGTTGCGTATCCCACAGTAACGCCCCCGTGTACTTCTCACCAGGTTGAAAAGAAGACGACGAGGGCGAAGGGCCCGACATCGACGAGGACCATCAATCGAACCATCCGCCAATAACGAGATGGACGTGGACGAGGACAACGAGGCGCCGAATGCGTGCTTCCCAGTCGGTAAAACTTCGGCTGCAGCAGCAGCAGCAGCTACCTCGGGGTCCTCCATCACTACCTCGGGATCGTCCGGCGACGCTGTTGATAGTCCTTCGTGTGGGACTCCTCTTGTAATGTCCTCCGCGGCCGCATCCTCTGGCAGTACGGCAGAAGCAACGGCATCGGCTGTAGCCGGTTCCTCCAACGCCGCTATGCTAGCCGCCACACGCCAGGTGGTGAATCCGCTCAGTCGGCAACAGCAACAGGCCGGTCACTTGATGCTGATGAATCCCGCTCACTTGATGCTCGAGCACGAGAGTGCCGATGATCGGATCGTGCCCAGTACACCGACACTTTACGTAACACGACGCAGGGATGGTGAGGCCGTGAGTTCGCCACATCCGCAGGAGCCCAACGCACGGTTCACTTTCGGCGAAACTTCCACTAGCCGGCAGTCGGTCGGCGTTGTGCCGACGAGTGTCGGTGCCGGCGGCGGTAACGTAGATCAGCAGATGTTACTTGGCGGGGTTAAGCGGCATACCTTCTTCTGCTAAGTAATAGATAGATAAATATGAGTAATATATTATGGCAACCGTGATGCCGGAAGTGCACGTGTATATATATTATTATATTATATGGCGATCGTGATGTTTGTATATGTAGATTATGTATTATTATATTACAGGGATATTAAACTAGATCACTAGAATTTTGGATAAATCCAGACGGCGGTCTCGAATAAGTTAACAACGATGAAAAATTTCCTATGTCTCAGGTAGTAGTAGTAGTAGTAGTAGTATTCATTTATTTCCATTCTTTACATTTCATACCTCATTTGAGGGTTTTCGATTTTTTTTTATAGATAATGGGTTAGAAGTATTCTTTCCGTATTGAGGTTGAGGTTTACTAGCTATTTGCTTTGTATCATTTTTAAGTAACTGTTATGATAGGATTGATGTGTATGAGGGAAAAAGAAATTGATGGAATGAAAAACCCTCGAGTAGAGTAAATGTAAAATTAAATCTAAACCTACGCTAACATCTATTCTAAATAATACAATAATTTCTTCATAATAAATTAACATATGATGATCTATGGATTGAAGTTCCCTTATCATTTGATAGGTGCTGGTTGCACATCTATCAAAGAATCTGGTTTTGTGGTTAGCTAAGATTTGGAATAAGGTATTAATATTACAGTCCTGATGCAGTGAAGACGTTCTGTACCAAGGAGGAACTCTAAGTATAGCCTTTAGGAACTTGTTTTGAGCTCTTTGCAATTTTAGCTTATGAGAATAAGCGCAATTTGACCATACTGGTGAGGCGTAGGTTTATTGTAGGCGTATTGGGCAAACTAGTGCTTTGTAGACTAAGATTTTGTTTTTGAAATTTAATTTTGAATTTTTATTCAAAAAACAGTATAAAATTTTAAATATTTTTTCACTTTTGTTGTGCAGTATTTCAATATGCGTTTTAAATGTAACTCGTTTTTCCAGATGAAGGCATAAATATTTGATAGTGTTTTTGCAGGGTATTCTGTTCCCTTGTATTTTTAGATTGCTAATAGGTAGTTTGCATTGGCTTGTATTTCTAGTAAAGAAAATAGCTTCAGATTTGTCGCCATTTACTTTTAGCTTCCATTTTGTACTATATTTCGCATATTTTGCAAGAGCTCTATTTAGAGTTTTGGTTATCGTTTTGAGTAGTTTTGCTGTTGACGATAGAGCAATATCATCTGCATATTGATATTGTTCACAGTTACTCATGTGAGGAATATCAGAAACGTATATGTTGGATAATAACGGTGATAAGACGCTACCTTGTGGAACACCTGCTGATGGTGTGTAAGCATCAGATATTGAGTTTCCGATATGAATTCTGTTATGCCTATTTGAGTTGAATGAATTTATAATATTTATAAGGTAATTTGGAAAGTTTAGTTTAATAAGTTTGTAGATTAAACCTTGATGCCAGATAGAATCAAAGGCTTTTTCAGTGTATAAAAGAACTAGTCCGGTTGATTTTCTATTTTCCCTATTGTGGGGAATATTGTTAGTAAGTCTCATCAGTTGATGCGTGGTAGACAAGTATGGGCGGAAACCGAATTGACTGTTGGGTAGTATGTTGTTGTTAGTGGTGTGGGCATTTAATCTATTCTCTATAAGCTTTTCAAATATTTTGCCTAAGCAACTAAGTAAGCTAATAGGCCTGTAACTTGATGGTTGGCTATGGTCTTTACCTTGTTTAGGGACTGCAATAACTTTAGCTATTTTCCAAGTATCTGGAAAGTAACCAAGCTTCAGACATCCATTGAAAATTAAGTTAAGATAAACAATGGCTTTGTTAGGCAATCTTTTTAGACAAGTATTGTTGACCTTGTCATGTCCCGTTGATTTCTTCGATTTCGATCGTCTCATTATTTTCCAGATATCTTTTGGTTTAAATAAAGTAAACGGACGTTTAGTGGGATCACGATTGTTGCCTAGATGGTTTTCAACTGTTGTTTTTACAAGGCGTTCGATTGGGCTCTTGTTTTTTGAAACATTGTGAGCGGCTTTAAATACATTTTTCAGCGCCTCACATTTTTCATTGGAAGTGATTAAATGTTGGGTATTAATTTTCAGTACAGGGATGGACTTTTGGTTGCCTTTAATAATTTTAACAAACTTCCATAGTTTTGTATGATATTGAGTATCGGAGTTCATCGATTTAAGGTTTTTTTACCACTAGCTTGACGCCCGGCGTTGCTCGGTGACGAAGGGATTGAGAAAAGAATTATGGTTTTACTCTTTACTTGAAAGTTTGAATTAATTTATTAGTTACAATAACGGCAAATTTAAATGTATGAAATTTCATGAATTTCCCCGTGAAGTATAAACCTTAGGGTAACTATGTTGGATACACCTTGACATTTGTTTACATGCTTGTTTTGTTAGTGTTAGTAAAACTGAGTTTTAATTGTAAAATTTAGATGATTTTATCAAAAAATAGTGATCAAGCAAACCTTCAACACCATCTGCAGTACTTAAACTTAATGTGTGAAAAGTTTCAGAAGCGACGGTTCAGTATTGGTCGAGTTTATAGTGTACACAGAACTCCATACATAAAAAAAAACTAAAATATGTAGTAGATTCTTTGTTACGCAATTCTGACAGTTTGCTATCTATAAGATTTTTAAGAGAGTAGTATGTATGTTTTAGGTTACTATCCAATCTGTGCCTTTGCCACCTTTTTCTGTAATTATTTCGTAGTTTAATTAGTGAGAGAATCTCGGGGGGGATGATTATATTATACGAGGGCTGACAATAAAGTAAGGTCTCCAACGCTGCAACTTTTCTTTTTTTTTTTTTTTTGAGTGCGAAAAAGGTGATACCTATTGAAATCCATCGTCAACTAGTTGAAGTTTACGGGGAAAAGTGTATAGACATAAAAAACGTGCGTAAGTGGAGCCGCGAGTTCAATTCCGGGCGCAGAAGTTTGAAAGTGACGCGGAGGTTCAGAAAGAGGTCAACACCTGGCTGCGCGAGGCGGACGGAGAGTGGTATTCTGCCGGCATAGACAAGTTCATCGTGCGGATGCGCAAGGTGTTGGAAAAAAATGGCGATTATGTAGAAAAGTAGCCAAGACCTTGGCCTTTCCAACAGTGTATCGCTTTTTGTAAATAAATGTCATTTTCTATGAAAAAAAAAATTGGAGACCTTACTTTATTGTCAGCATTCGTATTCGCCAGTGGGTTTTAGTGGCACTGCTGTGTTATGAGCTGAAACTATGATTGTGGTAAGTTTCGAAATCATTTCATCAATGTAACCTGGGTGTTGAATATCGTTGAGATTTGTCTCTGCAGGATTGATGTGGGTGTTTATGTAATTTTTAAATATTGGCCATTGGGCATTACTATAGTCATAAATTTGTTTGTCAGATGTCTAATTAGCCTTTGTGCCTAAAATGGAGAAAAGAACTGGTAAGTGGTCCGAAGAAAGTTTAGTTAATGTTTTAAGACTGGAGACTTCAGAAAAGTTGGTTAGTACTATATCTATTGTGGAAGGGTTACGGGTAGGGTCAGCCGGAAAGTAGGTTGGGGTGTCAGGGTAGTGTATGGAGAAAAGACCTTTGTGTAACTCTTCGGAGAAACATTTTCCCAACGAGTTCGTGGATGCACAATTGCACATGGTGTGCCTGGCATTTAAATCACCGCAAATTAAGAAATTTTCACGTGTGTTTGTTTTTTTTTTTGTCGTATCTGAATTTAGCTTCACATGTGTTTGGTCCGGGCTGGTAGGCTGCTATTACACTAAGTAAGCCGTTTGTCGTCCTTATTTGGATTCCTATCGCTTCAACTGTTTTTAGTTCGAATGCTCTCATTAAGCTATATTTGATGGTATTTTGATCTATGATTAGAACCCCTCCTTTGGTACTTGTCAGTCTGTCAAATATGCAGCAGTTGTAATTATTTATAGTGAATCTATGCTCGGGTTTTAAAAAAGTTTCAACAATAATCATCACATCTATCTTATTAATATTGAGAAAGTGTATTAACTCTAGTTTCTTGTTGGATACGCCATTTGCGTTCCAGTATGCAATCTTAGTTTCTTGGTGATTAGCCATTATTTAGCGTAACAAAATTTACTAACTACATCAAAAATTGCGGTGATTTGTGGCTCTTTAGTTTTGCAAGAGCGTAACTTATAGAATACTTCTCCTACAATGGTTGTTGTTTCTGTTGTGTTGAACAGGTCGTCGTTACTGGCGTTACTACAACCGATATCTTGTTGTAGTGGTGTCACTGGTGATGCTGCGCGTTGCGGCTGTTTTGGCCCTAGCGAGGGGAACGCACTTTGGTTGTATACAAATTGTTTTTGTTTAGCACCGGCAAATTTTTTCACTTTTTCTTGCTTGGGGCGTTTCGGGCACTCGAAGTAGCCAGCGCTGTGGTTTCCTTCACAGTTTGCACAGTTTAATTTGTGCTCCGGTACTTTGCCATCGGCGGTGGATGTTCCAGCAGTGTGTGGACACACTTTGGTTTCGTGTAGACCTGCACACAATCTAATGAAATACACATGAAAATTAAGGTACGTAAAAATTGAAATCGTTCCAATATAATAATTAACACATTAACAAAACATACAAATAGAAAATTGGCAGGGATCGAGGGCTTTAAATGCATCGGTACGTAGCCATGCGGCAGGTGTGTCCTCAGTGGCGTACAGATAACCGAACAGAAAGAGAGAAAGCATCCTTAATGTTTTTTGCCGCTCTCGCACACGTGGTACGCGTGTTGCCCCCAAAAGCACTTCCCCTCCATAACCTCATCAAGGGAGGAGAGGCACACCATTATTAAAGCTTTTTACAAGCTCTACACTAGTGTTACATCTTTCAGCAATGAGCTTTATAATCCGGAACGAGTGACGTTCGTTTATGTCTGCGGAAATTGTTTCGTTAACCGTAAATATTTCCGGAAACTTTAACGAAACCTTCAATTTTCCCCGCATGGGAAGCATGCTGTAGTGAAATTGCAACTGCAATTTCTCACATCAACTATGATCGTAATTGTACTCGTACTCATGAGGATGATTTAGTTATTTGGTTATTACACTATTCTTCTTGTGAACTTCCCTCACAAAACCTTACCATAGACAATGTCTGTGATCGAAGAGAGCGTGTGCTCTCGGACGCGGATCCTTATATACTATCCCTAACTTCCTGTGGGCTCCAACGCAGTTGGCAGCCGTGGCCTATTTCAGTCCAGTGTCCTGCGAGTGAATCTAGCTCCAGTCGATCGAGATGCCAAACCAAGATCACTACAGAACCCCACACCAGTGACGGAGTCACGACATTATGAACTGTGATTATGAATTAAGGCGAAATCGCACTCTCCCAATAGTCCTCTCATCTTGTCTGATCTTTGGCATGCTTTCCGAACGGAATGATGGTTTGAGGCGATCGATGGAAATTGAATCATTTTTTACTTTCATGTTTATAACAACAAATTTTCAGAACCGCCGCACTACCTCGAAGGGTCCTTCGTAAGGACACTGTAGGCCCGTCTTTCATCCCCAGGCCCCGTTTATCTTTCAGGGTTTTTGGAATAAAGTTGTTGGGGGTAGTTTTGTTTTTCGGAGGCTCTGGTTTGAATTCTTTAAAGGCCTTTTTCAGTGTGAGGATGAAATCAGGGAGGTCTTCTACGATGTTGTTAGTGGATGGTATTGATATCTCAGTGGGGAGTCTAAGACTCTGACCGTATACCATCTCTGCAGAAGATCCTTTGATGTCCTCTTTGAACGAGAGTCGAATGCCCAACAAAACAAGTGGCAAGCGTCTCGGCCATTGTATGCAATTTTCATTTGCCATGATAGCTGCTTTTAACTGGCGATGAAACCTTTCGACCATGTCATTGGATAGTGGGTGGTAAGCCGTTGTCTTAGTGTGATGGGCTCCAAGTAGTACAGTCAGTTCATTGAATAGTTTGGAAATGAATTGTCTCCTGCGGTCTGTTGTTATAGTAACAGGACATCCAAAACGCGAGCCATAATTGTCAACAAAAGTTTTAGCGATCTCTGATGCTCTGACATGTCTGTTGACATGTCTGGCATTGGGTAGCATTCAGGCCATCTTGTGAATCGATCCACTATAGTGAGCATGTAACACATATTTTCGGATGGATGGACCAACCACGTCCATATGAATGTGTGCCCTACCCTTCAGAATGTTAAATTCCTCTACGGGGGAACAAGTGTGGCGCGTTACTTTGGCTTTCTGGTAACCAACACAAGCACGTGTACAAATCCCGACGTCCTTGTTCATGGAAGGCCAAAAGTATCTTTCGGACATGAGCTTTCTTGTGGCTCGAACGCCTGGTTGAGAGTTATTGTGGATTCCTTGGAAAGCATGCTCGCACAGAGACAAAGGGACTGTTGCATATTCAAGTTGGGTTTGCGCCGAAATGTAGGCAATCCTAAAAATTCGAACATTAGTATCCAACTTAGAATGGCACTGATCGGTTCCGTGCAAATGAATGGCAACGACACATGAATGGGAAAGAATGAATGGCGGAGAGGACTAGAAAGAAAAAAAAGTATTGAATCGAACGGAGTAGTCCATTCAGGCCTTTTGCCAAGGGAACCGCAGTTAGACATCACTAATGCAACTCGTCGCCGATAAGGGTCGTTTCATTCAGAAATTTGAAAATATATGGATTACTTGGAAAAGAAAAACATCAGTTTGTGTGTTATACTTTACAAGCTTTAAGATCCTGTAAAGAGATCGACCCACGGTATCTCTTGTAGGACAACTTCTAGCACGCCAAGTTTTCTATCGTATAAGTTTTGGAGATTATTGGGAGTTGTGACCTGTTGGCATGCCCATCGGTCCCAGTCTGGCTAATACTCCACACTGAGTGTTGGTACCGTGCGTACCAACTCAGACGCGCACACTCCGGTCACAAGCGATTGCGACCGACCTGACGGCAAGCTCGATCAGGGACATACAGTCTTTGTCTCCCTGTCGATGATTCGACAACCATGTTGCGTACGCAACGGATAGGTTTGTTTCTTTTTGTAACTTATCGTCTGGAATCGACGTCGTTGGCCTAAATAAACATATGCATTTGGAACGGCCCGATAAGCGAAGCAAGCGATGAGCGTTAGTCGTAAAAATATCATCGCATTAGGAGAGCGTACCACCGTTGGTAAAAAAGGTTAGGTTCGAGAATGCACGTGCGTGTAGGAAAATGGAATGCATTGAAGATAATTATGAAAACGTACCAAAAGACCAAACTCGTAGCATATTTTATTGCACCAAGCGGCAAGATCGACCCAGCCAGTAATGAATCTCAAGTGCCTCGAACGAGCGGTTCGTGGGAAATATTAGAAAGGCATCGATAGTTATTTGGTTAGGACCAACGCGGAGGACGAAAATACCCATCATCCCACGCACTGCATATCCAACACATGTAAACCACGTGTACCGATTCTAACACATATCAACCAACATTGTTAGTATATAAGCAGTGTGAAATCATTAATAAAGTTTAGATTCAATTGAAACCTTAAACGGAGAACGTCTCGATGTTTTATTAAACTTCCTTGGCCTCTCAAATAAGATTCTATTGTGTCTCAATTCGAAGGGTCCGCCCTATCCGAAACGCCTTTTCACGAGGATTCCCCCTTTTGCGGCATAGGCTCCCCAAATTATTTGGTGACTGGAGCAACTAGCGAAAAGGTACATCAGGAATCTGAAGGTAAAGGCCCTTGCTCGGGCGGTCTCCTTATTTCTCGGCTAGCGGAAAGACGAGGGACTCCGAAGGCCCATCCTTCGCGTGGTCTGGCCCAAGTCTGCCCGCTAACAAACTATTTCGAGATTATTCAGAGGTATTTTAGTAGGTTTGTGCCTTGTTTTTTCTTGTGGTTCTTCTATCAGTTTCGTAAACTGAGTGTCCTTCGTTTGTTCGTCTGAAAATGTTTGTATGTTACCTCAGTTATAGAATCCACACCTCCAATTCTAGACAAGCAGTCGGCTACCACGTTGCTATCTCCACGGATGTATTGAATGTCTAATGTGTATTAAGATATAAAGTCAAGATCCCTGCTTTGCCGAGGAGACTTTTCTGCTTTTGATTTTAGTGCCATTGTGAGAGGTTTGTGATCCGTCAATATTTTGAACTCTCTTACTTCGAGAAAATATCGAAAGTGCTTGATGGCTAGCAAAATAGCAAGCTACTACCAGAATTATTAGAATAGAGAAAAGGATTAACGAAAGAGGAATTAGGAACTAAGTCAAATGAATTATAAAGTAACGCGAATGAACTATATTTGACAGATTAATAAACAGTAGCAAACTGGAGCTCAAAGTGTAAGGTTTAATTGCACAGCTGATGCAGTTCGAATTGTAGCAACTCTATGCTATCCTTCCCTGGATGTACTGCTGTTATTCGCCCCATGGGCCACATAGTTGTAGGTACGTTATCTTCTTACTTGAACAGTTTTTAGCACGCGCTTGTAATTGTTGAAGGTACTCCGGATACCAGCGCGCCCTGATGTCCTATAAATGTTTCTGTACTAGCTCAAAATCCTTCAACCTATTTGATGGTTCCTGTGACCTATCAATTTGTGGTAATGCACACACATTGGAATCTACTAGAAAATGCCCTGGTGTTAGTGGCTCTGTATCTGTGGGTTCGTTTGACACAGGCACTAGTGGTCGTAAATTTAAACATTGTTCGACTTGGGCTAACAGAGTTACCATTCCCTCATGAGTTAAGCTCGTACTTCCTACTGTGCGAACAATATGTTGTTTTACGGAACGTACCGCTGCCTCCCAAAGACCGCCAAAATGCGGAGCACGTGGTGGATAGAATTTCCACTCAATTTCGTTGTTTGCACACCAGTTGCAAATCTCGTCCCGCTCTTATTGAATGCATTAGAGCATCTTCTAGAGGCGATGAAGCTCATGCGCGGCGCCCTTGAATGTCGTTGCACTATGAGAGTGCAGTTCTGAAATATTCCCCCTTGTTGCAACAAAACGCCGAAGTGCTGCCAGAAAGGACGTCGTCGTGAGGTTACACACTAATTCAATGTGTACCGCCCTGGTCGCGAAACACACGAATATAGCTATGTACGCCATCGTCGGGCTGCGGTTCCGAATCGTTGACTTTAGTAATACTGGTCCGCAGTAGTCAATTCCACTGACAGCAAACGGCTTCGTAGCTGTTACCCGTGAAATTGGGAGGTCCGCGATGCTTTGCTTCACCAATGTGGGCTTCGCCTTGAAACATTGCAGTGGTAAACAGACTTAGCGAGACTGCGACCGCCCATTATCCAGAATCTTTGACGTAGTGTGGCTAATAATAGCTGACGTCCGGCATGCAATAATTTCAAGTGATACGCGATTGTCATTAACTTGGCCAACGAATGATTACTGGAGAGCAGAATCGGGTGTTTGGTCGCGTCTTGAATCTGCGCATTGTGAAGCCGACCACCGACTCGCAGTAATCCCTTTGAGTCAACAAAGGGCGATAGCCACCTCAGCTTCGACGTTTTCGGAATCTCCTTGCCATGCCTTGCGGTGTGCAGTTCCTCTGCAAAGCTATCCTCCTGCGACAACCGGCACAACTGGATTTCAGCCTGAAGAAGTTCGTCCCGTGTTAATGGTGGCACTCTCTCAACCAGTGACAGCTGTTCCGTTGGATTTCCGTCTTCCGTGGTTCTGAATACGCCGCGTCCTGTCAGACAATGAATAAAACGCAGACAAAACGCCATAGATCTGCGAAGGCGATGGTATGCCGAAAATTATACAAAGAGTTTGTTGCTGAAATCTGCAGTCGTTGATATGGCAACCACCCGTGGCTTCACTTCTTCGTTGCAAGACAACCAGTGTGGGCCATGAAACCACCGATCGCATTCCAATAGCTTATCTGCATGAAGACCGCGCGAGATGACATCTGCAGGATTATCTATGCCCGGAACATGCCCAGTCCCAAGCTTTAGCAACCAAAGCTGTTGCATGAATAGCTTGGCTACTGTTATTGCTGGTCCCAACAATCCGAGTGGATCAAAGATCTTTGCAATGTAAGACATTGTTATCCTTCGTGTCCATATTGGTGCTGTAGATGGTAGATCGATCCGGAACCGAAGCAAGTCTAGGGCTGGCTCCCATACAAGCCCAAGAGTGGATACATATTGCGCGTCTCGTAATTCATACGTTAGTAAGATCGCTACGTCTTCCGGTGGAATGCGAGACCCAATCGAAGGGTATCCACGGACCAGGATATCCATTTGAGGATCAGGATCAGGAATTCCATTTGAGTCGCGAACGGTTGTATCTTCGACTGGACGGTTGCCACAATCGACCCGTTCACCAACTGCGACGCCATACCGATGTCAGAGATGGAAACGTTGACCTTACACCGAGAGGCCATTAATTTCCAAGCGAACGCTTCCGAGATGAAGTTAGACATCGATCCGGAATCGAGAAGCGCTCTCGCCTCGTGCCTTGTTCCGTAGTCATC